>NC_092816.1:166913315-167533315 GCF_023375885.2 Dermacentor andersoni
TATATTACCATTAAATGAAA
This sequence comes from Dermacentor andersoni, assembly GCF_023375885.2. Classification (NCBI taxonomy): domain Eukaryota; kingdom Metazoa; phylum Arthropoda; class Arachnida; order Ixodida; family Ixodidae; genus Dermacentor; species Dermacentor andersoni. The sequence continues at coordinate 166,913,336 of NC_092816.1, forward strand.
AGTGTCGATGAGAAAATGGTAGAGCTACATGAAAAACTCCCGATGCAGCTTTCTGTTGCTCAAAACGTGCTACATAAAAGTTTTTTTTTCCGAGCGTGAAAGAAGCCCGCGAAACAGGCAAAATTACCGCGCGCGGGAAATTTGCAAAATGATTAATTAATAATGGTTAATGTGAAACTAAATGCAAATTCAAACAATTTTTCGGGCCACTATCGTTCACCACGTGTGACTGATAAATAGGTCTATGTCTGTTAAATGTAAACGTAACTTATAGAAGCATTTCAAGGCTCTTTCACTTATGCTTGCGATAGCAAAAATGTGGACATTCCAGGCGCATTTTTTTCCGTCGTCGTCGCTACTGTGTTGCGCATAAAGTCCGACGGCGATAACACCGTCGCCACACCAGTATGCTGCACGTGCGAGTGAAATCGCGCGATTGTGAGCCGACGATCGTCGCTCAATCTCGCGTGCCCACGAGAGGAAATCGGGGAGGAAGCGTGCTGTCTTCCGTTGCGCGCGTAGTCTAGGTGTGCCGACGGCTCGTAGCTTCGCCTGTGCTGTGTTCTCGCAGCTGAGTTTGCGTTGAAGCGATAGACAGCACGAAGGTGACTTCACTCGCTGCTGCTGCCGCACTTCCTCACGCCAGTTTTGACAGCGAGAGGCTGAGGTCATTGAGTGTGATGTGTGCTGGTTTGCCTCTTTGCGCTGACATCATGCTTGTTAATTTAGCTAGTCAGCGAGCGTTTACAAGTTTATTTGGCTGATACAAATACTATCCTTACTAAGCATGGCTGTCTACTAATTTGATAACGCAATCGATACATCGCCTTTCAGGCGCAACTGCGACACGTTCTAATATATATATATCTATATATATATATATACATATATTGATATATAGTCCTATCATAAGAAGCCAACAAACACTGATGGATGGATGAAAAACTTTATTAGGGTCCTTTAGGGCGCGCACTAGCGCGCAGCGGGCCGCTCCCACGTCGGGACAGAGAGGCCGAGTCTCTCCGCCGCGTCGCGGGCCCGTTGGACAGCCCATAACTGTTCTTCGAGGTTGGGGCTGTGTAGGACCGCATCCCAACGTGAAGAAGTGTTGTTTTCATCGCTGTGTAACGCGGGACATCGCCAGAGCATGTGAGGTAAATTCGCTAAATCATTGCATAGTGCACATGCATTTGTTGTCTGAATTTCGGGGTACACCTTGTGAAGAAGTAGGGGGTTTGGGTAAGCCCCCGTCTGTAGAAGCCTTAGTGTCAAAGCCTGAGGTCTATTGAGTTTGCAATGTGGGAGGGGGTAGATCCTCCGAGCCAAGTAAAAGTGCTTAGTAATTTCGGTGTACGTGGAAGGAGAGTCCCGATTGTCAGTACCCCCGGCGTCACGCTGCCCGGTAGCTACGCGGTTGATGATCCCTCGCGCAGCTCCGTGTGCCGACTCGTTGAGGTTGGGCGGGGCACCTTCGATCTGTCCCATGTGGGCTGGAAACCAGATCAATGTGTGTGGCTTGATCTCCTTGCTTCCTAGTATCCTTAGGGCCAGCTCGGATATGGTTCCTTTGGCAAATGCCCTAACAGCTGATATGGAGTCACTGTAGATTGATGTCCTCTTGTTGTCCAATAAGGCCATCGCTATTGCAGCCTGCTCCGCGATCTCAGAGGACGTCGTCCGAATCGAGATTGCGTTCGTTATCTGCCTTTCATGATCTACGCTAACTACAGCGAAGGCCTGTCCGTCGGCGTAGCGCGCTGCGTCTACGAAACTGTTCTCCGAAGCCCGTTCACGAGCCTTGTCCAGGAGAGTCTTCGCGCGCGCCCGACGTCTTCCCACGTTGTGCTCTGGATGGACGTTTCGTGGGATCGGGGCGACAATGATGCGGTCCCGCTGCTCTCGAGGGATGCTACAGAACTTTGTTTTGATTACTGTTGGGGGAACGCCCAGCTCCTGTAAAATGTGTCTTCCAGCTTGTGTGGTAGATAGCCTGACGAACTGGGTGGGCCCTCTCCTGTGCTTCCGCTATTTCCTCTAGCGTGTTATGCATGCCAAGTTGAAGTAAGCGTTCCGTGTGAGTGTATATGGGGAGGCCGAGAGCTCTCTTGATTGCCTTCCTGATTAATGCGTTGAGCTTATCCCGCTCCGATCTTTGCCAGTTGTGCATAGCCGCGACGTAAGTGAAATGACACACTACGAACGCATGTACCAATCTCACGAGGTTATCTTCTCCGAGGCCTTGCTGCCGGTTGGCCACTCTTCTGATTAGTCTGATGGCATTGTCCGTCTTCTTAGTGAGTCGCAGCACTGTCTGGTTGTTTGAACCATTCGACTCTACCATCATGCCGAGAATCCGGATAGCATCCACCCTCGGAATATATCCTCCGTCGTTTGTGCGCAGTTTTATGTCGCATTCGGCGAGTGGTTTCCACCCCTTTGGTTTCGGGCCTCTGCGCTTAGGTCGATAAAGTAGCAGTTCCGACTTGTGCGGTGAGCACCGAAGGCCCGTGGACTCAAGGTATCTCTCGGTAGCATCAATCGCCTCTTGCAGGGCCGTCTCTACCTGTCCGTCACTACCTCCCGTACACCAGATGGTAACGTCGTCTGCGTATGTGGTATGACTGATACCGTCGATAGCAGAGAGTGTCCTGGATAGTCCAATCATGACGAGGTTAAAGAGGGTTGGGGATATGACTGCCCCTTGTGGCGTCCCCTTAGACCCCAGCTTGATCATGTCTGAAGTCAGGTCCCCGATCTTAAGGGTGGCTTCTCTGTTTGACAGGAAAGATCTCGTGTAGGAATGAAAGTGCTTCCCCAGGTTAAGACTCGAGATGGTGTTCAAAACGAACGAGTGAAGAACGTTATCGAAGGCCTTTTCCAGATCTAGACCTAGTATGGCTCTCGTGTCCCGCGTATTACAGTCAATAATGTGATGCTTGATGAGCTTCATCGCGTCCTGCGTCGAGAGTCCGACCCTGAAGCCGATCATATTGTGTGGGTAAATGTCGTGGTCCTCCAGGTAGCGTGAAAGCCTGTTTAGGATTGCGTGCTCAGCAACCTTCCCCACGCACGATGTGAGCGAAATTGGGCGGAGGTTATCGAGGCTGGGCGGCTTGCCTGGCTTGGGGATGAGAATGGTGTTGGCCGATTTCCACATTTCCGGGACTTTACCGCTGCTCCATGTTTGGTTAATGATGTCCGTTAGGTATTCGATGGACTTCTCGTCCAGGTTCCGTAGAGCTTTGTTTGTGATCTTGTCCGTACCCGGAGCCGATCTGCCGTTGAGGGCATGGAGCGCCTGCCTGATCTCCTCAATCCCGAATTCTGCGTCGAGCTCAGGGTTGTCGGAGCCTTCGTAGTCAGGGGAAGGTGGTGTAGGGCCCGATGCGACTGATAGGTACTTCTTCACTAGTATGGATAACATTTCATTGCTCGAATATTCTCGCTTTGCTGTGTGTAGAGTGCGCGCCAGTGTGTTGCGTTGGTTGGTCTTAGTGTTCGTCTCGTCGAGGAGATGCATTAGGAGGTTCCAGGTGCCCCCGTTGCGCAGCTGCCCGTCGATCGAGTTACACACCTCATCCCACTGTTGTTTAGAGAGGGCTCTGCAGTGTTCCTCTATAGTTCTGTTGATTTCCGATATCTTTTTTTCTTAGCCTGCGGTTGAGGCGTTGTCCTTTCCACCTGGCGAGGAGCGACTGCTTGGCCTCCAACAGGTGAGCCAGACGGCTGTCCATCTTTTCCACTGGAAGATCGGTACAAACCTCTTTGGTGGTAGCTTTGATATCTTGTCTAACCTGTACAACCCATTGTTCGAGGCTAGGCTTCTCCACACTCTCCGTTCGCTCTTCCCTAATTTTGCGAAATTTGTCCCAGTCTGTGTACTGGAACATACGCTGTCTCTTCTGCTCGACTCGGAGGTGCGTGGCCAAGATATAATGGTCGCTACCAAAGTCTACCCCGAGGTTCGTCCACTTGACGGCTGCATTGCTCCTGACAAAGGTGAGATCCGGTGTCGTGTCACGGCTCGACGATGTTCCGCATCTGGTGGGGAACGCTGGGTCCGTGACTAGCATCAAGTTTAGGTTTATAGCCTCACGCCAGAGCTCCTCCCCCTTGTTAGTGTTATATGGGTAGCCCCAGGTGTGGTACGGCGCGTTGAAATCACCAGCTATGATCAAAGGGGAGTCGCGCGCTAGTTGCGTGGCCTTGGTGATTAGGGCTTTGAAGCGCTGTCTTGGAGCTTTGGGACTACTGTAGACATTCAGGATGAATATACTTTCGCGGTTAGTTGGGCTAGGAATTACCTCTATCATCATGTATTCGACTTTACTTGCGGTCATGTTAAGGTCGTGAGTGATGTGGGTCAGCTTGTTGCTAATCAGTACGGCGATCCCCCGTCCTTCTTCGTGTTTTGCTACGGGCTTGTAGCCAGACAGCGTGACGTTAGATGTTAATGTTTCTTGTAAAACGATAACATTTGGCTTCTCTGCGTGTGAGCGAATATATTGTTGCAGGGGAGCCCTCTTGGGAAGGAAACCCCTGCAATTCCATTGCCACATTCTGAATGAGCTAGTTTGAGTGGCCATCGTATTGCTCTTGAGGTGCTGTGCTAACCTTTGTAGGGCCGATCGCCCCCGAGCTCTTACTAGTCGATGCTGTTGCTGGGAGTGTAGGAGCTTTAGGTACCAGCACAGGTGCTACAACGTTTTCTAAGAAGGATTCAATTTTGCTGATCCGCTGATTAGTGCGCTCCTCCATGGACGTCATGTTGCTGTGGAAGAGCGAGAACTTTTCATTTATCTGCTTTATGCTGTCACTTAGAGCGGAGAGCAACTCGCGAATCTCCGATTTGGCCCTGCCTGGTGCTCTTTCTTGCTCGTTAGCGATTGCCCTCTTCTTAGCGGGCCTCTCTGTATCGATCATCTCAACCATGGGGACTTCCATTGGCTGGGGAGCTGCCGGTTGCTTATCCGTATCGCTCTTCTCAACCATGGGGACTTCCATTGGCTGGGGAGTGGCTGGCTGCTTGACAGCCATGACGGGTTGACTGCCCTTCTTAATTTCGGCAATTTCTGTCATCAGTCGAGCTATCGTGTTCTTCATCATCTCGTTTTCGCGCTCAAGTTGTGCTAGTCTGTTGTTACCTCTATCATGCCCTGGCGGTGAGCCCCGCGTTACCTTTTCCGGCGTTCCTCGAACTCGGTCGGCCCAGGTTGGGTAGCACTCGGGTCGGCGATCCCTGGAGCAGGACCTCGAGCAGGACCTGAACCGGACTTGACTGCCTCCGCGCCGGGATCCGGAGCGACCCCTGGAGCGTGATCTGGTCCTGGTTTTGGAAGAAGAGCGCCCTCTGGATTGAGAGCGACTCCGTGGGCTCCCTCTGGAGCCAGAGCGTCCCCTGGATCGGGAGCGCCCCCTAGGCTCTTGCGGTGGAAGTTGCTCGACGTGATTCTTGATGCCGCTGCTATGTGGTGTTGACGAAGCCCCACTTGTTGAAGCTTCCACCGTCGCACTCTCCCATCGTCTCCTTCTGACGATGTACGGGACCTGCAATCTCTCCTTGCACGTTTTGTCCGCCGTAGGGTGTGGGCCCCCGCACAACCCACACTTTGGCGTGCACTGGTGTTGATCGTCCGGGTTGACTGCCCCACATCCTCTGCAGGTGGACTCTTCGGGAGTCGGGCAAACGTCGGCACGATGGCCGAGTTTGCCGCACGCGTAGCAAATATCAACTGACACCAAGGACAACATACGGGAGATTACTTGTGCTTAATGAATGAAACAAAGAAACGATAGATTAATGGAAATTAAAGCGGATGAAAAAATTCCGAAGGTTTTTCATCAAGAAGAACAGACTTCTCAAAGATGATGACGAAAGGACACGCAATCCCCCCGGCATGGCACCATCAACGTCTGCTTCCGAAACTACGGAGGTTTGCCTTAGCAGCACAGGCTCGACATCTGCCACTCTAACCCCTGGCTGCGCACTCGTGCGGGTTGTTGGTGAGGATCCACTCCCTAACGTTAAAGCACAACAGGGACGACATTACCAACCAGCTTTGAAACATGCGCACAAAGGGCTTCTGTTTGACGAATCAGTGGACAACGTATTTTGCGAGACCTGTAGCGCTTCATCTGAGATTAGCATTTTTCTTTCAAATACTTCAAGTTGAAGGGATAAGGACTCTCGCTTGTTGACGCTTGTGCGAAATGGGTTTTCCAACTGAAAGAAATCTCTTATAATGCTTAAAAGTGATGAGGCCTTGAATCTGCAATGCGTGGCCAGGAGCGGAACCGAAGCTGTAAAAAGGGGGGGGTGAATATAGCGACTGCTTGTGTAACTGGAAAACAAAAAGCAATAGAAGACGCAGGAAAAGCGCTGATAAGGACATTATCTTCAGCGCGGTACTTAGCATGCCAGGGATTGGCAGTGTGTGGTCATGATGATGCAGAAAGCAATCTCGGACAGTTTCTAGAACTTCCTGCCAATGACACTCCAGAACTGCAATCATGGCTTTCCTGAACCAAGTACAACTGGTTCTCAGCGCTGGGTTAGGGGGGGGGGGGGGGCTAAGAGGCTGCAGCCCAGGGCCTCACCTCGGACAGTAGGAGAAGGGGGCCCATTTATTCTAACCTGCTTATTATATGGAACCATGGGCAACGGAACTTCGAGCGACATGTATGAAGCGAGAAAACCAGAACGAGCATACGGGGTGCCCCGCCTAATGTAACAGCACGCGTTTAGCCTGATCATTTGAGGAGATGCTTGTCGAGCTGCAAATACAGGATTCCCCCACCACCCCGGCGAGGCCCTATTTCTTACGAAGCGAGGTGCGTTTGCTTGGAAGAGGTTTCAGGTTTCCCGTGAGTCCATCTGTCCAGTGCTGTGTGGAGAGGAGGGACAAGGGATAAACACCTAAAACATGTAATGTGGGATGAGGCCCTAATTCTCCCTTGCCCCTCGTTACCATCACGCCGCCCTCCACCTCTCAAATAGCTCAGCCGCTGTCCTTCTCATAGAAAGGATGTGCTGCAGCACCCAACAGTGCCTCCCATTCGACTTTTCTTTACCGTGATGGTAATTTGGGCGGGGTAGGGTGAGTCCGATAGCAGATGATGATGAGTCTGATGGCAGTGTCTAGGCAGGAAAGGAAAGAAGACGTCACACGTGCTTTTGTCCACGTGCCGTGGTGCATGGAATGTTCACTATTCGGGCTATAGGGTTGTCGAAAAGTGAAGGGGGAAGTTGGAGAGCTGGACACAAAGGCCTGTCTCCAGGGCCCATTCTTGCCTAGCGGCTGCGCCCCCTCGCGCGCGCTCGACAGAAAAAGTCGGTCAGACTGGTCGCCGAACTTTCGAGAAAGTAGAAAAAGATGACTCAGAGGCGACGGAGGGCGCGTAACTTCGCCCGTGCTAGGAGTCGCCCTCTCGCCTTCGTTCTCGCGCTCGGCGTCGACGGGGTGAAAGAAAAATCGAGAACCTCCCAGAACAGACTATTGCACCAAGCCAATAGGAAGACGAGACCGGAACGGGAGAAGGAGTGAGTTTGTGCAAGGAATTCTATGCGTATGTGAACGCCTGCTTTGGCGCTAGTAACAGACAGACGCGGCCGGCGTCTATATAAGGAAGTTGATCACGGGCTGCGATTCAGCCCCGAGCCGCCGGTTAAGCTTGCATAAGCACGCCCGCTGAGGAGCTCCCGGGGACGTAGCACTCTCGGCCAGCCACGGACCATCCAGGCAGCGTGCGCCAGTCATCGGGACGGCCACCGTTGGAGACCTGCGGTCGCGTCGGACTCAATTAGCATCCATTCATGCGAAAATGCTCGGTCGGAAGCAACAAAGTGGTGCGTCTAACCGAAAGGCGAAGTTAGAAAGAGAAGAGCGTGAAAAGAAGCTACCAAAGATGACAAAGTACCTACTGAATCCAACTTCCACGGAGCAGTATGATCGCTCTACCCAAAGTCCGTGTCAAACTCCCAATAGTACCGACTGTGCATCTGTGGAGGACTTGCCAACTCCATCACCATGGTTTCCTGGCAAGAAGCAAGGTTTAACTCAACTTGGTTGTCTGGATTCTGTGAAAACGGTGCCAACCTCGGTCGTCCATACTTCTGGGCAACCGACGCTAACCGAGCCCTGTCCTGTTCCTGAGTCAGCAACGGTGTCTCCAGGTGTCCAGGTGTTCCAGTCTCCAGGTGTCCGGTCCGCCACGCCCGATTTCTACTACTGCTAATCAACAGGTGCCAAACCTCCCCGATGAGCCTCCTTCTACTGACGAGCGCCAGAAAACAACACTCCAAGAACCGACTCACTTGTTTCCTGTTAGTTTGGCTTCAAATAACCATGTTCCCACCCACAAAGTGTCCCTCAAGAGGATGAATGAGACGGCTTCTCGTTGTGGCGACAGAGCAGTACAGACACCCCCGCAGAAAGAGGTCCGTTGCGAGATTCTCCGAAGTGACCCTGCTAAGTGGCCGGACGTTATTACTGACAGCTTTCCGAGTGTATGCCTTGAGAAAGGGCCATCGTATTTTGAAAATCGGGCAGAAAATTTTCCGTCTTCCGAAAGGCAATACAAAACTCAGAAACGCTATATGTCACCTCATCTTCTCGTGCGAAAGGCTGTAAATGGGGAGGCGTGCGAGCGACACTGGTTAATGTACTCGGAGTCCAAAGGTTCCGTTTACTGTTTTATGTGCAAACTATTTTCGATTTCAAGCAACCCCAGTGCTTTCACCACGCACGGCAATTTTGATTAGAAAAGAGCAGAAGAAAAGGTTTGCGCACATGAAAATAGCGTGGAGTACCGGAACTACGTGGCAGCATGGCTCGCCCACTCTAACTCGAGCAGCACAATTGACAAGGAGCTGGTTAAGCATCTTGTCACTGAGACTGCTTACTGGACAGAGGTGTTGAAGCGCGTAGTCGTAGTTAAGCTTCTAACTGAGCGCAACCTAGCGTTTAGGGGCAGTGAGGAGATTTTTGGTTCACCGAGAAATGTCAATTATATGGGAGTTCTAGAGGCCATTGCCAAGTTTGATTCCTTTCCAGAGGAGCACATCAAACGCTATGGGAACAAAGGAAAAGGTCACCCATCGTATCTGTCATAAACGATTTGTGATGAATTTATCCAGCATATGGCAAAGGCTGTCAAGGAACGTCTCGTTGACGAAGTGAAACGCGCAAAATACTTCTCTTTAATTGTTTATTCGACTGCAGACCTTACTCACGTTGATCAGCTGTCAGTTTTACGATACTATTTAAATGGGAAAGTGTACGAACGCTTTCTTGGATTTGCTCCAATTGAATCGCATACACTCTTAGGCAAAGTTACACCCTTTGGCTTGCCCCTTCTGCCACACAACAATAATCGTTATCTGCCTTGATGCGTTTCCTTTCTTTAACGCTGCGAGCCCGGTACTTTCCAGTAACGAACGGCATGCTCCTTATCAGCATAGAACAGTTTACACCCTTTGGAGTGCCCCTTCTGATAACGCGCGTGCCGTTCGTTACTGGAAAGTTCCGGGCTCGCAGCGTTAAAGAAAGGAAACGCATCAAGGCAGATAACGATTATTGTTGTGTGGCAGAAGGGGCAAGCCAAAGGGTGTAACTTTGCCTAAGAGTGTACCGGATTGTATCTTTTCGATACCGTGATGTCACTCTTGACGACCAATGGCATCTCAATTGATGATTGTAGGGGCCAAGTTTATCATAATGCGAGTAATATGTCAGGAAAATACAAAGGACTGCAAGCTCAAATCAAACATCTGAACGAATTGGCAGTCTACGTCCCGTGTGCTGGTCATTCACTGAACTTAGTTGGCGCGTGTAGTGTTGACAGTTACCTTAAGGCAGTCAAATTTTTCACTGTAATTCATAGACTGTATGTGTTCTTTGCTGCCTCATCTAAGCGATGGAGGTATCTTTTAGACAGCATGGGCGGAACTGGCCAGCAGCTTGTTTTGAAAAGTCTCTCTGAAACCAGGTGGTCAAGACACCCTGAATCATGTAAGGCCATTCTGAAAATTTTCAATGCAGTCTTGTGTTACCTTGAAGCTATATCAAAGAACGAGGAAGAAAACGGTGACACTGGGAACGAAGCACACTCTCTCAAGAAAATGACAAAACTAGAGACTGCATTCATGGCGATTTTCTGGAGTGAAATCTTGGAGCGCTTTGACAAAACGAGCGTAGTACTTCAGAAACCAGGCCTAGACATTTCGACTCCTGTAGACCTGCTGAGCTCTCTAGAAGGCTTTGTTAATTCTTTGCGAGCTCTCTTTGATACCTTCGAAGAGAGCAGCCAAGCTAAGTAACAATCAATGTTATCAGGATGGGGGCAAACGCATCGTTTTGAGAAAGCACCGGCACGGAAAAAGCGATAGCGCGCTACAAGGTAAAAAAAAAGTTTATCGTAGAGACCTACAATGTTGTACTTGACAGTCCAGGCTCTGCTTTGCGAGTGCGAAAGGCTGCCTACACTGAACTCTGCGAAAGGTTTGGATTCTTAAAATTGCTGACAGAAGTTGCGAGCGAGGCCTCTGTGGCACAGCAGGCTTAGAAGTTGGTGATAACCTACAAAAATGATTTGGAGCCAGCATTTTCCGCTGAAATCGTTCAGTCTGCGAACTTTCTGCACAACTCTGTGTGCCAGGACACGAGTCCCTTGGGAATAATGAAGTTGCTGCACGAAAGAAAGCTTACTGATGTGTTTCCGAACCTTTCTATTGCTTTGCGAATGTACTTAAGCATACTCGTGGCAAACTGTGAGACCGAACGATCGTTTTCCAAGTTGTCGCTGATAAAAAATCGCGTTCGTTCGAGCCTCCTTCACGACAAGGTCAACTCGCTTGCTATCATGTCCATTGAAAGTGACCTCCTGCGCGATCTATCCTTCGAACAGACTATATCTGATTTCTTCAAAGCGAAGGCGCGAAAGATGCCATTTTAAGAGAAGACTGTTTGCGCTATAAATGAATAGTTCCAATAAGTTCGTTGTGTCACCTCCCAGCCTCCACGTTGCCAATGAAACGCTGAGCAGTGTAATTCAAGATATGCAAATTTTCGTCGTTCGTCTTTTGTTTGTTCTTGTGATATTTAGCGTGCTTATAAAGAACTGTACTTTTGTCGTTTTTGATAGTGTCACGTTTATTTGGTGTCGTCTTTGCTTGTCTTACCTTTAACAAAAATATTTTCAAATAATGTTTTGTAATTACAGTTGGTAATTTTCATCTGTACTATATTGCATTTTTAGGTGTTTGTATTGCCTTAAATATTGCATATATATATTGCATATTTAGAGAGTGACGTGTATAACGATTACTGCAGTCTGATGCTTGAGTTTTAATAAAGTATGTTTTGGATACAACGATGCGTCTCCTCACGGAATTAAACTTAGTGATGCAAACAAAGCCTAGCTTCAGAAGGATCGACATCTGAGCTGTGTTGTCTTTTCTACGTTCTTGTTCGTCTTCAGTGCACTAAACTTTTCCTTAAACCTAGCTTTTGCTGAAAACAGAATGACAATTATTCGCAAAGTGAACATATGTATTGGTGTTTACAACAGCACGCGTTTCAAGCAAGTTTTGTTGTTTTCCTTATAATAATAACAATAATAATAATCCCGTTGATCGCACTTTGTTCTTTTTAATTTGGTAGAATTAAAATGAAACATGGCATATTTCTAGTAGCGTAGCAGGCGACGGAGGGGCGGGGGTCAGTACAGGAAGGGGGGGCCGGCATGCACATTAGCCCAGGGCCCCCATTTTTCTTAATGTGGCCGTGCTGGTTCTCCTACGACATTTTAAACGAAATGTTGGAAAAATTGAATCATGATGTTCTTCAGTCACTCACAAATTATGTTCGTGAAGCGGGGCACTATGGCGTGATCATGAATGTCACAGCGGACATATCTGCCAAGGAACAAGTGTCGAAAAAGTCTCATCCGGAAAATAAATCTGTGACATCGCGGACGGTTTTCTTCAGAGATCAAGTGTGCAAAGAAACAGATTCTCGATCGTGCAGTAGCCTTTGTATAAAATAACAGTGAACTTCACGAAAGTATAATGCGCCAGCTTTATTCGAAGTGTCACAGCCCTTTACCTTAATTTATCCCTTCCAATAAGATCTACATTGTACGGCTTAGTTATTAGAACCTTGCTCTTTAAGTATTGTTCTTGTCTTTCTGTTTCGTATCAAGTTCGGTAGCTTGTTTACTTTATTGAAATGCGACGAGCTTATGACCGGTCTTTAGATTTTATATTGTTAGCTTATTGTGGAAATGTTTGTACTGGCCAGTGTTTCCTAGACACGAAGAGTTTAAGATCTCTTTTTAGTTTTTTGAATTGGCTTATTGTGGAAAGGCTTGTATTTTCCAGTGATTCTTACGAGCAATGTGTTTGTAGTGAGTTGCAATACTTTAATTTTGACTTGTTGAGGAAATGCTCGTGCTGCCCAGTGTTTTCTCTGACTTTGACTAAGGGCGTCATGAATGTCTGCCAGGTGTTTACGTGTTTATCAGTTTCCTTTTTCACTTATTTATTTAGTACCTTAGCAACTATGCGGCCATTTTTAGTACATTTGCTCGAGCTTAGAAACAAATGAACTCATGTTTACATATATGGCCTCTCCGCCTCAGTACATCTCTTGCCAAAGAGCTTTCGCAGGGTAGGGGGGCGGGGAGTACTAATGAAAAAAGAGAAGGCGCGAATTGGGCCTCAGCCGTACTCCGATCCGCACACCGGCAGACTAACAACTCGGCGCCTCTGGACACAAACACAGGCACACTTTACTGCCTTAAAATTTCTTCGGCGTTTAGATAGGTGTATGCGTGATGTGAGCATTCATTTTAGAAAGGAGTTGCGGCTGATGCCAAGGGACTACTTATGAGAAACTTGGATGCATTTTGTGTTTGTAATAGTAAGTAGTAATAGTATCAGCACCACAAAAGTCAATGGTGTAGTGCTCATTTCCCGGGAGCACGTTTTCTCCAGCCATGGAAGATGGCAGGAGTGTGGCAGAGAGGAAAGACGAGTGTCTGATTTCAGAAATTGCCAGCCGTCTGTGCGCAGACGCGAGTACAAACAGTAGCGAGCGAGAAACTTCTGGGGGCTTTTGCTCCTTGAATGTCTGACTTTGCCTAGGTGCCACGGAGAAGTTTCTCTGCTCGTTTTGTATACGTTTGTCTCTAGGTGTACCGGAATTGCGGTTTGAAGTCGTGTATATGTGTGCAGGCAAGGGTTAGACGCAAAACAAGAATGGCGCACGAATACAGCGGAAGTGGTCCACGTTATTGTCAGTGCTGTATCACGTGACGTAAAGCACCATCCGGTTGGATCTTCTTTCGAAGTCTACCGCGTTAGTCGCGGCATAGTGGACATGGCTAGGAAAACAGCGACAGCATAGCTCATTCTGCTTAGTAAATGCACCCTGCAAAGTTCGGTGCAGGCTTGAGAGTTCGAAAAAATCGGAAAGCCTATATAAAAAGATATCACTCGAGAAATAGCAGTCCGAAAAAAAGTTCACTGCTGGCCTACCGCAGGAGATCATGGCCAACCGACCTGGACAGCTTCAGTGCTATCTGAACAAAGGACCACTACTGCACGTAGCGCGAAGATGCCACCACTCACGGACGTCCTGGCCTGCCGGAAACTTCCACTTGTAGATGCCGTGCTGAGCAACGCACAGCGGGCACAGGTCCTCCTCGAGTGTGGTGACGGTAAATTTTTGTTTCCAGTCGAAGTATGCCTCGTAGGCGGCGGGATGGTCAAGCAGGTAACGAATGTACTCTTCTAGGAACATGGGCTCTAGGATTTCCTGCACGCTCACAGTAGATTTGGGAGGGAGATTGAGTGGGACATTCGGCGACGACAGTAGGACGACAGGAACCAAGTCGTGCTTAAACGCTTCATAAACGAGTTCGTAGAGACTAGGGAAGCAGGCTGGCGTCTGCGTGACTACAATGAAGTTGAAGTGCCTTGCGACATACGCGACGCAGTCCGCCATTGACTCGCACAAGCCGACACCACAGTTCGGTATGACGTGCAGATTGACGACCTTCGCGACACAGCCGTTTATCTGGTCTTTGGATGCGCTCCAAGTCCGTATTTCTTCCTCGAACACGCGCTGTTCGCAGTCGGCAGCAATCCAGGCAGCGTCCGCTCTTCTCCTAAGCATTGTCGACTTCTCACTAGAATTGCGGTTTCCAGGGGGCTGTTGCCTCCTGGAAGCAGCGGTGGAGCAAGGGTGTTCGACGGACGGGGAGCGAGGACGAAAAGACTTGTACGTACTATTGACGTGGGCGCCTTGTCGACTGCTCATGGTCCAGTTGAAAAGTGCAAGCAGCTCATCAGAGATACTCGAGCGTGATTTCCATGGCCGAAAGAGGTTGAATGGTGCCACACCACTGACGTCAAGCGCCGGAGCTGTGCGCGCCCACAACACCCACAACTGCCGAATTGCACGCCGACCGGGAAGATCGTGCACGTTCACGCTGTCGGCAGGGAACACGATGGCGTCGCTTTCCATCACGAGGCGCCGATCGTACGTCACTGTGCACCTCCTCTGCGCCAGCATATCATCACCACTGTAGCCGACGAAAGAGCACGTAATCCACTTCTCATTATAGCTGGAGGGTTCTGGCGCCGCGAGGACGGACGCAGCGTTCACAACTGGTGGAGCTGCCGACGACTCGGAAGGTGCGCCGGTCCACACCATGATTCGAGGGACTAGGGTGTCGTGCGGACGCTTTATCCAGGGGATCCACGGCTGCATCAGTAGCATGGTCGGGGATGCTCGAGGTCCCAGTATGCCGTAGACGGTAACAGAAAAGAGAGCACAGATCGTACCGCAAACCAACCCATATTTAATCGCGCGGCATTCCTTTAGTTGGTGCAGGAGCGCAGTAGCTGTTTTGTTTATGCGAGGCGTTTCTGGTAAATTTGCAGGAACTTCTGGTGGGTTTGGTGGTGCTCCTGGTGGATTCACAAGGATATCCGGCGGGTTTGGAGGTACTGCCGGTGGGTTTACAGGCGCTTCCTGTTGGCCACCTGCTGCATCTTCAACGAGATTTTCAATAAGCAGATCCAAATCGGGACCGGCTTCGACTTCAAGAGGGACGATGCTGCGAAGAGTGCATAGTTGTATATATTAGATGGGGCAATAAACATTTGACTACATATAGCTCAATTACAGCTTCAGAACCGTAGCTAATAACGGCTTATTAGCAAAGCAGTAGAAAACACAACGTAAAAGAACTGTAACGGCGGCTATAAAGAAGGCAGTGCTTGAAGCAACAACAAAACTAGTAGGAAGGGAGAGCTAGGTTGCAACACGGGAAGTGTTTAACTACCAAGCCTCCCCCCCCCCCCCCCCCCCCGTTCATTCCCTTTACTTTGACAACAGATAGGTTTAGCTTGTCCGACATTCGGGTAAACGCAGGCGGATGGGGCATTGGGGCGGAGGCGTAAACGGAAACGGCCTGCATCGTGCTGCCACCTGTTGGCGCAGAGCTCAAACAGACTAAAAACCGCTAATATTGCCTTAATCAAGTGTATTCTACTTCGCTGCATGTGTAACTTTTCGGCACTGGCGTAATCGTGTTGCTGTCAAAAATTTACACCCGCAGCAAAGTAAAATACACTTGGTTACTGCAATATTAGCTGTTCTTGTACCGGACAATACCGGACAAGCTAAACCTCTCTAGTATTCCGCAGTTTTCTGCGTCACATACCGTCACACTCAATATACATTCCTGTGCTGTAATGGCAGGCTCGCCAATATACCTGGCATTTTCTTATGTGGAACGCTTTCTTTAATACACTGACGCTGACATACTTGTGCCTTCCTGTGTCCTAAACGAGTTCAATCTAGTCAGTTTTATAGTGTTGACTCGAGCATCAAAGACGCACGACATATTTCAAATAAATTTGTTGCATTTGAGAAGTAAATATAATGTTTACCGACTCCCGTTAGCAAAACTTGCGTTTCGGTCCTTGACGATGGTACAAATATTGCCGGAAGCCGCTAAAAAGTTGAAGCGCACTATTTACAAATATTTAAATTTGCGCCATGCACAGGCGTCGTATTTTCCTAATTTGCATATATTATAGCAGATTAGATGGGCAAATATCATATATAAATATGCAGCTTATGTGAAATTATTACAATGATCCCATAGGTTGTGCAAAAGACCTACTCGCAGATTAGTGGTATACTTCAAAAAATCCTGCAGCGCCGAAGCATTACAGCAAGAGAGTGAGTACAAATAATAAAAACAATACAAATAAACAGACAGACAAACAGTTGAAGAGAAGAAGAAAAACCAGGTATTCGCAATTTCAGAGTATGCTATGCACGCCGTTAGAACAGCACAGTGCAACAATAACTCTATTAATTACGAAATATTCATCATTTGAGCGAAGTGGGCTCCGTCAGCTGTGACCGCCACCGCTGGTAAGGTGTTCCATTCAGATATTGTTTTTGCAAACAACGAAAATGTCAGGTAATTTTGCGACATTTAATTTCTCAAACTTTACAACTGTGATCACTCCTGCTTGAGATGTAGTAGCGTGGCTAGATATATTTAAATTTGTCCATACGAGTTGAGTTATTATAAATTGCATGTATTAGTTCCAGTCGGTTTTCCTTGCGCCTTCTGTCAAGAGGTTTGACTGCAATGCTAGCCTTGATTCGCGTGGCACTAACTCCCCGGGAATATTGTTTTAATATAAACACCACCACACGGTTCTGTATGCCTTCAATTTTATCATCGAGGCGTTTTTGATGAGCTCCAACAACCTGGACGCGTATTCTAAGCGCGGTCTTACTAGTGATGGGTATGCCGCCCTGTTGAGTATTTGAGGTGCGCCACGAAGATTCCGAATAACGAGGCTTTAAACATGCTGGCAGATTTCTTTTACGGTGTTATTAATATGCTGTTTAAATGAAACATCTCCCGAAAGAAGCACGCCTAAATATTTGACTTCGAGGACTTTTCAGAGTACTTTATTACCGACTGGGTACCTTGTGTTCAGTGTGCGCTTTCCTTTGCTAAATGTTACGTGGTGCTCTTATCTACGTTTAGACCTAGTTCAGGCGATTGCATGTCACTATCTGTACTGATTGTCCTTTATATTACGCAGTGATACGCGTATAATCTGACAGTGGAAGAAATATTAGACGCGATGTCATTGATGAAAATTAACAATAATAATGGCCCCAATATCGAGCCTTGTGACACAACCGATGTTACTTCCAGAAATCCAGATTGTTTGCCCCCCTGTACGACGTATTGTTTTCTTTTATTAAGGTATTCCCTAGACCATTTCAAAATAATTTGATCAATGCTGAGAGCAGACAGTTCGTGCTCTAATAATTCACGCAAAACAGAACTAAATGCTTTTCTAAAGTGTATGAATATTCCGTCAGTCCGCAATCTACTGTGAGCCGCAGTGGTAAGGTCATGAAAAAGCTCTATTAAGAGAGCGGTACATAAAACACCAGCGTAAAGCCCGTGTTGGCTCTGTAAGAAAAAAATTAGTAGCTTCTAAATGTTTCATCACATTACTGTGGTATAAAGGTTATGAACAGGGATAAGGTGCCTCAGAAAGGCTGGCCAAGGTTTCGATAGGAGGACCTATTTTCGTCAAAGGCGGCCTCGTCATCCTCGGCATGCTAGTTTTAAAGGGTCAGTGCAGTGACGTCACGTGCGATTGTTGTCGGTGGCGGCTGGTTGTAAAGGGAGATTTATACCACAGCGTGCTATTCCATGTGTCAGCCCCTTTCTTGAGTTTGGATTATGCAATATCTTCAAGTATCATTCAAGATATGCAGCACAAGGAAGTCGGCCTATGGTTGGCAACTATACACTTCGGCCCATTTTTGTGAATGGGTGCAACCAAAGTCGTCTTCGATTATTCGGGAACAATTGCAATTTCAAGCGATTTGCCATAAAATATGTACAGGTATTGAGAATTGAGACACAATATCCAAGCAAGGTTTTAGTGCTTTCGGGGATATCTGATCTAGACCAGTTGGTTTGGAATCAGCCAATGAGTGTAGACATGTTCTGATACCCTCAATTGTGATTGTTAAAGGAGGAAGCAAACCTTGCACGTTGTCTTTAACAGCAGATAATGTACGATAACGCTTTAGTTTCAAGACAACTGATTTAAAGAAAACATCAATTTTATCTTCTTTAGATGTATCCGTAGTGGCTGTTAACAAAATTATGATATAATGTATTGTTCCGTTGTAAACTCTACCCTTCATGTTCCTTTTGGGGGGATCTTCAGAAATTTCTGTAAAAAAACGATGGCCTACATCAAAAATGTACTCCCTACAGTGCGTAAATTTACACTTTTAAATGCAACAAACCTTATGGAAATTGATGGTGGCGATGCCATGCAAGGAGATTTTCTATTCCAACGCATTTAGATAAGAGCTTCCTGAAGTAAATCTTCGCCTTGAACATACGCCGGCTCTGCCCTTCACTGTCGTTCCGGCGCTGAGTTAACTAAGTGCACCGGAATTACAATCACTTACAATAACCCTATACTTCCTTGCCAACTTTCTTGACCTCTTCCTCCATTATGTGTCCACGCTTTTGCGATACAAATATTTGTGCACTTCAGCCGCCCATTTATTTTTATACATCTTCCTGAGTCTTTCTTAAAAACTAGTTTAGCTCTGCGCTTCTGTGACTTGAAAGGAAGCCTAACCAATGACAACCTGCACTGCCTAATTTTCGTTTTACAGTAAGCCCTCAAAGCAAACCTTCCTACTCACTTTGGTTAACTTCCAACCTCGACATGATGTCGATTTTAAGCAAGAATGGCATTACCGAACGTTTGCGCTGTCATCATTACTCCTTTTTAAATCCTTCGCACCACCTTATATTTATTGTAGCCCCAAAAAGGTTATATGTTTCGTCATTGGTACATTCCACTTCCCTTTCATTTTTACATTATTATAGTGAATGTTTGCGTTGGTCTTTTCTTCGCTGACGTATATAGCCGGGTATTTTTATTGCTTCACCATTGGTATGACTTACTGTTGAATTAACACCAGGTAATTACTCGTCTCTTCAATAAAGGTCATGATTCCCGATTTCTCTGTGCTTAACTTGAGGCCTGGAGTTGTTGTATTGCCACATGTAGCGCCTGTGTTGTGTTCTTCCTTCAGTCCTCGTCTTTTGCGCTGTGCAAACATGCCACACGTATTCGCAAGTCTCCGAGGATTAAGACGAATGTGTGGCACAAGGTTAAAATCAACGTAAGAAAGAAAAAAAAGAGGAGACAGAAAGAGCGCCACACTCGCATCTAACTTTATTCAAAGAAGTACCAAATGTATAGGCACAGAAGATACGTGCGCAACAGCCGTTACATTCGGCGCACGTGCACGAATTCTCACAGAATAGCTCAACACGCAAGGTAGCTATCACAAGCCAGAGAAACTATGAGCAAATCGAATCTAAAATTTCAAATTCGCTTTTCTGAAGTGAAACCGACAGAACGCTACTGCAGGAATCCCCATTTTCTTTATGTGAAAGGCTTCCAGCAATTCTCGAGCCTGCGCATCCCGGGCTATTTTATAGAGACAGCGTGTTATTAAACGGCGTCACGCACCCTTACGGGGTAGAGTGCAAGCGCCGGTGTGACCGTGTTCCTTACTTAGTCGATGAATTACGTTCCCTTAAACGGTAATTAGTGCAGCGTCCTGTTTGGCCAATGTACACTCTGCCACGGCTCAGATCTACCTCATAGATTGCGCCACGGTGCATCGCAGGAAAGGCCTGGTGTCCTTTTTTTTTTTCGTACACATGGCTTAGCTGTTCGGGGAATAAAATGCGGGCACAGAGCCTCGAGAGCTTGTTTGGAACACAAAAGACCACTGGCACACCGCGCCAGTCTACAACTTTGTTCAGGTCGTGGGATATCTTGTGGCTGTATATGGTAAAACACGTTATCTTTTTTTTCTCTCTCTCTCTCTCTCTTCGAGAGCCCAGGTCTCCTGCTGACGCCTTTCAGCCTTTGAATTGCAAGGGTTATCTGTGGATCTCTTGCATTGTTCGCTAGTAGCACTATGTCGTCCGCATATCAGCCCAGGGGTCTTCTGTTGCACCTTCTGTTTCATTACGGATGTAAGATAAATAAAAAAACCTGTTTCCCATCTTTATATACCCTTAACATAAAGTCTGAACAATACAGACAGTTTTTCCTCGCTCATTTGCTGGGTGAATGTCCAGCATTTCATTGCATTTTTGGCTTCCTCGTACAGTTTGTACTCGGTTATCCCGACATATTTCCCTCTGCAACCCCACGAAATAGTTATCTATGCCGGCGTGCTTGACAATATCCAATAGCGATTCCCTTTCTACGTTTTGTTAGGCTCCCTTCATATCTAGAACTACTATTCATAAAGGTCTATTCCGAGCTGTTGAAATCAACATACACTGAGTTAGTACAAAAATATTACTCTCTAATCGCCTTTCCCTAATTAAACGATTACTGTCTAATCGCCCAGGTAGCAATCGTCTGCCTGGTCTGAACCCATTCTGTAGTTTCCCAATATATCAAAACATCAACCCACTTCGACTACACTTGCCGTGCTGCGCTTAAATTGCTATTCTATATATCACTGACGTTACTGTAACTGGTCTGTGGGCGGTCGTGACACTAACAGTAACAAAGCTCCTGCTTAATTTGTAACAAGTTCTCGAGCCATCTATGACCTGAGTAAAAGAAAACACCTTAAGAGGGAAGCAATATGGGTTTGTTGGCATTACCTGTCCTACTTGTAGCATCTTCTACTTGTGTCGAGCAATGTACATGTGTTCTATGAAGTTTCGAGGTGCATAAATACTGCTGTAAAAGTGGAAATCAATTTCTTGTTGGAAGGGGTAGCGCTGTGTATTGTCTAATGTGCATTTGTGTGTGCCTGTCATTTTGCCTGCGCTTCGAGTATAACAACCAGCTGACTCGCCGCATGGCCTCCGAGATCTGACGAAGTGCTCTGGACAATTTCGGAGGCCGTTCTCGCCGAGAGCCACGTTGGAACACCTTATCAATCGTGTCGGCGCTCCTGTCTATCTTACACTTTGTCCCCGATCGTGCAAACACTGCACCTCACAACTTACGTGAGCTTGAATATCGTTATGATTAACAGATGAGTATACTTGGAGTTATTTTGCACAATGTAATGTTATTTCTTGCGTAAACGCGTCATGTGCGGCAAATATGAAGCTTCGACTCGGCTCGCGCCTACGAGCTGTTCAACAACGCCTGCCTCACCGATTACTTCATGAGCGCGAAGAAGGAACTCAGTGAATGTATCGTTCACACATTTTATGTACATTTCCGTGGCCACTCGCACTAATCAACGGAAGCTCCCTCACTGATGAACATCGTATACTGTAGGTCAGAATGATAGCAAAAGTCGTACCACAATCACCATAAATAGCGTCCCATACCGCAGGCTGAAACACACTGTTATTACACCATCATGCACCTTGGAGTGACGTCTATCCAGCTTGAAAATAATTAACCTCTATGTCGAAACTTCTTTTTTTATCACGCACCTACGATAGGAGGAATATTGTAACCTGAAAGTGGAGCACAACAAGGGCTCATCTGGCAACTTGGAGGGAGTTGCTACGAAATCCTCCGATTCAGCTGTTATTGTATCAGCAGGGCACTTCTTGATCCATGCCACAAGAGTATATGAAGGAACGTTGCATTCGGAAACACATGCTTAGAGCTACAAAGTAGCACGCAGTGGGTCCTTTTCCGTCGTTCAAAACATAAATATTCAACTAAAGTTAGAAATAGTACTCAGTATTCTGCATTCAACACATGAAAGAACAATATAAGTTGCACGAAAACGAACGCACTCATGCAACAATCATACACTTACTTTTTGGGTTATTTCTGAAGCTTGAGACAACCGTCGCTAAGACACCTAACCTCAGACCCACGGTTATCTATCATAGATTGAAACTTGAAACGGTGCAAAAAGTGTTGGAAAATACCGTAATGGGAAACTTATGCTTGGAATATATTTGTTGGTTTACCACCATTGTACAAAGAGCTTTATTCACAATATTTCTGAATTTTGCAAAGAAAAAGATTTTTCTTCGTAGTTTGCATTTATCATTTTAAAATTTCTGGACATTTTACATGTTCACATACAAGGAGTGATCTTCCACTGCGTTTTTCACGCTTGCGTTTTCTGCACATGCTGACTTCGTATCCCGGTATTCCGTCACGGCGCAGTTTCGCGAAGGTCACCGCCAACATAGACAACTAAGGCTTTCGCCTTAATAATTATTCTTGGCACGGTTTGTTTAGCGTCACTTCGGTGAAAACGCGAAACTTCGAAGCTTTTCTCGAAGCTGTTTTCTTCATAAGAACTTCAGTTTGGCCTAGTTGGTATTTACTGCAAATCATATTGACCTTTGACGTTGTCCCCGTCTTTTTTGCGGTCAATATGATTTGCTGTTTTCTTATTTGAAATTATTACGCTATCAATACGAGAAAGCCAGCGTGGTGTCAGACGACCCGCGTTGCTGTCGGTTCTACGTCCACGCCATGCGTGGGATCTAGTAGGGAAGCCCGGAGATATAGTAAAATCATAAGCAAGAAGACGCCAACGGCACGCTCGCCGAACCAGTGACGTAGCATGAACGATATTGCAAGTGAAATTGCACCACGTATATCATACCATTGCCCGGCGGCTGCAATCACTATTGGCTAACGCCTGCACTAGCGAACGGTTTTAGAGACTTTGCGCAGAACAAGGAGTTTCGTGCGTGTGGTTAAGCACACCGGTTGATTTCGTGCCACAGTACAAATCGACCTGTGTAGCCTTCACGCATTCCCATTCAGGCACGCTGTCGCAGCCGCTTCGCTTCCCGTTAAAGTCGGGACGACGGCAGGCTACGTCGGCTAAAATCACGTAGTTTTACACAGCCCCCTGATTATGTTCCATCCGAGCACCACAACATAATTTCGATGGCATCACTATCAAGCTTTCCCACGAGACAGTCATAAATACCTAGAAAATCTGGACAACAATCGTTCTGTACCAGCTCCTAGCGCACTAAGCATTTCTTGAACATACGTTAGCGCGACTCTCGACTTTCCTCAAGAGAATGTGGGCTTACGTGCACCGTCTACTACTGAACATGTTCTCCGCGGCAAGCTCGCACGCACAACGACGCTCTTCTTTTTATTGCGCTCATAGACTTCGCTTACTACTAAATTCTTGTCAAAAGCTTCGGCGCAACCTACGTCATCGATTCACACATTTACACTGAGTTCGAATACTCATACACAGTTATTTTGCATCTTTCGCTGCAGTTGCGCATTACGAACGAACAAATGCACCGCGCGTGAATGCATGTATACTTACATTGAGCTTATTGGCGCCCCTCCGACGCCTCTGCCTGGGCAAGGGCCCATCACTGTATCGTCCACCGAGCACTGGCAAGGCCGATCGATCGCGAACAAAAATAGGTGCAGAACCTTTTATAAATAGTGGACGATACTCCAATGTAGCGCATCGTGGTAAGTTTAGTAGCGCATTCTACAGCGCCGTAGATGAATAATCTAAACCTGCGTTACGGGGAGCCCAGAAATACGCGTACTTCGCCATACCAGCCGTACACGCGAACTGTGCTGTTGCTCCTGTTACCAAGAAAAAGCGAACGCCGCCACCCGCCATGCTGTTTGCTCGTCACGGACTCAGGAGAGGCATGGGAGAGGAGAATGGCGAGCGCGACGTTGGGAGAACGACAGAAGCCGATTCCCCTAAAGCCCCTCCATCCACGCGCAACCGCCGCTTTCTGGTCGGCGGAAACCTGGTCGGCGGAAACGGCTATGGAGGGGCTTTAGATTCCCCGAAACCTCGCGTGAACTTGAAAGGGAGAAGCCCGCATCCCCTGGCACGGCCGGACCAACGTTACTAGACTAGCTTCAGTTGTAAAACTCCCCGCCCGCGCGCTTATAGCCGCTGTCGCCACTTCTGTGACAGCCGCCAGAGGGCAACGCTGTTCCATCGGGCTCCAGTGCAGACGCCTCGTCACTGCCTTGAGCTCGTGCGGACGGGCAGTTTGCGCGTGTTTCACGCTCGCTGGCGGTCTCCCTTGTCCGAATGAGTGATACCACGAGAAAGCGGTATCCACCTACAGCAATAAGATTTATCGCGCCAGTTCGTTAATACTGAAAGAAGGGTAAACTGCACGAAAGGAAGAAACGCATATAGCGAAGCGCAGAAGCTGCGTTTCTAGATGTCGTGTGTTTCTTCCTGTCGCCTGAACGTTTCGCGCAGTTTAGGGTCACGAGCCTGAATATCTGGCCAAAGTGCGTGATTGTAGTATGATGTTCATCGCCACCGAAGCTTCTCACCACGCCACAGAAGCGCTACAAAAATAAAGATGATGTCGGTCTTTCTACACACAAGCCACAAAAAGAAAAGAAGTCAGATTTTTCATACCATGAAGATGTTTAATCAGCGAAGCTGAAACGTGCGGCCCCTGTGTTTATCACTGGGTTAATCCCGAGGGTTCATTAATGTATTTCTCAGTTATGAGGTTACACACACAATTGGCTGCGAGAGAGAACGACGTCACTGACGCTATGCCCGCAGTCCGCAGTTGTCGCTTGCGTTCGATGTCTCGAGTTTGCTCGGCGGCGTGGTTAGCAGCCTTCGCCTGCAATTTGCCGCTTGTGATTCTTCGAAATTTAATTTCTTCAAAATTAAATCTTTCCGTTACGCAAGACCATGAGTGGCTCATACTCCCTTAAGCAATTGCTCATACCCCCGTAAACGCGGCCTCCCCATTACGACGACAGAAGTGAAGTGAAATTCTACGCTGGAAAGATGAACGGCCACGCAGCCAGCTGTGGAAGACGACGACGAACGCGGGAGCAGTGGCGCGAGCGCGTGCCGTTGATTTTGCACAGAGTTCCCGGTCGGCACGAGGAATCGCTCTGTTTCACGCCGAGCGAAGCGTCGCATTGCTGGGAGCACAGAAAAAGTGGTGCGTCGAACTGTTGATATCGTTCCGATAGCGGCCTATGCAGCCAGGTACGCAGCACGCCGGCATCGTCTGCTGATATTCTTAAGAAACTCGGCGAAGGCTACAGTTCTACGGATGACATGCTTGCTGAAATTCGCGGTCAACAACGAACCACAGAATACACCAACGCTGCACCGCGTGCTTAGTCCGGCCCGGCCGCGTAGCCGGCTAGTGAGGAAGTGAAGCCGGGCGCGATTGCAGCGCCACGAAGGCGCGGGCGGGTGGCGGTTCCGCGCAACGGCACCGAGTTTTAAAACTGAAGCTAGTCTAGTAACGTTGGGCCGGACTCGACTCTCTCCTCCGCGCTCCCTTGCGGCCTTCGCCACGCGACGGGAATACACGGAACATTTTCTTGACGAGTAGCTCGATGGCTCGCCGTACGAGGTCGCTACCACCTCACCGTGTCTAGGATGGATGCATGGATGGATGGATGTTATGAGCGTCCCCTTTGGAACGGGGCGGTGGGTTGCGCCACCAAGCTCTTGCTATTATACTGCCTAATGCCCTACCTAAGTTAAACAAAAAAAAAAAAGAGAGAACACTATGAAATCCCACAACCAAATTTTCTGATCCCCTTTTGCGAACTGTGCTTTTCTACGTCTCCGTTTTTTGTCGTTTCCCTGCTTTTCTCCCACCAATCCTCCAATCGCCTCTTACTAATGCCTACGGCCGACGTGTTTACTTTTCCACTGCTCTCTCTGATCCCAAGGGCTTGAAGGAGGCCAGTGGTGCCGTAATCGACCGCTGGGTAGACGCCTTCACATTCTAATAAAACATGCTTCATAGTCTCCCTAGCTTTACCGCAGCAAGCACATGCTTCTTCTTCCGTCTTATATCTCGCTTTATAGGTGCGTTTTCTGAGGCATCCCCATCTCGCTTCGAAAAGTAATGAGCTTCCCTTTGAGTTATCATAAATTGTTTCTTTCCTGATTTCGTTTTTTCCTCTTAAGTAGTTACTCATGGCAGGTTTCCTTTCCATTGCCGCCACACATGAGATTATTTCAGCCTCTCTGACTTTCCGCTTGACCGTCTATGTTGCTGTGTTGCCCACCCTACAGGCCACGTACTTGCTGGTAAGCTTCCTAGTTCTTTTCCTCCACTGTGAATCAATGTTTTTCCTGTACAGATACCTGAACACTCTCCCAGCCCATTTACTTTCTTCCATATTCCTCAGGCGTTCTTCATACTAAATTTTACTGGGAATTTCCCTCACTTCAAAACTAGTCCAGCCCATATCACCCTGCACATCTTCATTTGTAGTCTTCCCGTGAGCGCCCAATGCGAGGCGACCCACTGATCTTTGGTTCCCATCGAGTCCTGATTGTACCCCTGATTTAAAGCAAACAACCTCATTTCCAAAAGTAAGTCCTGGAACCATTACACCTTTCCACATACCTCGGAGGACCTCGTACCTATTGTATCCCCATAGCGCTCTGTGCTTCATTATGGCTGCATTTCTTTTCCCCTTCACTGTTATTGTTTTTTCCTGCGTTTCCATATATCTATTGCCCTCATTTATCCATATACCGAGGTATTTATATTCTGTTACCCGAGGTATTTCCTGGCCCTGTATCTCCACTGTCTGTTCACTGTTTTAAAACCTAAATTGTTGCCTTCCTGTCCACAGATATTAGCCAGACGTTGCAAACCACTTTGCTTGTTAGCTAGCAACACAATGTCATCCGCATAAAATAAACCTGGGAGCTGATGCTCAACTACTGTACCCGCCTGTTTGTATGAGAGATCAAACCCGATATTACTTCCTTCTAGCGCCCTCTCCATCCTCACCATGTACATCATAAACAGCAACGGGGATAAAGGGCACCCCTGTCTCAGTCCCTTGTTGACATGAACTTTGTCCTCGCTTCTCATCCCTTCCCATTTAACGCAAACGGTATTTTTTAGGTAATTCTTTCTCAAAAGCTGTAGACAATCGTTACCTAAGCCTTCCCCTTCCAGAATATCCCACAAAATGTTGCGGTCTACGCTGTCATAGGCTCCTGTAATGTCTAAAAAGGCCACATATAACGGTCTGCTTTCTACTTATGATATTTCAATACACTGAGTAAGAACAAATAAGTTATCATCGAAACGCCTACCTATTCTGAAGCCATTCTAAAGTTCTCATTATTCTCTGCCCAAGTTTGAAGCTTTAATTTGATTGCCTGCATTGCTAGCCTGTATATTACCGATGTAATGGTCAACGGTCTATACGAGTGAATTCTATCTTTCTCCTTCTTGCCTTTATAAATGAAATTCATTCTACTTTGTCGCCAACTGTCTGGTATTCGTCTATCTTTTAAAGTTTGTTCCACTGCTTTTACCGGAGCTTCCCTACTTTTTGGTCCTAGGGCGCCTCGATGTCAGCGCCACCTCGGAGTAGCGCGGATCGAGGCACCCTAACCGTGTCCGGGGCGCGAAGGCACGCGCAGTGGTTCTACATAATTTTCTTGAGTAGCTCCTGTCCCGATTGGTGACTTTCTTCTACATACAACGTTCGTCAGACTTGTCCGCTAATGCCCACGGTATGAGTGCTGGCTGATTTTGTTGGCGCAGTTACCTCACCATTTCTGTACTTGACGGCGGCGCCTATGCCGCCGATCCCTCACGTGCTGCGTATTGTGTACCAGCTTTTGCAGCTGAATTTGTGAGCTTTCTCCGTGGGATCGTTGCAAGCGTGAAAGCGTTTTCTTCCTGCTGCCTCAAACGCTATCACTGTAGCCACGGTGTACGGTTGCGTGCCATTTTGCAAAGTTCAGCAGGGGAAGACGCCCGGCGTTTCCTTTCACGAATTTCCTAGCGATTCGGAACTGTGTTCTAAGTGGCGAAAAAACATTTCCCGTGAGAATCTCGTCATCAACGACAAGTCCGCATCAACTGTAGTATGTAGCAAACACTTCAATGAAAACGATTGTGTTCCCGGATGCCGAATACGGAAGTTGCTTGCGGGAGCTGTACCGACCATTTTCGAACTCTATCTGTCCTACATGGTGCCAGCTACAAAGAGGCCGCGTAAGGACCCTGCATGTCGTGACCCCCGTGCTCCTGTAAATTCATCAAAGTGAAAAGCAAAGTCACCGTTGCCTCCTCATGAAGATTTTAGTGCGCGGGACGAGGTAACCGAGGAGAGACAAAGTGCTTGAACACAAATCAACAGTAACGACGCTCACCGAGCTAGTCGCTACCTCGTCATGATCAAAAGGCTTCGGGCTCAGGTTGCGTACAAAGGAGATCCTTTGTTCACCCTATTGCACGAACAGGACAAAAGTGGACTGCACTATTCAAATCGCATGTTCTTGGCACTTTGGACAAAATTGTGGCTTTCTTCGAAATGGCTGCGAAGCACCTTCCGCGAACGAAAGTGCACAAAGTGCTGCAACTTCTCGTTACACCACACCTTGGACAATCGCCCATCTTGAAGTGCCCAGATGTCGGCATTGGTCACACGAGGCGCACAGCTGATGTGATTGCTGACAAGTTTGTTCGACTACTTCTAGTAAACTGCACAAATATGGTAACGGAAAAACATTAGAAACCAGTTGCTTATGTACATAAGCCACCAAGAAAATATTTTAGGCTTTAATGTACATGATGTGAAGATTGTTGGTACCAAAATGTACAAGAGCGCACTCAGTAAATCAGCAATCAGTAAATTTTTAATTTAGTTGTAGCCTCGCAGTATCTATATCTGTCTTGTAATGAAGTGCGTCTACTGAAATAATCATTTGCCCTAAGTAACGACATGTGTATTCATTAATTGGGGGTGCTGGCTTAACCTTCTTTAATCTTTCCAGCGTCGTCTGCCACAGGCTTACGCTTCAAAAGCTGTCAGCCGTTTCATTCACATATGAAGCTATGACGTTGACTACTGGCACTGAAAATAATGATTAAGCTTAAACATTCGGGATAAGTTGCGTTCGGATAAGTTGCGTTCGGCAAAGGCCGTAAGGGAGCACGAAGGAGCGAGTGAGTCGAGTCCGGCCGTGCCCCTGGAAAGGGGGTCTCGTGGTTCTCCCGGCTTTTAACCCCGCCCATTCGGGGCTCAACGAAGTAAGGGAACCGGCGGTGCTGAGCAGTGGGTGAAAATAATGCAAAACTAAAGTACGCAGCGGGAGCTCCTGCCCGTCGTTCATGGCCACCCGCCCGCACGAACGAACAGCCAAAATCGACATTTGTGGAAGGGCGAAGAAGACGTTTCGAAAACGTGACACAAGGGACGGACGCAGAAGCGCAAAACACCGTGTAAAACGCGACGGTTGCTTGTGTGCTCTTCAGGGCAATACGTGCCTCATAGTGAACTATGAGGGAAATAATGTGGAAATCGCGGCGCTTTCTCATACCACTAATTTCCATCGCTCTCGGAAGTCCATTTGAAAAGGCGGTAAATTATTATCGGTCACTAATGAATTTGCAAAATTGTCTTTGAGCTAATAAAAAAGCAACAGTAGCTATAGCTTCATAAACAAAGAAAGAGGCAGGCTCATTGAAATGCTTTTTCACACGGCTCGTGCACATTTTGTAGATGCGTTGGGTACAGCTACAGTGAGACATTCACACCACAATTTAAGTGAAGCGTCTCAAATGAAGAGAGCTGCGGACGATTGCAAGTTACCCTCCTCCCTAGCCGTGCTTTTTCTCCTCCTCCCGTCTTTACTGCCCCTGCGTCATGATGCGACATCATATCGTCTACTTCCTGTGTCTTGAAGCCGGCGCGCGAAGCCTCTCGAAACTCTCCGCTAGCCGCCTAGGCCCTGCACACTCTCAAGTCCAACAAATGGCCATAGAGGGCGATAAAGTAGACCGCGAAATAGGCTGCGAAGTAGCGAAATAGACCACGCAGCGCTGCTAAAAATGCAGGAATAGGCCAATTAATAAGGTTCCCCCGTGAGCGCAACATCTCCCGCTATATACGCCGTAGTAAGCGCAATTTTAGCCTACAAACTTTCTTCAACAGCAAACGAAGCGTTTTTATCTTATGACAAACAGTACAAAATTATCATTCCTAATTATAGATTGTACTCTTTTTTTACTAACCTTGTTGTTTTTTATCATTATAAACGCAAAATAGCGTACAGCATTATCGACCTCCCACGTGACTTCTGGATTGGATTAAAAAATTTTTACCGGTATGTTCGCGTGCACGGCAGGTGCAAATTTATTGGTCCGTACATCAGTTGATTATTTCGTGCTAAAACCAGTTTATTGCGCTTCGATACCTCGTGTTATTTAGCTTGGGGTGAAGAGACATGTTGCAAGCGTAGATGTAAGCCCGAAACCTAGGTTTCAGTCGTGAGCCATGTGGAACACGTCTGAATCAAAATGGGAGCCGGATACCGCTGCGACTGGGGACGGCAATACCGGTGAGTCGTTTAACATCGCTGCTTCAATCGCTATGTAATATATTTGTCTCCTTAACTACAGGCGGAGACAAGATAACGAACTAGATGCTGCATTAGATATGGGCAGTCAGGGCCCTCCGTTGCTGTTTCCGAAATAAACTTTTAGTTGTGGGGCCATCATCATATACACATTCACGAAAGAGAGAGAGCGACATTGGAATGCGCGTTACATTTTTCCATCTTGTTGTAGCCGTAGCCACTGGTGACTGAGTAGCCCTATGAATATTTTTTTTTTTCGAGCATGCCAGCAACTTCTTTCATCCACAAAACCAAATACTCATTTGATAAACTAAAGCTACAGTACAGAATTTAATTTATTAAACAGCTGTACGCATGCTAATTCAACCATATTTCATACCTGTTGGTTTAAAATACTCGTGCTGTTCAGTTTGATTTACCTGAGTACATTTTTCTTTTTTTTTTTTTGCAGTAGTGAAGCGGTGCATCACGTTCATGCAGAAAAAAGATCCATAATTTCTAATAGCCTCACGATGCTATTTTTATACTCTGCTTTCACTCTCTCTCAGCTCTCTCTCCCCCAGCTCGGCTAAGCTGCGGACGCAATGAGAAGCCCAGCAAGGTTTTAACAGTTGCACTGTATAATAGCGGTTCGCCTGGCTAAAACTACAATTGGTACCGGCCGGCAAGAGTAGTGGCCGCATCAAAGCAAGTAAAGTCATAAAAAAATTTACGCAGACTTTCTGCAAGAAAAAACTGGACGCCCGCCAGCGCCCGCGCAACGAACGCGCCTCCACAGCAGAGGACGCACTTGACAACGACAGCAAAATTGAAGACGTCATGTTGTATTGGGGTCGAGGACACACGGAGTCGCCATCTAAAGGAAGCGCCTCGCATTCGTATCATGAGGGACAACCCGGCGCCCTCCTCATAGGTTTGGCTGTCGGCGCTCAATAAAAACACCATGCGGGAGCCCTCCTGGATATTTCTGTACGTACTTTTGAAAGGAGGGAAGTTTATACTGTCAAAAGAATCATCTTGGGCAAGCAGAAAGCACAGAATGGTTTACAGGTCGCATACCTTTACCGAATAGGTACAGTGAACACCCACTGCGCGCGGTCGCCGCGATGGAGTCCTCCGAAGCGGCTTCTTGCGTCAAAGGTAGGGAATCGCTGAGAGCAAACTATACGAAACGTGTGCTTATAGTAAGCGGTCTCTATAGCCAAAATGGAGTCTAATACAGTGAAGGCTCAATGCAGTGGTCGCACGGGTTCGCTGTAGCCGGCTGCGCTTCTGCATGCATGTCCACGCACAACGTTTCGCTTTCGCTACGCGCCTGCTTTCGCACCGTGCCGCGACTTTATGCCTTGGAATATGAGCATTTGACAGTGCACAAGCAACCATTGTTGCGTGGGCGCTATCAGAGCTCTTCAAAAATGATTTAGTTAGAACTATAGGGACTTCGACGCCTGCGGCGACTTGTGATGTGCCGTTGCGACGATTCAACCTTTTTCATTTCTTTTCTTCTAAATTCTAGGACTTTGCAATATTACTGTTTCTCAAGTTGCATCGCATTGTATATATGTCTATCGGTCTTCTCAGCGAGCAATTTCGCGCTGCTTCTTTTTCATGATCCAGTACCTTCATTGCTTGCTGCTAACACAAACATGAGCATATGCCATGACTTTTTTTATTGCTTCATATCGTTTCCTTTCAATTCCAGTGAAATTGCCAGTATCTAGCATAAACAAGTCCACAGACCAGAGCTTCATGACATTAGCCTGGCAACGTGCGCGGGCGAGCGTCTCAATGCGTGCTTTCTGCTACTGACCGCGAACATCGCAGCCCCGACGCTGTATCAGAAATGTTCCTCGCGGAAGTGCTTTCTGCACACCCGAGTTGTAGCCGATGGCTGCTTGCCGGTTCTAAGTTTCGCGATCCAAGCATGACGCTGCTTCTTGTACCGCGGCTACGTGTGAAGGCTGACACCGGGTTCCGTTGCGTACGTCCGTAGCTTACCATGTTGGAAGCCTTGAAAGGCAGCCACTACCTATTATAGTCCTTTCAAGTGTAGTCAAGCAGACACCCAAACCGGGAAAACCTCCCCACTTAATCAGAACCGCAGCGCAGGCGGGACTTTAAGTGTTCGTTTTCAGCTTGCTTAGGTGCTTGCGAAGCAGCCGACGCGGCTGCTGTGTTCACGTGATCCCTCATGTCACGTCACGCCGACGGCAGCGCCAGCTTTTCCAGTGGTGGAGCTCGCCCCCAATATAACCCATGCCTCAAATATGTGCACGTAGCAAAAAGGTGTGGATATAAATTTGCAGTTGAAATAAATCACCATTATAACAGCGTACGCGAGCAATCTGTCTCAGCGCCCACAGCGAAATTTCATTGAATATGCCCCGAAGCGCGTCTCCCAAGGAGTTTTTATATTGATACTTCTGGAGTGGAGGTGGCTCACCAAAAATGAAGCTGGTCGCCACCATCTTTATCGGTGCAAACCGCGCAGCCGTGATTAGTCGTCGTAGCAGAGTATGGAGTGTGCTGCCGCGCTGCTCTTGTAATGGTATTTAATGATTGTGGCATGTTTTCCTAGAGCATTGCAGCACCTCAACAGGCAGTGGTGAAATACTGCGTAGCTTTCGGCTGTACATATAGTCTTAAAGTAGTAAAGGCAAGGCGCAGAAGACCAGGACTCAAGAAGGAGAACACAAACGACATGACCGGCGCCTATATAATCTT
Organism: Dermacentor andersoni; assembly: GCF_023375885.2. NCBI lineage: Eukaryota > Metazoa > Arthropoda > Arachnida > Ixodida > Ixodidae > Dermacentor > Dermacentor andersoni. The sequence goes on from NC_092816.1 coordinate 166,946,518, forward strand.
AAGAAGACGCAGGGAATAACATTTCATCTCTAAGTACACGTTTTTTTTTGTTAATTTGCTTACGGTCGCTTGTATGGTTTGCGTTTTCTTCACTTGGGAACCATTGGTAAAATGCAGGCGCATAGGCGCCGACTACGGGGGAGGAGGGGGTCTACGGAGTTTCCCGGGGGGGGGGGGTCTGAGCACCCCCCCCCCGCGCTGCCGAAGTCTCCCCCTCTCTCCCCATCTAACGTGTCATTGCCAGAGTTTTGTCACCCACATCACTTGAGGTTTCTTTTCACTTGCCTCGACCTTCCTGAAATTTTATTGTGGCTAATAACTTATTGCATCATTGTTGGCGCGGACGGGCACGGATATCAATTCATACTTTGCTTTATTTCTGAAAATCCTCTCAATAGGAGGACACGCGCATTAGAAGCACTAGCGGCGGCTGCTTCATCCGCATTTTCTCTCTTAAACATGCATTGTTTTAAATTTCCACTGTAAACACCATGCACATACACAGTGCATCTAAATATACACACAGGACAAATTTTATTATACTTTTTGAAAGAGAGGGAAGTAGCCACCTAAAAATTAGTCTAAAGGTATGGATAGCCTATGCTTAGAGAATGAATATGTTGCTGTATGTTCACTGCGCTTCAAATTGCTTTGCGCGCTTTTCTGACCCTGAAAAAAACTTGCAGACTTCAGTGACCCCTTCGGCAGAGTCTTTTATCAACGGCTTTTAAAATGCACGTGAATATGTGTCTCAGTATTGCCTCTCTTTCCATTAAGCTATGCTAAAAACTCATGAAAAAAAACTCTTCTCATAATTTACATCATTTATTAGGAATGGAAACATGGTCACTTGCACGCAGAAGTCATGGATAAATACAGAGTGTCCCAGTTAACTGTCATGTACTTAGTTCAAAAAAAGAGCAATTGCATTACTCGAAGAAAACCTAGTGCATATTGTTTCCGGTACAGTAGAGTAGCTGCCAGTAATTTTTCATGACTGAGATTTATTTAGGTAATTGCAATTGATTTTCTAACTCAAGACGTAATATCCTAATTATCGATGTGTCGGTGAGGCATCTGTAGGCAGAGCCAAGGGACATCTAGTTGTGGTATTTTGAGCGACGTACTAATTGCGTACAAATTGTTTCCTACTGATAAACAAACCCCGCGAAATATGGAGAATACCACGTGACTGCGCTCCCCCCCCCCCCCTCCTCCACCCGGATCATAAAGCAGCGCCCTTGAACAGGCTCCCTCCATCCAGAACGAAATAAAGGAAATAAAGAAAAAAACATCGTGATCGAGCGTGTGCCTTATCTGCCTTTGGTGTTAGTTAGAAACAAGCTGGGAAAGCTGTTGTCTTAAGGTAGATAAAGCGTACGGATGTGTGTGTGTGTTTTCCACGAATCTATCGCCACAAAAGCGAAACGACAACGCTAATGCAAATGTTTGAAGGTGCGTTCTGTTTCGTCCCAAGCGTGGCAGTTTGGGCGAGTTGGTATGTCATGACTTTTTTAGGCTTGTAGCGCAGCTCAGAATGAGCAAAAAGGAAGGTGGATGCGGTAATGAAAAGGAACGCCTAAAAGCCTAAAAAATGTTTTGACCAAGTCCCCCTGTCTTTCTCTAATGAGCAGAAGGAAAACATGACCCTTGCCTTGGGAGCTGCAAATGGCGACAAGAGGAAGGCCTCAAATATATATCAGTTATGGAAGTGTAGTGGTAGACCAAACGCATCGACTATCATCATAAATTATGAAAACCTGGGACAAACCGGCAGTCATTCAATCTGTGGCGCGGAATTTACGACGGTGCTATAATCGGTCCCATCTTCGATCGCACACTGACTCGACAGCGTTACGTGGACGAAATCCTTGAAGGAGTGGTTGGTGATTTCTCAGCGCAGTCCCGCTGTCACGTCTTCTACTTCTGTAGTGTCAGAAACATGGCGCGCCAGTACACAGCAGCAGCCGAACACAAAACTGGCTGGATGCGACTTTTCATGCGCAATATATAGAATGGGCCTGTAAATTCACCGGCTAGCTCACCTGACCTCTCTCTACTCGATTTCTTTCTTTGGGGTTATCTCAAAGATCGTGCTTACATGATCGATACGGACGTCAGATTCGCTCAAGACAAGGATAACAGATGTCTACCGCAGAATTCGAGCGTCGGTCATCAAGAAAGCCACTGAATATGTGATAAAGCGGACTCAGTACTGCGTAACTGCAGGACACTTATTCGAACTCGTCCTCTAGGCAGCAGCTGGTGTTAAACGGCGCTTACAAATTCACAGATAATAAGGGCACAGTGAAATCTGATATATTTTTTCTTTGTTTTTTGCGCAGGCGCCCCGCCCCGTTTGTCAATTCAGCTCATTTAGAAGTGATTATTTAGTTTCTTGAACGCATCGGTTTTGCCTTTTCTCAACACGTAGGTCAGTTTCCGGTCTATGTATTTCGCTTTTATTTTATGCGATGAACCTGCTTTTGCAGCACGTATACACTTTCATGAAAACTAAAAACGTCACTGTAATTTGGCTTTGGATCGAAGGAAGTTTCTGGCGCGAAATATAGCTGCGCGCGCACTCTGTCTATGCGGTGCGTGGAAAGCCAGGATCTTGAGACATGACAATTGCATTGCTTTTCGCGTTTCGTGCGTGCTTAGGGTGGCGCTTCCGCCACGTTATCAAAGGGCTTTTGTTATCAATGTGATCAGTCAGCCTTGAGAGACGGATAATAAGTGTGACGTAGAAAGGGAATAGCTGCAAAGCCGCGAAACCAGCTGTTGGTGCTGCTTGCGTACGATTACAAGATGATGCGCTGCCTATTCGGGTTTGCGACAGGTAATGCAGCTGCTTTCAAGCAGCTTATTTGAGCGCGCTGCTTTATGATACAGGTGGGAGCGCAGTCACATGGTATTTTTCATATTTCGTCAGGTTTGTTTGTCGGCCGGAAAGCATGTAACGCAAATTAATTAGTACGTCGCTGAAAACACACGTTAGATGTCATTGGGGGGTCCCTGTGGGTGCCTACAAATGCCTCGTTAACACTTTGATAATAAGGACAATACTTACTAATTAGATAATTAATTGCAATTGTCTAATTAAGCTTCAGGAACGAAAGAATTACTGGGTGGATACTCCGCTGTACTGGTAATAATACGCACTAGGCTTTCTTGGAGTAACGAAACTGCTCTCTTTTTACGTCTTGGTGCATGATAGTTGGGACATTCTGTATAATTCACTCAGTAACCGAAATGAGGCCAAGCCGGATTCATTCGAAATCAGAATCAACAGCAATCATGCGCAAGACTCACAGAAAAAAAGAAAAAAAAAAGGAGGCTGCAGTTTCGCTGGGAAGGCGAAGCAGTAATAATGATAGCGAAGTATACGACAATTACACGAAAAAAGATTACACCAACGAGATACGCCAGACTTTTGTTTGTGGGAGAGGACTCAGGCTGTGAAATTGAACAGTCTCCTACCATGAGGTCTTATAAATTCTCATATAAAGCCGTAACTTTAGTGAATAATGAATATTCGAGGTCACAAAAAGTTTCAAGCGCAACAAAAAAAGATATTGAATACCGCTGCACTGTTCTTGCTTAAGTTTTGCAGAATGATCGCATTTTGGCGTCGATTTCGTTTAGTATAACACTTGCAACAGTTAAGTGCCTGGTTTTTAAGAAAAAGAAAGTGCAAATTTGCCTGCGCTTATGGTCATGCGAGCTGCTGCCGCAACGGCGATAACATAAAATTGTTTCGCCGCCTGCCGTCAGCCACAGAAAGCAGCGCTTCAAGGAGGGCTACCCGTGTTGCCCGCTCATTGAGCCTGGAACCATGTCATGATTTTGGAACTTGGAGCTGTATCCCTGGAAAAGGTGACCATGGAGGAAGGAAAAGTTTTCATCCCTCTATAAAGGCGACTTTTCTTTTTTTCTTTTAATTTTTTTTTCTTATAGTTTTCCTATAGTTTTCTTACATTTTCTTATTTGTTTTCTGGGCTCGCCGCCATTTGGCAACATTGATGGCAACGCACATGGTCAGTTGGCGCCATGGAGAAAGGAAAAGTTGGCGCTGAAGAGTTATTTGCGCATGACGTGCTTGCTGTCTCGTGCGGTCGCACATTTCAAAATAGTATAATGAGTACCTTTAGCTTACAGTTAACAAATAATACAATTTGCCAAAGGCTGCGAGTACTGACAGTTTCTTCACTGCCAGCGTTCCCGTCTTGTGGCGTAAAATGTTCGTGTGGTGTAGCAGTGCCTGGTTGTGGAAAGCCGCTGCTGTCGGCGGTGGTCGACCACAGCAGCGGTGCATAGCCACTTGGGAGTCAGTCCGCGAGACGTGATGTCGTGTAGCACCTGGGGAGGAAGGCGCCCAGTGGCAACGCCATTTTCGTCTTTGCACACAAGGTAGTCGGCGACACAAGGTAAGTGCTAGAGCTTCTTCATTGTAAAACATTTTGAATTGGCAGGGCACGCGAAACACACAAGTTACCGGCACTGTGGCAAGCGGCGACTTTCCATATCAAACGAATGACAATTGGGCATTCTTGAGTTTTCCGAGATAATTGTCTACTTTGTACCAGCTGGCATTAAGACAATTCCAATTGAGCCGCGATTCTGTGTCGTTAGCACATATTTCAATCCAGATGGTTATTTGGACAAAGGTTCGTCAGTTGCTTATTCCGGCTGCCTCAGTTTGGAGTCTTTGGATGGAACGCTGTGAAACGGTAAAATAGGATGTAGTAAGCATAACACAATCATAATGGAGGTCCTCAAATGTGTGAGCCCACAGTAGTCTTGTTGGGTCAATAAAGAGCAGCACTTAGTTTTTCAATAAGCATGTACCATTAAGCTTACAATAATTGAAATTCAGGCAAGCTTGTCTGAATTCAGGAAAGCTTGGTTATTTGGACAAAGGTTCGTCAGTTTCTTATTCCGGCTGCCTCAGTTTGGAGTCTTTGGATGGAACGCTGTGAAACGGTAAAATAAGATGTAGTAAGCATAACACAATCATAATGGAGGTCCTCAAATGTGTGAGCCCACAGTAGTCTTGTTGGGTCAATAAAGAGCAGCACTTAGTTTTTCAATAAGCATGTACCATTAAGCTTACAATAATTGAAATTCAGGCAAGCTTGTATGTGGGCATCCTTAATAGGGCGCAAAAATACGACAAAAAGGATCATGACAGGGACAGGTGCTTGTTTTAAGCCCCTGATACTAACTGTAAACAGCAAAGTACATCATGGTGCAAGCACACTAAAATCGCCAAAAACATCCAAACGGAAGCACTTGTCTTGTCACATGTCGGTCAAAAAATCGACCCAACTGAGAATGACAGGACAAGTGCTTCTGTTTGGATCTTTTCAGTGATATACAGATTGAAATGCAACACTGCGAGTGCATGGCCACTGATACATGCAGTGCCGTCCGTGGAAGCAAGGAGTTGCATTGTGGTGTACCGCGAGAGTGAGTGTTTTGAGCGTAGGCTTGCTGCTAGCGGTTGCCTAGGAGTGAGGCTGTGGTTCCCTGCAGCACCAGCGGGGCGCTGCAAGTATGACGTGCTGAACCGTGCCTGTGTGCACACCGCAGTGCGTGCTGCCAATTTCGCGACATTCTTTATCTGCTCGCGAACGCTTGATACACGTGCACCTCCGATGCGGCACACGTCCTATGTGAGTAACACACCGTTACGTTCATCTGAATAAAACGAATGTCTGCACGAAGGAATAGCATAATTGATTCCAGAATCTAAACTTCAAGTGCAAAAGAAAAATAAGACTCACCTGTGGACACGTTCGCATAAAGTATGGAGTATTTTGTCGGCTCACCTCTCACAGCCACAATGGCAGCCATTCTGCATGGCCAACTGTTGTGCAAGCTAGTGACAAAGGTAGAGCATGCTGCCAATCTCTGCCATTCTCCGTCTACCGCCGCCTGCATGTGGTCCACGGAACACTGTTGTAGCGGCTGACATGAAAGGGCTTTCTTTATCTCCGCCCAGATGTTTTCGATAACGTTCTCGTCCGCACCTCGCGGAGGCCAGTCTAGTACCATCACACACCTGTCTTCCCAGAGGCGAATAACGGATGCAGCAGTGTGGGTGGGGCTGCGGTCGGACTTGTTAAAAAACAAGCCGTCGTGAAATGGACTGTTGAGCGCATACGGTACTAGGACGGCGTCTAGCAGGTCTGTGGAAGCTGCAGCGGTGAACTGGCCATCCAGACCTAAGCCTTCTTTGGAGACAGCACACCACACACTCACTCCAGATTGGCCGCTGCTGGCAGTACGCTGGAGATGAAGGCATTGAACCTGGGTAAAGCAGGCAGAGCACAAGGCAATAGAATTTTAGGGTACAGCAATTCATGAAGGCTATAGATTGTGACAACGATAGGCACGGGCCTGCGTGTTGTCCAGCAAGTATTAGGTCGGACACATTGGTCGGTGTAATAGATTGTGCGAGTGTAGCAACAATGTGAACAAGACCACAGGCAGTGGTCTTCTTACTCTACAGCACAATGTGTGGCTGCACATTAGTATTTAGCAAGTGTCATCAAATGTCGCAGTCAAAATCAGCTGACATGCTAATCATTAAATCATTTGGCAATACATATATCAGTGAACCCTCTTACCTTTGTCTGGCAAAGAATTGTTCTCGTCCGGCCAGAGTATATTAAAAAAGTAGTTTATTACCAGTTTTCGCTGGATAGAAAACCTGGCAGTAGGTGTCATGAAATAAGGAGTTGGAAGGTACTGCCCCCCCCTGTCATCTTCGCTTGATCTTTCCTTTATTTTTCCTTTTCACTCATTCGGAGTTGCGCTAATGTCAAGATGCGTACAAAAAATGCTCATGAAACCGTAATCAGGCATGCACCGTTTCCTCGTACAGCATGCGCTAGCACTAGTCAACATTCTTGTGAATTGCAGGTACGCTTGCTCAACGCAGTAACAAAACATTTTTCTTACAAAAAGAAATAACCATGCAATGCATTCGCTTGCCTGTCTATAATATGCAACATGAATATGAAGGTATCGAAAAGTGGATGACCTACCTAGTGTTTCTTGTTCTCCAGACATGCTGCTCTTGGTCCCATCGCATTGTGAAAGTCAATTCCTCCGTCAAAATGATGCTGCGTCACTCTTCCACTGCCCAATTCTGGTGCTGTTATGCGAGCAGCAGCCTTCTGCTTCTATTCTGGGAAGACAGCAGCGGCTTCAGTGCTGCCACACGGCTTCGAAGGCCCAGAGAGTGGAGGCGCTCACATGTCACGTGCTGGCCACGAGCCTCAGGTCATTGCGGATAGCTTTAGCAGTCAGCTTCAGATCCCGTCTTGCGGCTGCCATTGGAGTTTGTTGTCACTTATGGTCGATGTCCTAGGGCAGCTTCACCATGCGACTTTCCATTTCGAACGTCTGCACAATTCTTTTAAAGGGGGTCGTGGCTTGTTGAAGTATTTTCTGTATGTCATGGCCAAACATGACGAAAATACTCACTTGCTTAGTGTTTTATGCTGATTCCAAAGATGCAATAATTTTTAGTGTAGGTCAATGAGTTCAGGAGATAGACAAAGCAGCCACTGTGTTGTTTCTGAAGAAGATAGAAAAAAAGACTGCTCAGCAGAATGCAGGTATTATTACATAGCTAGATACTAGAACATGCACTAAGTGCAGTGCTGGAAGCAGTGTTTAAATAAATTCATAATTAGTCATTCTATAGAGGATTAAAGTGCAGTGTTTGTGCTTTGGCTACCACAAACGGAAAAAAAAATGCTGAATTTAAAAATATATATGCAGGAAATTAAAATTCTGCTCCCAGCATTATCTAATGTACAGATTGGATGTGTACAGATTTGGATGTACAGATTGGATTGGAAGATTGGGCTTTATGTTAACAGAAGAATTGTAGCTCTAGCTTTTCTAGATCATGACATATCACTCTGACAAAATAAAAAAACAGGAAAACAAAAACAGGAAAAAAACAAGCAGGTCTACTTTATGTATTTACAGCTGGAACAGCTGGGGGGGGGCTCCCGTGCAGCTCGGCGTAAAGTTCGCGAACCAACCTCGTGAAGTCGATCGTCAGGTTACGCACCGCGCGATGAGCCACGGGCGTCAACTTTGTCTTTATATAGTGTTGCCACATTTTCGCATGGAGACCACGTTGACTAATGCCCATCAATGAAAATACGTCATTCAGGGCCATCTGTCTATTCCCGGTTGCCTGCATGGCAGGCACAGCCAGAACATTCACATTGAAGAGGCTCATTCTTTCATCACTACGTACCCGTAGCAAGCTCTGCGTCGACAATGTCTGTCCATAGTTCACACACATCATATGCAACGAGTCCGTACTCCTGTTCATCTTTGCGAACTTACAGTACAGCGTTGCATGTTGTGCACTTTGCGAACTACAATAAAGTGTTCACTGCATCTAAATCTGCAATCATGGACGTAGTCCCATCATGCGGCCGAGCTGCGCTGTCCGTGCCATCGCCCACAAAGTCACATTTCCTCTCCGTTGCTGGAGTGCACGACAACTCCAACACTTTTTCTTCAGCTTTCCCATTTTTCTATACCATGTTTTCCTTTTTTCTCTTCCAACAAAATGGCCCTTGCAAGCAGCATTTTACTGGCAGCACGGTGATGCCATCGGTAGTGGGCTGGCTCTAGCTCCAAGCTTTCTGACGACTTAAAGCACATGTGGCCTTTTATGGTCAGGGAGCTTCCATGTGTGTGTTTTGTAATAGTATGGCTTTCTCCACACTGATTGCACGCACTATGGAGCTCCCTCATCATCGTCATCATCAGCCTATTTATGTCCACTGCAGGACGAAGGCCTCTCCCTGCGATCTTCAATTACCTCTGTCCTGCGCCAACCGATTCCAACTAGCACCCGCAAATTTCCTAATTTCGTCGTACCACCTAGTCCTCTGCCATCCTCTACTGCACTTCCCTTCTCTTGGCACCCATTCTGTCACCCTAATGGTCCAACGGTTATCTAATCTGCACATTACATGTTCTGCCCAGTGCCATTTTTTTCTCTTGATGTCTAGTAGAATATTGTCTATACGCATTTGCTCTCTGATCCAAACTGCTTTCTGTCTCTTAAAGTTATGCCTAGCCTTCTTTGTTCCATCGCTCTTTGTCCGGTCCTTAACTTGTTCTCAAGTTTCTTTGTCAGTCTCGAAGTCTCTGCCCCATAAATCGGCACCAGTAAAATGCACTATTGTATACTTTCCTTTTCAATGATAGCGGTAAGCTCCCAGTCAGGAGCTCATGATGTCTGCCATATGCAATCCAACCCATTTTTATTCTCTGAATTTCTTTATCATGGTTAGGCTTCCCTGTGATTAGTTGACCTAGGTAAATGTACTCCTTCACAGATTCTAGAGACTGACTTGCGATCTTGAATTCTTGTTCCCTTTCCCAATTATTTATCATTATCTTTGTCTTCTGCATATTAATCTTCAGCCCCACTCTTACTCTCTCTGTTAAGGTCCTCAATCATTTGTTGTAACTCCTTCGCAGTGTTGCTGAATAGAACAATGTCATCGGCAAACCAAAGGTTGCTGAGGTATTCGTCATTGATCCTTACTCCTAAGCCTTCCCAGTTTAATAGCTTGAATACTTCTTCCAAGCACGCAGTGAACAGCATTGGAGAGATGGTGTCTCCTCGTCTTACCCCTTTCTTGATAGGTATCTTTCTACTTGTGTAGAATTAAGGTGGCTTTGGAATCTGTAAATATTTTCTAGGGTATTTACGTAAGCGATCTGTACTCCCTGATTACGCAATGCCTCTATGACTGCTGGTATCTCTACTGAATCAAATGCTTTTTTGTAATCTATGAAAGCCATATAGAGAGGCTTATTCTACTCTGCGGATTTCTCCATAACCTGATTAATGGCGTGGATGTGAACCATTGTAGAGTATCCCTTCCTGAAGCCAGCTTGTTCCCTTGGTTGACTGAAGTCCAGTGTTGGCCTTATTCTATTGGAGGCTATCTTGGTAAATTTTTTATGTAATACTGGGAGTACGCTGATGGGCCTATAATTTTTCAGTTCTTTAACGTCTCCCTTTTTGTGGATTACTATAAAATTTGCATTCTTCCAGTTTTCTGGGACCCTTGTAGTCAATAGACACTTCGTATAGAGAGCCGCCAGTTTTTCAAGCATTATGTCTCCTCCATTTTTGATTAAATTGACTGTTGTTCCATCCTCTCCTGCTGCTTTTTCCCGTTTCATGCCTTGCAAGGCTCTTGTGACCTCATCTCTGCTTATAGGAGGAGTTTCTTTATACTGTTCACTATTGTTTTGAATAGAATACTCCTGAGTCATCTGTGTACTGTACAGGTCAGTATAGAATTCTTCCGCTGCTTTTATTATACCTTCGAGATTGCTGATGATATTACTGTGCTTACCTTTCAGTGCATACATCTTCGTTTGTCCTATGCACGGTGCAAGAATACTCAGGTGTTGACACTGCGCCCGCTAGAGCGTCCCGATTATGCTCGGCCGCGGAGGAGCGCACCTTGCAGTTCAGCTGCGAGCCGACAGATGGCGCCGATGTCAGCGGGCCCAGTTGAGCGGTGCTGGCGCCTTGAGATTCCGCTGCCAAAGCTCGATTTTCGCTTTCGTGGCATGAATTCAATTGAAAACGCTAAGGAAATTCGTAGCTTAGAATTAAAATTAGTAGTGTGCCAGTCTTAAAATTTTGTTTGCATGAAATTATCTTGTGTAAAGCAGTTAATGATATGAACTCGGTCGAGCAGCACTCGAAGCTCATTCACGTTTCGCTTCCTCGTTCAATTCATGTTTCATTCAATCTAATCATAGATCTAAGCATAATAAATATAAGTGGGGGCCATCGTTCCCTTTTCCGTTCACAAGGGCAGAAAATTATGGCACCGGAAAGTTTTCGCTCCACGCATATCGTTGCTTCTTCACTCTATATGAAGATCGTTCAAACATTGTTTTGCTGAGTGCGCTAATTTTCAAGATGCAGCGCACTAGTACAGCGCGGCTATTTACGACTCAAGTTGTGGAGAGGCTGCGTATAAGGTAAAAATTTTCTCACGCCGCAAATGTATCAGACGGGATGAAAGGGTACGTCGGATCATGGAACATAACCCAACGAGAAAGCTTGAGAAAACGGTATTTTTATTCCGATGCATATTATCATAGAACGGGCATAATTTTCAATAAGCTCCTTTCCGCTGGAGGCTAAATGGCTCTTGAAGGACTGAAGTATGCAGGGGACAGCGTTCAGCCAAGTACGCTTTCGAAACTCACGATGAGGTGAAAAAATATAAGAAAATCACCATCTCACAAGTTTAATCTGTCATGTACTCTATAATTAAAAAACGAAATGAAAAATTTCAGTACTTTATTGCACACCATATGCACAGTGCAAACAAAAAATGCAGTAACTGGGTGAAATATTCAAGATATACACAGTGTCCCTGCGCGGTAACAGCAGTTTTCCATCTAACCTAAACAGCAAAAGTCGCAAAAACTGTGGCATAAAGGAATATATTGATGAAAATTGCGGCTAAGAGGAACAAAGCTTAGCCAGTTAATTTTTTTCTTGTCTCCTTTTTCATGCTCATGTTAACATGCCTGCAGTGCTGCCTTACCCGCATGCTAACATAGCATTGAAGCAACTGAGCCACTGTTTCTTCCTTGAGCTCATCACATGGGAAAGTAATGGTGTAGGTGTCAAGAACACCATCAATTGTGTCCCAGTAGGCAGTCTGGGTGTCTGCATATGCTGCAAACAAATGTTCAGTTTGTTTCAGTAGGTGATAAAGATGCGTATTGGGATGCATAAGTCCTCCTCTGTCCTTTGCATTTGTCAGTGCTGCCTCAGCGGTACTGCTCTTTTCTGAACTGAACGCTGATTTGCATGTAGGACAGTTGGGGAATTTTTTCATTTTTCTGCTCATGAATCCTGCTAAATAAAAGACAATGCAGTCTTCAACTCCAGTTTCTGCTCCTCCTTTCGTTTGGCTGATAATGTCATCACATTCCCAGTCGTCTACGCAGATTAGTTTCTGCTTCACGTCATGTACAAAGTACAAAGTCAGCTGATGACGCTTTGACATTGTTTGGGCTTATCAGTGCCCTAAAATCTGATACATCTAGGAGTGGCTTTTCTCCTTCAACTACTCTGCAGTTGCCAAATTTAGGAGGCTTTAGAAGGGTGTAAATAGACAATGTCTGATACAGCTGCAAGAAAGTAGGCATTGAGGGGTGGTCATTTTGTCTTCCAGCCAGTCTTATCTTTCCAAAGAAGCGTTCAATTGGATCTTGGGTCATCTTGCTTGTTAAAACATATTTGAAATTCAAATCCTGCAAGAGAACATTACAAAGGTCTCTTGTGGATTTTAGTGTGACCCGAAGGCCCTCAGGGGTACTCTTAGTGAGAAACATGTCTTTTGTTATCAAGCCGCACTCAAGTTCCTTCTCCCAGCTGTCAAACCATTGAATGACACGGCTAATTACCCCAAGGTCTGAATTCTGCATTGTAATGCCTTCTGCCGGAAAACGTCGGTTCAGTGCATCGAAAAGGTCATTCAGAAATAAATTCCTCAGTTGCTTCACTGTCGCTAAGACGGCGCACACCTTGTTCTCTGTAGAATTTAATGCCCGATGCCATAGAGCGGCTGAACACTTGCATTGCCAATTTCACATGCATTTTTTCACAAGTAGTTGGATATATGTGACTGTGTGTTATCTTTGGACACATGCATAGGCCTCCAGCTTTGTCCTGGTCCTCATTATAAACTCCACTATAATCTTCCCATCTAATTTATTTGCCCTCCCCCTTCAGGTACCTCTGCTGCTTGAGGCGATTCCTAATACATTTAAATAAGCATGGCACATCCGAAAAGGCGAACACCTTTCTTGTAGGGTTACTTGGGTGGGTGAAAGAGTTGCAACAGTCTCGAAGGCTCCCGCTTATACCTAGTGTACTCCACATACTTCTATTCGTCTGATGCTCCATCACAAACAAAGCCATGAACTTTGGCACCAGCTTCTTCCATGAGCGCAAGTGCTTGAAGGAGCAACTGCACAAGAACAGCGCCTTTTGTTGCACCTTTGGCAGCGAAGATTCCAATTGGTTGGGCATAGCGGTCACCAAAAGGGCAAAACATAAAAACCAGAGCGTGGTCAGCAAGCTTGTCTGAGTCTGCTGTCTCTGAAGTCAATCCCACATATGTCATTGTCCTTGAATTGATATGTTTACTCTTGCGGACTTGCATTTCGTCAAACACTATCATAACGTGTTGTTGAAAACAGTCCTTCGCCAACTTCTTTAGAGCAGCAAAAAACTTGCTGTCAAAGCCAGACTTGAAGCCGACCGTTGCTATGTAACAACATATTGTTCTGATTGATGGCAATGCTACAATTTCATTTTCCATTAGAAATTTGTATCCTGCAGGTGACCGAATATGTAGGAGCCGACAGAGCAGTACCCAGCTGTCGAATACCTTCGGCCCTTCTTTGAATCAACCTTTCCGACTGCCACACACTCTTTAAAAACGAGCTGCTGAGCCTCGGGGAGGTTTGCCTCCTTAAGGAGATGTTCAATAGTTTCCTCATTTAGATGTTCTAGCTTTTCTTGGCACTTAGCAAGTCCTGCTTCAACTTTTTTTTTTCCCGCTTAGAAGCCGTACCTTAGATTTATTACGGGCATTTCTCGCTTTGTGTATCGTCTCAACTCTGGCCTTTTTTTAGAAAAGATGGACTTGCTATGAGCCAAACATGCCTCACTTTGCCTTTTTTCTTTTGCCTGGCATGATGGATACGGAGCACATCTTTCAGTCGTTCACAAGCCTTGCAGATTGTTCCACCAGTAAGCAAAGTGCATTTGTTGTGCCGCCACATTCCACAGATATCAACATATGCACGCTCTGGATGGATGTTATTAAACTTTTCTTTAGAGGGGCCACCGGTGCACACATGCATGTCATGGAAACATTGAAGAGCACTTTCTACTGTACTTAAAGTATTCATACTTCTGTCACTGCTCACACTCTCGACATTTATAGAGCGGCCATGAACAAATGCCCTCACCGAAAGAGAGCCGTCAGTGGAAGGTGTTACCTGTACTGTCTTGCAGAGATAAGCTGGGTGGTTACAGTATAGAGTGTTTGGCAAAGCCGCTTCAGAAAAAATCACAGCATGCAGTCCAAAGTTCTCGACTACTTGCACTGCCCATGCTTTGCTGGGGAGTTGAATACTTGATGCATGTTCGCAAAGCAGTCAAACTGATACCCCTGTCACACTGGGTGCTTTAATGTCATTCGAACCGAATGGCACTAGCATCGAATGACATTATTCGGTTGCTACACAGCGATATTTAACCCTTTGATGGATGCAACGAGAACAAGTAATTTAGGCGCAATTTTTCATCACCAGAGGCTTTCTGGGGCAGTTTTATTACAAACAAAACAAACACGAGTGGAAACTGTCTGCTTACAAAAGAGAAAAAAGTGGGACAGCGTATGTCCCACTAACCACATAGCATGTATTCACTATGTGGGACAGGGTATGTCCCACCATCCACTTCAGTCAAATTGTCAGCAGCAGTGAAACGGGCCAAAGCAAGTGACGCATAGTGGCACATTGCACATTTTGCAGAGGTATTTGGTGCGCACTTCCTTCTGCTTTGTAGAGCACCACCGGCACCGCAGTCATTTCCCAGTGAGGACGGGGTGGTGACCATTTCCGGCAAATCGGAGTTCATCTGGTACACCACTCATTGCGCGCCCATTCTTCTTGCCTTTCTTGTTGTAGTGGGCTTTCAGCGTTGTTTTAGATTTTCGAAACGTGTTTTGGGCAATCAGGAGACGCCCAAGCATCAGGCGGAACTGCAGATAGGTGACAGGACTCATGGAGGAAATTTGAATGAAAGCATTGACCACCGCTGCGTCCAAAATGAAGTAAAAGATACGGCTCCACCAGCGCTTTGAACGGCGGTCCGCTGGATAGGCATTCCTTTTCTGGTCAAATTTATCAACCCCTCCCATCCATGCGTTGTATTCTTTCACAACACATGGACAGTCCACTTCCTTTCTCTTCCCGTTTTGAAGGGTTCGCTGGACCTGCACGACGCTTTCTGGGTCATGATAGTTGGACATGATGTGCACATTTTTAGAGTCTCGCCATTGGTAGGCTACCACATCAGCCTTCTTCCTCCAAATGTAGGACCCTCGCTCCAGCTTGTTGTCAACTTTGACTTCGGATGGCAGATCCCTCTTGTTCACTCTAAATGTGCCACAAGCAAGGATGTCTTTCTCTCGCAGCTCTTGAAGCAGCTTAGTGGAGCTGAAGAAATTATCAAAAAATAACTGCGAGCCAGCAGGGACGGCACCATCGGCCAAAGTCAGGACAACGTGTTCGCCCAAGGTTCTGTCTTCTGGCTTCTGCATACTCTTTCCTTCGTAGAGCTGGAACTTGAGGAGATAGCCCGTCTCAGAATCCGCTAGAGACCAAACTTTGTATCCTCTCTTGATTTTTGGTTTCATTGGCATGTATTGTTTCATGCTTGAGCGGCCTTTGAACAGAATCATGCTCTCATCGACAGCGAGGTGACTGGATGGTGAGTAGTGGGCCTGGAACCTCTCGTTCATAATCTATATCAATGGCCGAACTTTGTATGCACGGTCAAAATCTTTTGAGCCGTAGTCGGGCATTTTTTCATTGTCGTTGAGGTGCAGGCAGTTTGTTATGTGTTGAAATCGTTTGTAGGTCATCACTTGGGCGATTTCTTTCACATGAAATAAGCTGTCTGAGCACCAGTACATTTGCAGGTGGTGCATGCGATTTACACTCATCAAAATGAGGACTCCAAGGTAGGCACGAAGCTCCAAGCATGTGAGTGTCGTCCATCGTTTCCGGTTGGTTGTTGCTGCATACAAGTTTGTTTGATCCATGATATGTTTGATCACGTCCTCATCGAAGTAAAGCATGAATGCTTCAATGGCAGTGCTTCTTTCCAAGATCTTCTGCGATCCAGATGCATTATGATTTGTCGGAATCGTCGCAATGAATTTGGACATGTCCCACTGGCTGGCTGTATTATCATCACCTGACCCTTCAGGGAGCTTCTTGACTTTTTTTGGTTTTGTTCTTTTTCCTGATTAAGGCTTGCGCGCAATTTTTTTGCGCTTGCTTGTCGTGGGAACAGGCAGAGGTGGCGAAACGTCGTCCTCTTCGCTGCTCTCAGCGCTTCCAAGCACAAAGTCTTCCTCATCAGAACTATCGCAGTACTCATCGGTGCTGTCATTCGACTTGTCCGGTAAACTAAAATAAAGCTCCAAGGCTTCTTCCCGACTCAGGTTTTTTCGTTCTCCTACGCAAAAAAAAATAAATCGTGGCATTCAGCTCCAGCGTCATGTTTGCGCACACACTAGACTCGCTAAGCCTAACACTACGGGCATCAAAACAGACCACTGCCGCAAGATTCATACATGCAACATTATTTTTGCCCGAAAATGATAACTATTGCGCCCTTATTTTTCTCTCAACATTGTTATAGTGCAAGAAATAGGTAAACTTACCAGGCATCTCATAGCAGTTCACGCAGCTTTGAAAACAGGAGAAAATCACGAAGTGGATCCAAAAACTGAAGAAAACAAAACTGACGGAATTTGTGGCTCCATCTGTTGCTAAGTGCAGAAAACAGCTATGAATGTTTTCTTCGAAGTCTCATAGAGGGAGCCACATCACTCAGTGCCGTAATACGTTTTGATTTTGCGTTCAATCTAGAAAGAAAGTAGCGCGTCAAGTGGGACCTCTGTGTCCCATCATCCATCAAAGGGTTAATGTCATTAGCACCGAATGACTTCCGCAATCGAATGAGTTCGAGAAACTCATTCGGCTTCGCACTCGGAGCGAATGTGTACTCTCAACCCCAGAAACAAAGCAGAACAGGACACAGGATTTGCGAATTGAAAACCATACTCGTACAGAAATAATAACCTTTGCGTGTTTTAATGGTTTTGCTACTTTAAAGAGACAAAATATGTGCGGCAGGCTGTCGCAAAATGTTGTTACTCTCCAGCTCAGCAGCGTCTGGCCGTCGCCCATGCCGCCGCCACTCTGCTCGTCGGCCATAGAACGTCTAATCGCTTCCTCCGGTTATTATGCCTTGCTCGTAATGCAAAGTACGCAGCAACTAATCGCTTCACCTGCTGCAACTTAGCGTCGTCGCCCAGCGTCGCCATGTCAGCCATTTTGTTTGTTTTCAATTTATCGGCTACTCTGGTGGCTAAGCCTTGTTTTGGCTTATAGTGGCCACATAGTCTGAAATAGAATAACTTTTTTTATAGGCATTACTAAAATATTTTTTTTTTTCAGTGAAGGGACGTCCCAAAACTATATTTAAATATATGGATTACTTATGCAAGCACTTTATACCTACCTTGTTCTACTTTAGTTGCCACGTTTTTTTTTTCGGAATGATCGCCATTGATATCGCCACCGAATGACATTAATTTTTCGAGTGTAGCACCTCCGCGGGCAAATGACATTCGTTGCACCGAATGCCGTTCGATTCGAATGACATTAAAATTCCCAGTGTGACAGGGGTATGACACCGGCTCTTCTCTGCCCAGGGTGTACGAAGGTGTGGCGTTGTGCTGTGTCTTGTCTTTGTTATGTTCTGAGTTTCCTTTGGGTTCAACAGGAATCCTGTTCATGCTGCTGCGTTGAGAGGAACTGGCTGCTATGCCGTCACCTTCTGGGCTGCCAATCCAGACGACAAAAGTGTGCAGGAAGGTTAAAGGTAATGATGATATAACAAGCAAAGCTAGAATATTGAGATAAGCAAGCAACTTGCAGCAACAATCTGGGGTAAATAAGCCTTGACAACTGCACTGGAAAAAAATTTCAGTTGCAACACTAATAATGCAGGTTGCTGGAAGAGCTCATTTCACAATGATGCAGGTGATGCATAAATTGAGATATGACAGGATGGCAAGAAAAATAACGCTGAGTACAGTTTAATGTCGGCCGAATAAGCACAGTCATTGCAGTAGCCAAAGCTAGTTTACCTGGCATTCTTCTTTTTCCTGAGCGAAGCAAACTGTAATGTGATGCAGTTCAATCGGGTTCCCTTCTTTCAGGTATTCTTGTGGGTTCATAGAACTGTACGAGTGAGACGAACTAGCAGTGACGGTGCTGGCTGCAGCGCAGTCCTAAATCGTGCTGTCAATCTGCATAAAACATAATTGTGTATAGATTGTTTGAAGCTATTTAAACAAAGCAACCGGGCGCACATAAAGTGAGTAACTTACCTGCATTTCACTTGGTTGAGCATCACGAGGCAGTGTATTTGTTGCACCATCAAGTACCAGACATGACATCAGAGTGGCAGAGTCAGAGTCAAGATGTCGCTTAACCTCTGGCTCCAAGGCTGTTTCCGGATCTTCAGGCATCATCACAGCAGGCAAGGAAGCTTAGAGAGGCTGCATCGCACCGCTGTCGTCGACTTTCGGCCGACATCGCTTAGATGCTTGCACAGGAGGTTTCCTCTTCCGAAGTGGCTTTCTATGTCTCTCTGGCCGTGTTAGATACTTGGGACAGTTCGAAAATAACGTAGGGACTGCCTCTCTGGAAAGCACAAGCCTCTTTTCCGCGTTATGCAGCACTCTTCCATCGAGCTCCGCGTAATATGCCCGGGATAGCACGTCCTCTGCAAAATGCTTGGCACAGACATGGTCAGTGGGCATTAATGTCTGGTCTGCCCTAGGAATTGCGTGGCGCCACTTCTCCAAACGAACATTGTCGAACGGAGCTTTGAACAATGTCACACGCTCCGCACAAGTCCGGTAGCCCGAATTGCAGTTCGGCACGAAGCACTTTCGTCCCATAGCGCAGCACTCAGCGCAGCATTCACCAGCTGCGGGCTACTCTGCGGACGATTGCCAAACACAAAGTCTTGGTCTAAAATAAAGGAACTTGTTTAAAACAGCACAGCAAGCAGCCGCATACTCCAAAATGTGGCAAAAACACGTGCGCAGTGCCGCACCACGCCGGACCGAGCCGCCTAGCGTGGGCCCGCCTTTCGCAGTGCCCTCTAAGTTAGCGACTGGTCGGACCAGTTTCCAAGGCCCCCCCACCCGAACATATTGTGGCCGCGAGCGGGCGGCGTTCTTGCGCGTGGCGGGGGGAGTGTCAACACCTCAGTATGGTATATTCTTAGACCGTGGTCCTCTGCTAAATTTCCTTCTCACTGATTTCAGGCTGTGTCCATTTTTTACGGCTTCTTCAGTCTTTCTCACGTTATAATTTCAATATCACTTATTTTCGCTCTGTTGATCAGTTTTGACAGTTCCATGAATTCTATTTCATTTCTTGAGTTGGACACTTTCATTCTTTCTCGTTTCTTTATTAGGTCCTTTGTTACTTGGGAGAGCTTGCCGACTGCTTGCCTTGGTGCCTTGCCTCCCACTTCTATTGCTGCCTCTGAAGCCAGCCTTGTTACGGTTTCATTCATTACCTCTATGTCATCATCATAATCTCTCTGTTCTAAGGCTGCATATTTGTTTGTAAGTACCAGTCTAAATTTGTCTGCTTTTACCCTTACTGCCCCAAGTCAGTGACCAATATAGCATAGGTTCTAGGAATACCAGGGGAGAGTTATTAGTAGAGTTTGCAGAACAGAATAATGTGCGGACAATGAATACCTTCTTCCGCAAGCGGGCTAGCCAAAAGTGGACGTGGAGGAGCCCGAATGGCGAGACTGGAAATGAAATAGACTTTATACTCTGCGCTAACCCTGGCATCATACAAGATGTGGATGTGCTCGGCAAAGTGCACTTCAATGACCATAGGATGGTAAGAACTCGAATTAGCTTAAACTTGAGGAGGGAACGGAAGAAACTGGTACATAAGAAGCCGATCAATGAGTTAGTGGTAAGAGGGAAAATAGAGGAATTCCGGATCAAACTACAGAACAGGTATTCGGCTTTAACTCAGGAAGAGGACCTTAGTGTTGAAGCAATGAACGACAATCTTATGGGCATCATTAAGGAGTCTGCAATAGAAGTCGGCGGCAACCCCGTTAGACAGGATACCAGTAAGCTATCGCAGGAGATGAAAAATCTGATCAAGAAACGCCAATGTATGAAAGCCTCTAACCCTACAGCTAGAATAGAACTGGCAAAATTTTCAAAGTTAATCAACAAGCATAAGACAGCTGACACAAGGAAGTAAAATATGGATAGAATCGAACATGCTCTCAGGAACGGAGGAAGCCTAAAAGCAGTGAAAAAGAAACAAGGAATAGGCAAGAATCAGATGTATGCGTAAGAGACAAAGCTGGCAATATCATTACTAATATGGATGAGATCGTTCAAGTGGCTGAGGAGTTCTAGAGAGATTTATACAGTAATAGTGGCACCCACGATGATAATGGCAGAGAGAATAGTCTAAAGGAATTTCGAATCCCACAAGTAACGCTGGAAGAAGTAAAGAAAGCCTTGGGAACTATGCAAAGGGGGAAGGCTGCTGGGGAGGATCAGGTAACAGATTTGTTGTGGGCAAATTGTTCAAGAAAAACTGGCCACCCTGTATACGCAATGCCTCACGACCTCGAGCGTACTGGAATCTTGGAAGAATGCTAACATAATCCTTATCCATAAGAAAGGGGATGCCAAAGATTTGAAAAATTACAGACCGATCAGCCTACAGTCCGTTGCCTACAAATTATTTACTAAGGTAATCACAAATAGAATCAGGAACCCGTCAGACTTCTGTCAACCAAAGGACCAGGCAGGATTTTGTAAAGGCTACTCAACGATAGACCTTATTCACACTATCAATCAGGTGATAGAGAAATGTGCGGAATATAACCAACCCTTATATATAGCTTTCATTGAGTACGAGAAAGCATTTGATTCAGTCGAAACCTCAGCAGTCATGGAGGCATTACAGAATTACGGTGTAGACGAGCCGTACGTAAAAAATACTCAAAGATATTTATAGCGGCTCCATAGCCACCGAAGTCCTCCATAAAGAAAGCAACAATATCCCAATAACGAAAGGCCTCAGGCAGGGAGATACGATCTCTCCAATGCTATTCACAGCATGTTTACAGGAGGTATTCAGAGACCTGGATTGGGAAGAATTGGGGATAAAAATTAATGGAGAATACCTTAGTAACTTGCGATTCGCTGATGATATTGCATTGCTTAGTAACTCAGGGGACCAATTGCAATGCATGCTCACTGACCTGGAAAGGCAAAGCAGAAGAGTGGGTCTAAAAATTAATCTGCAGAAAACTAAAGTAATGTTTAACAGTCTCGGAAGAGAACAGCAATTTACAATAGGTGCGAGGCACTGGAAGTGGTAAGGGAATACATCTACTTAGGGCAGGTAGTGACCGCGGATCCGCATCATAACACTGAAACAATCAGAAGAATAAGAATGGGCTGGGCTGCGTTTGGCAGGCATTCTCGGATCATGAACAGTAGGTTGCCATTTTCCCTCAAGAGAAAAGTGTATAACAGCTTTGTCTTACCAGTACTCACGTACGGGGCAGAAATATGAAGGCTTATGAAAAGGGTTCTACTTAAATTGAGGACGACACAACGAGCTATGGAAAGAAGAATGATAGGTGTAACGTTAAGGGATAAGAAAAGAGAAGATTGGGTGAGGGAACAAACGCGAGTTAATGACATCTTAGTTGAAATGAAAAAGAAATGGGCATGGGCAGGACATGCGATGAGGAGGGAAGATAACCGATGGTCATTAAGGGTTACGGACTGGATTCCAAGGGAAGGGAAGCGTAGCAGAGGGTGGCAGAAAGTTAGGTGGCCGGATGAGATTAAGAAGTTTGCAGGGACAACATGCCCACAATTAGCACAGGACCGGGGTAGTTGGAGAAGTATGGGAGAGGCCTTTGCCCTGCAGTGGGTGTAACCAGGCTGATGATGATGACCCTAACTGCCTCTAAGTTGACCTGCTTTTTTGTTAAGAATTTTACTCTTTGTTAAAATTGAGGTGAATCTTAGCACTCACTAACCTATGATCACTGCACTTTACCCTACCTATCACTTCGTCATCCTGCACTAGGCTGAGATCGGCCGAAAGTATGAATCAATCATTTCTTGTTTCACCATTAGGGCTTTTCCATGTCCACTTTCTGTTGCTTCGTTTCCTGAAAAGGGTGTTCATTATTCTCAGCTTATTCTTTTCTGCGAATTCTACCAGCCTCTCTCCTCTAGCATTCTTTGAATCGACACCGTAGTTGCCAATTGCTTGTTCACCAGCCTGCTTTTCCCCCACTTTTGCATTGAATTCGCCTATTACTATAGTATACAGTGGAACCCCATTCATACGTTTTTCACCGGACCGGGGCAAAGAAACGTAACAGCCGGGAAAGCGCAACAGTGAGGAAAGCTCCGAAAATCAATGAAAAAAGTGCAGCTTCAACTATAGACAATTTATTTCCACAGAGTGTGCTTAGGACTTAAAAAAGTCCAGAATGGTGGCTTGCCATTTCTTTCGCTCGCTAGAAATCACCACATGTTTCTCAATAGCCTGGAAGGCCGCATTGCTGTCAGTGTCGCTGTGAGGTGCAACGTACCTGCGGAGGAAGTCCAGAGCCACGACGGCTTCTCCAAAGCTAGGATTTGGCAACACCTCGGCATCATGCGGCTCGTGCTGCTCCTCGTCATCGCAGTCCGTGGCTTCACTCGCGACCGAGTTCTCAACGATCTCGGCGATGCTCTGACACTCTGACGTCATGACGGCAGCATCCACGGCGATGTAGTCATCGTATGCGACTCCCATGGCACCCAGCGCATTCATTGCCTCAGCTAGCGCTTCTTCACAAGAGGCAGTTTGCAACTCTTCAGCTTCCGTGGTAGCTTCCATCTCGCCGTCCACACGAAAGCCACACCGCGCGAAGCTGTGCTGCGCAGTTGACGTACTCACTGCAGTCCACGCTGAAGCGACGTAGTGCATAGCGTCAAGCACCAAAATGGTCGCAGGCTGCTTTCCGCAATCAATGTGCGCGAACCAATGCTTGTCAATGCACTTTCTGTAAGAATGCTTCAAGTTTTTTATGACGCCGGCATCCAATGGCTGCAAATGGCTTGTCGTATTTGGTGGTAAAAACACAAGCTTTACGTTCCGAGAAACGGCGGGTCTCTCAGGTGG
This sequence comes from Dermacentor andersoni, assembly GCF_023375885.2. NCBI lineage: Eukaryota > Metazoa > Arthropoda > Arachnida > Ixodida > Ixodidae > Dermacentor > Dermacentor andersoni. The sequence goes on from NC_092816.1 coordinate 166,969,693, forward strand.
GCAGCACAATTGTCCAGAAATAGGATGACTTTCGTGCACTGGGCACCCATCTTGTTGTCAAAGTACCGAAGAAGTTCCTCGAACAAAGAACATGTCATCCGTGCACGACTGTTGCTTCGGTAGTGACATGGCCGCAGGCGTGTGTTTTTCAAGCACTGTGGCTTTCGATATTTGCCAATACCCATGGCTTGAGCTTGTCTGAGCCATCCATGTTGTAGCAAAGGAGCACAGTTAGTCGTTCTTTGCTACATTTGTCTCCGTGGCATGCTTCGCCCTTCAGGCTTAATGACTTAGATGGCTGCACCCGAAAAAAGAGGCCTGTTTCGTCGGCATTGTAAATGTCACGAGGCTCATGCCCCTTAATTATTCCAGATAGGGTGGCCTTCCAATCATCCACTGCTTCCATGTTGACACTCGCTGCTTCTCCGCTTACCATCTTATAAGCAATGCCGTGCCTCTTCCGGAAACGGTCGACCCAGTCATTGGACGCAGCAAAGTCGGTGATGCCCAGTTTGTCGGCTATGTCCATCGCCTTCTCGCGCAAAATGCTGCCGTCGAAGTTGACACCGGCAGCGCGAGCTTTCTTGAAGCAGGTAAGAAGAGCCTCGTCGAGCTTTCTATACTTGGCGCCACGAGCCTGCTTTGCTTTCGGGCCGAAGAGCGCGGCATTCCCCTCTATGTCGGCACGCTTCGAGACGATGCTGTTAAGCGTCGAGGGTGGGAGACCAAGGTCCTTGGCAGTGTCGACTCTCTTCCGCGCTGGCTGCCTGTCGACTGCGCTTAATGCACAATGACGATAGCACGATAAGAGGAGTCGGCCCGTCCAACAACCATGCGGTCACCGTAATCACAGTGATGATAGTGAGAGCATTTTTCACGAATGGCCACCTAGTGGCGGTCTCTCAAACTGGCATGCGGCTTCTTGCAGCCAGTTCCATAGCCAGGCTGGGCCAAAACTCGTCAAAAGCCAAAATGGCAGTTGGAGCGCGTTGCCTGCTTTAGCCCGGGTGGGTTCGGGGTGCTAAGTTGCAACGTATCATGCAGGAACGTTTTCACAGCAACGTTTTCACAGCTACAGCGGGGTTCCTTATACATTGGATCCTATGGAAGCTATGCCGGGACCGGATGAAAACGACGTAGCAGCCGGGGAAACGCAGCAGTGAAGAATGTAACAGCGGGGTTCTACTGTATTGAGTTTGCACTTTTCTCGTTGCTAATTCTAATGGCTATGTTTTGATTGTATGTTCATAGTTGCCATATCTGTATTTGATTTTATCACCCATTGTATATTCACCATTTCAAAATACCCTGTGATGTAAAGTCTTTCAAATTGTTCTTTTGTGAATGTATTGCTTTGCCTACTGTCTGTATTGTCCCCAGGTCCCCTCAACTTGTATATGGCAACTTTTTTGCCTGGAGGACCCCCAACATTGTGTTGGAAATAAGCTGAACTAATTCAACTTCTTCATAAAACTGATTTACTTCTTCATCATCGACTGGATGTTGGAGTGAGGCTTATACTACCTGTAATCAATACCTCTTATTAAGTTTGATTATTACAACTCATTAATGCTGTAGAATTCGTCAGTGTTGCCCGCTATGTCCTTATGGATTAGGAATCCTACCCTGTATTGCTTCTGATTTAGGAGACCTCTATAGCAGAGGACGTGTCCGTTATTCAGCAATGTATAAGCCTCACCAGTTCTTCTAATCTCACTAAGGCCGATGATATCCCAAACAATGTCTAATAATTCCTCAAAGAGTCCTGCTAAGCTAGCCTCACCCTAGAGGGTTCGGATGTTAAACGTTGCAAGGGTCAGTTTCCATAGGCAGCCTGTCCGGATCCACAGATTCTTAGCACCCTCTGCTGTGTTACAGGTCTGACCGCCGCCTTAGTCAGGTGCTCCGCAGCTGCTGGGGACTGAGGGCCATTGGTTAATTGTAGATATAATCAGGGAGGTTGCGGCCGAATACTGCACCAGGGGGCCAATTCCTGTTCTGCTGAGGGAGTGTCTTTGTTCAAGCTTAGTGGGCCTTCCTAATTTGGTTGTACCTGGATTAGCATGGCTCCACTCTCTCTCTCTGCATTTTTTGCCGGTGTCAGGTGTCACTCCAAGCCTGCAGATGTAGTGCACGAGAGGCCCCGATAAGCAGACACGACGAGCGGACGATACGCGACTCGGGGCCACTTGGGGGGCTCCCTCATCATCATCATCATAATAATCATCAGCCTATTCATGTCTACTGCAGGACGAAGGCCTCTCCCTGCGATCTCCAATTACCCCCGTCCTGCGCCAACCGATTCCAACCAGCACCCGCAAATTTCCTAATTTCGTCGCACCACCTAGTCTTCTGCCGACCTCTACTGCGCTCCCTCAAGTAACTTTCAAATACTATGTTTTTTTTTTCTTTCTTTTTAAGTCTGGAGTGTAGTTCCATCCCTGCAAAAAGAATATTATGTTACTATAGTTCATGGTACTATCAAAAACATGCTAAACTTAGATACATGCTGTCACCTGACAGCAGATGGTAGCTAGTGCCCTTGGCCTCATTGACAGGGGCAGCGCGGGCAAACTTCATGTTTGAGTTCATGCTGTAGCTGGCACAAGTGGCTCAGTGGCAGTATAAGGTAATGCAATACAATTTCACTGGTGGGTGGAAGTGCAGTCTGGAGGCAGCTTAATTATCTCAAACTCTCAAATGAGTGCCTTAGGCTGTAGCTTGCAGTTTAGTTTCTCAGGCGAAACTGCTATACTTCAGGCGGAATTAGTGTTGGGGTTACCAGGAGAATTGCAGATTACCGAGTTTAAGAGTGATCCACAAGGAGGTGAACTGTAGTACAAGAACAAAAACAGTATTCTACAAAAGGTATTGAAGACATCACGAAGAAATTCTGGTAATAGACTTTGTTTTGGCCAGGAAAATGGTAGGGGACTTGGAGCACCAAATTTTATGCACTGCACCTTCTGGTAAGTAAAGTCACGCAAAAACAAATGTATACTATTGGTTGCGATTTGATTGGATTTGCCTTATTGGGAAACTGAAACATGTTTTCATGAACTCAGGAGGGGCTTTAATGAAAATGAAATGAGGGGTAATGCACTATATATTATGAAGCAGAAGTGCAAAGACCTGAAGAAAAGATAAGAGGGAAGTGAAAAATAAAGGATAAACAGGATTGCAATGGATGCAATGCCTCTAATTCATTGCTGTCACCTCATTCTTTTTGCACTATAGTTAGGTAAATTTTGGGGAAAAGGGGCGTTTACTGCTAGAAGGTGGAGGCACACGAGCCTCCACCAATGGGCGCGCACTCTAGACTGACATCACAAGCCGGACTGTCGCCGTCGTTGAGTGGTGTGAGTGGCCCTCTTGAGTAGTCTTTTTGCTGGTGTTTGTCAACCCGCTGGCTTTGTCCAACCTGAACGGCTGGGAGTGTTGTTCGCAGCGGACGTCCTTGTATTATTTCAGCTGCTGCCCGGCCGCATTCCAGTGGAGTTGACCTGTAGGCGAGAAGACCAAGCCAAAAGTCTTATTTAGCTTCACTCGTTTTCTTAAAAATTCTCTTGACTACTTGTACCCCTTTTTCGGCGAGCCCGTTGGAGCGGGGAAAATACGGGCTGGAAGTTACGTGCTTGAAATCTTAGACCTCTGAAAAGATTGCAAATTGTCTACTAGAAAACAGGTCCGTTGTCAGTGCATACCTCTACAGGTATGCCATATCTGGAAAATATGGCACTTGCTGCATCCACAATAGTTTTGCTGAAGTGTCTGCGAGCTGTCGGACTTCGGGAAAATTTGATAGGGCATCGTAAATGCATAAATATGACCGACCTGCGTGGCTGAAAATGTCCATGCCGACGCGGTACCATGGTTGGTCTGGAACCGGGCGCATAATCAAAGGCTCCTGTGGCAACTTGTATGCATACTTTTTACATACAGGACATGCCTGTACAAACGTCTCGATATCTGTGTTCACACCTGGCCAGAAGACCAGACGCTGTGCCCTTTCTTTGCATTTGTTGATTCCCATGTGGCCTTGATGAATTCTTGCCAGCATATCGCGCTTCATATTGGCAAGAATGACAATCTTGCACCCTTTCAAGAGGCCCCCCCTTTACTTCCGATAGCTCAGTAGTAGAAGACTTCAGCAGCCCTTCAATTGGTTCCCCATTCTGCAGGTGCTCTAGAACAGCGGTTAACTGTGCGTCGTTCTGTGTCTTGGAAGCCAGATTTTCCCACAGGGTTTCACTGACGAGAGACTCGGCCACACTCACTGTGTTCACTTCGATGTCGTTGTCGGTGTGATCTGCTGCGCCCGTTACAGAAGCCCTTGACAGCATGTCTGGCAGCAAAAGTTGTTTTTGGACAGCTTTGCGGCACCGCCAATGGTCCCATAGACTTAATGTGTAAAGACGACCAATATTTCAGACAGCCACCAGCTCTACATTCGATTATCCAGACTCCGTCCACGGCCGTAGCGTATGCCAACTCTGCCGCCATTATCTCCTCTGGCAACCTCAACGAGACATCAAGTATGGCCTTGGAGGTTACACGCTAGATGGTGATCACTAAGGCCTTTATCGCCGCCTTACGCCTCTGAGATTTAACTGCTACTGCTGATCTTGGAGGCTTTGTCTGATATGCGAGGTCGCATCAACATCGCGATGATCACATCCTTTTCTGGCACCCCCGCACATGGCCCGTTGTTGCTATTCCGTAGAATAAAGAACCAGTTTTAGAGAGAAGGGAAACTGTATCTTCCACAGTGGTATGAAAATAAGCAGAAGCACATGGAACTTATGTAGGTGGACGCTAGATGGCGCTGTTCAACCAGAAAGCGGAAATGCAGCTATCTTGTTTTTTTAGAGCAATATCCAATATGGCCACTTTTCACCAGTAGCATATGCTGGCACGCACCGTGCTCGCCCTGCTGGCTATGCAGCATGCCTCAATGCCTTGGCTGCCGTGTAACTGGTGCGTCAGGAGACCAATGAGCCTCCACTGATGCCCATACAAACAACTCACAATTGAGCGAACAAAACGTGCGAGTTTATTGGCAAAAGACAAACTGCGCACCTTCTCACCAAGCACGTAAATAAAATTTGCATTTCGAGATACGCTAGAATCATTATTGCGAGCTCTTAAACGGCTCTTTTTCGTCATTGCGCATGGCGGTCTGCTAACAAGTTACAACCAGCAGCGAAAACAGATTTGACAGAGCGTCCTACCTGTTTGAACCAACAGTTGCCGTTGATGATGAGTAACTTGCATTGCGAAGCAATCGGGTGACGCAGGCATCTGCTGCCGCAGCCAACACAATGCATGGACTACCCGCTACTTTAGCGTGCACCCCCTTTCCAACATGCACGTTTCTCTTTGTTCTTTCAGTTGATGCTAATGTGTCACCGTTTCGTGGGCATCACCTTTGGCAGCCACTTTTGCAGGCTTTTCTGCCCACATGGCTATGACCTTCACACACTTAGACCATGTAAGCATGTATGCTGGTCTCTGTTCATGCCAGATCGCGGCCGAGGAAGGTCACAAGCACAATTTGCCATGTAAATTGGGAGTCCATGTCACTGTGTGGACTGCAGGAGCAGCTGCTTACCTCGAGAGACTGCTGCCCAATGCAACTGACCAGGCCGCCACATTTGAGAAACGTAACACGGCAACTATGACCAAGAGGGACAGCATCACAATTGAAACTCTGTAATCACTTCAGTGTATCTGCAAAAACACGGGCTTCCAAGCAAGGAGAGCAATTCTGAATGAGACTAGCAATTCAATATGGGGATGAGAAATCTTGCATTCAAGTAGGAAGCCACTCCGCTCTGTAAGCACTGAAGGCGAAACACAAGACATCAAATGCAATGTAGCAAGAGTCGCTCGAGCTTTACGTTTGGATGGGGAAGAGGAATCGCCTCGAATAAGAATGGGGAATGAAAAAGCTTTCATTCATAAAAAAAATGTTATACTTGACACAAATGGAATAATTTGACAGGGATGGGAAGCTAATTATGAAAAGGAAATTAAAACCACGAGTCATTGAAGTGAAAAAGGAAGAAAGTGTTGCGCTTAGTTTCGTAAGACACCCTGACAGTTACCTACTGCAGCGTCATCAGTTTTCTTTTGGCAGCTGATTTAGCTGCTTTTGACAAGCTTAGCTCCCGGTTTTTAAACTGCAAATGCCAAAGAAGTATAAGGTGGAGATAGAGCTGCAGAAATTTCTGCTTGCAGTCTGAACTACAAAATTGTGGATTGCCGACCTGCTCGGCCACAATGGAGAACAATTCACTTGTAACACCATGATGGTGTACAATAGCACCTATTGCTCGTGTAAATTTGACCTCGAGCTTCTTGACATACTCATATGCTGCGTCAGTTGGCACAGTTAGAGGGCTTTTCCCTTTATTTCAACAGCTTTAAAAATCATAAATAACTGACTAGGTCTTGTGAGGTCCTGGTTACTTTCCTTCAGGAGGTTGTGGCATGAGCTGCACTGCCTTTTCTTTAGGAATGTATGTATAAAATATCCACACACACCGTAAACTATGTTTGACTCAAGCATGTCATCACTTGCTCCTGCACTACTTTCAGAAAGCCCTTCTGTAAAAGCAGCACTTGTGGAGCTAGGAGCCTCTTCAGTTGGTCTGCTAAGGTTTGTCAGTTGCAGTGACTTGAGTTAAAAGAATACCCTTGTCCTCCTTGCCGTTACTGTTGTCAGAAAGCTTGAAAAGCTTTGATACAACAATGCACCTTAGACTGGCAGAAAACTGGCAGACATTTGAAGTTTTATTGTAGCCGTGCTGCTGCTTAAAGAGCCCGAACATATTCATAAGTGGGTCCTGATTCAGCCACTGTGTCAGCAAAAATTGAAAATTATAAGATTGGTGGAGGTGTTGCCACAGCAACAAGATTGCTTTGTAACCTGCCATTAATATATAGTCCTAGGTTAGTGAGGACAATCAAACTTTTCAGGACTTGATCCAAAGCACGCAAGCCTTTAACAATTTAACGGGCTCAATGGACGAGATCATGGCATGTCTCATTTTCTGCTCTTTTATGCACACTGCAGAGCTGTTGAAAGTATCTAATAGCTTGTCCATCCTTTCTACAAAGCTGCTGTGTGTGTGGCAGTAGGACACAGAATATTAAAAGCAGGGAAGGCCTCCAATTGCCAAATACACATTGTTGCTCAAGACCTGTGAGGCAAACTTTACTTTAATGTTGTCAAAAGGAGTCTCATACAAATGCCTGTCAGTCATTTTCGGGGTATTTCAGTTTTAGGTGATGGGTGGACTCGTATATTTTGAGTATTTGTTTCCATGAAACAACATCTTTGCCAATCTCGAGGTCATATTTCTGCAGGTTGTTTCTAGTACACTTCTATAAGTGCGTCAGATCAAAAATGAAGTATATTTTCATCCCATTCATTTCAAATAGAGGATCTTGTGGGCTTATTCTGAGTGCTGTCCCAAGTGCACATTTGTTGATAGCTTGATCACAGATAGATGCCTTTACATAGAGACCACATTCCTTCAGCTTACTGAATAGTCTCGGTAAACTCGTAAGGGGTCCACAAGGAACTGTGCTGTCACTTATCAGGAAAGCTACAGGTTGGAGCCACCGCTTCGCTATGCCAGAAACAAGAGTGCTGTGTTTGCTACATGATCAGACCTTTCAGTGCTGCTGTCAGCATAACCAACAACATCAAGCTTAGAGTCATACTGCAGGTTTCATTTCAGAGAAATTTCATTAAAGATGACACATGCCCTGTCCATGAAATCCTATTTTTGTTTTTTCTTTAACAAAATCCAGAATCTCTGGCATCAATTCAGGTTTGAGTGATATTGCCCATAGCCAGGTTCTTAACGTTATTGCTGTTAGAACACTAAGGGTTTTTGTCAGGTACCTGTATGCTTTTGGGCTACTTAAATAGAGGTTAAGGGGAGACACTGGTTTGAAAATATATTTTTTTTAATTTTCAGTATTTCCAGCTGAAATTTTTATACAATGTATTTTTCACAGTTGAAAACAAATATACAATTAGATTTGGGCTATCACTCCCGGATTTTAAAATATTGACTGTTCCATAAACTTACATTCTGCCCAGCCTTTTGACAGCTTTCCCATAAAAGATTGCTACTAATTTGGTATGAGCGCTCTAGAGAGACCAGGGAGTGCAGGGAAACCATAATTGTATCTTTAGCTTCATTGGTTCAGGAGTTGTGACCGTATCAAGTATACTCATCAGAAATTTGAAACTGTTGCTTAATTTTATTGTAAATAAATCACTGTTCTAGATAAAAATATCAACATTACTTGGTTTTCCTGCACTAATCAATGTACTATAAGCTTTCAAATGCTACAAGAATTATCAAAATCCGACCACTATATCAAAAGATACTGCGGGCAATGGCCTAGGATGTGATGAAAAATGTTTTGAGAAAATGAGAAAAGAAGTTTAGAAACATGGCGAGCATTTTTATTTAACAGGAGCTGTGAATCAGTGTAGTAACGATGCTAGAAGCCACCAGGAACGTAGTTATCATTTTCCTTGGTGCGCTTTTTCATTACACACCGAAGTTTTCAGCATATGCATGCTTCTTCTCGCATGCCACTAGTCAGTGACTGTCCTTTTTTGAACATCTTTCAGAGGCTACGGCATTCTGCTGCAGGTGCAGTTCATTTAGTATTGCTGCATCTGCTCTCCCTTTGCCTGCATTAAACCTTGACTGCTTCGGCCGCAGCAGCTTCCACAGTGAAAAGGGAGGCATGTTTGTTCTTTGACACAAGCAACCAAATGACAGAGTGCAGGCTCTCATTTGGGTTTCGTGTTTTGCCTCTCTGACAACGCTTCAGCAATTTCTTGTCAGAGAGGCGCGTGTACACAGGCCGCAAGGCATCAACAACATGCTGCGGCAGGTTGTAGCGACGCTTTGGAGGAGTCTCCTGCTTGGCAACAGCCCTGCTGTACTTGCACCAGGATTCTTCACCACTTGGGCAATGTGAGTGCTTTGGGCTTGCATCAGTTGATGCTGCATGATAAAGAGTTGCCGAAACAGCATTACGCATGGCTTTGATGTTTCCTTGATGAGTTTTCAAAGCCCATCCATAATATGTAAAGAGCTTTGTGACCAGCTCTCTCATGAGTTTGCCCTTACCGCCAAGGCTTGGCCTTCCTTCAGCTCTTTGTTTCTACAGGCGGTTTCGAAGAGCTGTGCCCATGCACTTGTGCACATGGTTGACACAGTCCTCTTTTTCTATTGGCACAAAGCCACAGATACCTGTGCCTCCTGCAGGCTATTGAAGGCCGGGCTGTCCCCATCACATAACATAGTTGTGTAGTGGAGCCCGTGCCTTTCTGATGAGCGGCCAAATAAAATTTCTGCCACTTCCACCTCCATTTGGCCTGGCTTACTGGAGGTGTTCTTTTGGCAACTGTGGTCAGCTAGCCACTCGGCATACCTTAGGTAGTCCTCTTTCGGCCCTAGCTGGCACTCCAAACAGAAGTTCGATAGGACGACGAAGTCAAACACATATCCCGCAAATAGCTCGATCACTGTCCCAACACAAATATGGGATGAGTGGCCCCTGGTCAACCAAGTCCCATCAAAGGAAACAGTGATCTTTCCAGGATTTTCATAGTTCAGATCAGCATACAGCGTTTTCACAATGCTTGCGCAGTCAATAACAAATGCGGCAGCCTTCGGAGAGGCAGACTTCATCTTCAATTTGACATAATCTTGGTAGGTCTGCGTGTGCATGCGTCTCCGCGAAATATTCAGAGCAGAAAAGATATCATTTAGCGCAGTTTGTCCGTTCCCTGTGCTCGTTGCCGCGCGAACCGCGAGCACGTTGATATTGAAAAGACCGCACGCCGCGTCCCCCCTGCTCTCGGCGAGCTCCATACAGTCTTCAGTTCTCCGCACTCATCACAGGTCAGCACCAGTTTCACAGCGAGGCCATATTCTCGGTCTTTGGAGATGCTGCCAGGCCTGCCACACACACGGCACTTCATGCACTGAAGCAGTCGCGCTCCTTCCGAGTCTCGAAAAAAAGACCGCTTATGTCGTGTCTGAAGAAAGGTCTTGCTGTATATCACTCGCACGACACTCGATGGCCACTTTTTCAGCGTCGGAAACCAGGGAAGTGTCGACGCGCACAGCTTGCGTATGAGCTTTGGTCATGGCTACCGCATCCGCGATCGCGGGTGCCGCTTTCCTGATAGCGCCGGCACAGCCTGCTTCTTCCGTGTTCTCGGCGGCAGAAGGTCTCGCTGGTGATACGCTTCGTGCTCTCGGACGGCGTTTTCCCCTCTTCCCGAACGCATGAACAGTCGGGAACTTCCGATGACTGCCTGCCATCGCACCGATCGCTGAGCCGTAGCTTAGGCCTCTTTGCAAAATGGTGAACCGCGTGCAAATGTCTAGCAGACGAATCCATTGACATCCAATAGGGAATCGGGAACTGCCCCACGTGATAGAAACGCACCAATAATGTGCGACTATTCCGTTTTTTTTTTTTTTTAATGCACGATAGCTGTGTTGTTGGCAGACTGAAAGCGCTCTACCGCTAGGAACTGACAATAGAAGAATGCGTCTTTCAAATGAGACCAAAATGGCCATGCTACTTGCCGTGGTTCTCAGGTGCTGCAGCGTTGAACATGATCATTTTTGAGGTGGTTTTGCAAGTGAAAACGGCCATGAAACTGACTTTGAGACCGAATAGCTCGACAAATGCACATTACATCGCTATAGTATTTTAGGAACAGTTTCTTTAGACCTTATTGATTGTGAAAAAAAAACTTCAAGAAATCAATTTTTCAGAAATGTTTTGGCCTCCCAGACTGGTGTCTCCCCTTAAGAACAAACTGGTGAAACTTTTTGGCCACCTCGTCCATGCTTGTTCAGGGGTAGCAGGTGTATCTGGACACGAAGAAATTATAAAAAGTCTTTGTTGAGTTACCTCGATGACTCAGCCAATATCCATGCTGATGGAATCGTGGCTGAGGCTCTTTTCAGTCTTGACGCAGTCCTCCGTAACTTGCTATCTCATCCAAATATTTCTGTATCCATTTCTTTGTTCGTGGTGTAAAAGCCTTGCAAATTCAACTCCAGCCCCTTGCTGTTGCTGTACATGGCAGCTCCTGCAGTGAGGACCAAGATGTGCTTGGCACAGACGATTGGGCAGAACAGCAACACGTAAGATATAGCACAGGCACGAAAGCCAGCAATTTGCCACACACTAGCTGTGAACGCATCTTGAGCGACAACTGGCTGGGGCTTGCTGATTGGGTCGTGCAGCTGGGTCAGCTGTCTGGGTCAAGATGTGCTTGGGACAGGCTTTGTTGGGGCAGGAAAGTAACACATCACATGCTAGAACACAGGCAAGAAGGTCAGCCACTAGCTGTACAGCAGCTCTGAACGCATCTCTAGTGATGGCTTGCTGCTGAAGGACCCCGCGAGAAGTGCTTGATACAGGCTCTGTTGGGGCAGAACAGTAACACATCAGATGCAAGAACACAGGCATGAAGGTGAGTCATTAGCTGTACACCAGCTTTGAATGCACCTGTAGAGACGGCTTGCTGCTGAAGGACCCCACGAAAAGTGCTTGGGACAGGCTCTGTTGGGGCAGAACAGTAACACATCGGAGGCAAGAACACAGGCAAGAAGGTCAGTCATTACCTGTGGACCAGCTCTGAATGCACCTCGAGCAGTGACTGGCTGGGTCATTCAGACTGGGTTGAGATGTGCTTGGGACAGGCTCTGTTGGGGCTGAACAGTAACATATCACACGAAAGAACACAGACAAGAAGATCAGCCATTAGCTGTACACCAGGTATGAACGCAGCTCGAGCAAAAGCTTGCTGCTGAAGGACCTCGCAAGAAGTCCTTGGGACAGGCTCTATTGGGGCAGAACAGCAACACGTTAAATACGAGAACGCAGGCAAGGTCAGTAGTTAAACAGCTTGTGTAAGCTGTAAGCTGTAAGCATCAGGAAGGATATTGTTTCTGAACCCAGTGTTGTTTACCTTGTAGTAGCAGCCAAAGTCCACACAATGGCCTAGTTGTAGCAGACAGTAGCTTCCTTTTTTTAACCCTTTCCCTACCGTAGACGAGCTGAGCTCGTCCACACTGTTTGTACTGCTCCAACAGAAGACAAGCTGGACTTGTCTACACTGAAACAAGCGCTTGTGCACTGCCACAGTCAAGTGACCCCGATTAATTTTGTTTTGTTCCTTTTGGTTTCAACAGATGGTGCAGTAAAAAAAAAAAAAAAAAAAAACTTAAGGCTTGCATTTTAGTCGAGAAACGTTTCGATTCTGACAGCTGGCTGTAAAAATGGCATCCCCCTAATTGCGTGCACTTTCCGCAATGGCTCCGCTCCAGAAAAAAAGAAAAAAGATATGTTCGCTTGCGGAAGTTTTGTCGGACTCGGACAGTGAAGAAGTTCGTTTTTCCACAGAGTGGCAGCGATGATACTGAGCAGCGTATCTTCTCGGAGTCGTCGAATTCGGATGACAGCATCTCAACACATCGGCAGGGGACACTTATATATGTAAAGAACCCACCACCGGTGCCTCCAAGGTTTGTTTTCATGGCCGCACCTGGCATAAAGGTACTTATGACAGAGGATGGGAACTGTGTGCGGTATTTTGAATTGTTTCTAATGAATTAACTAACAGATTTCATTCTCCGCGAAATCAACCGCCAGAGGTACCTGGTGCGAGGAACGTGGAGTAGCAGTCTACACTATTCCGTGCTTTGAAATGTACCGCACCAACTCTCCAATTTAGGAGTCTGACACCCCTTGCCACAAGTATGAGCTCCGCTTGTCACAGTATTGTTCTGAATTTCCAGAGACATTTTTTGCCATGAGGACTACAAAAAGATGGCGACACTCCGCTGTGCAGTGCAGTTAAGCCAATCCTCTCTGCATGCTTAAAAAAAATATTTTGCAGTATCTTAAAAAAAAAGTGCTTTTAAGGATATTTTTTTTTGGTTGTTTCAGGATACATAGAATTATTTAGGCAATTAAAAAAATTGGCATTTTTGTAATATCTTTGGCCAAACAACTCGGTAGGGAAAAGGTTAATGTTTTGGAGTGCCTTGCTTTACACTGGTGCCATCTTTCTTACTGCATGTCTGGAAAAGAAGTTTTGACTCCATCAGAAATTGTAAAAAACCGCAATTTCGCTACGTGAAATGCAAAAAAAATAACTTTGACATTGGAATCGTTTGTGACTGCAGAACACGTGGAAATGTACACTGTTTGTTCTAGGGTGCTTAAGCAGCATGTTAGCTCCACAAAGCTCGAACACCGTTTCACGTCACAGAAATTTAAAAAGAACGTGCTCAAATGCATTTCTGGTAACAGAGAGTATATCGGTATGAATAAAAGAGCAAAATTATAATTGAGTAGAATTAATTAGTATGGTGATTACTTATTAGTATTTAATGTTCTGCAACTGAACGCTCCCTCCAAAATATCAAAAAGGCTAGTATGGGCTGTACATTGGGTTTATAGCACAAGATCAGACTTTTCAGGCATCCAATCCAGCATATCAAAAATGGTATGTTGGGCTTCATGGGGCTAAATCAAATCCAGCATATCGAAAATGGTTTGTTGGGCTTCATGGGGCTAAATGAATGTTTCTATTGTTCATAACATTGATGTGTGCCAAACTACAATGTGTGTTAACAGCTTAAGTATTAGTAGGATTACAAATGAGAGCATTTATGGGCTCATTTATACACTAGGAGTGCTCTCAGTAGTAGTTCCACAAGCAAATGTGTGAAAGACGTGAAGTTATTAGGACTGACATTTTTTTTCTGCACGAACTTCATGTACCACTTCACTACTGCAAAAACGATAGCTTAAAATAAACCAAACTATGCACCAATACAGTTTGGAACGAACAAGTATGAGATATGGTTGACTTATCATGCGTGCAACTGTTTAATACATTAAGTTGAGTACTTTCATTTCAATTTACCAAAACAATGAAGTTGCCGGCGGGCACGAAAATAAACCACTAATTCATCCATGGCCACGGCTAAAAGATGAAAACTGTGATACAGGTTCCGATATCTCTATTTTTTTCATGATTTTGTGTGTATAATGACGGCCTGCTGCGAGTGTGCGGTGTTTATCACCAGCTGAGATATGAGATATGGTTGACTTATCATGCGTGCAACTGTTTAATACATTAAGTTGAGTACTTTCATTTCAATTTACCAAAACAATGAAGTAGCCGGCGGGCACGAAAATAAACCACTAATTCATCCATGGCCACGGCTAAAAGATGAAAACTGTGATACAGGTTCCGATATCTCTATTTTTTTCATGATTTTGTGTGTATAATGACGGCCTGCTGCGAGTGTGCGGTGTTTATCACCAGCTGTCTTACGAAGTCTCCTTAATTTGACCAAACAGCACAACAAAGGAAGACAAAAATTAGAAGTCTCCACTGACTCACAACTGCTCGCAACTAAAGGTTTATTTTGGAAACAGCAACGGAAGGTCCTGACAGCTGATATGTAATGCAGGATATAGTTTGTTAACTTGTCTCTGCCTGAAAGTTAACGAGACCGATATCACATAAGGATTCATGCAGTGATATTAACCGACTCACCGGTACTGCTGTCCTCACTCGCAGAAGACTACAGTTCCCGTATCGATGCAGACGCACAGGTCACGACAGAACCCTAGTTTTCGGGCTTGCATGTCCGCTCGCAAACATGTCACTTCACCTGAAGTTAAGTAGTGTGAGACATCGAAGCGTAACAAACTGGTTTTTAGCACAAAAGAAGCAACCAGTCTAAGTATACAAACGAATGAGTCCATGCCGCCGTGCACTCGAAAGTACAGGTAAAAATTTTAAATCCACGCCATAGGTCACATGGAAGATCAATGATGCCGAACGCTATTTGCGTTTGTAATGACAAAAAAACAACAGTTACTAATAAAAAGTACTGTATCTAATTAGCAATGATAATTTTGTACTCTTTTTCATGTAATAAAAATGATTCGATAAATGTGGAAAAAGTTTGTAAGATAAGATTGCGCTTACTATGGCGCCTCTAGCGAGAGATATTGAACTTACGCAGGCATCCTTCAAGTGG
The DNA here is from genome assembly GCF_023375885.2 of Dermacentor andersoni. NCBI lineage: Eukaryota > Metazoa > Arthropoda > Arachnida > Ixodida > Ixodidae > Dermacentor > Dermacentor andersoni. Next base: position 166,984,824 of record NC_092816.1, read on the forward strand.
CTTTATTAAGCTTGTTTTGTTAGCAGCAGTGCACAGTCGATTTCGTTCGCCCTCTGTTGCCATTTGTTGAACTTGAGTTTCCTACGCCTGGCCATGCTGCTCGTTGAGTTTGCCTTCCACACAGTGTTCTGCGATCTGTGCTTGTTTGTTTAGTTTCTGATCCAGACAGCGCTCTGCTGGCTCCAACAAGTCTTTCTCGTGAAGTTATAGATAGGCCGCATCAAATAGCACCCACGGTGCCCTCACAGTCTGACTCCAAATGAGTCTCTAGTCGCAGTTCGAATGAGCCCGACTCCGCAACTGAAGAGGCTGAACTGCTGCCTACCAAAGCGTGCTCAAATGCGGACATTATTGATGGCCTGCTGGGCTGTGGTATGCTGATTCCTGCTGCCATTAGATTTCTAAATTTTGCAGACATCGACTGCACTGTTTCGTCGTGTGCCGAACTGAACAATGGCAAAATAACTGAGCAAGTTCTCCTACTGTCAAACAGCGACTCTGACTTAGATGATAATGTGCCGTGTGCTCCAGAGCGGAGCTGATTCAAACCTTTGTAGTCCTTGCATCGGCATACAGCAAAACTCGAAACTGGCAGAAATACAGGCGGACTTGGTTGCACATAAGCAGAAGTGCGTGCAGCAATGCATTGACCACTTGTTCGGTGCACAGGGCCCTTAAAACGTAAATAAATGTATTTTGTTTTTATACATTCATTTTTTTAGACATTCAATAGTTTGGACTTTACGCTCCCCTGTGGAGTCCAAATTACTGGTCATCGACTGTATTTTCCTCCTGGCAGGACTGCTTTTCTTGCAAGCACGATGTCACGAGTCAAGAAGGAAGGCATGGTCTGCAACTGTAAGGAATACTTGTTAAAAATAGTCATAGATTCAATTGGCTAGTTCCATGAGCCTGTCCAGAGACATGTTGTCCACAAGGGCCAGGGCCACCACTGGGTTCTGTGGCAGGTGCTGAAGGAGCTGCTTATGCAACAGCGCGCTGAGTGTGTCCTGCTTGTGGTCACATTCAGTGTAAAAGCTGCCACATTCAATGTAAAAGCTGCTACAAGCTTTTTTTTTCATAAAGGAGATACTGAAGATTGGCTGCACTCTGACATGGGCTTGTGTTCCATACTCTCGCTGTGGTGGTGTGAGGCATGTAAAGATATTTTAGAATCATGGACCACCTTGGAAGCTAGGGCAAAGACATTGCAGAAATAGTACTTCACATGCTGTGAAGTAGCGAGGCAAAATGGCGGCAGATGAATCTGCACTGTGGTGCGCCCTGTGCGCTGGTCAAAGGGACTTTGTGACCACCTCAAAGTATACCCCCACAAGGGTAGGTTTAAGATAAGGGCCATCAACATCTGCTCAGACTTTAAATGGGGCATGAAAGTCTGTAAGATATTCCACAAGTGTGGCATTCTCTGACGCTCCTTCCTCAGGTGCGTGTCATATTTGGTCTTGCCTCAAACCTGTGTACAAGTAGAAAGGCGAGCAGATCAAGATTGTCACTATTAACAGTCTGCCATTGCTCAGAAGTACTGAAGTTTGGGTTGTTAGGGTGGAAGGTATGGTGTCTGTTATAAAGATCTCATCCATCTTATTGCCAGCTCTGCCATCTCGTAGGGCAGCATCGTGCCTAAAACGTTCTCCTAGAATGTCAAACTTTTGCATGCATTCCTCCTCAAACTCCAAAATGCTGCCTTATACCACAAGCACATCTAGGGTTTTGTCTGCCATGCCTCCAGGTATCTCCATAAGCTGCCAGGTGTACAGTGGAGCCTGTACGTTATGGGTGACTATCCATCCATCAGTACGTAACCCCACAGCATTCTGGCAGGCAGTCTGAGTGCAAGCAGTTGGGGGGAGTCAATGGAGGCTCAATCTCCGACTTGCAGCCATGGCAGCTATACAGCACAAGGCACGGAAGAGTGTGTTCATTTGTGCTGGTGAAGGGTCCCCAAAGGCTCAGTTAGCCAAAGGCCCTTCTTTCTTCACAAGGTTTTGTACAGCTGATTAAGGCCACATGGCTACTTTGAGTTTTTGACACCACTTAGTTCACCTGGAATGATCCCCAAAACCATCTAGGGGGCACTATGAGTTGGTGGGTGTCACTCAGGCTGCATTAATATTGCCCCTAGGCGTCACGAGCCAGTGCTAAGGAAGAAGTTAAGACTGAGGACGCAGTCTTTAGAGTTTCCACACTGTCTTGTCCAGCAATCTGTCTTGCCGACTCTGCACATCTTGTGTAATGTAAGAGTAATGTAATGTAAGTGTAATTTTTGGGGCAAAACTGGTGGAAGTGCAGGGTGCGGTTCATCTGATGCCGCAAACCCCTCCTAGTAGCAGGAGTGCCATCGGTGCCCCCACGGATAGGCATCTACATCTCCACTGACAGTTATGCGAGGTACGGCCACAACGACAACTCTGTACATGTTTCAGAATCAATGAGTGCTGAAAGTGTTCCACAGATATTTTTGAAGGCACGGAGGACTGGTGTGCTACGAGTGTATTGCAGAGATCAAGTGAAGCAATACGACTAAGTTGAGAAATGTGTAGTTCAGCTTTGATGACTGTGCTCACACTTGGTATGAGAACCAAGAAGGGCTCCTCCAATCATGGCTCGAGTTCCGCCATTCCTTGATCGAAGCCTACACCAATACTGGTCGCCACAAACGAGCTGAACGGGCGTTCCACTTCCATCTGTGGAATGAAACCGTAACGTTGTACATTGAGGACATGACACACCTCTTTTGTCAGGTGGGCTCAAACATGCCAGAAGAAAAGAAGCTGCGCGATTTGATAGATGGAGTTAAAGAAGTTACTTGCTGGCCTTGTTCGAAGTCTGCCGAAGACTGTGGCCGCATTCTTGACTGAAGGCACCACGATGGAGAAGGTGCTATGCCAATGCTCTGAAAGGCAAGTGAACGCTACTTCACCGAGAGACCAGCGGTCAGCTATGTATGACAGGGAAGTGAACACTACTTCACCAGTGGACCCAATTGCCATTGATAACATCTTTCTTTTGGACCTATTCGCCCTGTGGTGTGTTATGAGCTTGCATGACTTTGCTGCCCTCCTCATCCCATGCTGGGTTCCATTTCTGCTCTCATGGGAAATGAAGCTCAGCAAGCGATCCAGACCACTTCCGAGCAGCAAAACGCCCCCTGTATCAATACAACTACAGCATGCATCGTATGCGAGAGTTTTGGGGTGCTCTTTTCCTGCTCCGGCACTTTTCATCCTTGCCACGTCTTTTGCCACAGCGTATGTCCTGCTGTCATCACTGCACCGATCCAGCATACATAGGATCAGCGCCCACTTCGGAGGAAATCTGACACCTGGCATGCCCGGAACAGACAGCCGCTCTACTATCACTGGTGAAGCCGGTCAAGTATACTGTGAGTGCCTTACCGCTGCCTCAGACCGCGAGGTTTTTCCGTGGATTCACCAAGGCCCAGATATGATGAAAGGCCCAGGGCAATTTGGGAGTACTTGAATGAGCAGAGCATGCCACTGTTCCTGTGGTGGCAGTCATGATCACCATTTCCCAGGGATTTTCCGCAACCCCTCAGAGCCCTCCAATAGCAGTGCAGGGACAGTTGCCAAGCCCCTCACCGGGAAAACTAACAGTGACCTTCGGGAACTAGGCCACTGGCAATCACCCTTCCAAAGACCTCCCATCGATCTGAGTACGAAATATTCAATGCAATTCAGTGACGATAGCAGGTGATCTCAGAGACAGACTCTTGTGGGACATACTTGTTGTGTTCAACAATCAACATGTTAGTGTGTTATTGGACATGGGTGCCAACTACTCAATCTTGTGTGAGAAACTAGCAACAGAACTCTGAAAAGTTAATACACCTTAATCTGCAACCCAAATTCGTACTTCTGGCTGGCATATCATAACACCGTTGCACATGTGCACATTCAGAGCACAAATTCGTGGGTCGTTTCCGGCCAGCTGCCTTGTATCCAGCAATTGTGCTCAGGGCCTCATCCTGGGCGTCGACTTTTTGCTCCAGTATAGAGCCATTGTAACCTCTGGGAGTGCACAATGACCTTCTTGGCAGAGAGACCTGCGAACAGCCTTGACGGTTGCCATTGTAATACGCTTCGAGTTTACGCTGACCGCGTAACGGTACCACCGTATGCAAGTGTGCTGCTGGCCGTCATGCACAACGATCTTTCTGAGAGCGAAGTGGTTGCAGAGGGCAATTTTTCTTATGCCGACTCAAGGTGTCTGTACAGCCCGCACTCTCGTCATGCTTCAAGGTCGTTCTGCGCTTGTGATTAATTTCAGCAAAGGAACATTGGCACCTATTTCTTTGTACTGTTATCGGTTTCGCTGACCCCGTAGCAGATGTTATTAAAGGTTCTACGTCTATGAAAATGGACAGCCCAGCCCCACCACTTGGCATTATCTACCATATCTTCCGGTGTATAAGTCGCACACCCCCCAAAACAGCAGTTTTTTCGAGAAATAGCGTATATAAATAGCACCGGTATACAAGACGAACCTGTTGATTTGGTAAGTGATTTAAAAAAATATAGACAGTGACGTTTCACTTCGGGAACGAGGGTCACACGCAAGCAGTGATAGGACACTCCAGGCGCATTTCTGCCATCATGGTCACCGCAATGTACCATCTAAAGTCCAGGGGCAATACCATCGCCTCGCACGCCGTTTATGCTCTATGTGCGAGTGAAAGCTAGCAACCGAGCCAAAACACGCACAAGGGTGGAAAGCGGGAGGGCAGCATGGGAGGGAGGAAGGGTGGCTTGTACTCTGGTAGCAGCTGCATAGTTTGCGCAGCGGTGTGCGCTGTACCTTGAAAGCAATCTGCAGATGTGACGACTTCGGAGTTGGTCGACTCGCGGCCTACCACTGCTTGCATTGCTGCTCTGTCCTTGCACTGCCTTCTGCAACTCGATCACGAGAAGGACCTAGCACCTCCATAGCGCCCACGCAACCTGTAGCAACTGCCAGAGAAAGTCAACCCAGCACGTTTCGCATGGCCATGTCATCCAGACCGAAGAAGCAGCTGTATATAAGTTGCACCTGTGTATAAGACACACCAAAGAAAATTTCAGAAAAAGAAAGCGACTTATACACTGGAAAATACGGTGCTTCGGAAAATACACGGAAAATAGGTGCTTCGCATCTTCTAAGGTATGCCAGACTCCCATCACGGGACGCTGAATAATCACGTATGATGATTGTCGTCTTATATGACAACTGCCTTACCATGTTTGGCCAAAACAGCACAACGTGATTAATGCACAAGTTGGAGATACTTGACAACAACATCATACAACCGTGCCAAAGTCCTGGGTCATCACCAGTGGTCCTTGACAAAAAGAAAGAACGCTTCGGTTCCATCTTGGACTACACAGCGAGCTGAATCACATCACAAAAAAAAAAAAACTTTTATCCGCTTCCACGAATCGTTGATTCCTTAGATTGACTGCAGTGAACCAAGTATTTTTCACCCATAGATCTGAGAAGTGGATGTTGCCGTATCAAATTTGACGAATGAGATTGCGAAAGAACTGCCTTTGTTATCCCAGATGGACTGTATGAATTTAAAGTGCTCTTATTCAGCCTGTGTTCTATACCAGCCACATTCCAGAGAATGATGGACACTGTTCTCACCAGTCTGAATTGGCTCAATTTAGGGCACAGATGGCGTCGTCATGTTTGTGGCAACGTTCGAAGAACATCTGAAACATCTAAAGATGGTACTTGAGGTGCTCTGCTCCACTAATCTCGCACTAAAGTCGGAAAAGTGCCCCTTCGGTAACAAAGAGCACAAGTTTCTCGGGCATGTGGGGAGCAACGGCGGCTTTTGGGCTGACCCCGATGAAACTTCTGCTGTGGCTGCTTTTTCAGTTCCGCATGCAAGAAAGCAGCACATTGCTTTCTCTGCCTGTGTGCATAGTAACACTGCATTGTCCCTGATTTTTCCTCAGATTGCAAACCACTCATTAGCCCCACGCAAGATGACGCACCCTTCATTTGGGCTGATCATCAAGATGCAGTTTTCACAGAGTTACAACAATGCCTGCGGGATCTACCCATCCTTGCCCACTTTGATGAGGACGCTGACACCGAGATGCGTACCAAAGCAAGCAACATCAGTCTCGGCACTGTACTTGTTCAGCACTAGGAATATACTGAGTGAGTTATCGCTTACGCTAACTGCACTCTTTCGTGCACTGAAATTGACTGCTCCACCTCCAGGAAAGAGTGTTAGAGTTGAGTGAGCCATCATGAAATTTCGGCCTTATCTCTATCGTTGCCCTTTCAAGGTAGTGAGACACCCCCATTCTTTGTGTTGGTTGGTGAATTTAGAATACCCGTCCAGGTGACTGGCATGTTGGCATCTTTGTCTGCAGGAGTTTGATGTTACCATTGCCTACAAATCGTGCTGCAAACATGATGATGCCGACTCGTTGTGACTCATTATCGGACGCCTGTCAAGCGTTGGAAAAAGAACATGGACAAAAATGGCAGATTATCTGAAACCCTCACTGCATCTCACCTAATCTTATGGCAGCACGAGGACACCAAAATTTGCCCTCTCATCAATCACGTAGAAGGAAAGAATGTTGCCATGCCACAGCACCTTTCTCGCAGTCTCTTGACCTTCTGCCTTTGAAATGATGCCCTGTACAAGCAAAACCCGAGTGCCAGTGACAAAGCCTTTTTGGTGGTTGTACCTGCCGACCTCTGTAATGACATTCTCCTTGCTTGCCACGATGAGCCCACATCTGGACACTTGGGTTTTTCACGTACCCTTGCCAAAGTACGCCAGACATGCTACTGGCCCAGAGTTTCTACCATTTCAAAGCGTTAGATGCAAAGCTGCCCTGAATGTCAACATAGAAAATCACCGTCTATAAAGCCTGGGGGTTACTCCAGCCCATCGTACCGTGTAACATGCTGTTTGATCAAATTGGCATGGATCGGCTGGGACCTTTTCCCTTGTCAGTCGCCTGCAACAAGCAGATTATAGTTGCCACAGACTGCCTAGCACGCTACGTCAAGACAAAAGCTGTACCAGCCTACAAAGTTGCTCAGCTTTTTATGGATCGCATAGTCCTCGGACATGGGGCCCATCATGTCATCACCGACAGAGGAACTGCTTTTATAGACCAGATGGAGGAGGACATGTTTAAGCTGAGCTGCACGCAGCATAACATGGCAACTGCATATAATTCGCAGACCAACAGACTTGACGGAACATTTGAACAAACTATCACTAACATGCGGTGGATAAACATTGACGTTCAGCATAGAACATGGGATCAGATCCGGTCATAGGTTACACTTGCGTAGAAAACCGCTGTTCAGGAAACCATATGATTCACGCCGTTCCATCTTGTCTATGGGCGTGCGGTTCAGATCGTGTTTCACACCGTGATTCTACACAACATTGACGCTTCAATTGCTTCTGACGCTGATCAACTTATTCAATACTCAGAGGAAGCTCGTCAACTCATGAGCATACACATCATGAAGCAGCAGTGTTCGGACTCGCAGTGCTGCAACTTTTGGCCTCTGCAAGTTGAATACCAACCAAGTGACCAAATCTAGATGTAGACTTTGATCCATCACCAGGGGTTATCTGGGAAGCTGTGTCAGGCCTTCAGGCCTTACAAAGTGCTACACCACATTGGTGAAGTGAACTCAGAGGTTAATCCAGACATTTCTGCGTCGCCTTGGCATCCAAAGCACCACTTGGAGATACTCCACAGTGTTGGCCTGAAACTATTTCACATGTTAACGCATTGCGATCCCCATTCACACAAATTTGCCAGTTTCATTTCGCAGAATGCTTCTGTGTTGTCCAGTGCTCACTGCAAGTGCACTGCTATGTTCTTTTGTGCTTTATATATTATCAAGCATTCGGACGATGCTTTTGTTTTGGCGAGGAAATAGTGTCACTAAGTGTCATGAGCCAGCACTAAGAAAGAAGTTAAGATTGGGATGCGCACTGGGGAAGATGCAGGCGTTGAGAAAGAAGTTTGGACTGACGACGAAGGCTTTAGAGGATAACGCCATCTTTCCCAGCTATCTTGCTGATGCTGTGCACATCTTCATGTGTAACTTTATGACAATACATTCAGAAACTAATCCACATACCTAACCCCAAGACTACGAAAAACTGAAGAGGTTGACCTGAACAACAAGCATCATGACAAAGACCCAGAAGTCATACAAACCGGGCAAAAAAGTTGATCATTTACATATCTTGGTCTAGTATATCCACATGTATGTTTGTTTCTCTTTACCCATGAACCCAGAAACGGCACCGTCATACTTCCACTCTAGGATGGGGTCTCCCACGGTGCTCTTTGTGGTTCATGAGGTTTTTTTTTTCTTAGAGAAGTTGCTTTACTGTTTTAAATTTTTTCCTGCTATACGAAATTTTTATAACAGACGACATTTAGAAAAATAGACAATTTTCGAATTCACATGAAGCATGTCGTCGGAGTTCGAAGCTCATTTTTCAAGTTTATAGGAGACAAGAAGTAAAGCAGCTTGAGGGATGCCTTGCCACCTACAACTACATGACTTCACAGTGTAGACCTGCAACACCATGACTTAAGGAATGGGAAAAAGAGCAAATGTGCATTTCTTCACAGAATAAGAAATTGTTTGCACAAGAGACCTCTCATATGCACATGCTCACATACAAGTCTCATTAACAAATGAACCACAGCCAAGCTGCAACCATAGTTAAATGAATGTACTTCACATATGAATTAATTTCCCAGCATTAGAAAAATGGAATTACATATATTTCACATTTTTAGATATATAGGGCTGATTCTTGTATAGCAACATTTTCTTGGGAACGTTGAATACTCCCCACCAGGTTTAGTAATTGCAGAGTCCTTCCATTTTTTTTTTCTGGTCACGAAACTGCCACCTCAGTTTCATATAGAGCCAGCGCCCGCTGCTAGAGGCGCAACTGTGCATGAGAGGGCATGCGAACGCCGCTACCGCTGTGGTTGTGTGTGGGGCAGCCTCGGTATTCTAGCTTTCTCAACTTCCTCAACCACCGCTTTAGTTTCACGTAACTATTTTTAACATTGAATATGCTTAAAAAACTGCCTGAGCGCGTCTTCTGCATAATATGAGTGCCCGGGACGAAAAAAAAAAAAAGCTGCACATAACATGGAGCTTGCGGCGGTCTCAGAGAGAAAAAAAAAAAGGATTTTAAGAGCCAGAACCGCGATACGATTATGAGACATGCCGTAGTGGGGGACTAGGATTAATTTTGACGACCTGGGATCCTTTAAAATGCACCTAAATTTAAATAAATGTCTCAATGAGATTTAGGTAGGATTAATGCAAGACAAACTTCGCTACTAAATGTCTTTAAATGCACCTAAAGGTCTGCAAAGCGATGCTATTTCTGAATGAGATTTAGGTAGGATTAATGCAAGACAAACTTCGCTACTAGATGTCTTTAAAATGCACCTAAATTTAAATAAACGTGTTTTGCATTTCACCCCTGTCGAAATGCGTCTGCTGTACACGGCCGGGTGGTCTCGGTCCGGATTTCTACATCATCGCCGTTCGCCTCAACACTTCAGTGGGCTCCGCTTTTTAATATTTGCCTGAAATTAAACACCGCGCATTCGCAAAAAAGTGCCAGTGGTCCCACTTATCACCAGATGCAAACATATGGGCTGTCACCCCTGCTTACCAGTAAGTAAGCGCCAACTCTCTGTTGTGCATAGTGCCAGTTGTTCGCCAAGCACCAGCTGTTAACTTTCTGTTAAACTGTGGCAGAGAAGGACTCTGACTGTGAGCAGTATCTTATAAGGAGATCAAAAGAATCAAATTGTTATTGCGAAGGGCTACTACTGTAGAATACTTAATGACAAAGAAAAGGAAATTGAGCTGCTCCGTGCGCTTAAGATTTCTCTGCAAAGCAATGCCATTTCTGAATTAGATTTAAGTAGGATTAATGCAAGACAAACTTCGCTACTAAATGTCTTTGGTGTGGCTTTTAGCAACGGATTAAGGCAAACGTGAAGTGTTAGGACCTGCGAAGTTGAAACTAGCTGTGTTGTAATTAGGCAATTGCCTTAGCAAGGAGTCGTTTAGAAGCGTCGGTAAGCCCAGCACTTATTCACGCTGCTCGTGGTTTCGACGCAGACACAACGAGACTAGATATTTTGGTTCTTAATGTGCAACTATTTACAATATGTTAAAACCTTTAATTACAATATGTTAAAAACTTTATAATTCGATTAAGAAAAGAAATAGAACGTGTTGGTGCAAAAACAACATGCAAGCACAATCATTTATCATGTAAAGTAAGCGGAGCAAAATACAGACAGCACAGAGGCGTCCGGTCACAAATGGTCCACCATTCACAATGCAAGAAGTTTGTTAAAAGCATGACACTGATATAATAAGCATAAAGAAATAACGTCAACTGTGAGAGATATGTATTGGGGGGCAGGAAACAAACACCAGCAAACGAATGGCAATAAATACAGAATGCATAATAGATTGTTTCTATAAACAAGAAAGTGTAAAGCATAAGCATTTCATAACACATTGCAAAACAACTCTCAAACGAACACAAGTAGCCACATCACAAATACAGCAACTTTTTCTTTAAATAACTTGTTAGAGATACCACCATTCTACTTCTTCAGCTGTTACTTGAAACACGTGTTCGGCATCGTTGTCCCATCCCGCCACTTCAACTAAACAGCCCAGCACTCGAAAAATAGCGCAGCACATGCACAGAACGCACCCGATCACTCAGCTTGCCTCGCACTGCGCACGTGTTTCGGCACGCGAACGATGTCCTCTGTGGCACAGTGGCGCCGCGTCGCGGCACCTTTGGGCAGCGTATGAACCTCTCCCATAGCGTCACGGCGGAGTTTCGTGACCAGAAAAACATGGAAGGACTCTGGTAATTGCAAACTGACAAACGCCGTTCTGAGACATTGTTGGTACTAATATGACACACACAAATAGATACAAAAGAAAATAACACGGGCAACACCCAGTTGTCCTCAATGTAGTGCACTGTCTCATAAAAGTTGCTCATTGGGATAGGATCATCGATTTTCTGGGTCTTCAGTACCTTTAATATGTACTGGCTAACATGAAGGAGCCAAGTACCTCATTTGCTAACAGAACTAAATGGTATACCAGGCTTGTACATTTTAGAAGTGAAAAACACATTGAGCATAAAACTTTTCACGTTACTTACGCCCCTTGCAAACCTGTCCAGTTTTAGGCACGTCATATAACTTTACTTTTTCTCCTCGAATGTGACTTTCTGATATAAGAAAGATTCTTATTCAGTGCCTCGGAGGCTTTATTACTGAATGTACCTTTGGAAAACACTACAAAGCATTCCTCCTAATCCACTTCCAAAATTAATCAATGTCCCTACAAAAGCTCACTGTCCTTCATAATGCTGACACTACAAAGATTGTTACGGCCCTTGCGAAGCTCTTCTGAAAACAGTCAACTCTATTGAGCAGACATCTTTCCTGGTTCATTTAGAGCGCAGCTCTTGGGCGCCCATTCCTGCAGCAAGCACCGGCACAACCGTGCGAATGAGCAAAGGATGAAGGAGCGAACATGGAGTGCAGCGGGGATTAAAGATGTGATGAGGAAAGTGGAGGAGGGGGATGTAGGGAACCATGAAGTGTAATGTGGAAGACGAGGGTATGGCAAAAGCGTGAGAAAAACATAGTGTAGCACCGATGGCTATAAGATGGCGCCAGAGTAGAGTGCGTAATCTGCTGTGAATCGCACCGACACATCACCTGCACGCTGCCTCTTGCGATCTCTACGTTAGTGAGGCAGTCGCCCCACACTTCACTCCAGTTGCAATGTGCTGCACAAGACAGATCGTTCCCACCAGCCAATATATCGCAAAAAGAAAACCCGTATGGAGCTACACTCAAATTTCACTTTAGTGAGTATCGTAATCGTCGGTGAATATTTCTCTCTACTTCAGTGCCGCCAGCAAGGCCAACTACACGTTTTTCGAAGACGAGCAGTGTGTAGCTCACATGGGGACAATCATGTTTACAAGGCGTTACACCAATGTATACCGTGAAATCAGCTGAAAACAAAGAAATACCTGCATGCTCTTGAAAGAAACCACTGACAGCAGGCGGGATGACGTTGTGTACAACAGTGCTACGATGTAAGGCACGTTGCTTGTACTGCTAAAATAGCTGGCAGCAGCAGCGAGAACAAGTTCTGCATTTCTGTGACACACGCAGCACACGAAACCACCTCTGAATATGCACCAAGAAGACGAAAGAATGTTGGGCAGCGCCGTGACAGAAAAGGAAGTGGGTCCTTAGCTGTGATGTGGCAGAACATAGGAGAGGTGTGCCACTTGCAGTTGCTGACTGAACCAACAGGGAGTGTCTGCTTGCTGGGAAGGTCACCTTCCTCATTGAAAAATTACTGCCCCATAAAACATGTGGAGAGCTTTTTCTTTTCTTTTTTTTAAAGAAATGAGCCTAATCCACCAGAAAAGGAATGAAGAAAGAAAAGAGAAAAAATTAGTTACCCAAAATAAAAGAATGCATCCAAGTTATTGTATTTTGCTTTACATGCAAGCTAGAGTAATCTTACAGTTACAGATAATGAAATTATTTACATATTTGGCCAATACCAGGATGTAAACATAGGATTTGATTCATATTGAATCGAAACATTGTTTGACTCGGTTTTGTTCCGGAAACTTTATTGGTATTGCTGTAAGTGGAGCTCGTAAATAAACATGACCCTTTAGAATGGTGATGCTGTTATTTCAGCATGAAAGGCATTACAACATTCACAATCATGCGCACTGGTATTCATCAGCTATCTTAATTATACATGGATAACAGGTTGAGTGTCTTTGCAGCATAAGCAGTCTTCTTCACAATTATTTGCAAGCTTTTTCTCTTGAGTATGATGGAAGCAGAAATGAAATAGGCAAATTCTTTATTGTCTTCCTATAAAATTCCAAAATACTTCACGAGAAGGCCGGTGACATCTTTCACTTTCACAAAATTTGACAGAGATCTTATAGTGGGGCTCGGCTCTAATTTGAGGGCTCCTTCCCGCAGCATTCTTTTAAATCTAGAGAACCTTTTTCTGTTACATCTAAAGGCGAGTTTGAAGTAGGCCTCATCATTGCCATGCCTTCCAGTTGTAGACGTTCCAGTGCTTTCTGAGCTCTAATACAGTGGCATGATTTTCAGAAATCCACTTATACCATTCTGGACTCGGTATTTCTTCATGACTTTTCATCTACGTTATGAACAACTCGACTGGTACCACGGTCATCCTTGGTGTTTAACCCTTTCAGCCCTCATTTTTTTTCTATGCAGATTTTTTTCGATACATTATTTTTTCTTGTTTAGGAGATAAATAACATTGCCAAAAAAATTAAACTTCATAACATCGGTACTTACAGAGTTACAAGCATGGTGTAAAGACCATACATCAAGGCTAAATGGTAAAAGGAGTAATAAAGGGAGTACAGGCTAATGGTAAAATAAAGGGAAATCAGGAAGTCTACTTTATCGACCCCACCCACGCTGCGGTTGTATGCGTTAATGACAGCTCGTCACTTCACTCTACAAAACGCTTTTCCGCCTTGTTCCAATGACGAACGCTACCTTCCTCCTCAATCGCAACAAAATTGTATGCAAGGGTCACAATCCTATTGTCCATCCACCTTGTTATCGCTATATTTCCATTAGTGCTCACAACACACTCCGAAGAAGCGCGGCCACTTTTTGTCGGCACCTTCTGTATCGACCGGGTCCCGGTCGAAGAAACCAACAGCAGGCGTTTCAAGACAACAGTGAACTCTTATGTTTATTGCGCTGGGCATTTTATACCAGAGCGAGGGAAAGGGGAGAGTGGAAATAGAGGGCAAGGAAAGGCACGTGTCGTTCCAGCGTGCTAAGATAGCTTGTGCTCGTTGAACTGATACGATACACCTTCTCAGTCTTCAAAGGGCACTTTTCACACCTGTTCGATCTTACAGTGCCGGCAGGAAATATTTTTTTTACACAACGTTTTACGGAGCAGTGGCGGGGACGTGAAATAGCTGTAGAAAAAAAAAAAAAAGCTTGTCCCACACCAGATGGAATTCTGTCAGCTAAATGCGAAACTATTGCACCTGTAACACCATAGTGCTGTTTGACGTGGTCTTCGATCTTTGTTGTGGACCCCTGATAGGGTAGAAAGTCATATACAAGGCCAGATTCGCTGCAGAGCATAAATATTTTGATGTCCCATGGGTGCGGCTTTCCTTTGACATACTGTTTTATGTCAAGGCATCCTCTGAAGGGCATCATGTGCTCATCTATGCAGAGGCGCTCCTCCGCTACAAGTGATTTACACTTGCTTTCGAAAACATCAAGCAGTGGCCTCACTTTCCAAAGACGGTCGGCAGAGTCAAGGTGGTTCACGTCTACAATGTGCAGGTTATTGCGCAACTTTTCGAAACAGTTGCATAACATTCCTGCAGATGCCATGAGATCGCACTTCATGTTTGGCTTTCAATAAAGTCTGAGCCTCGGGTAGCGGAGAACACCCATTGCGCGATGTAGTGCGACTAGACGCCTTATCGCTGCCTCGTTGGTGTTGACGAAACTGCCTTCGTGAAGCACCGAGTACTGGTTTGTTTTTTTCAGCCAGCTCCAGAAATACCGTATTTACCCGCGTATAACCCGCCCCTGCGTATAACCCACACCCCTAACTTTGAACTCGGCGGAAAAAAAAACTCGCGTATAACCCGCACGTTTACCTGAAAAAAAAAAAAAAAAGAGTGCTAGAAAGATGCAACTCACACTCAGTGATCATTTCGTTTTCAGAACATTTATTCAAACGACCGCCACCACGTCACTGGTTATCCGATTCTTAATCGTCGCCGCTCTCACTACTGCCATCCGAGGCTTCATCGCCACTCTCAAAGACGTAGTCGTGCTCGGAACCATCCAAACTATTACTGATCGCACATTTTTTAAAGCTTTCGCGCACCAAATCGGCCGGTATCGTTTTCCACGCATCCACGATCCACTGGCACAGCAATGGAATATCAGGCCTTCGCACGCGTCCCGTCGGTGTGAGGGCGTGAATGCCGTCGGCCATCCACTGGGCATACAGCCGCTTCACGTGTGCCTTGAACGGCTTGTTCAGGCACACGTCGAGTGGCTGTAGCATGGACGTCATGCCGCCAGGTATTATGACGAGGTCGGTGCTGGTCTCGGCAAGGCGAGCCTTCACCGCATCAGTGCAGTGGCCTCTGAAGGAATCTAGTACGAGCATCGACCGGCGTGCCAGCAAGGCACCTGGTCTTCGCTCCCAGATTACTCGAAGCCAGTCACAGACTAGGCCACTGTTCATCCACGAATTTTCTTCTGCACGCACAACGATTCCTGGGGGCAGTGGAATGCTAGGTAGCGTCTTGCGTTTGAAAATGACATACGGGCGCAGTTTCGTGCCGTCAGCCAAAGCGCATAGCATGACTGTGCAGCGCAGCTTGGCATTTCCGCCGGTCAGCACGCTGACTGATTTGGAGCCCTTTTTTTCCATGGTCGTGTCCATCGGCATCTCAAAGTACACAGGTGTTTGATCAGCATTTCCCACCTGAGACAGCAAATAGCTGTGCTCCTTCCGAAGTGCGATCACATATCGTTGAAAGTTCAACAACTTTTCCTCGTAGGCTTCAGGAAGCCGCTGGCACATGGTTGTTCGCCGCCGCATAGAAAATCCATGTCTTCGCATGAAGCGCTGAAGCCATCCACGGCTTGCACAAAACTCACGTGGAATGTTCAATTCCCGGGCCAACTTCAGGGCTTCCATTTGCGCCATCTCAGTCGAAACAGCGTGGCCACGACTTCTCTGCTCCTCAATGAACTTCGCAAGCTGCGTCTCGAGGTGGGGGTACGCGCCAGTCTTCGGACCCCGAAACGCTCGCCTGTCCCGGTTCGTTGCTTCGAGACTCTCTTTTTTCTTCCTCCAGTCGCGAATGCACGACTCGTCGACGTCATGCTGTCTTGCAGCAGCTCTGTTGCCGATTTCTTCGGCAGCGGCTATAATCTTTAGCTTCTCTTTCGTTGTGAAACACTGCCGTCGAGTCGCACTCATGATGCCAAAACAAAGCAGGCAAACAGTGCAAACTGGGGTAAATACACTAAACAGCGCCTAACGCGAGGCTCAACAATGCTGGCCTTTTGTTGGCCCTTTATCGGCTTGACAAGCGTCGATGACGATGGGGATGGCGGACTACACGGGGAGGCCGCCGCACATTGCGGTGAAGCCGACCCCCCCCCCCCCCCTCCCAAGGAAAAAATTCGCAGATAACCCGCACCCCCACTTTTTAAACGCGTTTTTTCACATTTTGGTGCGGGTTATACGCGAATAAATACGGTACACTATTGGACACATACCCTTCGACAGCAACTCTCCAAGTTCCGATGCTTTGTGGACATCACCTGTGTAGAGTCCGGTGCCTTGAACGATTTTCGTCTCCAGCTGCCAGATGTGTCCACTGCACTCTCGTTATCAGCTTTCACTGTCGCTCTCCATTTGAGCTTCATCAGAAGCACAATGCCGCACACCCTTGTCGTCTGAGTCATCAAATTCGCCGTCTACGTTGGACGAGTTGCCGTTGTCGAGCTCCTCGAACAGCAGGTCTTTTGTTGCTTGTAGCTATGTGGAGCGGGTTCGGTGGCACAGATAAAACGAAGTCACAGGTATACCTACACCTGTGAACAAAGAGAAACAGGGTAAGTGACATACCGCGTCAGCAGTCATTCAGATATTGCACCTCTAAAACAGGCGCCACAATCGACTTGCACAGCCCCATTTGCAACCGTTGAGCCCTGACGGGGTCAAAACCATACATGACAAAAGCATGCCACTGTGAGAAAGCTGCATGTGCAAACAAAATAACTCAAACGCCTTCTCACTAATGTACTACTAAGGCACAACATACAAAATATGGGCCCATAATCGTAGGGAATTACGTAGCTACAGTTGCAGAAAGTCGGAACCCACCTGGCTCCGTGTTCGCCACGAAGTCGCCGCTACTTCTTCGTGAATTCAGCGTTCAAGAAAACGTGATGTGTCCATGGCAGTAGGTGGGCCAGGACTTCACTTAGGGTGAAAAAATGCAAGTTCTTGTTTCATTTTCTTTGCGTGGCGGTACCATTTCTTTTGTGGTGCCAATTGACACCGCCAGCACCAAAAGGGTTAAATAAGGGGAAATGAGACATCCACCCTACTATTACGTCAAACTCTTGCCTTTGCTTCGAGTTGACAAATTCGACTTCACCCTGCCATCTGCTAGCTGCCTGGTTAACTCAGATGAGAGCGGCTGCCCCGGAAAGGTGGTGGTCCCGGGTTCGAGTCCCGGACCAGGAAAAATTTTTCTTCAACTGCGAACCTTTCTTTCGTATGGGTTTTCTTTGTAGCAACTGCTAAGAACGGGTGGATGTTTAATTTTTCCTTTATTAAACACATAAGTTATCGCACAACCCAAAAAGGATTACCCAACGATCGAATGTGCAACTAGTATTCTCTGCACCTAACAAGCTAGCAAGGCTCTGCCGGATGAATAACCCGAATGCTGCTGCCAAACACCACTGCATCATCTGCCACTTACACCTGCAATGCTTTAGATCCGATGTAGGGCAAACAGGATCATGCCTGAATGATTGGCTAGGGGAGCGTAACAACAATGCAAAGAAATTTGGCGGTGAGTCACTGGCCCGATATTGTAGAAAGTGTGGTTGCACATTTGTTTGACCAGTGCAGTATCATGGGCAGAGCCGGACAACAGCTGACATGTGAGGTAATAGAAGCTGTTCATACTCAGTACTTAGCAGACGGGTCCATCAGCACTACGTCCCTGTCACCATCCCATAAAGAACTTGCTTAGTTAAAAAGTCATGTATGCATGCTGTCATTTACATGACATGCCATTGTGGACATGTGTAGAGAGTCCATAAAAGGACATGTTCCTTTCCAAAATAAGCAGTTGGAAGTTACCACCATAGGTAGTTGTTTCTTATCTGTCCCTGCCTTTTAAGCAATATTGAGGCTCCCAGTATAAGACCAACTAGCCTGAATCAATGCCTTGGCACACCACTATAGAAGTGCACAGTATCTTCCTATGCATACCATGTGTAACCCTTTGTGATTCGAAACCTTTACCCACTTTCTGGCTGTCCTGGTCCGAAAATCTTTTGCCAGTTTCTGGCGCCGCGAATAAAAACGCAAACTGGGCAAGAAACACTCACAGGATATTTATTTTTGCTCTTGAATTCTGCAGGAGGCTCCTTTACAGATATTTGAGCAGCGTGTGATACTGCGTGAAGCATTCTCCCAGGTGCAGGCCAGGGTTGTTACTGCAGGTTCTGCAGAAAAGTTTCCCTCCTGCCTCCTTTTGTTTTTCGATCGCTACAAACAGCACAGTCGTTGCTGCTTCGGCCTGGGAGCTTGTAGATGAAATTGCTCCTCCCATCTAGCCTTGCCTTGCACTTTTTCCATGCAGACGGGCCCCGGCTTTTTGGGTGTAGCCCTCACGTCGACCACTAGCTGTTGGATGAGGTTGATGCGGCACTGCAGGTGTAGCTGTTCTTTCTTCCCATGATTCTGCAGCTGTTTGTGCCTCAAAATAAAGCTATTGACAATGGAAACCTCTAGAAGCCAGAAAAAAGGCTTTTGCCACGTGGTGGCACACCGTCCGTTTGCGTGTCAACAGAGGTGCTGTCTCCACCGCAGTCATCTTCGTCACTCGCTTCTGTAGAAACACAGTCATCGCTATCTGATGGAGGCATGTAATTCTCTTCATCACTGAAGTCATCATCGCTTTCACTAAATGCACCACCGTGAAATGCACGCGGTGAAAAAGTGGCCATGCTTCTCGGCGAACCGCATGCATGTGTGGTTCCGCACGCAAGTGAGGACGCCCTGTGATCCAGCAGCCATTTGTGCTGCACCCTAGTGCAAAAAGAAGTAAACTTCAAACAAAGTTCACTTATTCCTCAAGAGATCGCGCATCATGTATACAAAGAATGCGTGCGAATCGCAGGAAGAAAAACCACGAAATTTAACGCCCGAACACCCTTGTCGGGCAGTGCCCGACAGCGGACCGCTATGGCTGTGTTGCTTTGTTGGGCTCTGCCTGACAACGGACCACAAGGGGTTAAATCAAGTACTATGGATGCAAATCAAGTCAGCTGCCAAAGAAATGTTGTGATAGATGTCATGATAGCAGTGAGATTGCGGCAGCGAAAGGTTAAACTAGATTGTCAAGTTACCAAATTTTAAATATGTCCATGGGAAGCAGTGCCTGACTTGATTTGACGTTTCAAAATCATGAAATTTTGCTCCCCATAAAATATCAATATGGCATTACATACCTGTGAAGGCAACCTTGCCTCACGAAGCTCTGTTTTTACTGCCTGAACTATAGAGGCCTTCAAGGAATCTGCATGGTGCACATTCACATAAGCGCAATCACAATTGTCACATAAATGTCCATACATAGCACAATCACTTCCACTGACTAGCATTAATCTAAAACCTTAGCTTGCATGCTGAGGCATCTTACTACACCATTCATGTGCAAGGACTGACAGCACACTTGTGAGGCAACACAGAATACTGCAAAAAAAATTCTAAACAAAGTGACACAGTCATTTAAAAATAAATTATCGCTCACTCATCCTCTCCTCAAGCAAGCCGTGCAAGTTTCAGGTTTTGCTGCGGCCCTTCCATCCGCTGCTGCTCAGATATTCTTAATTTGTTTTGCAGCCCTGCAATTTCACTTTCAGCTTTCTTGAGCAGCTTCCGGGGCACCAACTCGTCTTCACTGCTGGAGTCTGAGTCTCCACCAGATTTTTTCTGAAAGATCTTTTGCATCCTCGATTTTGTGGCACTTTCTATTCAGCGCCTCTTTTCTTTTGTTGGTGCATCTTAGTAACAATGCAAATGGCAAGACGAAAATGAAGTTGCGTGATATTTGTTTCGACAAACTTTGCAATTGTTAAAGCATTATTATCATTATTATTACTTTGAGGGCTGGCTTCTGCCTGTGGCGATATCTCTCACTTGTATGTTCAAAAACATCCATGGGCACAGGCTTGTGCTGCTTAGACATTCTAGAAATAAGATCAGCTTTGCTGCCTGAAGGATAAGGTAAACAAAATGCTGATTGCAACAAAATATGGCATTTGTGATGATCATCGCAGTTACCGATTAAAAAGCAATAATAATGACACATGTAGAAACATTAGGCGCTAAATATAACTGAGGAACTCCACAAGACATACAGAAAAGGAAAAATAACAAGCAGAAGCAGTAAGTGCCCCAAAACAAGCACACCCCAGCATGGGCATTTTGTTGCTTCACATCACAAATCCGTTAACATGTGTTAACACAGGTAAAGTCTTGATACAGCAAGTTTCCGTTCTTTTGAACACATGTTGCACGTGCCAAATGAGAAACAGAGGGTCTGTTGAGCTAAACCTTTCGGCAAAGTGGGAAATGAGGTCGAATTTCAGGCGAAGTAACGCGTGGCGAGCACATGCAAGATTAATTTTTTTTGCAGTTATTTTCCCATTTCCTTTATCAATGGCATATAAACCACCTACGTTGTGACATGCTTTGCAATGTATGACACTCGATTCTATGCCACTCTATCATCCATCGTTCACAGCCCTGAACACATTGACAGCGCGGTCGGTCACTATGACCACTGATGCAGCGAGAAGGAATAACTTCGGAAAAATCATCGTGATAAAATCGCAGAACTAATCTCATCGATCAGAAGGACTTGTTACAATAACTGGGCTGAATAAAAGAACGCGCACACAGCGCTGTATGCATGCTTCATTTAGCGACATCGAGGCTGCATGAAATGCAGCCAAAGCACCTCGATTGGCACAGTGTTATTATAATCTCAGGTGCTTTCCCGAGGCCTCCATTTGCTAGTTACATGTGCCTTCCTGGAGAAGTACTTGTGAAAAATTCAATATATCATCGCAACAAAAAAAAGCACCCAGCTATGAGAAAAGCCTCCCATGACACCTGGAACACCAGTCAGAACCTTGCCCTGCAGTCGACCTCTGTGTGAAGCAAAGAAAGTGTTGAGAGTTGGTATATACTCACATCCCAACACCATGACGTTGCCAGAGTAGTAGCCTTCCTCACCTTTGTAGCCTTTTCCATTTTGTCGCAAATAAACTCGCTTATTGCAGGCCAAGTCGTTCATATCATTGGGACAGTAATTTTTTATCAGGCTTACGGAGACAATCGCCTTAACTCTGTCCTCATATTCGACATACACGTATGTCGGCGCTGCAATTTCAAAGCACAAATATAGAAACAAAGTACACTATCACTGCAGAAATAAATACGATACCTACAAAAGTGTGAAAGTAACTAATAAAAGAAAGTAGCACAACTATATAAATAAATATGAAGCAAGTTAACTACACTAAATACACATCTACAAATAAATATAAGCACTTATAGAAAAAAACTGAAAAGAAAAATTAACCACGACACTACACTCAAATTAAGCTATATATAGATATATATGTGAAAGATATAGAAAAAGGAAATGTGAATCTATGGGAATAGGAATATATAAGAAAGAAAAAAACTTGGCGTATGGACAAATATGGCGAGGGAAGCAGCGACGATAGCAGGGCTAGGGTAGCAGGGCTTTACACAATGACATACACATGCTTTTATAGTTTTGTATGGCTTGTAGTAGATACGCATAGACTGCTGGCACCTTATACGAATTTATGGAGGTGCTGAATGTGCGTGCTCTGTATTGCCAGATGGCAGTGGAGAAAAGAAAAATTAAAAAAAACAACGTTTATGCACAATCTTTAACACATGGAGGCCATGATGTATTATTTTGCAGTCAGTTCTGTCAATTGCATGCCGCAAAAGCACAACCTTTGAGATCTGCTTCTGGTACCAATTGAAGTTGTCGATGCGCCGCGGATTCAGTGCTACCAATTTGCAATGTACTTAAGTAGCCATTTAAATACCACTTTATCTTATCTGGATATTACCTTTTTGAGGATCATCAGCTCCATTGAAACTGTAGAAAAGAACTGTAAATGGTGTCTACAGTCTGACGTCTATGACATGTTTGTGACTCCGGCAACCGCTTCAGCTGCCTACTGCAAGCAACAGCATGGCCTTCAAGATCGGTATTTTCTACCTAGATGAGGGCATCGCTGAGCCGTGGATTTGGACACCACCTGCCATTATTATTAAATCTCAAACCTCACGCGAACTGATTCGCAGAACATAAAAGACCTGTTCGTGTCTCACGTGCACAGTTTTACTAGCCTCTTTGTTTTCAAAATTACCAGGTATTGCAATGGAACCAGTGGCTCGGAATGTCTTCGAAAGAAAAGCCAGCACCACAGTGTTGGAGGCCAGTTATTGCAACCAGTAATGTTAAAATTTACTAGCAATAAGTTGGCATGTTCAGTTATAACTAGTTTATTGCCAAGGTAATAAGATGTGTGTGGCTCCTTTCTTGTGTGTTATCCGTGCTGAAAGCTGTTGCTGTGCGAAAAGATTTCAAAATTGTGCAGGCAGCTGCTATAGCAGAATATGCACAAGAGAATTATTTCATTGTAATAGTAGTTCGTCAACCAGGTTTTCACGTTTTCAGACATTTCACATGCAAGGTATATTTATGTTCTTTTTAAATTCAAAAATGGGACTTGAATTGTTACATTGTGTTTGTGGTGATCCTCCTTTGTGTTCTCTTGGCAACCATGCGTTCAAATGCTGTCTCATTTCATTTATAGAATAATTGTGCAGACGAAATCCATAGCAATGCATGGGGCGTGTAACTCTTCATAATTTATATTTGTATTTATAGTGTGAGTGATATGTCTTTCTCTTTTAGTGGCATGGTAAGAGCAGATAAATTTACTATGCACAGTTCACTTACCAGTTGTTAGAACATTGAAGCTTAATTACATATTTATCCTAACTGTTAAGAAATTGCTATCTCTGATCCTAATGTATCACTATTTTGACATTTACATCTCTGGTCTACTGTAGTTAAAAACATATCTTTAGTGCAAATGAGAGGTGGCCTTCTAGAAAAGTGATAGTGAAAATTTCTAGTTGATGCATTCACTCTGAAGACATTTTCCAAGGAAGTGTAAAAAAACATGCTCTACTAGCTGTAATACATCTATACCTTTTATTACACAAAAACTTTGGGTATGCCTAGCTTATTGCATTTTTTCTGTTCTAGATTGTTTTAGACTAGTGCAGCAGTCATCACACTTGCAGTATTTTCAGCGTCATGTGAGCTGCATTTTAAGAATAATAATCCCAGTAAATATAGCTTCAAAGTACAGGGCTGTCCACTCTTATTGCGAACACGGCGCATCTCAGTAATTCACGCTGCATCCATTTGGGCTAGATGCATATGCCATTTCATTCCTCGAACCAGCTACCGCAGTATAATAACTAAAGCAGGACTTTTTATGCAAATGGGCGGATCGTTACTGGGAATTTTTTTATTCATGGTAATGTTCTCCAGAATAATATTTTACTTTCTCTTTGCTGCCTCACTCAGTGGCTGTATGCAGAATTTTTAAATTAAAAATGGATGAGCAGATCTCTGAAAGGAAATTATTTGCTTATTTAGACTAATAATTATCTGTGCAGCCTGGCCTCGTTGTTCATCCACGACAGCTTTGGCTCTGTGCAAGCCCAGAGACTGTTTCACACGAGCAAGGGGATAACTTTGCTAGAAATCAAGTGCCCTTTCTCCAAGAAAGACGATTTTATCATTGACCCCAGCCTGTGCCAGAGCTTCATTAGCTATCTTGTGTATGAGGACGGCTGCCTTAGGCTAGCTCGCAAGTACCCATACTACTGTCAAGTGCAAGTGGCAATGTACGTAACGAACACCACAGAGTGTTTCTTTTTTGTGTACAGCAGTAAGCAGGACCTCATTATCTTAGTTGAAAGGGATGAAGCCTTTCTTGCCGAGAGCATTCCACGGCTTCAGTGGTTTTATCACAAGTATTACATGAAGCTGCTGGCACACTAAGCAGCATAGTGCTATTTTGATGTTGCAATCAGGTGATTTTATTTAGCAAGATTGTTTTATTGAGTGTGCGCTCAGCATTCTTTAGTCTGCATCGAAAGTAGGCAGCTGCTATGCAAAATGCATGTGTTCAATATACCATCTCGTCATTACTGGAAGTTTTCTGAACAGGTGTTGTATTTAACTAGGATTTCAATTTCGAAGAGAGGCGAGGTTGTATTGCACATGTTCAGGAATAGTGGTGTATTATAAGCTCCTTCTAAACCTGCTTACATGAGGACTAGTCATCCTGCTTTTGCTGGTATTGTCATATTGCATTTTAAAGGGAAGCTGAAACGGCTTTCAATTTCCATGAATTGCTGGGGTTGGGAAGAACACACCTATTGATTTACGGTTCTGAAATTTTTTTCTTCGTTTTGTGGACATAAGGGGCGGAAATCACTTTCTAAATCCCCCGCGGACACACCCCCGTCGCTTCCCGGGGCGCTGGGTGAGGAGGCAGCCGGAGGAGAGAAACGCCGAGAGTGACGTCATTCCTGGGGACCGTGCTGGCGTGCTTCTTTCTGTCCTGCGCTTTACTAAACGACCCTACGAGAGATATGCTGCCGCTGACGTTTGTTTCCTTTTGCGATTTTCGTGAACTGTGCTTCCTTTTTGTGCTGCGTGAGTGCCTACAGCCAAGGGCACCCAACATGCCCTCGTTCTGTGCAGCATCCAGCTGTGCGAACACAGGCAGGCGAGACGATGTGGTGTTTCACATGTTCCCGAAGGACAAGAAGCTTGCAGCGCAGTGGGTCCGTGCAGTGAGGAGAGATAATTTCGGGCCGACGAAATCAACTGTGCTGTGCTCAGACCATTTCTGCGACTGTGATTATCATTGGAGCTTGACAATGAAGCGGGCAATCGGTATTCCAATTAAATCAGCGCGACTGAAGCCCGGCGTTGTTCCGTCTATATTCTCCCACAAGAGAAACACCTCGCCACCTTGAAGAGCGGCCTTCGCCAAGAGGCGCTCAGTTCTGAATGAAAAAAAAAAGAGGATTTACCCATAGAAACAATCCGTGTACTTATATGGCTGCTAAAACGTTGTTTTAAATCAATTTGCTTTTTGTTATCTTTTAATTGCAGCCCGTCGCGGCAGCTCCACGTGCATACTCGCGCAAGCAAATGCCGCTGGCACGCTGCGAAGCATAGACGGGAATGCGGGGAGTGAAAAATTTTGGTGGCCAGACTTCTTGCATAGCTTCCACAGCGTTGCACCTGAGGTATGAAATGGAGTATAAGCTTGCCTAGCGACGTTCAACGTACGGTTGCAGTTACCGTAAAGTTGCCATGTTTACCATACAGCAGTGCTAAAACTGCATAATATCTGTATGTGAACACTAGCATGCAGCACGCATACCGATTCTTGATCAAGCCACAATCGTAATGTCGTCGAACCACGGTATGAATATTGCACACATAATCCCCCTGGCCCTCTCTGGATGTGTATGATAAGCAACTTCCATGACTGTACCTCACAGCACTGTACGTGTGCGCTTTGAATTTGAAATGCGGCACTTATGTTTGCGACCGTGTATCAACACGCAAAAAAACTACGGAACTTAAGACAAGCAGCGGCAAGGCGCTTGACATCACGGAATTGCACCCGTATTTACTATCTAATGAGAAGTTAGTGCTTCGGCATTCTTCCAGCAACAAGCTCCCAGTGACACTTTAGCGAGTTTTTTTCTCCGGTCATTGGAACGTGCAACTACATGAAAAAACATGCGTACCAGCTAAGATTTCTAACACGTGAGAAGGTGCACACATCGCTCTCGCTGTTGGCACACTCAACATCGCCGTTGCCGCCATTACCGCCATCGTTTTCTGTAACGGCTGTTGGTTCGAAAATGTTTGGCGAAAATACAAGCTGTCCGAGATAGCAAGAACGTCCCATAATGCTTACAACTCAGCTGTGCAGCCAGAACAGAACAGTTTGCTATGCTCTGAAACGGCGGCGTTGACCGGCGATCCCCGTGAATGACGTCACAGCGGTCCCGACCAATCACGGGCAACAGCGGCTTTAGCGCTATGCCCTGAGGCGCTGGTGCGCGTTTTCTTGCAAAAAACACCCGCTTGCGTTTGTTTCCGCCCTTTTTAAACTAGGTATTCGTGTTGAGTGAACTCAAGACTGTACAATGCCGCAGGGAACTCATTTTTTTCGAAAAGTGTTTTAGCTTCCCTTTAATGGCTGATAATAAATACTAGTTTTGAATGTGTGTTTACAACAACATTGATGTTGTGCACTCATGTATTGCCTTTCACAAAGGGCGCATGCTTTATATGCTTGTCATTGGTGTAACAAAACAAAAAGCCAACACAGACATCAAGCAATACTACAAGGTAGGCTTTATTTCAGAGGCTCACATTTATGGACTCACTAAGTGCTAGATGAAGTTAGGAAATTTGCAAGCGCAACTTGGAATCAGCTAGCGCAAGATTAGAGATTTCAGGTAGGGGCCTTCGTCCTGCAGTCGACATAAAAATAGGCTGATGATGATGAAGTGCTTGATTATATATGCAACTTATTTCATCACAAACACATGATAAATGGTGTGCAGGCTTTTTGAGCTGTTGATTTATGATGTAGTTTTTCATTTTCCGTTATGTTGTATGATGGGACTGCAAATTCGCCAACACACAACACGTGAAATATTCTGCTCATGGCAGGGGTCAAGCTAATTGGGATGCGATGTTGCAAAATTCTATGTGTCTTTATTCTTTGTATCATGCACTCAACATGTACTTGAGCAATATCATGTGTTTGCTAAAGTTGCTCTGTAGAAAAAGGCTGATTTCCTGTTGAAAAAGGTGGCATGATCAGCACTGCGCTTTTCCCTGCCACGCCTGCTCGTATGCCTGGACAGCCTTTGTCTGCGAGGATCGCAGTGTCTTCTGAAAGACTGTGATTTGTATACAATGAGGCCAGAAGGAGCAATGGCTACTAAAAATTTTAGTGTAAAGCCATTCTTGTAAGATAAGTACAAAACATGCTGTTGCCTCACTTCTGATGGAGTTTCCGTTCGTAGCTCTGTGCAATCCACAATGAGAGTGCATTCTGGGTAATTAAGCTTGAAGCACTCTGCCATTGTTTCACGAATCACACGCAAATGTGGCTTGTATATCCACTTTCTTGTGGCGTGTGCCAGAGTGAGTGCCCAAGACACTGTGAAAAATTCTTGATGCAGTTGTTTCGTGAATTGTGAACAATGCGGATAGGGCACTAAGTGGCATACCATGTTTAATTTTAACAAGGAAGGTCGCAAGCTTGTTTGGGAGACTGACGTCACTCGCTTTATTTCTCACCTGAGGCAGCATGCTTTAACAGGAGGGAGAACACCTTCTCATCAACCCCACATAAATCTGATATTGCCCCAGGTGTGAGGGAAAGTGTATCAAAGCCCCCAAGAAGCAAGAGCTTGTATCCTGACCTACACCGCGATGAAGCATGAGCTGACATCTCTGCGACGGCAAAGTTATGGAAGGTATGGCCAGTGGGTCAATCTGGCACGGTTGCCCAGTTGTCAGACCCAATGGCTCAGGATACGTTTCTTCAACGCTATGGCTTTGTTGACCAGCGATGTACTAAAAAGCACAAGAACAAAAGCAATAACAAAAAATTTTGCTGCACCTGAACTACAGCAATGTGCAAACAGAAGATCTTTAAACTCACATTTTCACTTGGTGGAGCTACTTGGTAGACAGACCGCTCCTGATTAAGGCTGTGCACAGCAGGCTCACATTTTTCCTGCATGAGACAGGTAAAAACACTTTACATACGGCTGGACACAACATTCAGCTGTGCCACGACACAGTGAAGACAACATATAAGCAAACAGCTGTCGTGCAACATAATTGGACTTGCCATGAGTGGAAGTAAACTTGCACTTTCATCTGGGTCAAGGTGACTATGGCTTTGGGCTTTGGGAGCAAACATCCTTGTCCTGTGAATGAAATAGCAGGCAGCATTAAAGTGGAAGAAATTGTATTAATGAAATGCCTTATTCATGTAACTGTGTTTGAACTTTTACCTTGTCATCATTTTCTGGCTGCGTGTATTGACCCTTGTCAAGCTGTGCAGGCTGACAAGCTCCCAATGAAAAGTCCGCACTGGATCGATGCCGTGCTGCCCACCTGTATAATTAAAACAGTCAGGGGTATTTGCGTCATTTTTCTTTAGATTGTAGTCCATGGTAAGTATGCATGCGGAGCTTGATCAAGCACTGCATTATGAAGCACTCGCAGATGAAACATGTAAAATACAGTAAAAGCTTGTTAATTCGAATTTAACGGGGACACTTAATGAGTTCGAATTAACGGAAATTCGAACTAACGAAAGTGAGTAAGAAACAGCCACTTCTGATGACAAAAAAAAAAGTAGAGCAGCTCTGGGTACTTTTATTTGTAAAAAAAGTCCGTAATGGTTTTTTGCTTTTTTACTCTGAAAGCGATTGCTGCCGCTTTATCTTACAGAGCTCGAATGAGCCGAAAAGCATAGTCTTCGCCTTCTTCAAAACTGAAGAAAAGCCGGGCGTGATTCAGTCCGTCCATCACCTGTGCCAACGAAGGTCGTACCAGTGTTTCACCAACATCATCTTCATCATTTGCGTCGTCATCGCCCACGGCTCGTTCTTCGTCTTCGCCGATGACTTGGGCGATGATTTCATCATTGGTCACGGCACCGCAGACCGCAGCGCAGCTGTCGACATTCACGTAGTCGCTGAAGTCTGTATTGCAGAGCACCTCCCGTACATGAACCGGAGCACGGACGTCCTTTTCAACTTCATTAGCGTCTGCTTAAGGGCTCCGAAACCACAGTGCCAGAAACAATTTGTAATTGTTTCTGTGGTTACCTGACACCAGGCATGCACAAGCATGTGCAGGGCTGTGAGCAGAGTCACGGTATAGCTTTTCTCATTATCGGAGCACAGGAGCAACTTCTCGAGAATGTGACGTCTATAAAAACTTCACATTTTTTATAACGCCCTAATCAATAGGCTGAAAAGCCGCAGCAGTGTTAGCCGGAAGAAAAACCAGCTCAATGGCTCTCAATTCGATTTCCACCTTTTGCGCCGAGCAGTTGTCGACGAGGAGAATCTGCCTCTTGCCAAGCTCAAATTTTCGGTCGAGTTTCCTCAGCCACTGCTTGAAAAGCTCGCTCGTCATCCATGCCTTCTTTGCTGCATAGTCGGCTGGCAGCATGCGGATGTTCATAAAACATCAAGGTTTCTGTGACTTCCCTATCACAAACAGAGGGAGCTTCTTTGTTCCAGTCATGTTCGCCTCGAGCAACATTGTCACGTGCTCTTTGCTGCGCTTGCCGCCTGCGCACACGACCCCCTTGTACGTGATCGTTTTGTCCTGTAAGAGTTTAAAAGACAAGGCGGTCTGATTGGCATTGAAAATATCGGATGGTGCGTACTTGTTCAGGTGGTCTAGTAGCACACCATTCCGCCACACGGTGCAGGTTTCTGTGTCTACGGCTTTGGCTTCGCCGCACACACTGTGGAAAACCAGGTCGTGTCTGTCCCTGAAGCGGTGAAACCATCTGTCCGAAGCAGCAAAGCTGGAGACGTTCAGACGCGCGAAATCAGCCGCCTTCGCTACGATGATGGGGCCACTCAATGGAATATCCTGGCTCCGTTTTTCCTTGATCCATGTGAGCAACGCTGCCTCTTGGTCCGGGTGCTTAGTTGTCCGAAGCCTTCTCCGATCCTTGCCGGAAGTTTCAGCCTCAAAGGAGTCCTCGATTGTCTTCATATTCCGGATGTATGTCGACAGCGTGCTTCTCGGTATATCATGCTTCTTTGCAATTTCGTTCTTGCTCTGTTTCCCTGCATCCACTTCTCGCAGCATTTCTAATTTCTCCTTCGTTTTAGCATGGTACTTTCCACGTGACGACATCGCGGCACACGAGCAGTGTCAGTCTGCGACGGACGCGTACAGAACAAAAGAGATGATGATAGTGTATGTCGCGCCATCTGTCGCTTAACAGCAAAGACTGCGAGCTGGCTATGGCGGCGTGCAGTTCAAATTATTCGTGGCGGACCGGATTAGCATTCGAATTAACGAGCTTTTCAATACATGGGGCTCTATGGAGCATGGCCGGACCGTGCCAATTAGTTCAAATTATTCGAAAATTCGGATTAATGAGGTGTGAATTAACGAGCTTTTACTGTATGACGTCACAAACACGGGGTGGCCAGTATGAAGTCATACATCCGTGGGCATGACTCGGGAGCATGCTACCAATCTTTGAAATTCCTGCTAAGGAAAACTAGTTCATGTTTAGTCACATCGTTTGGCATGAACAATCAGAGTGCAAAAAAGAATGCATACACCAAATTGCAAATTCAAGGTCAGTGGACATAGAAAAATTGCTGAAGTTGCCCTTTCATTGACAATATTAAGTTGGCCGTGAGGTCATGCTTCCACTTATGTATGTGCTGGAGGCTACAAGGCGCTCAAGTATTTAAAGAAAAGGAAGTATGTAATAGGCTCACATGTTTTGAAAGTTCTGCAATGTTGAAGGCTAGGCAAATATTGCGTGTTCAGCTTGAAGTAACACTTTTGTGTTAGGAAGAAACAATGATGTAAGATTAAATCCATAAAAGAATATCACAGACGGTGAATGTATGAGTCCGACTTTCATTTAGCAAAAATTGTTCTTTTGGTCTCATGCGTTGTTAAAATTGCTTCACACAAACCTTTCGTCTCTGTTTCTGAAGAAAGCTGTTGCTCCTCGAAAATTAGCAGTTGCACACTTAATGACTCATACGAACACTTGCAATGAAGACCACCTTGCTCTACAGTGGTGCAACAAAGTTGATTCGAAGTTGAGAAGACGCTGTCAAGGGAAATGCGACACTGGAATCACTACCACAACATCACCGCTAGATACTACTGGAATGTCACAATGCTGGGAGCACAGCAACTATTGAATGACAGTTCTGGATGAAGCATTAATGACAATAAAGAAACCATGGGATGTACACAATGATCTGGTGATGGCGTTATGACTACTGCACGCCGACCATGAGATGACGATGCTATGTAAGCACTAATATGATGACAATGGCATAATGCACACAGCAAGATGACATCATGATGGAATCATGAACCTGGTATGCTGACAAAATCAGATGACAATGGTGTCATCATGACATCAAAGCCAATGATGGAGATGGATTGTGCAATTCTGACTCCGAGATGCTGGCACAAAGTGCAATGGCATGACTGATGAAATAATGACGACTCATTTCACGGTATGCCGACGACACGGTCAACAGCATGATATGTAATGGCAAGGCAGTGAGAGTGATACTGAAAATGACACAAAGAGGATGAAAGGACAAAGAAATCGCAATGGCATTAGGGGATGAAGTAATGACATCATCACAGCGGCATGCTATAATGTCATCATGCTACGATGCTGGAATGTTGTAATGATGTGAAACCATTCTTACTGCTCTCCTTTTCTCACTGTTCATGCAAGAGGCATGAAGCAGTACATTCATTTACTGCCAACAGAAAGCAAGAACACTACAGTTACACATATCCGCACTGCATAACACACGGCCGCACAGCTGTTGCGTTTCAGAGGCAGTAAGTTGCTAGCTACAGCCCAAACACGGGGAACAAGCAAACCTGGGAGTACGCATATCCGTACTGCACGACACGCAGCCACTCAGGTGTTGCGTCTCAGAGGCAGTAAACTGCTAGCTGCAGCCCAAGCATAGCAAACGAGCAAAACTGGGAGTAACTGTAGTCCCACCACATGGAGCACAGTGACGATGCCGCGCCGTGCTGGAAGTACGCTCGTGAAGACTTTTTAGTTGTCCAGTGCGTGACGTTGCACGCGACGGCGAGCTCGCTGAATGTGTAGCAAATGGGCATTGCGATGGATGCCATAAAGTGCAATTTGCCTGTCCCGTGTGGCCTATCCCCTTGTGTACAGGGTTCTGCCGCCATCGGTCAGACTGCCGTCATCACTTGGCAAGACGTCTTCCTGGTCGTCGTCGTGAAGAAGCGGCTCGCTGGCGTCGAGACATACGTTATGCAGCACTGCACAAGCTGCGACAATCTTTTCAGCTACAGCGGGGCAATACTGCAGCGCATGATAATGCTGCAAGCAGCGGAACCGGCTGTTCATAAGGCCGATGCAGCGCTCCACCACAGGCCTCATCGACGCGTGAGCCTGGTTGAAACGGCCCTCCGGAGAGAATAGCGCCGGATGCCCCGGAGCCGGCGTGATGAGTCAAGGCATGATGAGTCAATGTGAGAAGGATTATCTCTGCTTGCGTAGTTCTGCACAACTTCCTGCTCAAGGAGTCCCGCACTTCCCGATCTACATACTGCCCTCCTGGAATAGCTGATCATGTAGACTGGCAGGGAAACATCAGTGAAGGCAGCTGGAGGGCCGAGGACAGCAGCAACAATGCACTGCCACCTCTGCGTAGCACAGGCTGTCACTCAACCAGGTAATGAAGTTTTCATGCGGCACGTTAAATGTATCCCTAAACATATAAAATGGGTGTTAGCATTACTCAAAAGTTCTGTAATAAAAGTGACGCATGCATCCCTTGTTGATGATTAACAATAGAAATGCGAACAATAATTGTTCTTGTGATAAGTGTGCACCTGTTTTAAATGTTCATATGAAAATCATTTTGTTACATGTGGTCTGCTTATATAATCTGTGACTATCATCTGTGAGGCTTGTCTAAGCACATCATCAGAAACACGTAGTGAAATTCTCGCTCCAATCAACACTGCCAAATTGCCTGACAACACAGTTCGTCTTGTAATCATTGCACACGTGTTGCAAATGAATAGAAACTTTTGCTATGCTATTGTCCTGCCTGCAAGTTCCTTGCAATGGCTACCAAGAAGCCGCGCTTCACGTGGAGGTGTAAAGAGCGGTTATGCTACAATGTGGTCATTCAAAGTTCACACTCAGTGGTTTTCTTCAAGGGTCAATATCAATAGCATTATTTTCACATAGGCAACCTATTGAATAGTGCATCAGCAAAGTACATGATTATGGAGAACTTCCCAGGAAGCGTGCAAAATCATGCCTTTTGGTAGTCCACTGCCTGCTACTGCTACTCCTGCATATGCATAATTGTGTGATACTTCTTTCTTAAGAACTGCCTACAAAATGCAGGACAACCTTGCCAAGTACTTCGTCACTGATGGCCACATCTCTTGGCTAGAGTCCATGATCATGGACAGAACGCTGTACACTGATGAGTAAAAAGTTTATTGGCATACTGAGGGTCCTTGTATGTGGTATCAGTGATGAAGCTATTTTTCACATATGTCCCTTTGCTGCTTCGTTCCATCACTTTCTCGTGCATAACTTTTTGTAGCGCCGTTATTGCGTCTATTTGCTGATGTGTATTAAGTAGATGCAGCTGTTGTGCGATTAGCATACTGAAGAAGCATGGTAGGTCTTGCGTTTCTTTCGTTGACTGGGATGCTTTTACTGTACGCAATTGATGTAGACACTCCGAGGCAATGTCGACATGTGACACTGATTGTGCAGATCTGAAAAAAAAAAAAAATGGTGCATACTTGAGCAACATAATCCTCACACTGTGTGTGCCCTTATCTTACCTGGAATCAGTGGTTGACATTCTGGGGATCTTCCGTGGCCTGTTCACCCAGAGGAGAAAATTTAAGTTTGCATTGTCAATCACAGGCTGTGCTACATCACATAATATCTGTGGATAGGATAGCACGCATGCATGCGGACTTTTTAAGTGATCCTAATGCGACTACTTGCCTTTGAGCATGAAACGCTGTATCTTAGTCTGTATCCCCGCTGTCTCTTGACCTGCAGAAGAAATTGCTGTTACCACATATAGATTGCACTGGACTTAAACATATAGAATGAAGTCAAGCTTATTTTCGGGGATTTTCAGGTCAGCACTCTTCAAAAGATTATACTCTCACCTATCTGGTTTGATGACTGCAAGTGTCACGCAACGTGGCGACAATCCTGCTCCAAAAAGCTCAACCATGGAACTTTCATCATAAGTGGGATCCTCCAGCTGGCTTGGCTCGACGACCTATGCTGCTTTCCATGCTTGTGCTTTGTCAATGCATGACTGGTGCTCTGTGTTACCATGTGTCATTCACCAAAAAAGCACACGAAACACTTTTGAGCTTCAAATATTCCTCACAGCTTTGTAGAATATGTGGGGGTTCCACTCTGCGTGCGGCTAGGGCTGAAGGCGAGCTCTGGATCTAGCCCCACGCAGTCGCTTCGTGGTACTCCCAACCCGTAACGCGGGAATCGCGACTACGCCGGGTTCGGACGAGTAAGGCAACTAGCGGTGTCAACGGTAACAACGTTTATTGCGACTAGCAATAGCGAACACTCGCAGAGGGACGTCCTCTCAGTAATAGTAGTAAAAGGTTTGCCTCGTTGTCTGGGTGGGTCAGACAAACGAGATCACTCATGGGATGTGGCAGGTGCTGTGGTTCAGGCGGTCCAAGGTGTCGGCGTCCCAAGAGAGCGAGTCTCTCCCGGTCGCGCGCTTTTATGCTTTTTTACCTTTTTGCGAGGGGAAGTCCTCCTCGCCCGCCTCCAGCTGGCTTGGCTCGACGACCTATGCTGCTTTCCATGCTTGTGCTTTGTCAATGCACGACTGGTGCTCTGTGTTACAATGTGTCATTCACCAAAAAAGCACACGAAACACTTTTGAGCTTCAAATATTCCTCACAGCTTTGTAGAATATGTGGGGGTTCCACTCTGCGTGCGGCTAGGGCTGAAGGCGAGCTCCGGATCTAGCCCCACGCAGTCGCTTCGTGGTACTCCCAACCCGTAGCGCGGGAATCGCGACTACGTCGGGTTCGGACGAGTAAGGCAACCAGCGGTGTCAACGGTAACGTTTATTGCGACTAGCAATAGCGAACACTCGCAGAGGGACGTCCTCTCAGTAATAGTAGTAAAAGGTTTGCCTCGTTGTCTGGGTGGGTCAGACAAACGAGATCACTCACGGGATGCGGCAGGTGCTGTGGTTCAGGCGGTCCAAGGTGTCGGCGTCCCAAGAGAGCGAGTCTCTCCCGGTCGCGCGCTTTTATGCTTTTTTACCTTTTTGCGAGGGGAAGTCCTCCTCGCCCGCCGGATATGTTTCCCTTTCCCGTGAGCCGCGTGGGGGAAGAGGGGTACGCGCGTCATCGGAGCGACGGAGAAAGGGAGGGCGCGTAGTGCCTCTCTCCCATGTCTACGCCGGCCCGTCCCGTCGCCATGTGCGAACGGGACGCCGCGGGCACGCGGGAGGAAATGGAGGCGGGTGCTCCCCACAAATATTGTTTACTTGAAATGAACATGGACTGTTGCTTTATTAAAGCAACGTAAAATTACATAGGGAAACTTGAGAAATAAGATCTTTCAGTGGAATTTTCCAAATGTGTGCCATGCAGTGATGAAAATACGCACTGAAGCCACAATACATTGAACTCGGTGCGATTTCAGTGCAGTTATTTGGTTCTGTTGACATACCGAGTCCATTTATCCTTTAAGGTGGTAAGACGAGCTGAGCTCGTGAAGCGCATAATTGCAAAGGAAGATAAATCACGAGACTAGCTCGTTCAGCGCTTCTTTGTTATCCGTGCAGATTTGCAGATTATTTGAGCTCCTGTAATGGTCTGCACTTCTTCCAGAAGATACGCATGCATTTTATGCTTCTATGTAACAGCACATATTGCGAGGACCTGCTGAAGAGTAATGTTGACAGTGCAGACTCCGTTTTGTTGCTTTCCAGCTCCATGAAAATGTAATATGTTTGTCAGGGGTCCTCCCTCCTCAAACATCGGATATAATGGTGATCACTCCCTTGGGACATATTCCTATGAGGTACTTGGCTGTATTGCTAGATTTGTACTGGGACCAAGTCTGACATCTTGGTTGCAGGGATGATGGCCATTCAAGCTTCATCTCAAAGCAGTTGACTATGACCGCAGCCTTCTCTCCGAATGAGTCAAAAAAGGCTTGAGGCATTGTACTCCTTATTGCATGCCTTCAGGGCCATGACATGAGAGCTTTCAGTCTTCAAAATGCAACATGTAGCCATTTATCAAATATCTGACATACGGTTGATTCTGATATGTTAAAGCGGTAAGCGAGGTCCTGGTATGGCAGGTTTAACTTCAGCTTCATTACGAACACAAAAAATTCTTGAAACTTTCCCAATGAGTTTTGTGGTGTGTGCTTAATGAATATCTCTAGGAGGTTGAACACAGCCATTAGAACTACAAAATTTGGAAGACCTGTGAGGAATCGCGCTTTGTTGAGGTCTTCACGCAAGGACACTTCCAACATTTCCATTTCCTCTTTTTGCTTTTTCACCGTGGCCAGCTCAACGGCTAGTTTGCCGTAATTTTTCTTGAGCAATTGGAAGTCTCTGCACATGAGCTCAGTTTTGGACTTCTGCCTCTGGAAAAAGAAACAGATCAACAGAATTGCCTGTCAGTATGAAACTCGGGACACAATAAAATTGAGAAACCTTTAGACTAACAAGCTTGGTAATCGTATGCACGCGAACATGTTGTTGTAGTAGACTCCAGAATGGGGCCCATTAGAGTGGGCTCATCAGGCTCTAGTTCCAAGCCTGTGGCATCCTCAGGTGGTGTTGCAGGCCTCATGGACTGCTTGTACACTGCAGCAGCATGTGGCTTATTATGCTGTCGCCGTTTACACCGCATGTAACGCGCGGATGCAACCACAGTAGTACGGTCATAACGGCCGTGGCCCAGCCGCAGACTCGGCGCCCAGTCTGGATTTTCATCATCCATCAAATTGGCAGGCTTCCCTTTGAAAGAACACACATGCAAATGCATTAACTGCACACATACTGTGTATTAATTGCAATGTAAAGCGCAGAGTTGGCAACCTACAGAGCTTTGACTAGCGCTTTCAGAAAAAGCTCGTCTGAACGCTGCCTGTAAACAATTGGTAGCAGGAAAGAGAAGCGGCCAGGCAAGTTAGCTATAAAACGGCGTAATCTGAAAACGATCCTACCTGTGACGAAGCCCAGCCACACAGCACACAGCCTGTGTACAGTTGGCAATCTACAGCGCTTTGACTAGCGCTTTCAGAAAAAGCTTGTCTGAACGCCGCGGGTAAACAAACAATCTCGACAGCAGGAAAGAGAAGCGGCCAGGTGAGTTAATGTTATAAAACGGCGCGATCTGAAAATTCCTTTACCTTTGACAAAAGGAAGACTGCAAACACGGACATACTTCTCATTCTTCAAGTCATTTCTATTTATCCTTACCTGCCAAACGCTTCGGCGCTACTCAGACAAGAGCCTTGTTCGTTCACATTGGTTCTCAATAACTGCGGGCAAACTCAACAGTCCGATGTGTGGCTGTGCCTTGTCTTTGGTAGCAGAAGATTCACTTCTCGTTCTGCAGCCAAAAATGGCACCAATTGTCATCGTGAAGCCGGAATTGTCGGTCTTCTACTACTGCAGAGTGCACGACCCAGCACGATCTCTGCAGCAAGTGTTAAACATGGCGGTTTCCGGTTTCCTGGCTTGCGGATGTGACATTGATGCAACCCATGTATACTGAAAGGCATAGATGACGGCGCATTGCAGATGCTCCTAGCCAGGAATCTGCGCACCGTTTCCGGAGTCGTGAGTCTATTGACATGGCCCTTGGCCTGGCAGGCTGCACAGAAAAGAATTTTCCAATTTTGAGCTGCAGTCTTGCTGCCACATGGCTCCCATTCTTCTCTAAAAGCAGCCCTGACTGCTAAGCTGTGTGCCCTGGTCAGAGCCTTTATGCCAGCTCCACGGGATACATGATATACGTCAGCTCCATAGAATGCTTGCTTCATTGCTCTGCCTTTTCCAAGGAACCTGTCCAAGGAACAGTATTAGCACTTCTGTTAGCACATGAACATCATGAAGTTAATCCTACTCAACAAAATGAATCAAACATGCTGACTTGAGCTGGTCAACAGCAAACAAGGAATGTTTGTCAGTGGTGGCAGCTTTGCACTAATGGTAATTGGCTTCTTCATGGCAGCATTAAGTTCCCTTGCCAATACCTTGGCACCATGCTGGGGTTTTCCTTGTTAGCCAAGCTTAATGTTACCTAGGATCCTCACCGCAAGGGATGTGAATGGATTAGCATTTGGAGATGTTGTTTGTATGGATAGTTTCGTTGTCAATATGCATAAAACTGTGTGCCTATAATTTAAAAAAACGTAATTTGCACAATTCACAGAAAATATAACTATGAAAAAATGTAATTCTGTGTCATGTGCAGTAACATTACTGTTGTGCACCTTCTATTTCCTTTTAAACATCTCAGTATGTAAAAAACATGCTTGTATAATACAAAAGCAACATTTCGCTTTGACAAAGACTATCCTGTGGAACATGAAGAATGACTAGTACATTAAAGCATCAAGAAGAAAATATATGCAGAGGTTTCTTGGGTGTTCACAAAAGGGTCATTAACACTGGCTCATGATTATAAACAAAAAAAAGCTTTAAAGAATGTCTACAAGGCTGCTTAGGCTGCAGCACCACTGCACTGTGTAATTCAACTCACTGGGATAAATGCTTTAAGTGAAAAGTAGTGGCAGCAGCCACTGAAATTGTTTCCACTGTAAGCACTGGAGTGCTTTTGTTCATTGAAGTAAAGGCAGCGTCATACATCTCTGGAGTTTGTCACATAATTATGCTTATTTACTGTTGCAGTTGATATTGTTAAGACCACACTGTTTAAGGGAGGTGGACAAAGCAATGTTTTCCAAATGCACTAGCAAATGAGTTCACTATTCAGTGAGTGTGGCCACACTAATGTGAGAGATGTCACTAATACCTCTGTTAGATGGGCACATTTTGAGTGAGTGCACTTCGCCGTTAGTGTCACTCGCAGGCTGCCGGATGGAAAGGTTTATTGATGCTGTGGAATGCAATTGCCAGCAAGTGTGTTTTAGGAACTCACTTCGCTGGGGTTGTAGTTGTAGCCTGAATAGCAATTTGTCAAGAAGAAATAAATGAATGCTCACAGAAGAGTTGGCACTAATCTTCAATGTTTCCTTATTCTTAATGTTACGAGCATCTTTCAGACATCACTGATGCCAAAATGCTTCAAATGGTTGTTTTCGCCAGATTTCACCATTTTGACCCAGAATTTTGAACATGTTCCTTAATTGCATTTGCTCAAAACAAATAGACCGTGTTAATGCGATTACAGCATTTCAATTTCTCATGGCACAGGTTCTTGTACATGAGCATATTTTTTGATAAAACAGTAACCATTCCTAAAACTCAATGCTGAGAATGATATCAACCCCTATGGCTTCATAGATCATTGGATCAATTCCGAATGACACTTTGTTTTGTTGTCTATCACTACACCACCGAAGTGACTCAGTGAAGCGAAGTGTCACAAAATTTGCTCATCTGACTGGGGTTTAAGACTGCATGACACATGATCAAAGTGATATTAAGTCATCCACATCAATTTATATTCAAGGCTCTCTAAATGTCAGAAGCTCATACGCACATGACACAAACGTGTGTCATTATCTCTATAATTTTACTATTTATAACAAATTACTAGCAAGGTCTACTCAATCTGAATTTGCGATTTCGAATTTTTGCACACCCACAGTAATGCGATCATATATATGAAAGATATATACATGACATACTTACAAATTTATGCAAATGACGTTTGGCATAGCTGCCACGTGCTTCCTGGTGATCGCATTAACCCGTATCTTCTGCCTTCTGTTTTCGCCTTCATGGAGGCGAGGGGGATGGCGTACCAGAAAACCTTTCTGGCCATGCCGGCCGCACATTCCAGGACATGCTGCATAATAAAATTTTTTAACAATGTCGCAGAACATGGTGGCACCAGCATTGCACATTCTTCTTGGCATGTTTGTGATCAAAGGGTATGTGCGGTAAAAAGTACTGCACTGAAAACAGTGGTTTATAACGGTGCTGTATGTGGAAGATGGCACGTGCCTCCCACTGCACAACGAAACGTGAATGCGGGCCACATGTGCATTTGCTCGAACAGTGCTTTAAATTTGCATTTCCCCCATAAAAA
The DNA here is from genome assembly GCF_023375885.2 of Dermacentor andersoni. Taxonomy (NCBI): domain Eukaryota; kingdom Metazoa; phylum Arthropoda; class Arachnida; order Ixodida; family Ixodidae; genus Dermacentor; species Dermacentor andersoni. The sequence goes on from NC_092816.1 coordinate 167,025,085, forward strand.
AATACGCGAGTGCGCGCACACATTCGTGGGGCCATGATGCTCAACGAACAATGCACGCACGCTGAAAGCGGCAGTCCCGATGTCGCAATGATGCCTAGCTGCAGCTAGTCTAAATTGCAAGGTGGATTTTCTTCATACGCTGATCGAAATATTTCAATAGTCAATACATCATTAACAAGACCGTTAATAAAGGCACGCATACGTGCACTCTACACACCATAACATACACGCAATTTAAACGAGATTTCATTGGCACGACATATGACGCACAGTTAGTGCAACAATGGTATGCAAATAATTAACTTACCTTGATCGCTGTGCGCTATTTCGTCTGCCGCTTCAGGTATTGTGACATGACCGCCGACGTAGACGGCGATAAAATCCTGACCGGGCCTTAGCCGCTCCAGCGCCTTGATTAAACGTGGCGCGCGAGCACCCCCAAAACTAAATGTGCATGTGGCACAATTTGGTCCCAAGTATAAACGTGAATCGTTTAGGAATTTCAGTTGGCTATCGCCAATGAGGCAGCCGCGGAGCAAGTCTCGATTACCCGTGGCCGAAGAACAGGCGACGGCCATCATGCGCTCGCTGTAGTGGACTGCCACACCACTGCAAGATACCTTTCCGGATCTCTCTATCGCAAACTGGCGGAGGCCACGTGAAACATCGTTCATGACGATGGCAGTGATTAGACAGTTTGCAAAAATCAGCAAGTTGGCTTTCCTGGAAACCTTTTCCCAACGAAAACTCGCATTCACAGACTGCTTTTCTCTTTGTAGGTACTTTCACCTCTGCACATTCAGCGACGGCGCACGGGCACCACGAAGGCTTTTCAAAAAATTTATGTGGGGATGTCCCGCCCCATTGTAAGGCCCGCATTGTGCAAAGAGAAAGGGAGAAACGAAATAAAGAAAAGGCAGGAACGAGAGCTGAATGGAAAGAATAGTTAGTTTTACGAGCATCTGGTAGAGGTTATTTGGTTGGAAAAATACTTGCTCGCGAATGCGCATTAACATTTCTGCAAAGTGCTCATTACCCAGGTATTATGCTAATGCAGCTTGTGCAGCAGTGGTGCCCCTTGCACCACACCGTTTGTTTAAAAAGGCGCTGGAAAGGTGCACAATGTCCGACCATCTTGTGCACTGTCGTGAACTGGTTCGGAGTGGTGCTAAGCACACTGCCACTGCATGATATAAGCCACAAGTTATTGGAAACCCAGGGGATATATCCCTCCCACAGTGAAACAGCTATCCAACCGCTCCGCTGCCACTCCCATTAACCCTAAATTTTTCAAAAACCGTCATGTCCAGTACATGCTGCAAAAATTTTCAACAGCAAAGTGCCAAGCAAGAATGTGGCTGTTGCTCCTGGACATGGCAGAGCACAGCCAAGTATATTCTCCAAACTAAATGTTTGACTGTCAGTGGCAGAGCTGCAATATAAAGCACATTGTTCTCAGACATTGCATTTGCATGTTGCAAAACATTGCCCTGAGCGCAATAAAATCAATTGGCATAGCTGTGCCTGGTACCAGTACGTCCATTTCACAGCAACTGCGATGTGTTCTTAGACATGTCTTTCATGTGGTTAGCAGTTTCAGATACCCCTGGTAAACATTCGGGCCATGCAGCAATTTATCACAGCACAAAAAACAAACCAGGTGGGCTGATACAGCGCGTGTTACGTGTGCTGCAGCATTTCTGTAGAAATAAAAAAATGATGCCACAAGTGTAGCAAAACAATGCACAGCAAAATAAGCTAAGGTGCAGCAGGATACATGCTGGCTGTCAAGGTGTAGAGATGTCTTAAAAAGCAAGGAGCAACCTTAATTGGCAGTTATCTTTGCTGCCTTATGTCATGTAATATTCCATGCAATGGCATGTACTCGTCACTATCATTACGCCGATAACTACTGTCAAGTAAAAATGTGTAGTGCAGAGGTCAAAGGAGTGCAGGCAAGACGTCATTAGCGTAGTTCACAGACAATTTTATTGGTTTTTGCAAGGTGTGCAGTAGCTGAATGGCAATGTTGCAAGCAACAGAACACAAGTTCAGGGAACATGACTGCAGCAGGTTTATTCAACTCCGCAATTTATGCAACCAAAAGTTCAGCTGGGCTACCTAAAGCAATCTGAGAAAAAAAAGAAGGCCTGTTGGTCCGTGAGGTGCAAGCACCAACCGCTGCTGTTGCGGTAATGCGCAACAGCAGGTCCTCCATCCGCCACCTGGGGACAGCGCTCTCTAGCAAACAGGTGCTGCCGAGAGTGCTGCTGCAATGGTCTGGTTTTCCAGCCATTTGATCGAAGGAAGCACATGCGAGTAAGACAGCGCCAACACAATAGTTTTAAAGCCAACGAAAACCAAAGATTATGCAAAAGAATCGGTTAACTTACAGCAACTCCAGGATTCTGTTTATTTGAGGCTGCACCATAAAGAAAGCAAAACACAAACAAGCAAGCAAAGAACAAACACACAACAAAGAATTACCAATACAGATGAAACATTCATGCAAGGGTCAGGCAATGGAGGAACTTTTCTTTTGCAGCATGAAATGATTCGGCAGCCTGACCCTAAAACAAAATATGTGAGACTGGGCTGTACTAGCACCTGTGCAACTGCATGCAATGAGCCTGTGGATACACGGATACTGGCACAGGCAGTGGCCCGATGAGAGGCTGCAGCAATACACTGTTGGGAATTCGAGGAGCGAGGAACCCGAGCTATGGGTGACGGCAGCTATCGCATCCTAGTGCCGTGCTGCCACCATAACGAGGGAGGCCTCTCGAGTTCCTGACCAGAACACACACTGAGAGGGGCAAGCTATTTACACAGCAGTGGTGCGGCTCTGCTGCTTTGTCGGAGCCTGAAATGTTTGCGACTAAGCTGTACCAACACCTATGCAACCACATTGAATGAGCCTGTGAATACACAGATGCTGGTGCAGGCAGTGGCCCGGTGAGAGGCTGCTGAACACAGACACTGTTCGGAATTCGAGGAGCAAGGAACCCGAGCTATGGGTGACAGCAGCTGTCGCACCCTAGTGCCGTGCTGCCACCATAACGAGGGATGCCTCTGAATTCCCAACCAGAAAACACACCCGAGAGAGACACATTATTCACACTGCAGTGGTGTGGCTCAGCAGCATTGCCAGGGAATTAAATGTTGGTAACTGGGCTGTACCAACACCTATGCATCCCCATGCAATGAGCCTGTGGGTACATGGAGGCTGGCACAGGCAGTGACACGGTGAGAGGCGGCAGAACAAAGACAACATTGAGAATCGAAGGAGTAATCAGTCCAAGCAATGGCTGGTGGCAGCTATTGCATCCTAACGCTTAGCTGCTACCATAACGAGGGATGACACTGAAGTTCTTAGACGGCCACACAACATTGCCGAGCTAACATTTCAGCTGCAGGCTACTGCAAGTCATTCTGTTTCTGCCGGCTTAGCCAAATGTTCGCTACTTTAGCTATTGTGGAATTGTGCCGCTCTTGGTATGCTATCAAACAGGTGACCGAAACTGAGGAGTTGAGATTCACTCCTGGAGAGCTGATGGACATGTCTATGAGGGCACTGTGATATCCTTCTCTGGGTCAGCTGTGTTGCGCACACTGCCAGCAGGACGTCGACCTTGTTGGCAGGCAGTTCCGTGTGCCGCCGTCTCCTGCTGGACCCTTGTGGGGCACCATGGCCCCCACTGAGCTGTCTTTCTGGCGCTCGTGAGATGCGAGCGTTGTGTGCTGACCTGTAGGCGAATTGTTTACAGATAATTACTTGAATAAGTACATATTCATATGGGATGAAACCATAAGTAAATTACGTATATTTGTAAAGACGGGCTTACCATTTGAGAAGAGGGAGACGTTAAATCCGCCCAGCCCTCACTGGTATGCTCCAACAACGAATCACGATCATTGCCACGACTGACCCCCTTCAAGACTTCACCCGAGGCTTTGGCGTGTCCACGGAATGGGAGCTGGCAGTCCCCGATCACCAACATGACGTCCCCGAAGAGCTTCTTGGCGGCGGGCACTGAGTTCAGTCCATACACTAACACATTTTGATCCCACACAGGCCATACAGAGAGGTCCACCTCTCCACAGTCACTTATTAGGTTGCGCACCACAACTCCGGCTTGGCCTAGAACGAAGGTCACCTTCAGATCCAATGTTGTGCATGGCTTGAGCGCCACGATGAGTTCGTCGCGCCCAAAGCGCGGCGTTTGTGCGGCCGCCATTGGGGCTTGCGGGCTCCGCCTTTCAAAGTCCCGCTAGCCGCGTCCCCGTGCGCAGCATGCGCGGGCCGAGTGGGCGTCCGTTGCTGCTTGGCGGCACCGGTGACTTTGGGAACGTGAGGCTTCTGCTTGCGTCGCCATATGCAGACCATGTCATCCAAATATTCTTTGGATGGTGGAAGGTCCTCGAGTTGAGCAGTATCCATGCATACGACTTGCATAGAAGCAGGAATCGTAGCCAGTCAGTCTTCGGAGCCGCCATTGCTGGTCAATCTCCGGCCTGGGCTGGCGGACGCCGCACCGCCGTTAGGCCTAGCGGCGCGGCGGTCGACGAAATCTTCGAGCACTCAGAAATTTGTCGAAAATGGCCGCACCTTGATGAAAGTGGTGCCCACTTGTGCCGCTGAACTTCACGGAGACGATGGTACCAAAATTTGCGAGATCCGGGTTGAATGACCGCAATTAGAGACGATCATTGGCGGAGCCGAGGTGAAGAGCGTTCGTCACCGGCTACGTGCGCCTTGCGTCCCACAAGAGGCGAGACCCCCCTTTCCATAGCCTGGCAGCGCAGCTGAAAATGGGTTCAGTTAATGAGTGGAACCGTGGCCTGTGCAAAATAAAGATCAGTGAGATAGCCCCAGCATCCTACACCCACAAATGATAGGTAGCAGTAAGCATACTGGCAGATGAAAGTGCACTGGAAAAACATGTAATGGACATACTTTGCAGGCCCAAGTCAGTTTAATGCACATTATTTGCTTATGACTGTTGGCAGAATGAACACGAGGGGGCACCCTTGTGGGGCACCATGGCCCCCACTGAGCTGTCTTTTTCTGGCGCTCGTGAGATGCGAGTGTTGTGTGCTGACCTGTAGACGAATTGTTTACAGATAATTACTTGAATAAGTACATATTCATATGGGATGAAACCATAAGTAAATTGCGTATATTTGTAAAGACGGGCTTACCATTTGAGAAAAGGGAGACATTGAATCCGCCCAGCCCTCACTGGTATGCTCCAACAACGAATCATGATCATTGCCAAGACTATACACAACATCGTCGCCCGGACTGTAGGGCCGCTTTACAGTATGCTGATCACCAACTTCCAGGTCACTTTGTTGCTCAGTGCAACCCTCGGTGATGTTGATGCCTGCACAGTATCATTGAGTGGCACAGCATTTGTTTTCCATGTCGCAAAAATTCAAACGGGTAACGGGAAATGCATCATGCAACAGCCATTTACCTGCTGCAGTCTCTTTGGCATATGCAGTTGCCTCTGCAACAGCTGTGACATTAGAAGCAGCAGCAGCAGGCCTGCAGTCATATTGAGCCCTCCTGCAGGAGATGCCAAATTATGTACCAAGTGAGCAAAATATCTAAGACAACGTGAATGGGCCATGAGAACTGGCAATCTTATTTCTACATCCATAGTGGCTCACAATTAACATTACATGAATCCCAAAGTACACTCTTGAAGCAACGCTATAAAGAGAAACACCACATCAGCTAGCAGTGACGAAGTATTTTACAAAAAAATGTGTTGTCGTTAATCTCGCAATAATAGATTTGCGCAATACCACGTTTCCAACGAGCCCAAGAAGCCACTCTTAAAATATGTCTATTATTCCAAAAGAAAATGGAGGTCACCTAATATTTCTTCAAAAATTTCACGCCGAAAACCGAACGCTGTTGCTGTGACGTCATGGCTTCGAAAGCATTCGTATTTGGCTGGCACTGACTCAGTAAAATATCAGGTAACTTGCCATATTTAGTGTTTTGCCCCTTAGGAACACAGTGTGGTCGATCTTTAACGATAAAGCAGTAACGATGGGTCCTAGCAGACGGCCTCAACATCCGTGACGTCACGGCAACTGAAAGGTTGCTTTTACAGCCGTATTTCATGTGCAAACAGAGACAATTATACACGAAGCAATGACTGCTATGCCCTGCTTTTCTGTGTAATAGTTTCAGTTGGTGTAACGTTTTTTGTGCTCTTACGTTCTTAATTTCAGAAGGCCCAGAAAATAAAATGCATATATGCACATGGCGATGGACTTACCTGCGACCCGACACATAGCAACGCAGAAATGACAGTACGTCATAAAAAAAGCCACAGCATTGTCTTCGTCGCTGCGGAACCACTATTAGTCTTTTCCACCTTGTTCAGTTCCTTGTGGAACTTCTCTAAAGTACTGCCATTTTTTTTTTTCATTCGGCACCTTCAAGGAGAGAAATAAGGTGGGAAATGATCAGGGGATAAGAGCATATCACAGCCTATGCAACAAGTGTTTCAGGTCATGTAGAACCCGCCGTGGTTGCTCAGTGGCTATGGTGTTAGGCTGCTGAGCACGAGGTCGCGGGATCGAATCCCGGCCACGGCGGCCGCATTTCGATGGGGGCGAAATGCGAAAACACCCGTGTACTTAGATTTAGGTGCACGTTAAAGAACCCCAGGTGGTCGAAATTTCCGGAGTCCTCCACTACGGCGTGCCTCATAATCAGGAAGTGGTTTTGGCACGTAAAACCCGATAATTTAATTTAACATTCTTTGGACAGTAGCCCAAATTGTCAATGAAAATTGTCTCCTCACTTGAGATTTCTGTTGAAAACAAGCCCTTGCCTAGTGGCTTGTCTGGCGGGCCCTCTAAAGCACAGGCAGCAGTCATTCTTTTGCACAATGCCCGTGCCTTCTCAGAAAAAGCCATGGATTGCAGCAGCTGCGAAAGTTGTAGGCGCATTGCAAAACGTTCGAGAACCTGCAGTGGCACTCCGTTCGCATAACTAATCAAGTTCAACAATGTGCCTTTTCCAGATTCAAACATGAATGTTCAACGATACTATAAAGGCCCGAGCTGCCGTACGCTCTGCGGAAGATGGAGCAGCTGATAGACATTAAATATCATAGCTGGCTTTCTATACAGCTCTTCAACCTTGTAAACGAATTTGGATAGATTATCCATGGTTCCTTTGAGGTCATTTTTAGAAATTTGGGCCTTCAGTAAAAGAAAAAATGCAATTGACGAGGAGGCACAGGTGCTCATGGTACTGTTTTTTTTGTAGTATACCGTCAAGGCATGGAACTGCATAGAAAAAAAGCCACCACTTCCATTCACTAGCCTTCCACATGCTGCGGTCATCCAGTGTACGTGGCAGTCGCGTAAAAAATTGACATGGCCTTAGGTGCACTATTTCACACTTTGTCAGCTCCCCAATGTATGCTGGCGACTGGACATGACAACCAAATTTCCACAAGGTGTTTGGTAACCCCTTCAAGGAGTGCATGCATGTAATCGGGGCATACTCCCCACACTAAGTCGAATTTTGGAAGCTGTGCAAGTGGTGTGGGTGCTTTGACACCATGCTAAGGTTTACCAGTCGACAGGGCCACTCGGATGTCCGATTTGACCTGACTTGTAGTGCATACAGCCGGCACTTGACTTCCCAGCACTGGATACTTCATGGACCCTGAAATATTAAAGCAATCATACTAATCGGAGTACAGCACAACATGACGAAGTCTTAACATCAGTTTCATTGCAGTAAATAGGATCGACAGCACACAGCTAAGGCACGGGTGGATCCAGTGTAGCCTTCAGAGGCAAAGGGGGGCTTGTTGCACTCTCACTACTGAGGGCTTGCATGTCTCGGGCAAGGGAAGCGGTCCAAATAACCAAGCCCCTCCACCCCCTGGTTGTGCTATATATAAGGCGGCAGAGAATCTATACCTGTTTTCTGGATATAAAATTCACACAAAAGAGAACAGGCTACTCAGTAACAACAAATACTACAGGAATTGATGTTAGCTGCGTAATTCAGATAATTGAGCTTGCACTGAATGACCAATATACTGAAACTGAACCACTGCTAGTTGCTCTGACATACAGTGTTAGCAGCATTTATAGAGAAGAAAAACGTTGCTAGTTGCTCTGGCATATAGTGTAAGCAATGCTTATATCGATTAAAAACGTAATAGTGACTTATATTTGTGTCTTTCACCTTTGCGTAGGCAAAGGCTGCATCCAAAGTAGCCATTGAACTGCTTTGAGTTCAGGACTGCTGCACGTGCTGGGACATCCGCACAGCAGCAAATCACTTTAAGCCCCGACTCCAGCTTTTGTTCATTGCATTGCCACTTTATGGAATCTGTCTCAAGCACCTCCTTCACAAAAACTTCTAAAAGTTTACTCATCTCCGGGTGTCGTTTTCCAAACCAGAGACCTCCAAGTAAAACATTTGTCCAACGCAATGCTACAAGTAGCTCACTGATTACGCACAAGGCTGTCTTGTTGCAATTGAATACTTTGGCGCCATCACTGTTGAAAGTGAGGGATATATCAATCCTCTGGCAGCCTTCCATGTGCTTCTGGTACAAGGCGCCATCAGTGATGTCCGTCAATACAGTTGCGTAACCAGAACTTCTCTGTGGTGAGCTCCCGCCTCGATTTTTCCTGCCAAGAGTATCCAGCGGTGTCACGGCTAATTCCTTCTTTGAGAGCAAAACTTCAATTTGTTTTTTAAGCTCAATACTGCAAGGAAATTATGCGCTGAATTCTAGGCGTCACAGTTTATGCAAACGAAGTGTCGCCGAGTCGCATTTGCAACAGGAGTACTGCACGATGTGCAGAAAGTAATAGCGCCTAACCATCTGTCATTGCCAGTTCTTCAAGGCATTTCGCAGCAAGTACTGCGGTGACGGCGGCACGTCAGCTCCTAGTAGAAGGTTAATCACGTGAACAAGCTTTTCCATGTCACTCCAATTCAAGCCAGCCGATGCCGAATGCGGCATCAACACGACCATTGCATCGGCAACACTTAAATTGGAGTTCGGCAAACGTTCATTAGAAAATAGTTTTAGGAAGTCCTCCACATTCCTTGCCGTGTCTTCATCACTTGGGGTGTCTTCGCTTGCGCCGTAGGCAGCGTCCTCCGTAGCCACTCCATAGTCTTCAAAGTCCACGCTGTGCATGCTAGTTCACTCCTCCTCGCATGCATCGTCGGCACAATGCGTTGACTGATGGTGACAATCATCACTCTCTTCTGAGATAAGTGCGCCATCTCTCGCTTAGCAGAAATCTGCTGGCTCTGCGTTTGGAGTCAAAAGAAGCAGCCGTGAAGCAGCTCCATGACCTACGGCTACTTCCGCTCCAGTGATGCAAGTCATGCAAGCAACAATGGCGAGCATATATACGTTTACTTCTTTCACTATTATACCAGCAGCAGCACTCATACTTTTTCTGTACATATTGTTACTATGTGTTTTAATGCCGAAACATTGCTTCAGTATTTGGTGGAAAACAATAACTTATTTAGCTTATGAAAGACTAACATTCACACAGGTAAATACAAACAATAAATGCACAATTACAATGTAAAATGGGATAAACTGTAGGAACAAAATTCAAACAAAAACATCAATTGTAGCATATGTCAAAACTGTACATTAACAAACTGGTACATGACATTATTTAAGTACTCCCACACCCAGTTTCAGCATTGTAAACAGACAAGCGATGGTGTGTAAGTCGCATGTTTAAGATTGTGTCTTCAAAGTATTAAACTGCTGCACAGCACAACAGCAGCAGATATTTCTAACATTTTATTTAAGCTTAAAAACTTTTACAGCTCGCATGCTGTTCACGGCTTCTCTCAGGTAGCCCTGCTTCCTGCCAGAGAAGGGTTATACATACAAACGCTTCATTTGTGCACTGCCATCAGTGTCACTGATTACTGTAAACAACTTTGGCGATACATCCAGTGCAGAACATGGAAAACCAACTCTGGAAGTGAGTCATGTAAAAAAACAAAGAAAAAAAAGGATGCAGGGCTTGTGGATGCTAGTAGTGGCAGAATGGGAGGCTGTCTATGTTGGCAGTGAGCCGCGCTTGGCAGTGGAAAAACATTTCACTTTGTGCTATCTCCTCTAACAATAAAAGAAATTGAAAAATGCTTGCGTTGTTAGAATTTCCTCAAGAGAACGCTTCACAACTTGCAGCATATAAATTTCCAGTTGGGACTGGTTAAAGGTTCATTACATTTTTTCTTTACAGGCTTGTACAGGCACCCCCGTAGATGCATGAACAAACTCAGGCATGCACAGGTGGTGAACTCAAAAGGTTCTTTGCTGCTAGACAGGTTCAATGAGTATGGACACATCAAAGAGACAAACATTTGTCTTGCAACAACAGACCTTTAGTTGCATGCCAGTGCTATCAACTCTATGAAGTTCTTGAATAATTAGCATAAAAATGCAGATACAACACAATATAAAATGAACAAAAAGAACTGAGGAGCTTTGATATGAAACCAACAGACAAGGAAACATAGTAAAGCATAGAGGAAAATAAATGTTATTTTATTTGTAATGTCGACGTTGCAAGGAGAAGGGAAATGAAAGTGGACAAAAAGATAACTTGCCACTGGTGGAAGCTAAACTCAAAACCAATTGAGCTACAGAGGAGGCTATACCTCCATCAATTTCCTAGGGTGTTTATGTGTACCAGATAAGGCTCTGGGAGTGTTCTTGTATGAGTAGCACTGGCTAGCACTGCCAGGGCGAGATCTAGTACATGCACATATCTGCTCAAGAAAGCCATTGCAGCAGCATTATTGGTAGAGCAACGCAAGCATAATGCGAAGGTTGTGGGTTTATCTCCCACCAATTGGAAGTAATCTTTTCATCCACTTTCATTCCCCTTTTCCTCCTTATTTCTACATCTCAATATAAAGCAATTAAATTCCTCAATGATTTCCTTTCTTTCATTGTCTCTTGGATTTATTACACAAAAGGCATACATAAAAAAAAAACTAATTCTTGAATTTCTTTACTAGTTGCATTATTTCAATTGTCATGTCAAGCTGCTTGTCCTCACTGACCTCTCTCATTTCTTTCAGCAGAAAGACCGAAAAAGCATCAAGGTGATCCGGTGGTTTGCATGTGTTTATTGCAGTTGTAACATTGCTTAATTCCTGTAATATTAATTCACCCTCATGTTTCCTTTTCCTTTTCCCCCTTCTTGATGTTGTCGCTTCAGATGCAACACTTCCCAACGTCCCTAGCTCTGCCTGCTGAAGACTGCCTGCTTAAGCCAGCGACGCTTGTGATTGCGGCCTGCTGTGGTGTGCTTCGGAAGCCTCTGTAATGTACAGCACTTCTTCAAGCAGCGGTGAATCAAGTTGTTCCAAAATCTCCTGTGATTCTGCAGACTCAGACGCCGTAGACAGTGTCGCTGCTCCCCGCAGGGGCGTCTGCGCAAGCAGGCGTTTGGTGTGTTGCGACACCACGTACCCGAGCACACGAGGGTCGGACCCTCCCGCGTGTAGCCGTGCGCGGCTTAGCCGTGTCTGGGGAAAAGGGGATCCTGGGGGTTGAGCCGATGCCGGGTGTTTGGACCTTTAAGGCCCCCCGGTGGAGGCAACACACCTCTTTGGCCTCTGCTTCACATAGACGGCACCCCCGGACTGACCCACCCAGGGGAAATCGGCAGTCGCCTTTTCCTGTCTCTCCCTCCTCGAATCTTTGTCTTTATCTCTCACTTTTTGACCTTTCCTGTCTCCTTCTCTCTTCTTTTTACTTCCTTTCTCCACGGCGGCAAGGGTTAACCTTGTGTGGATATCCTACCTTGGGTACACCATATTGGGTTATAGTGATGGCGTACGGCTGGCGTCGTGCAGGCTTGTACACAAGCTGTGCCGCGTCCCCTCGTTGGGCTCCGTGGTGGGCGGTCGGCGCTGTTGCCGAACATACACATTTTCCTATGGCAGCGCAAGCCTCTGTTGTTTATGATCGGCGTCTGAAGAGATGCCGCACCGAAGTACCATTTCAATTTTCCTTTCAAAGCAACGCCCCAACATTTCCAAAGTACTATGTAGTGCATAGTGAAAGCAACACTCCGGTAAGGAAACTCTCTCCTTTCCTGGTAGCGAAGTGTCTGAAAGACAAAATCGGACCAACATACAAAGCATCCAAAATGTCTAGCGGGGACCTCCTCCTAGAACTGAATAACAAAGATCAAGCAGATAAGCTCTCTGAACTTACCAGTATTGGCGAAGCGACAGTGACTGTTTCAGCCCACAGAACACTTAATACAAGCAGGGGAGTAATATCTGAAGAAGACTTCATTGGTTTAAGCGACGAGGAACTCCTGGAAGGTTTTCAGGAGCAAAATGTAACCAAAGTACAAAGAATAGTAATCCGAAGAAACGATCAAGAAATCCCCACCAAACATGTTATACTCACCTTCGGAACAAGCGTAATGCCTACTTCACTCGATGCAGGTTATGTCAAAGTCAATGTGAGACCGTATATCCCGAATCCCAGACGGTGTTTTAAGTGCCAAAGATTTGGACATGCTTCACATGCATGCCGAGGACAAACAACTTGTGCTAAATGCAGCTCCAACGACCACCAATCAGAGAATTGCACTTCTTCGCCACATTGTGTTAACTGCAAGGGAGATCACCCAGCTTATTCGCGGTCGTGCCCTTGCTGGAAAAAAGAAAAAGAAGTCATTGCACTTACTGTTAAAGAAAAAATCTCGTTCTTCGAAGCCAGAAAAAGACTGTCGTACCTTCCCCGAAGAAGTTATGCCGAAGTGACGCAGGCGGGGGCAGCGTCACAGAGGCCTCCGGAGTCCTCCGAGCCCACGCGCAGTGGTGCCGCAGTGACTCCTCCCGCCCCCGTGGTGGAAGCAGTCAGTACTGCTCCACCCTCTTCGACGGCCCTGCAGACACCAGCCCCGCAGGGCCCTAAAATCAAACGAACCCCAAGGCCCGAGGCACGTGTCTCGGCGCCTAACTCTCGGTCCTCCAGCGCCTCAGAGAGAGCGATGGAGGTCGACACAAAAACTCCGGTGTCATTGACACCGAAGGATAAGCGCTCTCTCGAGCGCGGCAAGAGGGATAAAATCCCAATAACAACTCAAACTAAGAAAGCGTTAACCTAAAGGTTATCGCTCATTTGTACTAGCCTTTTTAAATCCATGTCACCTATACCACACCTCTTAATTTTTCCGTAATGCCATTTCTTATCTTCCCATTTTAAAATGGCTTTTATTATCCACTGGAATTGTAGAGGGCTTTTACACAACTTAGGTGACATTAAAGACATATTAATAAACTTCTCTCCTGTAGCCCTGTGTTTACAGGAAACAAACCTAGGCGAAAAACACAAAAACATTTTGAAAGGTCTCACTGTTGTACGGCGCGACCGTACTCAGGCGAACCGGCTGTCAGGTGGTGTAGCCATTGTCCTGCCAGGTGGTATAGCAGCCAGAGAAGTTCCCATTAACACTCACATAGAAGCCGTTGCTGTCACCGTTTTAGCTCACAAAATCATCGCCATTTGTTCAGTATACATTCCGCCGCATTTACATTTTACCGTAAGAGACCTTGAGTTAATTTTAAACCAGCTTCCCGAACCATTTTTATTAGCCGGTGATTTTAATTCACATAACACGTTGTGGGGTAGTCAAACAACTGACACCAGGGGTCAAACACTTGAAGATTTTATCCTAACAAATAACATATGCCTTTTAAACACCGGTGCGGCAACTTACTACTCCCCAAGCACAGGCGCTATGAGTTGCTTAGATCTGGCACTATGCTCTCCATCTCTCTTTGACGATTTTCAATGGAGTGTTATTGACAACCCCTATGGAAGTGACCATATGCCTGCAATTATTAAAAGAAAATCTCCTTCACCTACCATGCCATTAAGACCACCCCGTTGGAAACTCCACCTAGCAGACTGGCCTCTCTTTACTGAAAAGGCCAGTCTGGATAACATATCAGATGAGCTTACCATAGATGAAATGAATGATAAGATCACCGCCTGTATACTTGCTGCAGCAGCAGAAACAATCCCACAATCCTCTGGCTTATTAAGAAAAAACCTGAAACCCTGGTGGACGAAAGAATGTACAAAAACAAAGAAACTACAAAACAAAGCGTGGGGTATCTTTCGGCGATACCCAACACAAGACAATCTACTCTCCTTCAAAAAAGCCAAAGCGAAAGCCAGGTACACACGCAGACAAGCCGAAAGACAGTCCTGGAAAAATTATGTCTCGTCTATAAATAGTTCAATAACATCCAAACGAATGTGGGATCAGCTTTGCAAGTTTAGAGGAGATTACGCTTCTTACACTATCCCCATACTGTCACCTCCAGGCACACAAACAAATATAGAAGAACAAGCAGACATATTAGGGCAACATTTCCATGATATATCAAGCTCGAAAAACTACTCTGCTGCATTCCTGAAACATAAGCAATTAGCAGAAAAACTAAAGCTTCCGACCACAGGAAGTTCAGAAAGACTGTATAACGGCCCTCTAACACTTCCAGAAATCAACAGAGTCCTTACTAGTGGCAAAAAAACAGCACCCGGTCCGGACAGGGTACACTATACAATGCTAGCCCACCTATCCCCTAAAGCAGTTGAGACCTTGCTTCATTTTTTCAACATAATCTGGGAAACGGGGAAAATGCCCAAAGAGTGGAAGAAAGCTATCATAATCCCATTCTTGAAAGCCGGAAAGTCTCCCACAACAGCAACCAGTTATAGACCCATAGCACTCACAAGTTGTCTTGCAAAGTCCTATGAGGCCATCATCAACATAAGATTGACATACGTCCTTGACACAGAAAACATGCTAGATAACCATCAGTGTGGATACAAGAAAGGTTGCTCCACAACAGATCACCTAGTCCGGCTAGAAGACGAGATACGTGCAGCCTTCCTACACAAACAATATTGTCTCACTGTTTTCTTTGACTTAGAAAGGGCGTACGACACAACATGGAGGTTTGGTATATTAAGGGACTTAGCAGATTTAGGAATCCGAGGTAGAATGCTGAAATGTCTAGCCGATTTCATGTCGGACCGAACATTCCAGGTGCGTTTAGGAACGACATTGTCACGTGTATTCAATCAGGAAAATGGTGTGCCACAAGGATGCGTACTAAGCACAACACTCTTTATAGTAAAAATGAACTCCGTTAACAAAGTCATTCCCCTCTCTGTTATGCACTCCATATACGTCGATGATCTGCAAATAGCGTGCCGTGCCTCAAACTTACAAACATGTGAAAGGCAGCTCCAGATAACAATTAATAAACTAACCGAATGGGCTGAGAAAAATGGCTTCCGCTTCTCTACCCAAAAAACCGTTACAGTGCTATTCTCGCAAAAACGAGGGTTGTATTTAGACCCAGATTTAAAAATGAATAATGTCGCGCTGCCGGTGAAACAAGAATATAAATTCTTGGGAGTAACCTTTGACAAAAAACTAAACTTCCTATCCCACATTAAAGCACTAAAGACTAAGGCAAATAAAGCATTGAATATCCTCAAAGTTTTATCTCATAAGCACTGGGGTTCCGACCGAACCTGTCTTTTACGTATTTACCGGTCTCTTGTGCGTAGCCTTTTAGACTACGGCTCCGTGGTTTACGGTTCAGCCAGAATATCCTACATCCAACGACTTGATCCGGTGCATAACCTTGGACTGCGACTGGCAAGTGGTGCCTACCGAACTTCACCTATTCCAAGTTTATACGTCGAGTGTAATGAACCCTCCTTACAGCAGCGCAGAGCATTCCTCACATTTTCCTACGTACTCAAAATTCAGTCATCACCCCAACACATATGCTACAACATCCTCACACAATGCAGCACACGCTTACACTACACAAATAAACCGAACATGATTAGGCCACTTGTCCTGCGGTATGAGCAATACTGTCGGGATTATGACATTCCCCACGAAGTCCTCCAGGTTGCCAAGAAACCACAACGGTTGGCCCCGTGGTACGATTTCACACAGTTGTGCGACTGGACAATGACACATTTAAAGAAGAAAGACACCCCACACGAACACATTATACAAGAATTCCGTGCACTTCAGGACAAATATCAAAATAACATGCAATATTACACTGATGGCTCTAAAACAAAAAATCACGTGGGTGTGGGGGCCGTAACAGAAAGTTGGGAAACAAGTATCCGATTGCCACAACACGCCTCTGTGTTCACGGCCGAAGTTTACGCTATATGGGTTGTTGTTAAAAAGATAATCACTGACAAACACAAACATGCACTCATATACACTGACTCTTTAAGCACACTGAAGGCCCTACAGCTGAAATCTGAGTGTGAACCCCTGATAGGAGACATTTTAAATATGTTGGCGCTTAACGAATACGGGAGGTCAGTTCGTTTCTGTTGGGTCCCAAGCCATGTTGGGATACCAGGTAACGAAGCAGCTGATAGATGTGCATTGATGGCAGCACACAAAGATATCACAAACACGAAACTCCCATATAATGATAGCATCCGTGCAATTAGAAAAGCCTTCACGGTAAAATGGCAACGCGAATGGGACCGTTGTGCCGACAACAAGCTACATCTCACGAAACCCATTGTTGGCGAGTGGAAGTCATGCTATCATCAGGAGCGGTTCATCGAAGTAGTTTTATGCCGACTGCGCATTGGGCACACACACCTCACGCACAATTACTTACTCACCAAAGAAGACACACCAACATGCGAGAAATGTCAACAGCCACTAACAGTTATGCACATCTTACTCACATGTACGCAGACTGAAACACCCAGACGAACACTTTTGCACAAATTATATCAACTACACATACCTTTACACCCTGCTCTAATTTTAGGTGATGATCCGCTAGTCCCATTGAGTGACGTCCGTAAATTTCTACACGACACTGGATTTCTGCATAAAATATAGATTAACAAAGCCTTTTCCTTCATAAACTTGATTTTAAAACACCTCGTGTTTGGCGCAGCATAGCCTCAGCCGCTTTTGCGCCATTAAACCCCATTCAACTAACTAACAGTGTCGCTGCTTCCACTTGTGATTCTTCACCTGACGGTGACAGCACTTGAAGCGTTGCCAGATTGGAAAACTGGCACATCTTCGTTAGGATGTCCGCAGCATTTCCCTCCTCACTTGAAAGGGGCACTGGTGGAACGTCGCCGGACGTCCTGCATGTGAGCGTAATAAGGTTTGCACATATTCTGAATGTGCAAATAATGTGTGGGTCTAAAGGCAAAAATATGCAATGGCTCAAGTTCATGCACATTTGTTTTAAGGTGTCATTTTATTAGAGAGCAATGCCCAAACTCTGAGTCAGTATTGTAGGGACAAAAGTGGCTTGCATACACAACCAGAATGAACATCTTTTGCAAGCACTGAAGTGTAGCTTTTGTATTTTATTGTTGCTTCAGATGCATTTAAGCACTTATTATGATGTCTGCTTGCCTAATGCCTAGTGATACCTTGTACTCGAAACAGTGCATGATATCTGGAATGTATCAGTTTCGAAATAATTAACATCAAGCATCCCACTACACTTAATCAGTACAACCATTTAATAAATGTCACAATGAAAGACCTACGCTTGTACTTTCTAAACATAGAGTAATAGTATTGTTATGTCTTGCTTTAACATAATGCTTTTTCCTGCTTACATATTTTGCTTGAAACGTTCTCGCCTTGTAACTTTGTTTTCCTTTCATCTTTTTTTAAACTTCATGTCATACTAAACTATTTTTCTTAATTGAATGCAGATCTAAACACAGTGTGAAGCTTTATATGTAGCAGTCAGTGCATTCATTGTTTGTATTAAGGAAGTTATGTATAATCATGTTTGTCATCTTGCCATCTGCCTTGTAGAGGGTTTTTTTGGGGCACAGTGAAGCTGATTTTAGTGAGCAAACGCCTCCAGAAAGTTTCTTAAAGCAATGACTTCTTTGCCTCTTCTTTAAACTTTCCCATCCCTGCTGCTGCTGTCTTGGCAAATAGCTCTTACTGAATGCCTCATACTAAAATTAAGGTAGTCAGTCGTTGAACCATTGCCATCCCAGCTGACTGCTGGCTACAGTTTCGCACGAGTGACCAGTGCAGGACACAGTACAAATGCGGGATATAACAATGTAATCAGATTGTGGTGTTGGCACATAAAATTCCAGCAATCATTTTTTTCCCACAGTGAGAATGTGGCTAACTGGATCATCTAGCCTTTCCTTGCAAATGTTTTCTAAGGAGGAACAACGCTCTCCACAAACATTGTGAAAGCTTTGCTTAAAGCAATGACCACAGCACTTGGGATCCACAGAATAATCCCAGGTGATAATTAGGTAAAGACAGTGCTGAACAGACACAAAAACCAGTATTATCAATTACACAGCTGACAATGCTGTCAATACATCGGTGAATTTATTATTCCTACAGCATGAGAGCTATGAATGAATCCTTGAGTGAACTAGGTAAAATTTGAGGGTTTGTGATGGAGCACTGATTTGCACAAAGCTGGCAAGCAAAAAAAAAAAAATGCAAAACGAAAGCTGTTCATTGCAGTGAACAAACGTGAATATAACAATATTCAATACTCAGATAAATACTGCCTATTGACTTGCACAATGCATTCTATGATCAGTATATAGAATCAAAGGAAACCACTTGTATCTAACACTACACATGCATCTTGTGGTATGTGGTGACTATTGCCAACGTAGTCTTTTTGTGTGTGCATCAGACAAGTCCTTTTCTTTTTATTTGACCTGCTAGTTTGTATGTGATATTTTCTGCACTTCTGTCTTGTGCCTTTAGGACAGGTGTAGTGTCCATTGCCTCCTGTGAGACGCCGGACAAGCGCTCTTGCGAGCGAGATGTTTTCTGCGAAAGTCCTGCACCGGAAGGCAAAACCCCTGCGCCCCCCAGCCCGGAGGTCGATGAGGCTCCCTGAGGGATTTCGCTGCACCGGCCGTTGCCAGCGCTGGAAGGGGCCTCGGAGGTTGGGGCAGCCTCGGCTGCGCCCACTTTCGGGTTCGATGGCCCCGTCTGCTGGGTTGGCGGAGCAACGCTAGCTGCAACCGCCGCGGGGGCAGATGCCGTAACTGCCTACTCACTGTTTGTGGGTCGGACAGCAGCCGGAGGCCGTTGTGACGCTGCCCCCTGACGCGCCACTTCGGCAAAGCTTTTCTTTGGCAGGTATGCAACCCGCCTTCGTGCCTCCTTGAACAATATGTTCTCTTTTACTTTGATCGTTACTATTTCTTTTTGCTTCTTCCAGGCGGGGCACGACCGCGAGTACGCGGCGTGCTCCCCATCACAGTTTACACAGTGGAGAGCGTTCTCACAAGTTTCAGTGGTGTGTTCTTGGGCACTGCATTTAGCACAAGTTTGGCGGCCGCGGCAGCTCTGCGAGCTGTGGCCGAAGCGCTGGCATTTGAAACAACGGAGTGGGTTTGGCACGTACGGCCTGACACGGAGCTTGATATACCCGGCCTCGATTGACTCGGGCAAGACACTTGAACCAAAGGTGATTATTAAGTGCTTCGTCTGAATCTCTTTACCTTCTCGCCTCATCTTAATTCTTCTGACATTGATCACATTTTGTTCGCTGAAGCCCTCCAGGAGTTCCGCTTCGCTTAGTTCAAGCAAATCGTCATCCGACACAACACCGCGGGTGGTGTTCATTGTACGGTGCGGGGTTACTATTATGTTGGTCTCCCCAAATGACACTAGCTTCGGTAGTTTGTCATATTGCTTCTGGTCGCGGAGCTCCAAGAGGAGGTCGCCGCTTGCCATCCTCGACGCCTTGTAACCTGGACCAAAAACATCAGTCAAGGTCTTTGACACAAGGAACGGGGAAATGGTTCGCACTGGTTTGTCTGTCTTTTCAGAGTGAATAACGTGAAAGCAGGGGAAGTTTTGAATTTGACGTCCGAAAAACTGGAATAAATCTTCGATGCGCCCTCGTTTCTGAGGGCGATCAGGAAGCTTGGGGAAAGAAGTTTCCATGGAAAAAATGTATACATTCGGCAACAGCGCCAACCGCCCACCACGGAGCCCAACGAGGGGACGCGGCAGAGCTTGCATGCAAGACTGCTCGACGCCAGTCGTACGCCGTCACTATAACCGAATATGGTGTACCTAAGGTTGGATAGCCACACAGGGTTAACCCTTGCCGCCAGGAGAAAGGAAGTAAATAGAAGAGAGAAGGAGGCAGGAAAGGTCAAAAGTGAGAGATAAAGACGAAGATTCGAGGAGGGAGAAACAGGAAAAGGCGACTGCCGATGTCCTCCAGGTGGGTCAGTCTGGAGGTGCCGTCTATGTGAAGCCGAGGCCGAAGAGGTGTGTTGCCTCCGCCGTTGGGCCTTAAAGGTCCAAACACCCAGCATCGGCTCAACCCCCAGGATCCCGTTTTCCCCAGACACGGCTAAGCCGTGCACGGCTACACGCGGGAGGGTCCAACCCTCGTGTGCTCAGGTCCGTAGTGTCGCAACACACCAAACGCCTGCTGACGCAGACGCCCCTGCGGGGCCTTATATTCAGAGTCGACTTATGTTTCAATATGAACGGGAATGAAGTGTTACGCAATTCTTTTAGCGAAATTTACCTCTGCTGTTTAGTTTCCATATTGTGCGTAGAAGCAACAGTGCGTGCACTTTCAGCTGCTCAGTTTATCTTCAATGCTGCTCTCATTTTGTAGAGTTCATCACATGTGCATGTGCAACACATTGGCGGAGACAATACGAACTGCATTTCTCGCTAGCTGGACAAGTCGGAATGGCAATGCACCTTGGAGAACAAGACTCGAATTGCGAAAGTCTGGTGGCAAGTCTGAAGTAATATATTTTCATTTATATTTGGTGTTAACTTTCCAGCACAATCTTTCTATCCTATTGAAGAAACATTTAGCCCCCTGTTTGGCCTGTTTTTTTTTTTTTTTTTTTTTTTTGAGGGCCTTACATCAGGCCCCCTAGCAAGTTTTAGCTTACACTGCAATGTAAAGCTTCTTGAGACCCGAATACAGCCATGTTACATAATTACTTTTTAAGCTGGTTACTGTTGCCTCCAGGCATGTTACGAACATGAAAGATGTTCCTTTAATAACATAGTTTTAAATAACTGGCATCTTTTTTAAATATCACGGTCATACGTAGACAGGCTAAGAGCTGCATCTCCAACAAGTAAACATCTCATGTTCGCTATGATAAAAACTGCATTTCATTGCCTGAACGCAGAGGTGAAGATGGAGTTATGTGTAGTAGACTGTTACTTGGCTGCTGCATCCTGGATTTTCATGCATTAATGAGGAATTCAAAACAGACTTCAAGGTTGCTTCCTGCTGTTTGTGACAATGCAGAGGTCTAGATCAATTTAGTGTGAAATTTCTTGAAAGTAGATGAGAAGAATATGAGTGAACCACTTTCGACAGTTCCACATGCATTGTACTTCATATCCACAATGAATGTTTGGAGTAACGACTTCAGACTTCTGGCATTGCTTTACCGAAATATTCTTTTAAACTGGTTTATTATTAGAGGAGACAGAAGAAATTGAAATTGAATGCCCTCTTACCACACCACCATGAGGTGAGCGTGACTGCCAACTGAGACACACTCTCCCTCTGCCTCGAGTAGCATCCGCAAGCGACGTTTCTTCCTCGCCTTGTCACATACTTGAGCCGAAGAACCACATCGGGTTCACGTGACTAGCACCACCTGCTTTTTTTTCTTATCCAGTTTTGTTGCGTGGCACATTTTCCACCGTGGCACTGCGCATTCTGAATTAGGCGATTTACCGAAGTAATGCGTCATGGCGAACGACACTTTTAAGACTGTGTTTTGCGTCGCACTGTTTGTTTGTGTTGCCTTGACTCTGGCTGGGTATGGCGCTTTCTCGAGAGGGAGGAAAGTGGTGTTTCATTTGAAATTTCAGCTGTCTGTATAACATGCACAGATTTGTCATGACTACCTGTGTCATGTGCTGTAAGGCTGTAAACTTAAGAACAGCATTAAATACATTCTCTTAGTGGTGAATGCAACGCATACTTATCTTTTGCGCACAAAGAAAATGTGAACAGTGTACAGTGCTCCCACTTCTGCGTCAGTCTGATAAAAAGGCCAACAAAGAGTGATACTGCACTAAATCAAGTATCTTGAAATTCAGAGACATACTAGGGATGCTTCTGCAGCAGACATGATTGACCAGAGAGGTTAACAATGTACAGCTGCTTGCGGTGACCAAATGCACAGCACCATCAGTATTGTGCCATGCTAAAATTCTTGCAGCTTTTTAGGAAAGGATTCGTGGCACATAACAGTGTGCCTTTTTTTCCTGTTTTTTCAATGTATATTTTGCTCCCACGTAGCTGATGTGACTCAAAGGTTTATAGTCCTGAAAGCTTCTTTGCTTTGTTATGAATGTTACCAAAAACTTACGTGTGCAAGCTTACCCCTGCCCACACTGAACGCAGACCCAGTGAGTTTATTTAGTATGGAAAGCTAAAACAATGTAGTGGCTGCACTATTGTTATGAATCTGTCGTAATGATAGATGTTGCTGATTTTATGTAGTGCTTGTTTTCATCACTCAGGATATCACCCAAAATGCTAAGAGGAAAAAAAAAGATTTATATAATGTTCACAAGATATGGTTATGTGATGAGTAGAGACTGGGTGGTGGCAGCCGATTGAGGGAACGAGCTCGCCTGCGGATCTTGAAACCACAAGAGGTTCAAGTAGATTTTATCGCATTAAAGTGCAACAAGTGACTAGAAAAAAAAAAAGCCTGGACATGTCATCAAAAGGTACCGTTAAGAACAAAAGTCTATGGATTACACGCACCATGAAATACCCAAATTTTTTTTCTTACTTGCCATGTTGGCATACACTGGTCCACAGTAAAGTTGCAGAATGGGGTGGGCCCTCCATTTCATTCCTACATGACAAAGTTGAGATCTCTTAATTCCACTCTTTTTAACTCCCCAGAATGTCAAGAGTTGTACCATTCCTCCAACTTTAAATGAAATTCTTACTATAGTTGTTTACTAGTTGTGACTCAACAAAAAACTTATTTTTGAAGTTCTAACAATATTGCAGATAATGTTATGCTTCTTTAATGAGAACAAATTTGCTTTGTGACCTTTTATTTTTGCAGTGCGTTGCTAGCTGTATAATCTCTCAAATCTACTCTTTTTGACAGTACATACATGTTACCTGCGCAAGTTTAATTCATGAATAAATAATGTGATTGCAGAATATATTCAGTAATGTTAATCTATAATGGCATCAGTTGGGCAGATGTAGTTGGAATCGAACTGGCACACAGTCCTGTAGCGCTAAATCTTCTCTTAGAATAAGACTGCAAAAACAGGTATCTTTGCCAATTACTCTAAACTAGACTAGGCAAAATTTTTTCACATTTATAAGTTTTTACTGAATACTGGCTCTTTCAGTATCTACCTATAGGTCACTATCTCTGCCGTGGTACTTGCCAACAAAATGGTATTCTACTTATTGTAAAATTCTGAAGTACTGGAGACTGTTCCAATGACGAGCTTTAATTGCACTTAAACACTAACCTTTAGTTGCCAAGAATGATTCTATTTAGCAAGAGCATGCTTGGATTATGACACAAGGATAGAGGCCAAAAAGTTACTGCCCTTCCACTGCTGTGAAGCGGGGTGCAAGCGTTGCTTGGGATCTGCGGCTCTTTGTAACGCCTCACGGCGAGGGCGGCACGTCAACGTCGACCCCTTTCTCGAACGAGTTCCCGGTGGCATCAATCAAACACTGCCTGTTCTTTGGCCAAAGGCACAACACGTGGCCTGCTCCCACTGCCATTCCTTCAACGCAGCCTGCTCTTCGGCAGAACAGACCAAACGCGGCCTCCCCATCTGACTGCTGGGCCTGAACTGGTGTGGGAAACTGCGGGTGTCAGGCGAGCGAACACACCCTTTCCCTCTTCTGGAGGAAGGGGACGTCCGTGATTGGCTCATGCCTTGCGCTGGTTCTACTTACCCAACTTAAAGGCAGCGTTTGATGAGCTGACAGTGGCTGAATCGGTTAGCGTGGTGGTCTCGCAACCCAGAGGTCAGTGGTTTGAATCCGCAGCCTGATAAGCAATTTCTATTTTTGCGCAGCTTGGGTTTTTTCGCGCTTTAACACCGACACCAGTGAGGCAATACAAGCTTCTGTTAAAAAGGTCGCAAATGGTTGCATCTTATGCCAGTTCCTGTTGATGTGGACATTCACAGTGTTATTTTTCACTGTCAGAAGTATCCTTGAAGAAAAAAGGGGGTCAACAAAGTATCAACACTAAAGAAGCAATGTCGACGTACATGGTAGGTGAAATAAATCGATGATTAAATGTTGATTATGCTGTCATGTACGACGCACAAATTGTGAGATGGATCTGGCGAGCTTCAAGCTCGCATGTCAGCACTCTCATTGGCCTGTTGAGCATGTGCAGCGTCTGTAAGATTAGCATTTCCTCTCTTCAGCATTGACTGCTGCATTGTGGCGTGGTGGAGCACTGCCATTACGAATCCCCTCACAAACTATGAGCTACCAAGCTGCACTAAGACCAGTGCACCAGTTTCACGTCTGTGTGCACTCAAGGATGATGGCACGCATGCATGCGCACTCAGATGTGCATACATTCAAATTCTTGATTACGTCTCTCATTGTACTGTTACACTAAGGTACGTTTTAATACTGCATAAAATTACTGCTTAATTTGCACATCACATAGCATTAATTATAAAAAATTCAGCATGTGCATACTATAGCCGGCTATAAAGAAAAGAAAGTTACAGGGCTCCTTCGAACACATCGTGCTATGTTTCGCAAGCTGTTCCAACAATGAAATAGATGATTACACAATGGTGGCCGCTTTTCATAAGTTAGCTTCGCTGGAATACATCCGTGTTAGTGGCAAAGCATACGAATTTGGTTTCGTGTCTTGGTGAACTGTGCCAGCTATTTCCGGCCCAAATTTCTTTTTAAAGAGTTGGACGCATTCATCTTCATCATCATCCTATCTTAAAGTTCAATGCAGAACAAAGGCGCCTCCCTGCAATCTCCAATTATCATTGTCTTGCACTAGCTGATGCGAACTTGTGCTTTCAAATTTCATCATCCCACCTAGTTTTCTGTCATCCTTGATGGAACTTCCCTTCCCTTGGCACCCATTCTGCAACTCTAATGGTCCACTGGTTATCTACTCTATGCATTACATGGCCTGCCCAGCTTCATTTTTTCCTCTTAATGTCTACTAGAATATTGACCATTCACACCGCTCTCTTCCTGTCTCTTAAGATTTATTATTGCATTGCTCTTTGTACGGTCCTTAACGTGTTCTCGAGATTCTTCGTTAACCTCCAGGCTTATGTGCCATACTGCATGCTTAGAAGAACAACGTGTCTACCAAGTTGACATTTTCAAATTCCCTGATTTTTTCAGGTCTTCACCAAGTTTCACGGAACTTTGTTTTATGTCAAGATGGGCTGACACCATGTCACCTGATGCTGTCACTCTCTGGTAAGCATGTTAAAAAAATAAAAACAATCCAGTTTGAACAGTAAGGAGTAGTGTTTATTTTATTCAAAATAGAAAACTGAAAAGAGGGGTCTGTAAAATGCACAGCTACTAAAATATCTTCGAAAGAAACTCGGTGCCCTTTTACTCCGTGGAGGATGACCAGCGAAGCTGCGTATGTGGGCCCCTTAACGGTGAACTGCACCTCTACCGCGGGTCGGCCTGGTATTGCACTACCGATGGGATTGGCCCATGTGTGGGGAGTGCTGAAAGGCTACTTCATCTCCGCCACAGGTTGGACTGGCATTTCACGACCTTCGGGATCAGCCTACATATGGGGAGTGCTTAATGCTTGCTTCACTTCTGCCTCGGGTTGGCCTGGTATTGCACTTTCTTCGGGAACGGCCCACCGTATGAAAAATTGTTGGTCTATGCGCAGATGCGATCCACCAGATCCTAGCCATAGACAGCTTCACTGTAAAAAAAGTGGTCTAGCTCACGGCAAATAGAGTCGAACATTTTAAAATGCGAATAAAAAGAGATGCATACAAAAGCAAATAGAGGTATTTGTATCAACTGATAGCAAGCTCATTGGTATTATGCCCGAACTTTGTCACATATGAGATTCTCCAAGCAACTGGAAAGTCAACCTCAACTGTCCTGACATACTCTCAGCCTGCGCATAATGCCTCAATGTTGCATTTCACTGCTTTAAGGGGTTTATTTTGGTTTGGATATGGGTAACCTGCATCTTAGCGTCAGCCAACACTTTGCTTTTTGAGCTCAAGCTCCTTCAAAGAGGCGGCGGCACAGTTCCTTTCCTGACCATTCCTCAATGCAATGGTCCTTCCTATTCTTGTCCTCGTTCCGCGGCGTGTTCGCCGCATGGACCATTTGAAGCATCCTTTTGGTCAGTTGTACAGTCCGATTTTTCAGACTCCCTAAGGGCCGCTACAATGTCCGAAAAAAAAAATGAATGCATGTCTTTTACTGCCCTTAAGGGCCCAAATCGCCACAGGCACGTCCGAAAAAGCTCTGAAGGTCTGCCAGTACACTTATTAGGCATATAGGTGCTTGCACTGTGACAGGAGACGGCAAGTGCACGTGTGTATAACAATATATGTGCTGCGTCCCATACACTTCACCGCGTAGCATCACTGTGCTGAGGCAAAGCTGCCTTTCGAGGACTAGCAATATGCAACGCGCCATGCTTTACGAGGATTGCAGAGGCAGAGTGGGTACCATTGCTGACAGCGGTGAATTCTTTCAATGAAAAAGACAGGACCGAATGTCAAGAACCGTAATAGCGTACCTAGGCCTAGCGTTCCCGCCATGGTGATTACAGTGGCCAGTGGATCTGCGTGTGAGAGTGTCAGTTCAAGGTGGTGAGATAACACGGCGATGTTGGCTTTGATTAATGCCATTTCAAATCTGCAGTTGCAGCACATTCGGAGTTCGGATCAATGGTGAATATCTCGGCAACAGTGGGGACAAATTACTAGTGATTGAGGACCTTAACCAAAAAAGTGTTAGAGTGGGTTTGAAGATTAATATGCAGAAGACAATGTTCACGAATTCACATCGCCAGTCAGCCTCTAGAGTCTGTACAGGAGTAATTTTACCTAGGTCAGTTGCTCGCAAGGGACCCTGATCATGAAAAGGCAATTTACTTAAGAATAAAAATGGGTTGGAATGCATATGGCAGGCATTACCAAACCATGTCTGGGGGCTTACCACTGTCATTGAAAGAAAAAATATTATATTATGGGGTTTTACGTGCCAAAACCACTTTCTGATTATGAGGCACGCCGTAGTGGAGGACTCTGGAAATTTCGTCCACCTGGGGTTCTTTAACGTGCACCTAAATCTAAGTACACGGGTGTTTTCGCATTTCGCCCCCATCGAAATGCGGCCGCCGTGGCCAGGATTCGATCTCCGTCCTCGTGCTCAGCAGCCGAACACCATAGTCACTGAGCAGCCACGACGGGTGTAATTGAAAAGAAAAGTGTACAACTATTGCATTCTACTAGTGCTAACATATGAGGCACACATTAGAATCTGGTAAATACCGTAATTAAACGTTGTGATATGTGGTTCTTGCTTGAAAAGTTCCCTAGGGCAAGCATAAATGGGAGTTGTCGACACACGATCACACGTGTTGAATGCATACATTGTTTCCTAAGCATCGCCAAGGTAGACGTGCTGCCACTAAAGGGGTCGCTATTGGATTCACCATAGGGGTCAACAGCGAGTCACTGTTCTAAGTTCAAATTATCCTGCGAAGGCCAATTTTGCAATCAAAATAAGAGATTCGGGACTGTAGAAATGTATGACTGCCGGCCAAGACCTTTGGCCAGGTTTGAATTACCCGGAGTCGAATTAACAGAAGTCTACTGTACCATATGGCAGTGAACTCTGCAGCAAGAATGTATCTCCTAGTACACATTGCAGAATATTGGCATGCTGCAGTGCTCAGTGGCTGCAGAACAGTAGACTCCTATAAATTTGATCCCAGCTGAAAGTCCCAGCCGATACACGTACATTTCTATAGGTCCAAACTTTAGTTATTTTGATACTAAAATAGGCCTTCACCCAATAATTCCAACTTGAGCAGTCAGCATGTGCTGACCCCTATAGTGAACCCAATAAGCGACCCCTTTGGTGACATACCTTAGAGGACAGTAGATGTGTTAAACAGACTTTATCTGCTGCAGGAAATGCCTATTTTCTGCCTGCGCAGGAGGAGCTCCAAGCAATAATCACAGATCAAAACGTCTGATTGTGGTATTTACCCATTTCTAATGTGCCATCTTTAAAGGGACACTAAAGGTTACTATTAAGTCAACGTGGACTGTTGAAATACCATCCCAGAAACCTCGAAACGCTTGTTTCGTGCCAAGGAGAGACTTACTTTAAGGGGGGACATGGGTTGTGGAGATTATTACCTGCATCTTATGGCCAAATCTGATGAAAATATATAAGCTTACTTAGTTTTTCGTGCTGATTTCAAATATGCAACAATCTTTCCTGTAGGTTCATTAGTTCAGGAGATTGACGGTGCTGCCACTCTATTGTTTCCGGAGACAATGGAAAAAAAACTGCTCAGCAGAAAGTGAATATTATTGCATAGCTAGATACTATAATGTGCAATAACTGCAATGCTGCAAAACGTTTTCAAGTGAAATTTTAATTAGCCATTCTGCAGGTGATCAAAATTCTTTCCTTGACCTAAGGCTACCACACCAAAAGAAAATTCATAAAATGGAAATATACATACACACGAATTTGAAATTCTGCTCTCAGCACTTTGTAATATGTAGATTAGGCTTTCTGCTAAAGAAAGAATTAGTGCTCTAGCTGTTCTAGATCATGAGATATCACTTCGACAGTCTAGTGAAGTGACCCAAAAACATGTTTTGAGAAAAGTGAGAAAACGTGCAAAACCCTACTTTATTTACAAATTTACAGCTGTAACAGCTCAGTAGGCACCAGGCATGTAGTCCTGCTGACTCCCAGCCCCGGTGTGCCGCTTTTTGAGGGACTGGCGCAAATTTTCTGATGCTTTGCATTTCTTGGCTGATGCTGTCATTTGACGCCTATCTTTCTCGGCCATGAGGGTGCGACTTTGCTCGCTCGGATTTAGACATAGTTCTTTCATTATGTCCTCTGAGGCCCTTGCCTTTGCACACAACGATGTTCCCAGTATGACCCACGTTCAGTTCGGCGTAAAGTTCGCGAACCGACCGCGCGCAGTCGCTCGTCAGATTACGCGCCGCGCGATCGGCCGCTGGCGTCAACTTCGTCTTCACGTAGCTCTGGCACGCTTTCGTGTGAAGAGCCCGACGGCTGATGCCCATCAACGAGACAAACGTCATTGAGCGCGGTCTGTCGGTTCTCCGTTGCCTGCATGGCACGCGTAGCCAAAACGTTCACAGCAAAGGGTTTCATTCGTTCAGCACTGTGAACGCGCGGCGAGCTCCACACCGACGCAATCTCTCCACAATTTGCGCACATAAAACGCAGCTTCACAGCGAGTCCGTATTCCCGCTCGTCTCGGACGATTTATAAGGCACCACTGCAGATGTTGCAGTTCGCAAATGTTAATAAAGTGTTCACGGCACTCAAATCCACAATCGTAAACGTAGTCCCATCAGGCGGGCGAAGTGCATCGTCGGTACTGTCACCCACACTCGCGTTTCCTCTCCGTCGCTGGAGCGGAAGACAACTCCGATAGCTTTGCTTTGGCTTTCGCTTCCTCCTCCTCCCGCTTGGAGGGTTGCCGGTAGATCGTATCTTGCCGTACGCGAGCGCTGGGTCGAAGGGTCAACGGCAGGCGGACTGGTCACAGTATCCGCAGCAGCCGATCCGGTCGTTAGGCCTGCCGTTGCTGCATCGACGATTTCGGCATCGGTCGCTGAGGTTGTGGCGTCCTGAGCGTTTTGCAGTGTTGAGCAGCGTTTTTTGAAGTTTTCGATGAGTGTCCGTCCCACTTTTTGCGCACCAAACTTGTGCCGCGTTCGAAATTTGCGTTCCGTTTCAGATATCGCGTTGACACTGGGGCAAGATGGCGCACCTCAGTGCGCGGCTCCAAGCGCGGAGCAGACGATGGCCATGCAGTTCCGCCAATCGGGAGGCAAGCTCAAGTCACGTGCACCGAGTGACGAATAGGAGGGCGTTCTAGTACCTTTCTTTGCCGCGCATTTTATAAGTGGCCAATGGCTGAATGGGGCCCGTTCTGGCGGGAATTTGAAGGGAAAAGTCGCCTCTTTCAAATGAGACCAAGATGTCCGCGCTAGCACACGTGGAAGAGCAGGCGCGCGTTTCGGAAAATATGCAGTTTCAGCGCAAGTTCCGCCTGAAATTCAGCTAGTACATGTCGTATAAGGCGTCACTGCGGCTAAAATACTGATGTTATCGGTATGAAATTAACAATATAGATGCAATAATAGCTGTACATTCCAAAAATGCAAGAAAAAAAATCGAGTTTTTTTCGCGATTTTTGGTCGCCACAACCCGTGTCCCCCCTTAAGAGAAAATGCGTTCTGAAGCGTCCGCGTACCTCTAGCACAGTTCAAATCGCCCGCCCTTCGATCGAGGAGTACTGACATCATGGTCTCATAGTGACGTTGCGCCATCGGTGAGTAGAACGGCGTCCGCAGACGGCGCTACGGCTTTTCTGCGCAAAACGCAAACGCGCGGCCAGAAACAGAGCCAAGACAGAGCCGACAGCAGAGCGAAAGCGGGAGTGAGGTGGCTAGCGGAAGGAGAAATGCGCGAAAGCTGGTACTTCATTCTATGACGCAAACTTCGACGTTCGTCGCAATGGACCCTGACAATGACAGATTGGCTCGCGATGCTGGGCTCAACTTCAGCGATTTGAGCACTGACGAGCGCGACCTGCTGCTGAGGGCTCGCGCAGCCGGCGTCGTTGCGTTCTACGACGGCGGCCTCGACACCGGCTCTGCGGAGCGGGAAAGCAACGAGGGCTTCCCACGACATCACATGGACGTCGCATTCTCGCTGCTTGTTCCAAATGAAAGTTTCGCGAGCCAGCAGAACCCGCACAGCACGACGCGATAACGAAACTACTGAAACTCCAAAGCGTGCGCTGCGCAGAGTCGAGCGAAAACGAAACCTTTCGACCACCCATACTACTGAAGGGTAACGTCAAAATGTTATTTTTTCTTAGAATCGAATAGACTTAGACAAGTAGCATTTTCTTCCGTCTTATAATCGAATGAAATGATATTTTTAATACGAGTAGTTGAGTATTAGTAACACAAATTATGAGGAGTGCTTTCGTCATCGGGCTAGTACCGGTATGTCGCTGGGGGGTCTCAAATTGTGTCATGCATTTACCTCAATTTCTCGGTTACTAAAGCTCTGTTCGCGATTATATTGACGCCTTAGACGTTCTAGAACATTGCTCTACCACTTTAACTTGACTTTCTGGTAACCTTTAGTGTCCCTTTAACAAAACTTCCTTGGCGATTTTCCTATGCTTTACCGCATAACACGGATGTATTGCGGCGAAGCTCACTTTGGAAAATTGGTTGCAATGGTGCAACACATTGGACCCTTGTCCATTTCTTTAAAATAAAAATTGTGTGCGCATTTGATTTCTCTTTCATTTTAGGAGCTTTTGTCCTTTCTATGCTGGTTTACACTTTGGACACACAGACAGCGGGCGTGTGTTTCACTCTGGGGCGTGTTAGAATCTACGTAAACCATGGCAAATAAATCAGTCATGTGTGTTGGCATTTCTTCTGCATCTTCTTAAATTTGACCCACCAGATAATTCAATCTGTTTCGTCAGTCCCGTCAGAGTCGAATTAACGGAATGAAGTCAACTGCATTTTACTTGCTGCTCAGAAGTATGAGCTTCAATAAAAAACATAACAACACAGCACATAAAGGAGACAAATGAAGTGCTGCAACATGTGCCAACTTGCTAAGTTAGCACTATATAAGCTTGAACCCAGATGTGCCAGCTGCATTAAGATTGTGACAAAATGTAAAATCGCATGTGTTGGAGACTCAGTAGGTTGGCTTTCCTTCTTGAAGTGTTGCAGAGTGCCTGTTAATGATTCACTGATTGATGCTGTCAAACTGTCAACAAGGCTGCCAAAAAATTATTCTTAATACAACCCTTTCATGGACACAACAAGGTAACAAACTGTTTTGTGTGTGAAGAATTAAGAGTATATTCGTGATCAAATATTGTTCTTAAAAAGTGACCTCAACGAGACAGCACAGGAGACTGCACAAGATCTAACTAACTGTGTGAGCCCGGACTCCCTCTCGGCACGATGGGCAAGCAAGCGCGATCCCCTCGTCACTTACAACAGTCTCACCCAGCATTACAAGTTAGTCAAGAGAACCATGCCGCTACCGCACAAAGCACCCAATAAAGCACGAGAAGTCACGTACAAGTGGCTTCAGACGGGCACCTACCCATGCCCGGCCTTCCTGCACAATATCTTTCCGGACGTGCACCCTGACAATGTGTGTCGCTACTGTAAGGATATAGCTAGCCTTGATCACGTGCTCTGGGCTTGCCCCCTGGTGCCGGGACCACCAAGGGAGAGTGGGACCGAGCTCCACACAGCTTGGACCTTGAAGCACAGCTCTGGGCTGTCCATCGGGCCCGCGACGCGGCGGAGGGGCATGGCCTCTCTCTACCGACGTGGGAGTGGCCCGCTGCGCACTAATCGCACGTACCGACGGACCTCAAGAAATTTATTCATCCATCCATCCATCCATCATCAAAGCAGTTGTCAGAAAACATTCTGCAGGGAACAGCTAAAACACTATGCATTTCTCATTATAGCGATATTCTGTGTGCATGAGTTTAATAAATAGATAGTTTGCAGGCGTGTGTATGGCAAATTCAGATGCTAATTTCACCAAAGTCATAAAAGCACACAGCACTCTACTTAAAAGGAATCTGAGCATTTGGCCACTTTTGTGTCACTAATGTGCATTGTCGTAGCAGTCTTCATTACCAAGCAGAAATACACCCAACAAACTATTTTTTCGGGCATGCATGAGAATTCGGGTATCTTTGCAACACCGCCACGTACCTCATAGAGACAATTAATTATAAGGACAGCTGAAATTTCAGATGCTGAAATGCTTTGCCTTCAAAGTGCAGAAGGCACAACCATTGTCGAGTGTTGTATAATGCCGGTTTTCAAGCGTCAACTTCGCTGCAATATAGCTTGCTACGGGAAGAAGCTTATGCAATGTATTGTGGTGAAGCATACAAGCAGTGGAAAGGGGCCATTGTAACATTGCATGATTTACATTTCTTTATTTACACACATACATACTCTCTTCTGTTACAGCACAAGCACCAAGAAGCCTAATAAGTGTTGTGGTTGGTTTACAAAATTAAGAAAAATTAAATTATGGGGTCTTACATGCCAAAACCACTTTCTGATTATGAGGCATGCCGTAGCATGGGACTCCGGAAATTTCGACCAACTGGGGTTTTTTAACGTGCACCTAAATCTAAGTGCACGGGCGTTTCGCCTTTTGCCCCTATTGAAATGCGGCGGCTCTGGCCGAGATTCGATACTGCGACCTCGTGCTTCGCAGCCCAACACCACAGCCACTAAGCAACTAGGGCGGGTACAAAATTAAGTTCCTTGCCTACCCAAACAAAAATGTTTGCAACATGATGTGCGTGGTATATCGTCCTTGGGAAGGCAAGCTTAATTGGTTGCTGTTGGATTTGTGTCTTGCTTCACTCTTGAGCAGCACTTACTGACTGCACGGTAATAACAAGCTCCACCAAATGGCTAGATAACTTCTGTACTACTCCAAGTGTTCCAAAAAGACTTTTGGAACACGAAGTAGAAAAAAAAATTCTGCTCCTAAACTGCTCCAGAATGACAACTTTGTGCTTGAAATTCTAAACTGTCTTGACCACCACTGAGGGGTTGATGTTCAACATCACTTATATACTTAAGATAAAATATTGAGTAACACTTACTGGTTGTCTAAACATTTTGAAATGGTTTCACAGGTTATAATTTAACACTTCTTACATGCACTTTTTAAAACATAACAGTGAATAATGATTTTGGTGTCAATTTCGGTAACATATTTCAGTATTCTACAGTTGATTTGGGGGATTATACGTCATCACTGGTCTGCAATTATGGAAGTTTAGAGATAAAAAATCGGGGGCTAGAATGCCTACGTTTTACACATTGTCGTTGTACAGAACAAAACCTATGCAACTTGCTATAAAACTGATTTATATAATATTTGAAATTACCATAAGAGAGTATGTAAACAGCTGGGGTTTCATAGTTCTAGGTTCTTGTTATGTTTTCGACTAGCACCTCCCTTTAAATGGCAGTACAAGGCATGCATTAATTTTTTTTGTTTGACCGCCTGATTTTCTAAATGTTTTGTTTTTGCAGTCCTCAGGGAACCACCCCCCGCCACCAAGAAAAAGCACCTTTGACTGTAGCAGTAATCAGTTATTCACCTAATTGGCAAACTGTTCAGGATGCCAAACAGCCTCGAGACAGCTGTACCTCTGACAGAAGGCACTAATACACAGTGCAATGCACTGTTTCTGCACTCCAGACTGTGGGATTCTCATCCCGTACTCTTGGGTCAAAGGAACGACAGTACAGTAGTGCAAACAATCACAAGGGCATTTATTGCACCTTTCAAAGATCAATGCCTGCTAGCCGAGTTGCTATCCACAAAACATGCCGATGGGCGCGCGACAAATCGCGGAAGTACGACTCACCGCGACCGGATAGCGAGCGAATATGTTCGCCCCTTGCTGGATCCCAACGCCTGGTCGTTCGCGCGTACGGTCACGCAAGACTGTCTCGCAGAAGCATCGATCGGCGCACGTGCGGCACATCCGCGCTGCTTGCCAACCCGAACCAAAGAGGAAGCGTGTTCTCCCTTGCGCCCCCAAGTAACCCTGCTGTGAGGCGGCGTTAGCAGCGCCATCTCTCACGTGGCCTCGGGCCCGCGGCGAAGTCGCAATGCAGGAGACGGGAGCTATACGGGAAAAACAACATATCAAGGAACGTGCGACAGTCGTGCATCCCCACAAGACAACTGTGATAAGAGCTGTATTATGTGACCTATTATAACTGCGTGGTGACAATACAGACAGGATATGCAGGGCATGTAGCGATGAGTACAGTAGCAATGGAATGATATCACCAGTGTAC
This sequence comes from Dermacentor andersoni, assembly GCF_023375885.2. Lineage (NCBI taxonomy): Eukaryota > Metazoa > Arthropoda > Arachnida > Ixodida > Ixodidae > Dermacentor > Dermacentor andersoni. The sequence continues at coordinate 167,060,386 of NC_092816.1, forward strand.
AGAGCACTGAATTCATTCTTGCTCTGTTACTGATAATCGAGAACTGCATCAAATAAACAATGCGAGAAAAATTAAGAGAACAATCGTGTGAAGGAATACTACTCATCATATCTATTGCAATTATTCTCAGACAGCATTCCCTCTTTTTTGCTTTTATTATTAATGCATTTATGTAATACTGCTCACCTGCTGTTCCATGTGTTCCATCGACACATACACGATCAGTTCCAAGCCTCTTGAAAAGCTCCTGTTGTGGTGTGGTCATGATGACTAACAAAATCTCTGTCATCCAAAAGGTCCTCATTTTTTTCTCTAAAAAAATGTCACTTTTTGTCAGGTTGTTCTTGGTGTTTAAAGAAGAGCAATGGGTTCTCCTTTTCACTATGCATCCTCTCAACCCAGAGTTGCACGCTCACATAGTCATTATCATGCAGCCGCTCGGTCTTTGAGACTCTGGCATCCCTCATTATGTTGCGGAGATCCTGCTTGCTTAACAGGTTAATGCGGTGGAATGTCTCATCCACGTTGGACCGCGGATTATCCAGTACTGCATCCATGGACACGCCTTCTCGCAGCTTGTCTTGAGAGAGTAGAGAAAAAGTGTATATTAGTTGAAGCATAAGTAAAAATTACCGAGCACGCAAGGAAGTGAAATGGGCACTGATGAACATTTTTAATATCATTATTTAGAATTCCTTTAATTGAATAATGAGTTACATTGACGTACAAAAACCTTTTGCAATGGTGTGTGTTAAATAGTTCAAGCTGTCGCAATTTTTGTTCTTTTTAGGTCAGCTCTTTGCAAGGACATGGTGCTATGCAGCCTTCAGCTGCTGAAGAGGCAAGATTACATTTCTGAATTACACTACACGATTACATTACATTTGAAGAGGCAAGATTACATATTTAACTGTTTCAATGTTTGGTGTCATTGATAAACCGTCATAGGGATTATCAGCACCAGTGTTATCAGGTACGTAAGTGAAGAAATTTATTGTGTGTACCAAGTTTACAGCTAGGCTACCAATTTCATCCTTCACTGTTGGTAACCTTGTTCGCACAAAAGACATTACTGAATCATTGTGAAAGCATTGCATTGGACTGGACATGTGAAGATTGTGGTTCAGATCCTACCCAGGGCACAAATGTCTTCCACTTTTATTTCCTTTACTAAATATTGCCATTATATTTACAATTTCTATCCTTCAGTTAGAACTTCATTTTCCAATTACATTCCATAGCATAAGTTATTGCCACTTCCATAGTGGCATGCCACCATAGAAGGGCAAAACAGAGTCGGCAATCGAAAACATGTGCAGCATTCCAGATCCGAACAACTGAGAAATCGGTATTAATTTCTTTCCAATTTGCATTCCAGCTACTTGGCATCCGGGCAGGACATAAAAGATGTTGCCCTGGCTTACCGTGTGGGGATTGAGACGGCGAGACTCTGCATTCATGTGGCCTGCCAAGCAATCTGGGCAAGGTTGAAAGACCACTACATGAAGGTAATGTCACACAGCTATGAGGGACATTGCTGGCACACATTTTAAGGTACTGCTGTGCATGTGAACTTGGCGCTTATTTCATAAGTCTTCACAAGTTGCTACTTTGTTCCGATGACAACATAAAAAAAATGTAATCTTCACTCTTAATTATGCATATTACATGCACAAATTTTTAGAGGTAGGTGAATATTAACTTTGTTGGATGCGAATCGAATATTGATTAGTCAAGTGGAGACTAATATATTTACAACAGCAATATTTGTTTTGATATTACAAGGGGCCATACTCCTACTGACTAGAGAAAAAAAAAAGACGGCTACCAGGGTTAATTAGGTTCAATTTCAAAAACGATTGTCATTAAAAAAACTGCACAAATAGCCTGAAAATTTTAGGGCCTGGTTGGAAATAAGATTTCTAAGAATGAATGGCTGCGGTATGACTGGCTTTGCATAAGCGCCGAATAAATTGTTGCCTAAAAAATATCGGAAGTTGTGGAAAAAAGAAGCTGCTAGAGGGCTTGTGTGCTGCAGACATGTGTAATAGGGCCCTTTCCAAAAAACATCGTTTATTGTAGTGTAAAAGATAGAACTGATGCATAACTATGCTGCCAAAAAAGTCTAAACGACAGTCTACAAGCAAAAATCACAGGTTGTCGCGTAGGCTTCAGCTGCAAAACCAAAAACAAAGCCTGCATTAACCAATTTGTTTCTGCATTGCTTCGAAAACTGTTGTGGTTGTTTCAATTTTGATAATTTGCGACACAACACTTTGTTTAGCAGATGAAGAACAGTAACGATGATTGCGCCGTGTTGGTTCAGGAAGTCCATGCCATGAATGACGTCTCGTGAGCACTGTCTGAGGATAACGAAGGTGGCAGCGTAACTCCGGTCATGAACAGTAATTCTTGCCGTGCAGATACCAGTCGGCGTTAGGAGGTGTCCTCCCGCGGTACTTTTGCGAAATTTTTATTGAGTTTCGATACTTCAATATACACACTGAATAGTTAATTTTCAAATACGTATAGCTACTGCGTAATTTCTATCATATCTGAAACTTCGAATGTTCGCCAACCTCTACAAATTACTCATTATCCAGAGGCAGCCAGTCTTGACACTCCAATGATAGCAATTACTTCATTGTGAATTATATTGCTCTACTTTTTACAAACTTGGAGTAGCTAAAAGAGACAAATCACACACATTGCACAATCACAACTGAATTTCCACTGTTCCTTTTGACCATTTCTATTAAGAAATCACAGGAGCAGTACTTGTTGTTTGGGTATTTCCAGGCACCAAGCACGTCTGAATGGGCACAGATTGCCGATGGGTTCACCGCACAGTTGCAATTCCCAAACTGCTTGGGAGCAGTTGATGGAAAGCATGTTGCCATAGTTGCTCCTCGGAATTCTGGCAGCTTGTACTACAACTACAAGGTAAATTTATGCATGTATAAGGTGTGCGAACACCACTGAAATAATTATGCTAGTGTGATTGGATTTACAGTTGCTGCCAACTACTTGATGCTAATTTTAATGCTTTCATTCATAGTTTTCTTCATTGAAAGCTTGCATTTATCCAAGCAGTACCACACACATTGTGTTGCTGTTTTACATATTTGTACAAACAAATGCAGGCACTTTTGTATTTGCCAACTCTACAATTTGGTTTCAGTACACAAAATGCATGTCGCAAGAGCTTGCGAGGCTGCAATACAACTGCTGCCCCTCAGTTATCCTCATCGCATGTAACCTTTGTGTGCAAACCAATGTAGTGGATGCACCTAATAGTTATAAATATACTCTTTCACTTTGCTTATTAGCTAGCTGTCACCCTTGCATTATGATAGGCGTACTTGTGCCTCTGGTGTAATTCTTGAATGCCAATTTTCAGGGCACCTTTTCAGTTGTACTCATGGCTGTTGTCGACAGCAACTACAAGTACATACTGATAGATGTTGGAGCAGAAGGCCGCCATAGTGATGGCGGTATCTTCCAGAACTCCACCTTTGGAAGAGCCCTCCTACAAGACCGCCTCTCTGTGCCTGCTTGTGCTCGACTGCCAGGAACAACAGGCACCATTGCGCCTTTCACTTTCATTGGGGATGAGGCATTCCAGCTGCGCACCGATTTTATGCACCCGTTTCCGGCAAAGCAGCTCAATGATGCACGAAGAGTGTTCAACTATCAGCTGAGCCGAGCACGGTGTGATAAAACTGAGATGGTAAAGGACTTGCACTCAGCGTTGTTAAATTCTAAAATAAAACATAAATGGATAAAGAAAATGGCTGTGGCTTAGCTAAGGTTAAGCCCAGGATGCGAAGCATACTAGCCTTTATTTTAGTTGTTGAACCACTGTTTAGCCTGGTGAACTGCTGTTGCTTGGCTATATTTGGTTTGGCTAGACGAAGAAACAACTCATGCGTTACTCTGCTTCGCCTTCAAGAGTGGAACGCGATAGCGTTCCCGTCGACCCGCCAAGGGGTGTAAGACAATGGGCTACGGCGCAGCGACTACGCGCCCCGCATTGGACGCGGTGAGCGTCGAGCAACACAGCGTTCGGCGCGGCAACAAAATGTGCGCCTGAGCAAGCGACGCACGCCTGAGCGTTAGAAACAGCTCGTTTCTAAGGCAACACCGCATTCACTAGAGGCGCTTTTGTACCGCTTTGAAGCATCGTACTCGTGGCTCAGTGGACTTCCTCTTCAGCCACCGAGGTGAGCGGACGCGGAATGTCGGGCTCTTCGCGAGCGGCTTCAGCGACCCTTTTGGGCCGCAGTATCAGGTCAACTGAAAAACCAGGTCAGGACTACCAAATGATTTTACCAACGCTGCCAACAGGTGCGTCCGTTCTGCATGCGGTGTTTTTACATGGTGACGTTAAGGCGAGGCCTTACAGAGTGGAACATTTTCGAGACGCTCTTACACGGCTGTCTCTCATGCCGGAAGTGGTTGCACTGGGTGCTTATCAAATGAACCATCTGTGGGCGGTGACTTTCAAGGACGAAGAAGGGAAAAAGAAGATTATCGCTGCAGACGCATTTGATGTCAAGGACCACCGCTGTGTGGTCGTCGACCCGTGTGACAGAGGCGTCCGTATCAAGCTCTACTGGCTCCTTTATGGTGTACCTGATGACGACGTTCGCACTGCCTTGTCACCTTTTGGCAAGGTGACTGAGATCACCAGGGACAGGTGGCGGGTACAAGGATGCGTTGACAAAGGGTCAACCACCCGTACTGTCACTATTAAGCTGAAAGCAGGCGTCACCGCTGAAGACTTGCCCCACTAGCTGCGAGTGGCGGAAGATGTTGCGCTCGTGCACATCCCTGGCAGAGCTCCCCTCTGCCTCCGATGCCGTGGCATCGGGCACATACGACGCGAGTGCCGTGTACCACGCTATGGGCTTTGTCGTCGTTTCGGCCACGACGAGACCCAGTGCGTCCGAACCTATGCCACAGTGACAGGCCCGGCATTGAAGGAAGATGTCACAGATCACTTGATGGACGTGGTCGACGCAGTGGAAGCCGCAGGCGAAGGGAAAGAGACCCAGCCCTCGGCGTTAACGCCCCTGAAGAAGGCAACGACTGTTAATGAAGACGAGTCATCGGACGGCTCGAAAGACCCATGGTATGACACGGTGGAACCAACTAACTCAACAGAGGTCGAGGTAAAAGAGGCCAAAGATACATGCACATCAACAGAAGTGACTACCGGCGAACAGCATGACACTGATGACACCGTGATGGCAACGTCAAGTAGTGCACCTGCTAAGAGGCTTCACGAAGAGGCGGATGAGCAAGAGGAAAAGGCTCAAGAGACTGGAAATGATGAGCCTCCTCCGAAAGCTACCCCGGGACGCCGACCGGCGTTCAAGCCCAAGCCTGGCGTTCCAGCCAAACGCCGTTCTACAACCCAGACGCCTCCGCGTTAGCGGAGGCGTCTGGGTTCCTGGGTTAGAAAAAAATGGTTGTTAGGGTCTGGGGACTGGGGTTTGTGGGCAGGATGTGCGTCGGCCGTCGTCATTCGGCTATGAAGTCCAGAAAACCATGGTCCGCCTCCGTAGACCGTCGAGTCATCGCAGCAGATGTGAGACGGACGATGTGTGGTAATTGGTTTAGTTTCTCCTCCCGTTAAATGGTAGCTAATTTTTCGACTGGTCTTTGTGTCGCGACGTTGAACGTGCGTGGACTTAGCGGGCGTAGAAGGCAATGCCAAGTTAACCGTATTCTTATTGAAAATAATATTGACTTAGTGGCCATTCAAAAAACAAAAATTGCAACTGATGAATGCACGGAGCAAATGGTTAACATTTTCCGCCCTAGATATACCGTAAGTGTATGTCATGCGGCGGGTAGGTCTGGGGGCTGCCTTATTCTTTTGCGTAGCAGTATTGCTGTAGTTGAAGCCGTCACCTCATCCCAGGATGGTAGAATGGTCCTCTGCGATTTTACTTTTTCAGAGATGCCTTGAAGGGCTATATGTGTTTATGCTCCGAACGTAGCGCGGGAGCGGGAAGTATTTTTTGGCGATATTCAGCAGTACTTGAATTGTGAAAGACATGTCATATTACTGGGTGATTTTAATTGTGTTTGCTTTCCAGAAGATAAATCTAGGTTGACTAGTGTTTGTGATAAAAGTGCGTTGCTTTTAAGTTCGATTGTAAGGCAACAAGAGCTTGAAGACATCGGTTATGTGTTGTCAAGCGGAAATCATACCATGTATACGCACTATCAAGGTCAGTGTCATGGCAGGCTAGACAGAATTTATGTTCCGTTAACCTTTTTACCGTTATTTTCAAGTTATCAAATGCTACATGTTAGTTTTAGCGATCATTGCCTCGTTATGTCAACCATAGGAAAGAAACAAAAACCATCGAAATTCAGCTGGGACTTATGGAAGTTAAATGATAAGCTTTTGCAAGACGACGTTTTTCAAAAAGCAGTTCAAGAAAAGCTCGAAAATTTGCTCAGCATAACTACGTCAGCGTTCTTCATTGCAGAATGGGAACTCTTCAAAAGAGACGTTAAATTAAGCGCGATTGAAAGAGCATGCGTAGGCTATCACAAAAAAAAAAGAGCGTGAGAAGGAATTACACCTTAGGCTAAAATACATGCTCACCGCAGAAAGCTCTTCGCCTGGATTATTTTCGAAAGAAATCAAGGAAGTTAAGTCGGAACTTGAAGTCTTGGATGAAGAAAAGTACAGGGGTGCGATATTAAGGACAAGGGCGGAGAGTTTATGGATGGGGGAGACTCCTACCAAGCGAGCAATAAGTGACGAGAAGAAACACGCTGTTTCCAAAGAAATAACAGAAATAACTTATCAAGGGGAAGTCACTAGTGATGTTGGAATGATTGAACACGCTTCTGAGTCTTATTATGAAAGTTTGATGGGAAAAAAGACATGTGATATCGAAAGGTATAGGACTGACTTCTTGCCATTAATGCCAACATTATCAGACGAGGTCTGTGAAGCGCTTGACAGACCAATAAGCCTTTCAGAAGTTGAGGATGCGATTGATGAACTTAGTCCCGGCAAGTCACCGGGGCCTGATGGTCTGGGAGGGGCTTTCTATAAGTGCTTTAAAAGTAAAATTGCTGTCGCATTACATCGCGTGATAAGGGAGATGTACGAGAATAAGGAAGCACCTCCTTCTTTTCGGACATCGCACGTTATTTTAATTCCTAAAGCAAGAGATCCTGCGCGACTTGTGGCGGTTGAAGCCTACAGACCAATAAGCTTGACGAATACGGACTACAAAGTTTACACTAAAGTACTGGTGCGACGATTGCAGACCGTTATAAAAGAACTTGTGGGCCCCCATCAGACATGCGGTATCAAAGGCAGATCGATCTTTTCGAATATACATACTGCAAGGACCATACTGGAATGCTGCGATGAAAGAGATGACAGAGTCACTATGATACAAATTGACCTTGAAAAGGCTTTTGACAGAGTCGTCCATGATGTCATATTTTTGCTCTTAGAACATGTTAAAGCCGGTGCAGTGATAACAGATGGAGTAAGAATGGTGTACAAAGATTGCACTGCAAAGTTAGTAATTAATAGGAAATTAGGCACCAGTATTAAAGTGGAGTCATCAGTAAAACAAGGATGCTGTTTGTCACCTCTTTTATTTGCCTTGTATTTGGAGCCTTTCTGTTTGAAGATAATTAAAAGCCAATCTATTCGTGGGTTTATCTACGCAGGAATTGAGACTAGAGTTCTGGCTTATGCAGATGACGTGGCAATTTTTTGCCGTGATACAGAAAGCGTGAATAACACTATGAAAGAGGTTGTTTCTTTTTGCGCCGCAACTGGAAGTGTTGTCAGCTGGACTAAGTGCCTAGGTTTATGGCACGGCAGCTGGACACAGGTACCCGAGTATTTTTGCAATATGAACTGGAGCGTTACCCCTGGAAAATATCTTGGGGTGCCATTACAACATTATTGTGACGGTTCCGCGTATTGGATCGAAGAAGTAAAAAGAGTTAAAGATCAGACAGAAAAGTGGGGCGGGCATAATTTTTCGATGTTTTCAAGAGCTAGTGTTTGCAATTTGTTTTTAGTTACAAAGGTGTATTATGTACTACAAGTGTTATGCATGGCAAGGATTTCGGTGCAGAAACTTCACAGAGTGTTTGCAGTATATATATGGGGATCCACTTGGGAGAGAACTAGCCGATGTAACTTGTTTCATTCGGTGAAGAATGGAGGACTAGGATTAACACATTTGTTTTTGAAACAGATTGTTAGTAGGTTCTTTTTCTTAAGGGACCAAAGTGATATATTTCTGTGTACTGTTATTCAAGTGAGATTGAGTTCTTCTTTGTCTGAGTGGGTTGTCTCATCAACAAATGAACGTACTCTAACACCAACTGGCTTTCTGAGGGAAGTTATGTCCTTTTCTTTATTGAAAGCGCATTTTTCGAATGAATTTTTGACTTCAGTGACGCGTAAGAAACTTTATAGTGATCTGGTTGATGTTTTCTTGCCGCATCCTGTTTACCGTATGATGTATAACTTAGGACCTGAACGCAATGTGCTGAAACGCGTTAGAAAAATGCCGGTTAGATCTTCAGCGAAAACCTTCCTTTTTCAATTGCATTCGGGCACTCTCCTTGTGAAGCCATGGCTGCAAAGCAACGGCTTCTTTGTTCCATGGTCTGTTAACTGCATCATATGTAAGAAACCTGAAACTATTGAGCACATCTTCTTGGATTGCCATGACTCAGTTTTCTTGTGGGATGTTGTCAAACGAACTCTGAAGAAAGACCTGCCGTTAAGTCCTTTCGGTATTCGTTTCTTACCGTGTGCAGACGCAGGGGGAGTGCCGGCTGACTTGATAATGCTTTTGTGTATGAGCAGCGTGTGGAAAACGCGCATGGATGTCAGGAATGCCCGCGTAGATGAAAGGTCTGCGAGGGAACACCTAAATGAAAGTCTTAGGTAAACGCGTGATGTCCTCAAGCACATGACTAAACCGCCAGAGTGGTTTCTGGAGCTTGACACTTTGGTTTCTGTGATAACCTCTTTGAGTGCCTTTTAAATATGTACAGTCTGTCGAAGTGATGTAATATTATTTTTCTGCACCAAGTGACCTACTTTGTACGCGTTTGAGTGTTGAAATCAAGGTAATAAAGAAAAAAAAATACTCGTGGCTCAGTGGTAGTGTCTCCGTCTTACACTCCGGAGACCCTGGTTCGATTCCCACCCAGCCCATCTTGCAAGAGTTGAGCCCGGCTTGCAGCTGTTGTGACGTCAGTGCCCTAGCGGGAGGAGCGGGAGTTAGGCCGCAGTACCATCTGTGCGACCGCAGGCGAGCGCATGAGCTGAGTCCCAGCTATGTAGCTACGCGGCCGCAAGCAAGAGCACGAGATGAGCCTCCGCTTTTGCAGCTGTTATGACTTCATATGGTAGCTACGCGGCCGCGCGCGGCGCAGCAAGGAAGAGCGTGCTTGTGCGGCTAGTATGCTTCGCATAAAAATATGTTGAGTTCACCATAAATTAGCCACTTCCATCTGTGAAAATTGGTACCGAAAACCTATAAAAAGTACACATCCCTTATTACAATTGCTCAAGAAGTCTTTATTGAACTTTGTGTCACGAGTTTGCACGATCAGATCATTTCACTATGAAGTGTCTTGTTGTATAACATGCAATGGGTCCACAAATACAGCTGTGTATCCAGAAAATTGCACATGGAAGCTGGTGTTGTCTCGGTACACAGCTGTAATGGACAGTGGCGGTATCCCCATAAAAGGAATCCTTAACGAATAATTCATGGCTCATTAATAGCTGGTGCTCAGTGTGATGGCTTGTGGAATAACCATTCGTTAGTTTACCTTTCACACTTCACATCGATTACTTTTCTCGAATGCTTGGGAACAGGGAAAAAGAAAAAAATTGGAGATGACTACACAGCAACTAGCATTCGCATTGTCTTATCTTTTTTATCCTATCCCAAGGTATTATGCTGTCCCAAGGCATGCACCAGCAAGAGCTTCCAACCCTTCTGCACTTTTTCTTGTTTAAAGGAAGGCATTGCATTGCATCACTCTAAATAAAAATAAATGATTTTCCAAATTTTTTTTTCCAGGAGGTGCGTGGAAAATGCCTTCGGGATCACGGCAGCCCGGTGGCGCATACTCCTCCGAACCATCCCTTTGAAGCCTGAAAATGTTGACTTCGTCATCGAAGCAGCAGGCATCCTGTACAACTTCCTGACCATCCTGAATGCTGATGTGCATCATTTCACAGACAGCGAGGACAGTTTCGGGAATGTTGTGCCGGGGCACTGGCGGCAAGGCATGCCAAGGGATGGCTCAGAGCAGAGCTACTTTCCACTTCGTACGACACGTGCCAGAAACTTTGAAGCTAAGGCTGCAGATGCCAGGAATCTTCTAATGGCATACTTCTGCAGCAGTGCTGGTGAGGTCCCCTGGCAGTGGCACCAACCTGGTGTGTCAAAGGAAGCAGCCGTGAAGCAGCTCCATGACCTACGGTTACTTCCGCTCCAGTGATGCAAGTCATGCAAGCAACAATGGCGAGCATATATACGTTTACTTCTTTCACTACTATACCAGCAGCAGCACTCATACTTTTCCTATACATATTGTTACTGTGTATTTTAATGCCGAAACATTGCTTCAGTATTTGGTGGAAAACAATAATTTATTTAGCTTATGAAAGACTAACATTCAAACAGGTAAATACAAACAATAAATGCACAATTACAATGTAAAATGGGATAAACTGTAGGAACAAAATTCAAACAAAAACATCAATTGCAGCATACGTCAAAACTGTACATTAACAAACTGGTACATGTCATTATTTAAGTACTCCCACACCCAGTTTCAGCATTGTAAACAGACAAGTGATGGTGTGTAAGTCGCATGTTTAAGATTGTGTCTTCAAAGTATTAAACTGCTGCACAGCACAACAGCAGCAGATATTTCTAACATTTTATTTAAGCTTAAAAACTTTTACAGCTCGCATGCTGTTCACGGCTTCTCTCAGGTAGCCCTGCTTCCTGCCAGAGAAGGGTTATACATACAAACGCTTCATTTGTGCACTGCCATCAGTGTCACTGATTACTGTAAACAACTTTGGCGATACATCCAGTGCAGAACATGGAAAACCAACTCTGGAAGTGAGTCATGTAAAAAAACAAAGAAAAAAAAGGATGCAGGGCTTGTGGATGCTAGTAGTGGCAGAATGGGAGGCTGTCTATGTTGGCAGTGAGCCGCGCTTGGCAGTGGAAAAACATTTCACTTTGTGCTATCTCCTCTAACAATAAAAGAAATTGAAAAATGCTTGCGTTGTTAGAATTTCCTCAAGAGAACGCTTCACAACTTGCAGCATATAAATTTCCAGTTGGGACTGGTTAAAGGTTCATTACATTTTTTCTTTACAGGCTTGTACAGGCACCCCCGTAGATGCATGAACAAACTCAGGCATGCACAGGTGGTGAACTCAAAAGGTTCTGTGCTGCTAGACAGGTTCAATGAGTATGGACACATCAAAGAGACAAACATTTGTCTTGCAACAACAGACCTTTAGTTGCATGCCAGTGCTATCAACTCTATGAAGTTCTTGAATAATTAGCATGAAAATGCAGATACAACACAATATAAAATGAACAAAAAGAACTGAGGAGCTTTGATATGAAACCAACAGACAAGGAAACAGTAAAGCATAGAGGAAAATAACTTATTTTATTAGTAATGTCGACGTTGCAAGGAGAAGGGAAATGAAAGTGGACAAAAAGAACTTGCCACTGGTGGAAGCTAAACTCAAAACCAATTGAGCTTATAGGGGTATTACTCAAGTTCGCGCGTGCGCACCTGACCCTTCTCTGGATCGCACAGAGCCAGCGGAGCGGCAGTCGCTCCCTAGCACTTTCGCAGCAGCCCTAACAGTCAGAGCTGTGACCCCTAACCCGCGGTTCGCAGCGAGTTGCGACCACGGCGGGTTCAGGCCAGGGGAGACAGGGTGAGTCTCGACCTAAGGTGTTTATTCACCTTAGAGTACAAGTATACGAACTGACAACAACAGCAACAACACATACAAATACAACACAAAACCACAGCGGCGGAGCGTTCCGCACGTCTGAGGCGAAATACCGCACAATGTGGGAACCACAAAAGAGGCTGATAAGAGTTCAGCTCACCCAGAGTGGATCCGCGCTCGGGCCCTGGGGCGGTCAGTCGCTCACAAAGGCCGAGAGCAGCAGGGGGACGGCGTGCGGCGGTCTCAGCGGCTGAATTGAGATGCGGCCTGTCGCAAGCTCCTCAGCCGAAAGACAACGGTGCATCGGGGGAATAGCGCTTCTCCCCGAGCGGCGGAGAGGGAGTCTCCCCGGTTCCAAGAAAGGGAAAGGAGGGAACGGGCTGCCTTGGCTGCAGCGTCGCGGCCAGGCGCGAAGAGCAGCGGGAGCGGCGAAGGTGCCCTCCCCGCTACCTTCCGCGAGCGAGCACGTGATTATCGCGTGATAACCGCGTGGCCGCTCTGGAGATATCGGGATGCGCGTGCGATCCCCACAAGCTACAGAGGAGGCTATACCTCCATCGATTTCCTAGGGTGTTTATGTGTACCAGATAAGGCTCTGGGAGTGTTCTTGTATGAGTAGCGCTGGCTAGCACTGCCAGGGCGAGATCTAGTACGTGCACATATCTGCTCAAGAAAGCCATTGCAGCAGCATTATTGGTAGAGCAACATAAGCATAATGCGAAGGTTGTGGGTTTATCTCCCACCAATTGGAAGTAATCTTTTCATCCACTTTCATTCCCCTTTTCCTCCATATTTCTACATCTCAATATAAAGCAATTAAATTCCTCAATGATTTCCTTTCTTTCATTGTCTCTTGGATTTATTACACAAAAGGCATACATAAAAAAAAAACTAATTCTTGAATTTCTTTACTAGTTGCATTATTTCAATTGTCATGTCAAGCTGCTTGTCCTCACTGACCTCTCTCATTTCTTTCAGCAGAAAGACCGAAAAAGCATCAAGGTGATCCGGTGGTTTGCATGTGTTTATTGCAGTTGTAACATTGCCTAATTTCTGTAATATTAATTCACCCTCATCTTTCCTTTTCCTTTTCCCCCCTCTTGATGTTGTCGCTTCAGATGCAACACTTCCCAACGTCCCTAGCTCTGCCTGCTGAAGACTGCCTGCTTAAGCCAGCGACGCTTGTGATTGCGGCCTGCTGTGGTGTGCTTCGGAAGCCTCTGGAATGTACAGCACTTCAAGCAGCGGTGAATCAAGTTGTTCCAAAATCTCCTGTGATTCTGCAGACTCGGACACCGTAGACAGTGTCGCTGCTTCCGCTTGTGATTCTTCACCTGACGGTGGCGGCACTTGAAGCGTTGCCAGATTGGAAAACTGGCACATCTTCATTAGGATGTCCGCAGCATTTCCCTCCTCACTTGAAAGGGGCACTGGTGGAACGTTGCCGGATGTCCTGCATGTGAGCGTAATAAGGTTTGCACATATTCTGAATGTGCAAATAATGTGCGGGTCTAAAGGCAAAAATATGCAATGGCTCAAGTTCATGCACATTTGTTTTAAGGTGTCATTTTATTAGAGAGCAATGCCCAAACTCTGAGTCAGTATTGTAGGGACAAAAGTGGCTTGCATACACAACCAGAATGAACATCTTTTGCAAGCACTGAAGTGTAGCTTTTGTATTTTATTGTTGCTTCAGATGCATTTAAGCACTTATTATGATGTCTGCGTGCCTAATGCCTAGTGATACCTTGTACTCGAAACAGTGCATGATATCTGGAATGTATCAGTTTCGAAATAAATAACATCAAGCATCCCACTACACTTAATCAGTACAACCATTTAATAAATGTCACAATGAAAGACCTACGCTTGTACTTTCTAAACATAGAGTAATAGTATTGTTATGTCTTGCTTTAACATAATGCTTTTTCCTGCTTACATTTTTTGCTTGAAACGTTCTCGCCTTGTAACTTTGTTTTCCTTTCATCTTTTTTTAAACTTCATGTCATACTAAACTATTTTTCTTAATTGAATGCAGATCTAAACACAGTGTGAAGCTTTGTATGTAGCAGTCAGTGCATTCATTGTTTGTATTTAGGAAGTTATGTATAATCATGTTTGTCATCTTGCCATCTGCCTTGTAGAGGGTTTTTTTGGGGCACAGTGAAGCTGATTTTGGTGAGCAAACGCCTCCAGAAAGTTTCTTAAAGCAATGACTTCTTTGCCTCTTCTTTAAACTTTCCCATCCCTGCTGCTGCTGTCTTGGCAAATAGCTCTTACTGAATGCCTCATACTAAAATTAAGGTAGTCAGTCGTTGAACCATTGCCATCCCAGCTGACTGCTGGCTACAGTATTGCACGAGTGACCAGTGCAGGACACAGTACAAATGCCGGATATAACAATGCAATCAGATAGTGGTGTTGGCACATAAAATTCCAGCAATCATTTTTTTCCCACAGTGATAATGTGGCTAACTGGATCATCTAGCCTTTCCTTGCAAATGTTTTCTAAGGAGGAACAACGCTCTCCACAAACATTGTGAAAGCTTTGCTTAAAGCAATGACCACAGCACTTGGGATCCACAGAATAATCCCAGGTGATAATTAGGTAAAGACAGTGCTGAACAGACACAAAAACCAGTATTATCAATTACACAGCTGACAATGCTGTCAATACATCGGTGAATTTATTATTCCTACAGCATGAGAGCTATGAATGAATCCTTGAGTGAACTAGGTAAAATTTGAGGGTTTGTGATGGAGCACTGATTTGCACAAAGCTGGCAAGCAAAAAAAAAATGCAAAATGAAAGCTGTTCATTGCAGTGAACAAACGTGAATATAACAATATTCAATACTCAGATAAATACCGCCTTTTGACTTGTACAATATATTCTATGATCAGTGTATAGAATCAAAGGAAACCACTTGTATCTAACACTACACATGCATCTTGTGGTATGTGGTGACTATTGCCAACGTTTTCTTTTTGTGTGCATCAGGCAAGTCCTTTGCTTTTTATTTGACCTGCTAGTTTGTATGTGATATTTTCTGCACTTCTGTCTTGTGCTTTATTATGCTAGGTTTTTATGTGCTACTTCAGTTATTTTGTACCTGTATTTCTGATTTTTCTGCGCGTTACTGCAAAGTTAAACTGGCTTTTTTGGTACCTAAATAAATAAATAAATAAATATACAAAGATATATCTTTGTACTGCATGTGTCCCCTGATAGGATCACATTTAACGAGATATGCGACAATCGGAGTAGCGATGCCGCACAAACTTTTTATCGCCAATGAGACAAAGCTGACTATAGTGCATGCTACGCGTCGATTTGCTCGTGTAAGCGCGATTTTGAGTTCCCACAGACGCGGCACGTTACCAGCTACAATATAGACATACGGCATCGCCGGTCGACGTGGCGAGTTCAATTTTTAACGCACCGTTTAAGATGTATTGTGTATGTGCCCACCTGTTGGTATGTTATATTAGGTTATAGCAGATATGCACGGCTGGCGTCTGTAGCCCTACGCGTTAAGTCCTGCAGCGTCCCCATGTTGGGCTCCTTGGTGGGTGGCCGCCATTGCTGCCGAAAGCAAACTAACATAGTATGGGAACACCCGCATTTCCCCGCCTACTTGATCGTCACCCTCAGAAGAGGGGGCGCACCGATGACTTAAGTACATATTTCCCCGCAGGGGCGTCTGCGTAAGCAGGCGTTTGGTGTGTTGCGACACCACGTACCCGAGCACACGAGGGTTGGACCCTCCCGCGTGTAGCCGTGCGCGGCTTAGCCGTGTCCGGGGAAAGGGGGATCCTGGGGGTTGAGCCGATGCCGGGTGTTTGGACCTTTAAGGCCCCCCGGCGGAGGCAACACACCCCTTTGGCCTCTGCTTCACATAGACGGCACCCCCGGACTGACCCACCCGGGGGAAATCGGCAGTCGCCTTTTCCTGTCTCTCTCTTCTCAAACCTTCGTCTTTATCTCTCACTTTACATCTTTCCTGTCTTCTTCTCTCTTCCATTTCCTTCCTTTCTCCACGGCGGCAAGGGTTAACCTTGTGTGGATATCCTACCTTGGGTACACCATATTGGGTTATAGTGATGGCGTACGGCTGGCGTCGTGCAGGCTTGTACACAAGCTCTGCCGCGTCCCCTCGTTGGGCTTGTGGTGGGCGGTCGGCGCTGTTGCTGAATCTTATATATTCTCATGGAAACTCCCTTCCCCAAACTTCCTGATCGCCCTCCGAAACGAGGGCGCACCGAAGATGTTTTTCAGTTTTTCGGACACCTAATCCAGAATTTTCCACGTCATTCACTCTGAAAAGCCAAACAAAGCAGTGCGAAACATATCACCATTCCTTGTCTCAAAGTCCTTGACTGATGTTTTTGGACCAGGTTACAAGGTGTCCAGGATGGCAAGCGGTGACCTCCTCTTGGAGCTCCGCGACCAGAAGCAATATGAGCAACTACAGAAACTAGTGTCATTCGGGGAGACCCACATAACAGTAACGCCACACCGTACAATGAACACCACCCGCGGTGTTGTTTCCGATGATGATCTGCTTGAGCTGACTGAGGCGGAGCTCCTGGAGGGCTTCAGTGAGCAAAATGTTATCAATGTTAGAAGAATAAATATAAGGCGAGATGGTAAAGAGATTCAAACGAAGCACTTAATAATCACCTTTGGTTCAAGTGTCCTGCCCGAGTCAATCGAGGCCGGGTACATCAAGCTCCGCGTTAGGCCGTACGTGCCCAACCCACTCCGCTGTTTCAAGTGCCAGCGCTTCGGCCACAGTTCGCAGAGTTGCCGAGGCCGCCAAACTTGTGCTAAATGTAGTGCCCAAGAACACACCACTGAAACGTGTGAGAACGCTCTCCACTGTGTAAACTGTGATGGGGAGCACGCCGCGTACTCGCGGTCGTGCCCCTCCTGGAAGAAGGAAAAAGAAATAGTAACGATCAAAGTGAAAGAGAATATATCGTTCAAAGAGGCACGAAGGCGGGTAGCATACCTGCCAAAGAAAACCTTTGCCGAAGTGGCGCGTCAGGGGGCAGCGTCACAACGGCCTCCGGCGGCTGTCCGACCCACAAACAGTGAGTCGGCAGTTACGCCATCTGCCCCCGCGGCGGTTGCAGCTAGCGCTGCTCCGCCAACCCAGCAGACGGGGCCATCGAACCCGAAGGTGGGCGCAGCCGAGGCTGCCCCAACCTCCGAGGCCCCCTCCAGCGCTGGCAACGGCCGGCGCAGCCAAATCCGTCAGGGAGCCCCATCGACCTCCGGGCTGGGGGGCGCAGGGGTTTTGCCTTCCGGGGCAGGACTCTCGCAGAAAACATCTCGCTCGCAAGAGCGCTTGTCCGGCGTCTCACAGGAGGCAATGGACACTACACCTGTCCTCAAGGCGCACCAAACGCCTAAGGAGCGCCGAGGTTCGCTCGAACGCTTCAGAAAGAGCAAAACCCCTATTACAGGGCCTCGAAAGGGTTCTGTAATCTAAGACATCCCTTTCCGTAAACACAGCACTAATTTAATTTAAAATATGGATACACAAATCATTCAATGGAATGTCAGAGGTCTACTTAGGAATCTTGATGATGTTCAAGAACTCATCCATAAACACAATCCAAAAGTGCTGTGTTTACAGGAAACACACTTGAAATCAAAATACACAAACTTTCTTCAACAGTATGTCACATTTCGCAAAGATCGCGATGCTGTCGCATCATCGGGTGGTGTTGCAATTATAATTCAAAAAAGCATAGCCTGTCAACGTGTACAGCTACGAACGGCCCTTGAGGCAGGGGCGGTTCGGGCTATTCTGCTGAAGAAACTTATCACTATTTCCTCGCTTTATATTCCCCCACATTATAAACTAAGCAAACATGAATTTCAGTCCTTTATAGATGAATTGCCAGAACCCTATGTTGTTCTTGGCGATTTCAGTGCGCATAACTACCTGTGGGGCGACCCTCATATAGATGCGCGAGGACGTCTTGTCGAACAATTCCTTTTTTCTTCTGGTGCGTGTCTGTTGAATAAGAAGCAACATACATATTACTCTCTAGCAAACAGAACCTATTCTTCCATAGATCTTAGCATAGTCTCCCCGTCTGTACTGCCTGAACTTGAATGGGAAGTTGCCGACAACCCTTATGGCAGCGACCACTTCCCTATACTGCTAAGATCACCTAAAGAAAATGAATATCCACCACACGCTCCTAGGTGGAATATTGACACAGCAGACTGGGAGAGGTTCCGAAACTTAACTAGTATATCATGGGACGACATGTCTTCTTTAGAAATCGATGCTGCTGTGGAGTACTTCACAGCTTTTATAATAGATGCCGCATCTAAATGCATACGTGAATTAGGCGGCTCGGCATGCAAACGACGTGTACCGTGGTGGAACAGCGAATGTAGGATCGCCCGTAAGAATCAGAACAAGGCGTGGGGGTTGCTAGGCGCTTCGCCCACTGCAGAAAATCTTGACAACTTTAAAAAAGTAAAATCCCAAGGTAGGAGAACCCGCCGACAGGCCAGAAGAGAAAGCTGGCAAAAGTATCTATCGAGTATTAACTCGTTTAGGGATGAGGCCAAAGCCTGGAACAGAGTTAATAGGATTAGAGGTAGGCAAACATACTCAGTTCCCTTGGTAAACGCACAGGGCGATACACTGCAAGACCAGGCCAACTCACTTGGGGAGCACTTTGAGAGTGTATCAAGCTCAAATCATTATTCGCAATCCTTCCTAAAATATAAACAAATAGAAGAATGCAAGCCACTCATCAATAAATGCCGACAGAATGAACCGTACAATTGCCCTTTTAGTGCTGCCGAGTTCCGCACCAGGATCTGATAGAATCATGTATGAAATGCTCAAAAACTTACACAATGACACGCAACTTACACTACTCACACTTTTCAACACCATCTGGGATGCAGGGTACCTTCCAACCGCGTGGAAGGAAGCCATTGTAGTCCCTGTTTTGAAACAAGGCAAAGACCCTTCCTCAGTGGCAAGTTACCGCCCGATAGCCCTGACAAGTTGCCTTTGTAAGGTATTCGAAAAAATGATTAATCGGCGACTCGTTCATTTCCTTGAACAGAGCAAAATGCTTGATCCTTATAAGTGCGGCTTCCGAGAAGGGCGCTCCACAACCGATCATCTCGTGCGTGTTGAAGGGAATATCCGGGACGCATTTATACATAAACGGTTCTTCCTATCGATATTTCTCGATATGGAAAAGGCGTATGACACAACGTGGCGTTACGGAATCTTAAGAGACCTGTCAGAAATGGGCATCCACGGAAATATGTTCAATATAATAAAAAGCTATCTGTCAAATCGTACCTTCCGGGTAAAAGTCGGCAATGCACTCTCACGTCCTTTTACGCAAGAAACGGGTGTACCCCAAGGAGGCGTGCTCAGCTGCACGCTATTTATCGTGAAGATGAACACGCTTCGTGCTTCACTACTACCCGCCATCTTTTACTCTGTCTACGTGGACGACATTCAAATAGCTTTCAAATCTTGTAACCTCGCAGTCTGCGAGAGACAGGTACAGCATGGCCTGAACAAAGTGTCAATGTGGGCAGACAAGAATGGGTTTAAGATCAATCCTAACAAAAGCTCTTGTGTTCTTTTTACAAGAAAGAGAGGACTTATCCCAGATCCTTGCATAGAACTGCGTGGACAACAGATACCTGTAAACAAAGAACACAAATTTCTAGGTGTCATACTTGACTACAGACTCACCTTCGTCCCCCACATTAAACATCTCAAAGAAAAGTGTCTAAAAACAATGAACATAATCAAACTTCTATCCCAGACTACGTGGGGTAGTGACAGGAAGTGCTTATTGAATCTCTATAAAAGCCTCATTCGATCACGACTAGACTATGGCGACGTGATTTACCACTCTGCCGCCCCCAGCGCACTAAGGATGCTAGACCCAGTCCACCATCTAGGAATCCGACTGGCCACTGGCGCTTTCAGAACGAGTCCCATACAAAGTTTATATGTAGAATCAAATGAGTGGTCACTTCATCTGCAGAGAACATACATCAGCCATACATATTTTCTGAAAGTCCACTCAAACCCCCAACATCCCTGTTTTAGTGCCATTAATGACATGACATGTGCTACACTCTTTCGCAATCGTCCGTCCGTAAGACAGCCTTTCTCGCTGCGTGTGAGGGAGCTTAGCGAAGAAATGCACGTTCCACTCCTCGAGCTTCGCCTAATGCATCCAGCCAAGCTGCTACCTCCTTGGGAGTGGCAGTTGATACAATGCGATATATCTTTCATGAAAGTCACAAAGCATGCCCCAGAGATTGAAATCAAGATGCATTTCCGGGAACTCCAGCACAAATACTCCTGCACGGAGTTCTACACCGACGCATCAAAGTCACACGACGGGGTATCCTATGCAGCCGTCGGTCCATCCTTCTCGGAATCCGACGTACTGCACCCGGAAACTAGTATCTTTACGGCTGAGGCCTACGCACTGCTGTCGGCCGTAAAGCATATAAATAAATCACAACTCCAGAAATCAATTATATATATACGGACTCCATCAGTAATCTTTGTGTAATCACAAAAATCCAGTATTTAATGAGCTCTACTCCGCACTGTGCAAAGCATATATATCTAACCAACATGTGATCATATGCTGGGTGCCTGGGCATAGGGGCATCGAGGGAAACGTTGTAGCCGACCAGATGGCCACATCAACTTCATCTCATGCAGTTAATCCTACTGCTTCGGTCCCTGTCACAGACCTGAAGCCTTTCTTAAGAAGGAAACTACGAAGCCACTGGCAACGCATGTGGGACGAAGAAATAAATAATAAACTGCATGTAATAAAGCCACAATTAGGTTTCTGGCCTCTTGTAACAAAATGCCGCCGGACAGATGTGCTATTCTGCCGCCTAAGAATAGGACACACTTTTGGCACACATAACTTTTTACTCACGGGAAACGAGCCTCCAACCTGTGGTAGATGCGGGGAGAGGCTGACCGTCCTCCACGTCCTACTGGAGTGTCGGGAAGCCGAACCCGAAAGAAAAAAACATTTTCTCTTAGCATACAGGCACCACATCCCCCTTCATCCTGTTATGTTACTTGGTCCAGAACCACTCTTTGACACCAACGCCGTCTTAGGTTTTTTGAAAGATGCTGTGTTGCATGTTATTAGCCCCACACGTTCGTAGCGCTTCCTCTCTTCTGAGGATGTCGCTGCGATAATTATTTTGAATAAGCACATGCCTCTAGGCCCTTGTGGTTCAAGGGCTCTGGCGAGGCTGTAGTGCTGTAAGCAATTTAACGTCTCGCATATTTTAAACAATGCATCATTCTTTTACGATGGATTTTAATCTTCACAGTCTTCGTCATTAATCATCGCCATAATTTTATAGCACGTAGATTTTACGCGCTTTACAGCGACTATTTTTAGGCCACTTTACAGCCAAGTCACATCTTCCATAATACATCGTTAACACTACCATTTGTCATGGCGCTCTTTGGCCATACCTGGCCCTTGCGCCATAAAACACTACACATCATCATAAGTACATATTTGACCCGCACAAAAGAGAACTACCCGAAATACCATGTTGTACATAGTGAGAACGCTGCAAAACAGGCCAGACTCATTTCACCATTCATAGTTTCAAAATCTTGGACTGAAGCCTTAGAGTCAGGTTATAAGGTGACGAAAATGGCAAGCGGAGATCTTCTTCAGATCCCACAGAAAAATCAATACGAAAAGCTAGGCAGTCTGGTGACCTTTGGTAGCGACCAGTTTCTGTTACACCACACCGATCAGTGAACAGCTCACGCGGAGTCGTGTCAGAGGCAGACCTTCAGGATCTGACAGAAGCTGAACTCCTGGAAGGGTGGAAAATTCAAAATGTGACCGATGTAAAGCGTATTATCATTAGACGGGACAATGAGGAAATTCCAACCAAGCATCTTAACATTTGCATCCAGCGTACTACCAGAAACCATCGAAACAGGATGTATCAGGTTAACGGTGCGACCATATATCCCCAACCCGAGACGATGTTTCAAATGTCAGAGGTTTGGCCATGGCTCGCAGAGCTGCCGCGGTCAAATAACTTGTGCAAAGTGTGGAGTCCAGGGCCACCCTTCCGACAATTGCAGTGGCACACCTCACTGTGTGAACTGCAGTGGAGGCCATCCGGCCTACTCACGCTCCTGTCCGAACTGGAAAAAAGAAAAAGGACATAATTACCCTCAAATTCAAAGAAAATATTTCGTTTAAGGAAGCCCGTAAGACGTGCTCACCTTTCCACAGCACACCTTATGCTGATGCGGCGCGTCGGGGGGCAGCGTCGCAGCGGCCAATGCCAAGTACCCAGCCCGCGTGCAGCGAGCAGGTACCTTTGGCTCCTGCCCCCAGGGTGGAAGTAGGTAAGCCTACTCCATCCAACCAGCAACCAGGCCAGGCTACCCTTGGGTTGCCGGCCCCACAAGAGTTATCTGCGGCATCCTGCGCTACACGCAGCGATCCCGCAGGACCGACAGCGGCCACGAAGGTAGGCGCAGCCGAGGCTGCCTCAACCTCCCCGGCCCCTTCCAGTGCTGGCAACAGCCGGCGCAGCCAAATCCCTCAGGGAGCCCCATCGACCTCCGGGCTGGTGGGTGCAGGGGTCCTGCCCTCCGAGGCGGGACTCTCTCGGGAAACTTCCCGCTCGCAAGAGCACGTGTCCGGCGCCTCACAAGAGGCATTGAACACAACACCTATCCCCACGGCGCACCAAGCGCCTAAGGAGCGGCGAGGCTCCCTCGAACGCTCCAAAAAAGGCAAAACCCCGGTTACAGGGCCTCCCAAGAGCTCTGTAATCTAATTCAACATTTCTGTTTCCGCGTACACAGCACCCATTTACATTAAATATGGATACACAAATCATACAATGGAATGTCAGAGGTCTTCTGAGAAACCTTGATGATGTACAAGAACTGATCCACCAACACAATCCAAATGTGCTGTGTTTATAGGAAACACACCTAAAATCAAAACGCACAAACTTTCTCCGACAGTATATAACCTTCCGTAAAGATCGCGATGATGGTGTCGCATCATAGGGTGGTGTTGCCATTGTCATCCATAAAAGCATTGCGTGTCAACATTTATAGCTACAAACGCCTCTTGAAGCAGTGGCGGTTCGAGCTGTTCTAAACAAACTCATCACTATTAGCTCTCTTTACATACCCCCGCATTACAAATTAACCAAACATGAATTCCAATCCTTTATAGATCAATTGCCAGAACCTTATGTTGTTCCCCGCAGGGGCGTCTGCGCAAGCAGGCGTTTGGTGTGTTGCGACACCACGTACCCGAGCACACGAGGGTCGGACCCTCCCGCGTGTAGCCGTGCGCGGCTTAGCCGTGTCTGGGGAAAGGGGGATCCTCGGGGTTGAGCTGATGCTGGGTGTTTGAACCTTTAAGGCCCCCCTGTGGCGGCAACACACCTCTTTGGCCTCCGCTTCACGTAGACGGCACCCCTGGACTGACCCTCCCGAGGGGAAATAGGCAGTCGCCTTTTCCTGTCTTCTTCCTCCACACGCTTTTTCTTTACCCTCTTCTTCACACCTGTCCTGTCTTCTTGTATCTTCTATTCACTTCATTTTTTCGTAGGTGGCAAGGGTTAACCTTGTGGGGCTAACCTACCTTGGTTACGTCGTATTAGGTTATAGTCTCGATGTACAGCTGGCGTGTGCAGGACTTGTTCGCATGTTCCTGTCGCGTCCCCTCGTTGGGCTCCATGGTGGGCGGCTGGCACCGTGGCTGAACAATACAATTTTTTCCTATGGCTCCTCCTTTCCCCCAAAATGATCGCCCCTCTTACAAAAGAGGGCGGACCGAAGCAACTGAATTTTTCCAGAAAAGAAAAGTAGCCTTCCCAAAATACCATGTAATACACAGTGAAGTAAAAGAAAAGCCAGCAAGAATCGTGTCCCCATTCACAGTATCAAAGTCCTTGACAGAAGCCCTCGGCTCTGGCTACAAGCTGTCAAAAATGTCTAGTGGCGATTTGCTGCTCGAACTTCGAGACAACGTGCAATACACCAAACTGTCAAACCTTGCGTCTATTGGGGACATCCCTGTCTCCGTTACATCCCACCGATCCCTCAACACTGTCCGCAGTGTAATATCAGAAATCGACTTCGTACAGTTAACAGAAGAAGAAATGCTTGAAGGACTCACCGACCAAGATGTCATAGACGTTCACCGGATCAAAATCCGGAAGGACAACAAAGAAATCGACACGAAACACCTGATCCTCACCTTCAACAGCAACACACTCCCTGAACAAATAGAAGTCGGCTACTTGAAAATAGATGTAAGGCCGTACATTCCCAACCCCCGCAGATGCTTCAATTGTCAGAGGTTCGGCCATGGCCCGCAGAGTTGCCGGGGCCGCAAAATTTGCGCAAAATGTGCTTCGAAAGAATATGCTACTGAAAACTGTAACGGTGCAGCGCGCTGCATAAACTGCGAAGGAGAACATGCCGCGTACTGCAGGGCGTGTCCGTCCTGGAAATAAGAAAAAGAAATCATCACGCTGAAAACCAAAGAAAATACTTCATTCAAAGAAGCGAGAAGGCGAATCGCGCTAACAAACACATTCTTCTTCAATGGAAGAAGTAACTTCACCGGTGTGGTGCGACGGGGCGTAGCGCCACACCAACCTTCGGCGGCTGCTGAGGCAACGGTTTACCGGGCCTTCAGCACAGCCACCCACGCGCCAGGCAGAGGCAGCGCAAGCTGCCCTGCCACCTACTAATCCGGGCCCGCCGGCCCTAAAGTCGGCCGCCCAAGAGGTTTCTCTCCAACGGGAGAGGCCTGAAACACACACACCCGCGGTGTCGCGGAGCTCCAGCGTCTTAGGAGAGGCCATGGAGACAACTTCCAGTCCGCCCCCGCAACCGCGGGTCAAAACTCACTTGAAAGAAAGAAAAAAGAAAGAACCCCAATAACGGGTCCTCAAACACGAGGAACCTTATCATTTATAGCCACACCCCTACAATATAGTTAAACATGGCGTTCCTGATACATTGGAATTGTCGTGGACTTATCAAAAACAATAGCGACATAAAAGATATCCTAAACACTTTTTCTCCTGTGGCTTTATGTTTACAAGAGACGAACTTAGGACCACAACATAAGAACATTTTAAACAACTACAAAGTATTTCGTTGTGACAGAGAGCAAGCGAGTAGGCTCTCTGGAGGTGCCGCGATTATAGTCCAAAATGGTGCTGCTACTCACGAAATCAGGCTTCAAACGAAATATGAAGCTGCAGCAGTGACCGTCCTTGATTTTAAAACAATTACCATATGTACTCTGTATCTGGAACCACATATAAATGTTACACTTCATGATTTAGAAGCACTTTTTAAACAACTACCAGAGCCATATTTAGTAGTGTTGCATATGGGTCGCAAGCCCCAAGGGTAGCGTTGGCCTGGGGCACAACTGGAAGCATCCGAAGGTTCTGGCAAAGCATGAGTCGAATGCTAACAGAACAACGTGTTTATTCTAGCATCGCAAAAGAGCGGTCGGTCATGTCGACCGAAGTGGAGAGACAGGAGAGCACGTTACTCGACAGAAGAAATCGGAGCCTCTCTCTTGACGTCCGGGGGCAGCTGCTTTTATACTCTCGCAGTCGAGGGCAAGAAGGAACGCCTCGTCAGAGGCGCACGTGACGGCGGGGCACGGACACGCTGAGATACACGTTGAGGCGAGTGTAATGACGCATCCGCCGGGCCGGCGCCGGTCAGACCTCCTCGCTTCACACTTGGGGAGCTCCTCTCCCCGGCTGCCGCGCTTTGACAAGCGTGGGCACCAACGTGCACACACACGCACACACGAATACACGTGGCATTGAAACATGCCTGCACGCGCTTGGCGGGGAGGCGTTGCGGAAGCGCTGAACGGGCCAAAATGTCCGCCGCTTTGAATGAAGCCCCGGCGTCCGTTGCATCCGCGCCGGCTATACCGTGCATCGTAGGCGAAACGTAACAGACCTCCCCGCCGGGGGAAGGAAATCCCGATGGTCAGGGGACGGCATCCGCTGTCCGGAGGGATGTCGCTCGATGATGCTCATAACCGAAGTCGGTCGTCCCTCGGCGTTTCTTGAGCGCAGCGCACAGAGAAGGCCTCGTTCTCACGTTCAGGTTCACACAGGACACTGCAAAGTGACTTCGGGAGAGTTGCCATTTTTCTCTCGTTCCCAGCAAGCGTTAGAATTACGTCGAAACTCAACCGCTCAGTCAGCAAGCACGAAACAACCCTCACTAAGCCATGCCAGGCTCTTTCCCCTTTTATACTACTGCCTAGTTCCTTACAGTATTCTAGCAGCACCCAGAACACGTCCACAAATTGGAAAATTGCACTGGAAAGCACGTCATCACTTTGAAACACTAAACAAAAGCAATATGTTAAAAATCCTGCCTCAGGAAGAAAAACATCAGTAACAAACAACTGTGAGGCTGATTCCTACATTAGGGGCTTCGACTTAAGCCATCGGCGTTACCGTTGAGACTCCCCTTTTTGTAACGCACCTCAAAGGAATATTGTTGCAAAGCGAGGCTCCAGCGCAGGAGGCGGCCATTTTTGGGAGAGATGGTCTGCAGCCATTGGAGAGGGCAGTGATCCGTCTCAATAATAAACCTCGAGCCGGCTAGGTAGCATGACAATTTCTGAACGGCCCACACGAGACACGCGCATTCTTTCTCGGTGGCGCTCTACGCCTGCTCACGACTGGTCAGCTTACGACTAGCATACAGGACGGGGTGTTCCACTTCTCCATT
This sequence comes from Dermacentor andersoni, assembly GCF_023375885.2. NCBI lineage: Eukaryota > Metazoa > Arthropoda > Arachnida > Ixodida > Ixodidae > Dermacentor > Dermacentor andersoni. The sequence goes on from NC_092816.1 coordinate 167,087,251, forward strand.
TTCCCGTTCGCACAGTACAACGCCCATGCCTCGCTCACTAGCATCGCACTGAACAACGAACCTTTTTGTGTAGTCTGGCGATCGTAGCACAGGCTGGCTTGTTAGGGCGCTCTTTAGGGCGCTAAAAGCTCTTTCCTTTGTCTCGTCCCAGACGACTGTTTGGGGCTCTGTTTTTCTTAGAGCACCCCGCAGGGGCGTCTGCGTAAGCAGGCGTTTGGTATGTTGCGACACCACGTACTCGAGCACACGAGGGTTGGACCCTCCCGCGTGTAGCCGTGCGCGGCTTAGCCGTGTCTGGGGAAAGGGGGATCCTGGAGGTTGAGCCGATGCTGGGTGTTTGGACCTTCAAGGCCCCCCGGCGGAGGCAACACACCTCTTCGGCCTCGGCTTCACATAGACGGCACCTCCAGACTGACCCACCTGGAGGAAATCGGCAGTCGCCATTTCCTGTCCTCCTCTCCAATCTTCGTCTTTCTCTCCCACATTTACATCTTTCCTGTCTTCTCTTCACTTCTTTTACTACCGTATTTCCTGGCAGCAAGGGTTAACCGTGTGTATCTACCCAACCTTGGGTACATATATTAGGTTATAGCGGCGTTGTATAGCTGACGTATACAGGTATATTCCTAACCTCGTAGCGTCCCCTTGTTGGGCTCGGTGGTGGGTGGCTACCATCGCCGCTGAATATTCTAAGAATGACATGGCAAATGCATTCCCCCCCTTCCAAGTCCTCCTAACAAAAGAGGGCGCAGCGAAGCAATTTTTGATTTCACTTTCAAACCCAGCGTAGAAACATTCCCACGTTACCATGTGATCCACAGTGAAGGACCCCTGCCAATGAGAAAAATATCCCCTTTCCTAGCAGCAAAATGCATAGCAGAAAAAATTGGAAAGCAATACAAGGTCTCAAAGATGTCAAGTGGCGACCTCCTCCTTGAACTCAAAACCAAAGACCAAGTAGAAAAGCTCGCTGATCTCGCCAGTGTCGGTGACATCAAAGTCACAATCTCAGCACACCGTTCGCTTAACACAAGCAGGGGCGTAATATCAGAAGAATATTTCTTAAACCTGAGCGATGAAGAACTCCTGGAAGGTTTCCAAGAACAGAATGTAATAAAGGTTCAAAGAATAACTCTCCGAAGAAATAACGAACAAATACCGACCAAACACGTTATACTTACCTTTGGTACCAGTATTGTTCCTACTACACTTGAAGCAGGCTATCTGAAGATCAACGTAAGACCATATATCCCAAACCCGAGGCTGTGTTTCAAGTGCCAGAGGTTCGGACATGCATCGCAATCATGCAGAGGTAAATCAACATGTGCAAAGTGTAGCGCCAATGACCATCAGTCGGAGAACTGCAATGCTGCTCCGCACTGCACAAACTGCAAAGGAGATCATCCAGCATATTCACGATCTTGTCCTTGCTGGAAGAAAGAAAAAGAGATAATTGCACTTACGGTGAAAGAAAACATTTCCTTCCATGAACCAAGAAAGAAACTAGCACACTTACCTCAAACAACCTACGCCAGTGCGGTGCGACAGGGTTCAGCACCACAGTGGTCTCGGGAGTCTATAGGGACCGCAGACAGTGGCCCAGTAGTAACTCCATCCGTCCCCTTGGTGGCAGCAGCCAGTGCTGCTCCATCATCATCATCACAGACCGGCCTGCAGACCCAGGTTCCACAGGGCCCCAGGCTAAATCGAACACCCAGGCCTGAGACGCGCGTCTCAGCGCCTGGTTCTCGATCATCCAGCGCCTCGGAGAAGGCTATGGAGGTCGACAAAAAAACTCCGGCGTCTTCGACGCCAAAAGATCAGCGCTCTTTGGAGCGCACTAAGAAAGACAAGATCACAATAACTACGCGAACAAAGGGACCGATAACCTGAACGGTTACCGTTATTCCAATAGTACATTTCCGATAATAAATGTCACCTACAGTTGCTTAGTACACATATATAAATTAACATTCTCACTTGTGCCACTATGGCTTTTATCATACATTGGCATTGTAGAGGACTTATTCACAATTTGGGTGACATTAAAGACATAACAAATAAGTTTTCGCCAGTCGCATTTTGCTTACAAGAAACAAACTTAGGCCCTAAACACAATCAATTCCTTAGAGGCTTCACCGTTGTTCGAAGGGACCGCGAATGTTCCAGCCGTTTGTCGGGAGGAGTGGCTATAGTCGTACAGGGTGGCACTCCCACCCGAAATGTCCAATTAAATACATATTTAGAGGCCGTAGCTGTCACCATTCTATCCTACAAAACCATCACCATTTGCTCACTATATATTCCACCCCACACACATTTTACTATTAAAGACTTAGAAAAAATAACAGATCAGTTGCCGGAGCCATTTGTCCTGGTAGGAGATTTTAATGCTCATGGTACTCTTTGGGGCAGCGTCAAGACTGACCAAAGAGGACAACTCGTTGAAGATTTTATTCTATCAAATGATATCTGTCTTTTAAACTCAGGTGCGCCAACTTGTTTCTCACCGACTTCCCGCACATTTAGTTGTTTAGATTTAGCTTTTTGTTCACCCTCTCTTTTTACTGATTTTAAATGGGAAGCCCTCGACACGTCATATGGCAGCGACCACTTACCCGCACTCATCAAACTCCTACCATCACCACAAACTTTAGTAACTAGACCACGCCGATGGAAATTACAGCTCGCTGACTGGCAGGCTTTTATGGAGAACGCGAAACTGGAAAATGTCTTTTCGCCAGAGCTTAGTATTGATGAACTTAATAAAAAAATCACTGAAGTCATAATCACAGCGGCAGAAAAGGCGATACCCCTGTCATCGGGTATAGTGCACAAAAAGCTAAAGCCCTGGTGGACGAAGGAGTGTACCGACGCTAAAAAAGAACAAAATAAGGCCTGGGGAATCCTACGGAGATACCCCACCTATAGCAACCTGTTAAACTTCAAGCGAGCCAAAGCCAAAGCACGATTCATTCGAAGAAATGCTGAAAAATCTTCATGGCAAAAATACATCTCTTCAATTAATAGTACGGTAACATCGAAACGAATGTGGGACCAGGTGAGGAAATTTAGAGGACAGTATTCATCTTACACAATACCGTTACTTACAAGTCCAGGCACACAAACAACAATACAAGAACAGGCAGATATACTTGGAGAACATTTCCGCGATGTATCCAGTTCAGGGAATTATACAAAGGAGTTTTTACAATACAAACAGTCTGCTGAAAAACAGAAGCTGCCCCACTACTGGCGCATCAAACGAACCGTACAATTCCCCCCTCACACAACAAGAAATAAACAGAGTTCTTTCAGCAGGGAAACACAGCGCCAGGTCACGACCATATTCACTACGCCATGCTGGCTCATTTATCTCAAGCATCTGTAAACGCTCTCCTTAAATTTTTTAACTTAATCCGGGAATCTGGCATAATGCCGGAAGAATGGAAAAAGGCAATAGTAGTTCCATTTCTAAAAGCCGATAAACCGCCCACATCCGCAAGTAACTAGAGACCTATTGCCCTCACAAGCTGTTTGGCAAAATCATATGAAAGCATCATCAATATAAGGCTGTCATTTATTTTAGAATCAAGAAACCTTATTGACCCCCATCAGTGTGGATATAAAAAGGGTTGTTCAACCACTGACCATTTTGTCCGTCTAGAACATGAAATTCGATGTGCATTTCTACACAAACAGCACTGTCTTGCAATTTTCTTCGATCTAGAAAAAGCCTATGATATCACATGGAGATATGGAATTTTAAGAGACCTCGCTGACCTCGGCATACGGGGTAAAATGCTGAACTGCCTAGCTGATTTCATGTCTAATAGAACATTTCAGGTACGTCTGGGCTCCGTACTATCACATACATTCAAACAGGAAAATGGTGTTCCACAAGGCTGTGTTCTCAGCACGACACTCTTTATAGTAAAAATGAATTCAGTTAATAAGATTATACCGTCGTCTCTTATGCACTCCGTTTACGTAGACGATCTCCAAGTGGCTTGCCGCGCTTCAAATTTGCCAACCTGTGAAAGGCAGCTTCAAATGACAATAAATAAACTAACACAATGGGCTAACAAAAATGGTTTCCGCTTCTCCACACAGAAAACGGTTACTGTTTTGTTCTCTCAGAAACGAGGGCTACACAGCGATCCAGTCCTAAAATTGAACGACACCATACTGCCGGTGAAACAAGACCATAAGTTTTTAGGAGTAACCTTTGACACCAAACTTAATTTCCTAACTCACATACCCCGCAGGGGCGTCTGCATCAGCAGGCGTTTGGTGTGTTGCGACACCACGGACCTGAGCACACGAGGGTTGGACCCTCCCGCGTGTAGCCGTGCGCGGCTTAGCCGTGTCCGGGGAAAAGGGGATCCTGGGGGTTGAGCCAATGCCGGGTGTTTGGACCTTTACGGCCCCTCGGCGGCGGCAACACACCCCTTTGGCCTCGGCTTCACGTAGACGGCACCCCCGGACTGACCCACCCGGGGGAAATCGGTAGTTGCCTTTTCGTGTCTCTCTCTCCCTACAACCTTCGTCTTTTCCTTACTTTCCACCTTTCCTGTCTCCTTCTCACTTCTTTATTACTTCCGACCTTTCTGGCAGCAAGGGTTAACCTTGTGTGAGTAGCCAACCTTGGTTATATCATATTGGGTTATAGCGGCAACGTACAGCTGGCGTTTGCAGGCCCTGTTGTTCAGGCCCTGCAGCGTCCCCTTGTTGGACTCCATGGTGGGTGGCTAGCGTTGCTGCCGAAAACTACACTTCCACACATGGCTGTTTCCTTCCCTCCACTACCTGATCGCCCTCAGAAAAGAGGGCGCACCGATGAAGTCTTCCAGTTTTTTGGCCGCCAAAAAGAATCATTCCCACGTTTCCATGTGATTCATTCTGCAAACCCAGATAAACAAGTACGAACGATCTCACCCTTCCTTGTTTCCAAGTCATTGACTGAAGTCTTTGGTCTTGGTTATAAGGCGTCGAGGATGGCAAGTGGTGATCTCCTCTTGGAGCTCCGCGACCAAAAACAATATGAAAACTTGTCAAAACTAGTGTCATTTGGGGAAACCCAGATAATTATTACCCCGCACCGCACGATGAACACCACCCGTGGTGTTGTCTCTGACGATGACTTGATGGAGCTCACCGAGGCTGAACTCTTGGAGGGCTTCAGTGACCAGAATGTTATCAATGTTAAGCGAATTAAGATGAGGCGAGATGGAAAAGAGATCAAAACGAAACACCTGATACTCACCTTCGGCTCAAGTGTCCTTCCCGAGTCCATCGAGGCCGGTTATATCAAACTTCGTGTTAGGCCATACATTCCCAATCCTCTCAGATGCTTTAAGTGCCAACGTTTCGGCCACAGTTCACAGAACTGTCGAGGCCGGCTGACTTGTGCCAAGTGCAGTGACAACGAACATTCCTCTGAAACGTGTCGGAACACTCCACATTGTGTTAATTGTGATGGCGAGCATGCCGCATACTCGCGGTCATGCCCGTCCTGGAAGAAAGAAAAAGAAATAGTCACAATCAAGGTCAAAGAAAACATATCTTTCAAGGAGGCACGTAGGCGGGTGTCATACCTGTCTAAGAGTAGCTTTGCCGATGTGGCGCGTAAGGGGGCAGCGTCACAACGGCCTCCGGCGGCTGTCCGACCCACAGGCAGTGAGTCGGCAGTTACGCCATCTGCCCCCGCGGCGGTTGCAGCTAGCGCTGCTCCGTCTACCCAGAATGAGGGACCATCGACCCCGAAGGTGGACGCAGCCGAGGCTGCCCCAGCCTCCGAGGCCCCTTCCAGCGCTGGCAACGGCCAGCGCAGCGAAATCCCTCTGGGAGCCCCATCGACCTCCGGGCTGGTGGGCGCAGGGGTCTTGCCCTCCAAGGCGGGACTCCCTCTGAAAACCTCTCGCTCGCAAGAGCGCTTGTCCGGCGCCTCACACGAGGCAATGGACACTACACCTGTCCCCAAGGCGCACCAAACGCCTAAGGAGCGTCGAGAATCGCTCGAACGCTTCAAAAAGAACAAAACACCTATTACAGGGCCTCGAAAGGGCTCTGTAATATAAGGCATCCACTCCGTTTCCGTAAACACAGCACCAATTTACCTTAAACATGGATACACAAATCATTCAATGGAACATCGGAGGTCTCCTTAGAAACCTTGATGATTTGCAAGAACTCATCCACAAACATAATCCAAAAGTGCTGTGTTTACAGGAAACACACTTAAAATCTAAACACACAAACTTTCTCCGTACGTATGTTACGTTTCGCAAAGATCGCGATGATGCCGTCGTATCATCGGGCGGTGTTGCGATTCTTACTCATAGAAGTATTGCGTGTCAACCTCTACAGCTACAAACGCCCCTTGAAGCAGTGGCGGTTCGAGTTGTCCTACTAAACAAACTCATCACCATTTGCTCCCTTTACATACCCCCGCATTACCAACTGAACAAACATGAATTTCACTCCTTGATCGATCAATTGCCAGAACCTTATGCTCTTCTTGGCGATTTCAATGCGCACAGCTCCCTGTGGGGCGACTCCCGTATAGATGCGCGAGGTCGCCTTGTTGAACAGTTCCTTTTTTCTTCTGGAGCGTGCCTTATCAATAAGAAAGAACCCACATATTACTCTCTTGCAAACCGATCCTTTTCGTCAATAGACCTTAGTATAGTCTCCCCGTCTGTACTGCCTGAACTTGAATGGGAAGTTACCGACAACCCTTACGGTAGCGACCACTTCCCTATACTGCTAAGATCATACAAAGAAAACGAATATCCACCATACGCTCCTAGGTGGAAGATTGAGACAGCTGATTGGGAGAAATTTCGATCTCTAACTAGTATCTCATGGGCTGACCTGTCTTCGTTAGGAATTGACGCTGCAGTCGAGTTTTTTACAGCATTCATAATAGATGCCGCGTCAAAATGCATATCCGAAGTAAAAGGCTTGGCCTGCAAACGACGTGTCCCATGGTGGAACGACGATTGTAGGATCGCTCGTAATAAACAGAACAGGGCGTGGGGGTTGCTACGCGCTTCTCCCACTGCAGAGAATCTAGTCAACTTTAAAAAAGTAAAATCCGAAGGCAGGCGAACCCGCCGACAGGCCAGACGAGAAAGTTGGCAGAAGTTCCTATCGAGTATTAACTCGTTCAGAGATGAGGCGAAAGCCTGGAACAGGGTCAATAGGTTAAGAGGGCGACAAGCACATGCACTTCCTTTGGTAAACACAGAAGGCGATACCCTACAAGATCAGGCGGACTCACTTGGGGAGCACTTTGAGAGCGTGTCAAGTGCCAACCATTACTCGCAATCCTTTCTCAAATATAAACAAATAGAAGAATGTAAGCCACTCATGAGAAAATGTCAACAGAATGAACCATACAACTGTCCTTTTAGCATTGCCGAGTTGAGAGCTGCCTTGAGCGCATGCAAGAGCTCTGCTCCGGGATCTGACAGAATCATGTATGAAATGATCAAAAACCTACATAAAGACACCCAAGTTACACTAGTCACACTTTTCAACACGATTTGGGCTGCGGGATACTTCCCGACTACATGGAAAGAAGCCATTGTGATCCCGGTTTTGAAACAAGGCAAAGATCCTTCCTCAGTGGCAAGTTACCGCCCGATAGCCCTGACAAGTTGCCTTTGTAAGGTATTTGAAAAAATGATCAATCGCCGTCTCGTGCATCTCCTAGAGTCCAGTAAAATGCTTGACCCATTTCAATGTGGTTTTCGGGAAGGGCGATCTACAACCGACCATCTTGTGCGCATCGAAGCGAGCATTCGCGATGCCTTCGTGCACAAGCAATCCTTCTTATCTGTATTTCTGGATATGGAAAAAGCGTACGACACAACCTGGCGGTACGGAATCCTGCGCGATCTTTCCGCGCTAGGTATCCGCGGCAATATGCTAAATACTATAGAGAGCTACCTAGAGAACCGTACATTTCGAGTGAAAATAGGTCCTGCACTGTCGCGTACATTTAAACAGGAAACTGGGGTACCCCAGGGTGGCGTACTCAGCTGCATGCTCTTTGTCGTAAAGATGAACACGCTTCGTGCATCTTTACCACCAGCTATTTTCTATTCCGTGTACGTAGACGATATACAAATAGGTTTTAAATCCTGCAACCTCACAGTCTGCGAGAGACAGGTACAGCATGGTTTGAACAAGGTGTCACAGTGGGCAGAGAAAAATGGATTTAAAATCAATCCTCACAAGAGTTCTTGTGTTCTGTATACAAGAAAGAGAGGCCTGGTTCCGGATCCTTGCTTAGAACTGTGTGGACAACAGATACCTGTAAACAAAGAACACAAATTTCTAGGTGTTATACTTGACAATAGACTCACTTTCATCCCACACATAAAATATCTTAAAGAAAAATGTCTGAAAACAATGAACCTCTTGAAACTTCTATCGCAAACTACGTGGGGTAGTGACAGGACGTGCCTAATGAATCTCTATAAGAGCCTGATTCGGTCACGATTAGATTATGGTGCCGTGATCTACCATTCTGCCGCCCCGAGCGCGCTAAAGATGCTAGATCCGGTCCACCATCTAGGAATCCGCTTAGCCACGGGCGCTTTCAGAACGAGTCCCATACAAAGTTTATATGCAGAATCGAATGAGTGGTCACTTCATATCCAGAGAACATACATCAGCCAAACATATTTTTTGAAAGTCCACTCTAATCCTCAACATCCGTGTTATAATACCGTTAACGAGATGACATACGCTACACTCTTTCGCAATCGTCCCTCCGTAAGACAGCCTTTCTCGCTGCGTGTGAGGGAGCTTAGTGAAGAAATGCAAGTTCCACTCCTCGAGCTTCGCCTAATGCATCCAGCCAAGCTGCTACCTCCTTGGGAGTGGCAGCTGATACAATGCGACACATCTTTCGTTCAAGTTACAAAGCACGCTTCAGACATTGAAATCCAAATGCATCTCCGGGAACTCCAACACAAACACTCCTGCACGGAGTTCTACACAGACGCATCGAAGTCACACGACGGGGTGACCTACGCAGCCGTCGGGCCATCCTTCTCGGAAACCGATGTTCTGCATGCGGAAAATAGTATCTTTACGGCTGAGGCCTACGCACTATTGTCGGCTGTGAAGCATATCAGGAAATCAAAACTCCAGAAAGCAGTCATATATACGGATTCCCTTAGTGTTGTGAAGGCCTTGCTGTCACTCTCTAACCACAAAAATCCGGTAATTAATGAGCTCTATTCCGTTTTGTGTAAAGCGTATATAGGTAACCAGCATGTCATCATATGCTGGGTGCCAGGTCATAGGGGCATCGAAGGTAACGTGCTGGCGGACCAGATGGCCACGTCAGTTGCATCATTTTCTGCTAATCCCACCGCTGCAGTTCCTGTCACAGACCTGAAGCCCTTCTTGCGGAGGAAACTACGGAACCAGTGGCAACGCCTATGGGACGCGGAAACAAATAATAAGCTCCACGTGATAAAGCCACAGTTAGGATTCTGGCCTTCCGTAACAAAATCACGCCGGACAGATGTCCTATTCTGTCGTCTACGAATAGGACACACATTTGGCACACATAAATTTTTACTCACCGGAAACGAGCCTCCAACCTGTGGTAGATGCGGGGAGAGGCTGACCGTCCTCCACGTCCTTCTGGAGTGTCGGGCAGCCGAATATGAAAGAAAGAAACATTTTCCCTTAGCATACCGCCAGCACATCCCCCTTCATCCAGTAATGTTACTCGGCCCAGAACCGCTGTTTCACTCCAGCGCAGTCCTGGGCTTCCTGAAAGATGTTGTCTTGCATGTTCTTAGCCCTACATGTTCGTAGCGGGTCCTCTCTTCAGAGGATACCGCTGTGATAGCTCTTTCGTATAGCACGCGCCTCTAGGCCCTTGTGTTTCAAGGGCTCTGGCGAGGCAGCAGTGCTCCAAGTAATTTTACTATCTCATACATCTTCTATTCTGCATCATTCTTTTACGATGGATTTTAGTGTTCATAGTACTCGTCATTAGTCATCGCCATAATTTTATAGCATGTAGATTTTGCGCACTTTACAGCGACAATTTTTAGGCCAGTTTACAGCCAAGTCACATCTCCATAATACATCGTCAACATCACCACTTGTCATGGCGCTCTTTGGCCAAACCTGGCCCTTGCGCCATTAAACACCACATATCATCATCATCATCATAACTCACATAAAAGCGCTAAATATCCTTAAAATTTTGTCTCATAAGCACTGGGGTTCCGACCGAACGTGCCTTTTACGTGTTTACCGGTCTCTTGTGCGTAGCCTTTTAGACTACGGCTCCGTGGTTTACGGCTCAGCCAGACAGTCCTACATCCAACGACTTGATCCGGTACATAACCTTGGACTGCGACTGGCAAGTGGTGCGTACCGAACTTCACATATTCCAAGTTTATACGTCGACTGTAATGAACCTTCCTTACAGCAGCGCAGAGCTTTCCTCACTTTTTCCTACGTACTCAGAATTCAGTCATCACCCCAACACATATGCTACAACATCCTCACACAATGCAACACACGCTTACACTACACAAATAAACCGAAGACGATTAGGCCACTTGTCCTGCGGTATGAGCAATACTGTCGGGATTATGGCATTCCCCACGGAGTCCTCCAGGTTGCCAAGAAACCACAACGGTTGGCCCCGTGGTACGATTTCACACACTTATGTGATTGGACGTTAACACATTTAAAGAAAAAAGACATCCCACACGAACACATTAAACAAGAATTCCGTGCACTTCAGGACAAATATCAAAATAACATCCAATATTACACTGATGGCTCTAAAACAAAAGATCACGTGGGTGTGGGGGCCGTAGCGGAAAATTGGGAAACAAGTGTTCGATTGCCACAACACGCTTCTGTTTTCACGGCTGAAGTTTACGCCATCTGGGTTGTTGTGAAAAAGATTGTCACTGATAAACACAAAAATGCAGTCATATACACAGATTCTTTAAGCACACTAAAGGCTCTACATCCCAAATCTGAGTGTGAACCCCTGATAAGAGACATTTTAAATATGTTGGCGCTTAACAAATACGGGAGGTCAATTCGTTTCTGCTGGGTTCCAAGTCATGTTGGGATACCGGGTAACGAAGCAGCTGACAGATGTGCATCGATGGCAGCGTACAAAGAGATAACAAACACAATACTTCCATACAAAGATAGCATCCGTGCGATTAGAAAAGCCTTAACGGCAAAATGGCAACGCGAATGGGACCGTTGTGGCGACAACAAGCTACATCTCACTAAACCCATACTTGGCGAGTGGAAGTCATGCTGTCATCAGGAGCGGTTCATCGAAGTAGTTTTATGCCGACTACGCATTGGGCACACACACCTCACACACAATTACTTACTTACAAAAGAAGACACACCAACATGCGAGAAATGTCAAGAACCACTAACAGTTATGCACATATTACTGACATGTACGCATATTGAAACACACAGACGAGCACTTTTGCGCAAGCTATATCAACTACACATACCTTTGCACCCTGCTCTAATTTTAGGTGATAATCCACTAGTACCATTATGTGACATCCGTAAATTTCTAGATGACACTGGCTTTTTACATAAAATATAGATTAACAAAGTCTTTTCCTTTAAAAACTGGATTTTAAAACACCTCGTGTTTGGCGCAGCATAGCCTCAGCCGCTTTTGCGCCATTAAACCCCATTTAACTAACTAACTAACCGATGCACTACATCCGGAAACAAGCATCTTTACGGCCGAGGCCTACGCATTACTCTCTGCCGTGAAGCACATAAGATCAAAACTTTCAAAAGCAGCGATCTATACAGACTCTCTAAGCGTCGTGAAGGCCTTAATGTCACCCTACAAACATAAAAATCCCGTATTCAATGAACTGTATTCGGTATTATGTAAAGCGTACTCATCTAACCAGAATATCATAATATGCTGGGTCCCTGGCCATAGGGGAATCGAAGGTAACGTTCTCGCGGACGAGATGGCCACGTCCATCACATCGCAAGCTGTTAACCCTACCGCTGATGTGCCTGTCACAGACCTGAGGCCTTTCTTACGAAATAAACTGCGAAATCACTGGCAGTGCACGTGGGACGCGCAAACAAATAACAAACTGCATGTCATAAAGCCCCAGTTAGGTTTTTGGCCCTCCCCAACAAAATGTCGGCGAACAGATGTCCTATTCTGTCGCCTCAGAATAGGACACACATTTGGGACCCATCATTTTCTACTTACTGGAAGCGAACCTCCAACCTGCGGTAGATGCGGGGAGAGGCTGACCGTCCTCCACGTCCTCCTGGAGTGTCGGGCAGCCGAATCTGAGAGAAAGAAGCATTTTCCCCTAGCATACCGGCAGCAGATCTCCCTTCATCCCGCAATGTTACTCGGCCCAGAACCTTTATTTGACGCAAACGCAGTCCTAAGTTTTCTGAAAGATGTCTTCCATGTTGTTAGCCCCACATGTTCGTAGCGGGTCCTCTCTTCAGAGGATGCCGCTGTGATAGCTCTTTCCTATAGCACATGCCTCTAGGCCCTTGTGTTTCAAGGGCTCTGGCGAGGGAGCAGTGCTCCAAGTAATTTTACTATCTTATATATTTTCTATTTTGCTTCATTCTCCTACGATGGATTTTAATGTTCATAGTATTCGTCATTAATCATCGCCATAATTTTATATCACGTAGATTTTATGCACTTTACACCAACTATTTTTAGGCCACCTTACAGCCAAGTCACATCTCCATAATACATCGTCAACATCACCACTTGTCATGGCGCTCTTTGGCCACACCTGGCCCTTGCGCCATTACACACCACATATCATCATCATCATCATCATCATCATTGTGTAGTTTACCGATGTGTAACAAGTAACACTGATAGCCACCTACTACAAACTGACCTGGACGCAATAAGTGCATGGTGTTCTAATTGGTTAATGCCATTAAATATTTCCAAAACTAAACTCATGTCTTTCACCAATAGGCCACGAATTCTAACCACCCTTGATAACAACCCTGTGGAACTCGCAACTACTTACAAGTACCTTGGCATCAATCTTCAGTCAAACTTATCATGGAATAATCATATTAATTTTACCCTTGCCTCTTCGAATCGTACTCTCGGACTTATTAAACATAACTTAAAAGAAGCCCCAATGCATGTTAAAAAACTAGCATACACAACATTAATCCGTCCTAAACTAGAATACGCGTCTGCCATCTGGGATCCCGAAAAAACTTATATCATCAGTAACATCGAAGCCTTGCAGAACCGTGCTGCGCGATTTATATTTTCAGATTATTCACCTTACACCAGCGTCACCTCGTTAAAGAATAAAGCTGACTTGGACAACTTAGCACTTCGCCGTAAAATTTCTCGCCTAACACTTTTCCATAAGCTTTATCACCATACATCACTTCACGATGATTTCTTTGAGTCACCAACAGTTTTTTTTCCACGCCGTGACCATCCATACAAAGTCAAACGCATTAACTGCCAGTCATCCCATTATGCATATTCGTTCTTACCACGCACAATAACTGAATGGAACGCCTTACCATCAGTCATTGCCACGGAACCAGACTTGACTAAGTTTCAACATTTAATTCACTCATGACTTGTCGACTAATCGTATTATTATTCTTTTTTGGGACTTTTACAGTGTTTTCGATGTTTCTTGGTATTTTTCATTGCAGTTGCCTTATGTTCTAATATGTACTAATGTTTTCTCTGTAATAATTGCGACCTAATGATCTTGTATATTACCTATGTTTCACTGTATTATTACTTCTGTTACACTCTCTTGTTTTTAGTATGTACTAACTATGGACCAGTGCTTGTGATTGCCCCCCCCCATGTAATACCCTCGTAATAAAGGCCTTTGGGGGTATTTTGAATAAATAAATAAACAAGTTTTATATGCAAACTTTTTGAAAAAATGATAAACCGTCGACTTTTACACTTCCTTGCATTAAATAAATTTCTTGATCCGCATCAGCGTGGTTTTAGAGTAGGACGATCTACAACCGACCATCTAGTGCGGATGGAAGCAAACATTCGCGACGCCTTCGTGCATAAACAGTCCTTATCCGTGTTTCTCGACATGGAAAAGGCGTACGATACAACTTGGCGCTATGGCATCCTGCGTGACCTATTTACGCTGGGGATCCGCGGCACTATGTTAAACATTATAGAAAGCTACCTGCAAAACCGTACTTTCCGAGTAAAAATAGGTAATGCGCTGTCACGTGTATTCATACAGGAAACTGGGGTACCCCAGGGAGGCGTACTGAGCTGCACGCTCTTTGTAGTTAAAATGAACACGCTTCGTAAAACATTACCCCCATCTATTTTTTATTCCGTCTACGTAGACGACATACAAGTAGGTTTCAAATCCTGCAACCTAACAGTCTGTGAGAGGCAGGTACAACAGTGCTTAAACAAAGTCTCCTAGTGGGCAGACGAAAACGGGTTCAAAGTGAACCCCAACAAAAGTTCTTGCGTTCTTTTCACCAGGAAAGAAGGGCTTGCCGCAGATTCCACTGTTGAAATATATGGGCAACGAATACCCGTAAACAAGGAACACAAATTCCTAGGTGTTATACTTGACTCCAGGCTTACATTCATCCCACACATAATATATATTAAAGCAAAATGTCTTAAAACAATGAAGTTACTTAATGTCCTATCCCACACAACATGGGGTAGCGACAGAAAGCGTTTATTGAATCTTTATAGGAGCCTAGTTCGATCACGACTGGACTATGGTGCCGTGATTTATCACTCCGCCGCACCGAACGCGCTAAAGATGTTAGACCCCGTTCATCATCTGGGTATCCGCCTCGCCACTGGCGCATTTAGAACAAGCCCCGTCGAAAGTTTATATGCAGAGTCAGATGAGTGGTCACTCCATTTTCAGAGAACATACATCAGCTTCACCTACTTTCTTAAAGTGCGCTCTAACAAGGAACATCCGTGTTTCAGGACAGTAAACGACTTAACGTGCGAAACACTTTTCCGTAACAGACCCTCCATGAGACTTCCTTTGTCACTGCGTGTAAGAGAACTTAGTGAAGAAATGGATGTCCCAATACTCGAACATCGCCTAATGGCTCCTGCTAATCTATTACCGCCCTGGGAGTGGCAGCCCCGCAGGGGCGTCTGCGCAAGCAGGCGTTTGGTGTGTTGCGACACCACGTACCCGAACACACGAGGGTTGGACCCTCCCGCGTGTAGCCGTGCGCGGCTTAGCCGTGTCTGGGGAAAAGGGGATCCTGGGGGTTGAGCCGATGCTGGGTGTTTGGACCTTTAAGGCCCCCCGGCTGAGGCAACACACCCCTTTGTCCTCTGCTTCACATAGACGGCACCACCGGACTGACCCACCCGGGGGAAATCGGCAGTCGCCTTTTCCTGTCTCTTCCTCTCGAATCTTCGTCTTTATCTCTTACTTTTTGACCTTTCCTGTCCTCTCCTCTCTTCCATTTACTTCATTCTCCTCGGCGGCAAGGGTTAACCCTGTGTGGGATAGCCAACCTTGGTTATAACAGATTTGGTTATAGTAGTGTCGTACAGCTGGCGCGTGCAGGCCGTCTTTTCACGGTCCTGCAGCGTCCCCTTGTTGGGCTCCATGGTGGGTGGCTGGCGGCGCAGCCGAATTTTTACACATATCTATGGCAAGTTCTTTTCCAACCCTTCCTGATCGCCCTCATAAACGAGGGCGCACCGAAGAAGTTTTCAAGTTTTTTGGCCGAAATAATGACAATTTTCCAAGATTTCATTTAGTCCATTCAGAGAAAAAAGAAAAGGCAGCGAGAATGATCTCACCTTTTCTTGTTGCGAAGACACTTAGTGAAGCTTTTGGCCCAGGCTATAAGGTTTCTAAGTTGGCAAGTGGCGACCTCCTCTTAGAACTGCGTGATAAGACACAGTACGAGAAACTCTCTAATCTAGTATCCTTTGGGAATCTTCCAGTGACGGTCACACCGCACCGCACTATGAACACCAGCCGCGGAGTCGTTTCCGATGCCGATCTCATGGAACTGACTGAAGCCGAACTACTGGAGGGCTGGAGCGATCAAAATGTGACCAATGTCAAGAAAATAAAAATCATGCGCGATGGCAAGGGGATGGCAAGTATGCTACCTGAGACCATTGAGGCTGGCTACATAAAGATCCGAGTCAGACCGTACATCTCCAATCCTCTCCGATGCTTTAAGTGTCAAAGATTTGGCCACAGTTCGCAGAACTGCCGAGGCCGCCAGACTTGCGCAAAATGTAGTGCCCAAGAACACCCATCTGACAATTGCGAAAATGCTCCACAATGCGTGAACTGTGATGGGGAACACGCCGCGTACTCGCGGTCCTGTCCATCATGGAAAAAAGAAATAGTAACAATCAAAGTCAAAGAAAATATATCGTTCAAAGAGGCACGCAGGCGGGTAGCATACCTGCCAAAGAAAAGCTTTGCCGAAGTGGCGCGTCAGGGGGCAGCGTCACAACGGCCTCCGGCGGCTGTCCGACCCACACGCAGTGAGTCGGCAGTTACGCCATCAGCCCCCACGGTGGTTGCAGCTAGCGCTGCTCCGCCAACTGAGCAGAAGGGACCATCGACCCCGAAGGTGGGCGCAGCCGAGGCTGCCCCAACCTCCCCGGCCCCTTCCAGCGCTGGCAACAGCCGGCGCAGCCAAATCCCTCAGGGAGCCCCATCGACCTCCGGGCTGGTGGGCGCAGGGGTCTTGCCCTCCAAGGCGAGACTTTCCTGGGAACCTTCTCGCTCGCAAGAGCACGTGTCCGGCGCCTCACAAGAGGCAATGGACACAACACCTATCCTCAAGGCGCACCAAGCGCCTAAGGAGCGGCGAGGTTCCCTCGAACGCTTCAAAAAGAGTAAAACCCCGGTTACAGGGCCTCGAAAGAGCTCTGGAACCTAAGCTCTGAAATCTCTGTAATTAATACTTCTGTTTTCGTATACACAGCACTTATTTACTACCAATATGGATACACCAATAATTCAATGGAACGTCAGAGGACTTCTCAGGAACCTTGATGACGTGCAAGAGCTTATCCAAAAACACAATCCAAAAGTGCTGTGTCTACAGGAAACACACTTAAAACCACAACACACAAACTTTCTCCGACCGTATGTCACGTTTCGCAAAGATCGCGATGCTGCTGTCGTATCATCAGGCGGTGTTGCCATTTTGGTTCATAAAAGTATCTCCTGTCAGCGTTTACAGCTACAAACGCCCCTTGAAGCAGTGGCGGTTCGAGTTGTTCTTTTAAGCAAACTCGTCACCATTTGCTCGCTTTATGTACCCCCACACTTCAAATTAAACAAACATGAATTTCAGTCATTTATAGACGAATTGCCAGAACCTTATCTTGTCCTTGGCGATTTCAATGCGCACAGTTCCCTGTGGGGCGACTCTCGTACAGACGCACGAGGTCGTCTTGTTGAACAGTTCCTTTTTTCTTCAGGTGCGTGCTTGCTGAATAAGAAGGAACCCACGTATTACTCCCTAGCAAACAGAACCTTTTCCTCTATTGACCTGAGCATAGTTTCCTCGTCCATTCTGCCTGAACTCGAATGGGAAGTTATGAACAATCCTTACGGAAGCGACCACTTCCCCATACTATTAAGAACACTTAAAGAAAACGAATATCCGCCACAGGCTCCCAGGTGGAAGATTGACACAGCAGACGGGGAGAGGTTCCGAAACTTAACTAGTATATCATGGGATGACATGTCTTCTCTAGAAATCGATGCTGCTGTGGAGTACTTCACAGCCTTCGTAATAGATGCCGCATCTAAATGCATACGTGAATTAAGCGGCTCGGCATGCAAACGGCATGTCCCGTGGTGGAACAATGAATGCAGAATCGCACGTAGGAATCAGAACAAAGCGTGGGGGTTGCTACGCGCTTCGCCCACTGCAGAAAATCTTGTCAACTTTAAAAAAGTAAAATCCCAAGGTAGGAGAACCCGCCGACAGGCCAGAAGAGAAAGCTGGCAAAAGTATCTATCGAGTATTAACTCGTTTAGGGATGAGGCCAAAGCCTGCAACAGAGTAAATAGGATTAGAGGGCGGCAAACACATTCACTCCCCCTGGTAAACACACAGGGCGATACACTGCAAGACCAGGCAGACTCACTTGGGGAATACTTTGAGAGCGTGTCAAGTCCAACAAATTATACAAAGTCCTTTCTCAAATACAAAGAAACAGAAGAACGTAAGCCATTAACAAGAAAAGGTCGAGAGAATGAGCCTTACAACCGTCCTTTTTGTATTGCTGAATTGAGAGCTGCCTTGAGCGTATGCAACAGCTCCGCACCAGGATCTGATAGAATCATGTATGAAATGCTCAAAAACTTACACAATGACACGCAGGTTACACTACTCACACTTTTCAACACCATTTGGGATGCAGGGTACCTTCCAACCGCATGGAAGGAAGCCATTGTGGTCCCTGTTTTGAAACAAGGCAAGGACCTTTCCTCAGTGGCAAGTTACCGCCCGATAGCCCTCACAAGTTGCATTTGTAAGGTGTTTGAAAAAAATGATTAAGCGGCGACTCATCCATTTCCTTGAACTGAGCAAAATCCTTGATCCCTATCAGTGCGGCTTCCGAGAAGGGCGCTCCACAACTGACCATCTTGTACGTGTAGAAGCCAATATCCGGGACGCATTTGTACACAAACAATTCTTCTTATCCATATTCCTCGATATGGAGAAGGCGTACGATATGACGTGGCGTTACGGAATCTTAAGAGATTTGTCAGAAATGGGCATCCATGGTAATATGCTAAACCTAATAGAAAGCTATCTGTCCAGTCGTACCTTCCGGGTAAAAGTAGGAAATGTACTTTCGCGTCCTTTTACGCAAGAAACGGGTGTACCGCAAGGAGGCGTGCTCAGCTGCACACTCTTCATCGTGAAGATGAACACGCTTCGCGTTTCATTACCACCGGCAATCTTTTATTCTGTCTACGTGGACGACATACAAATAGCTTTCAAATCCTGTAACCTCGCAGTGTGCGAGAGACAGGTACAGCACGGCCTGAACAAAGTCTCAATGTGGGCAGAGAAGAATGGATTTAAGATCAATCCTAACAAAAGCTCTTGTGTTCTTTTTACAAGAAAGAGAGGCCTGGTTCCGGATCCTTCCTTAGAACTGTGTGGACAACGAATACCTATCAGCAAACAGCACAAATTCCTAGGTATCATACTTGACTACAGACTCACTTTCATTCCACACATTAAATATCTGAAAGAAAAATGTCTAAAAACAATGAACTTAATGAAACTTCTATCCCAGACTACATGGGGTAGTGATAGGAAGTGTTTAATGAACCTATACAAGAGCCTAATTCGGTCTCGATTGGATTATGGTGTTGTAGTATATAACTCTGCCGCCCCGAGCGCACTAAAGATCCTAGATCCTGTCCACCATCTAGGAATCCGACTGGCCACTGGCGCTTTCAGAACGAGTCCCATACAAAGTCTATATGTAGAATCAAATGAATGGTCTCTCCACCTACAGAGATCATACATTAGCTTTACATATTTCCTTAAAGTACGCTCTAATCCTGAACATCCATGTTTTGATACCGTTACTGATATGACGTGCGCTACACTTTTCAGCAATCGTCCCTCCATAAGACAGCCTTTCTCGCTGCGTGTGAAGGAGCTTAGCGATGAAATGCATGTCCCACTCCTCGAGCATCGCTTAATGCACCTAACCAGGCTCTTACCTCCTTGGGAGTGGCAGGTGATACAATGTGACATATCCTTTATAAAAGTTACAAAGCACGCTCCTGAGGCCGAAATCCGAATGCATTTCCTAGAACTCCAGCACAAGCACTCCTGCGCAGAGTTCTACACAGACGCTTCAAAGTCAAATGCCGGGGTATCCTATGCAGCCGTCGGCCCATCGTTTTCGGAATCCGATGTACTGCATCCGGAAACAAGTATTTTTACGACCGAGGCCTACGCATTACTCTCTGCTGTAAAGCACATAAGAAAATCGAAACTTCCAAAAGCAGCGATCTATACAGACTCTCTCAGCGTCGTGAAGGCCTTAATGTCACTCAGCAAACATAAAAATCCCGTATTTAATGAACTATATTCGGTCTTGTGCAAAGCGTACTCATCTAACCAGAATATCATAATATGCTGGGTCCCTGGCCATAAGGGAATCGAAGGAAACGTTCTGGCGGACGAGATGGCCACGTCAATCACATTGCAAGCTGTTAACCCTACCACTGCGGTTCCTGTCACGGATCTGAGGCCTTTCTTGCGAAGGAGGCTGCGAGATCACTGGCAACACATGTGGGATGCGGAAACGGATAATAAGCTCCACCTGATAAAGCCACAGTTAGGATTCTGGCCCTCTACTACAAAATCGCGCCGAACAGATGTCCTATTCTGTCGTCTCAGAATAGGACACACGTTTGGCACCCATAATTTTCTGCTCACCGGAAGCGAGCCTCCAATCTGTGGTAGATGCGGGGAGAGGCTGACCGTACTCCACGTCCTCCTGGAGTGTCGGGAAGCCGAATCTGAGAGAAAGAGATATTTTTCCTTAGCATACCGCCGACACATTCCTCTTCATCCTCTAATGTTTCTCGGTCCAGAACCGCTTTTTAATACAAACGGTGTCCTAGGTTTCCTCAGAGATGTCGTCTTACATGTTATTAGTCCCACGAATTCGTAGCGCCTCCTCTCTCGAGAGGATGCCACTGCGATAATTGTTTTGCGTAGCACATGCCTCCAGGCCCTTGTGCTTCAAGGGCTCTAAGGAGGCAGTAGTGCTCTGGCATTTCTTATAATCGTGATATATTTTACCTATCGTATCATTCTTTTTATATGCATCTAAATTTTCATAGTACAAGTCATACATCATCACCATAATTTTATCATACAGATTTTACGCACTTTAGAGCGTATATTTTAAGGCCTCTTTACAGCCACCTCACACCAATTCCATAGTAATCATAAGTACACTGCAGACTCATTAGCACAGACATGGCGCTCTTTGGCCATACCTGTCCCTTGCGCCACAAAACGCCATACATCATCATCATCATCCTGGGAGTGGCAGGTGATAGAATGTGACACATCCTTTGTAGAGGTCTCGAAGCACGCTCCTGAGCTTGAAATTGCTATGCATTTCCGAGAGCTACAATCGAAGTACTCCTGCTACGAATTTTACACAGACGCGTCCAAATCCCATGCTGGCATATCCTACGCTGCTGTTGATCACTCTCTTTCTGAATCTGACGTGTTGAACCCCCTAACAAGTATCTTCACTGCAGAAGCCTATGCAGTACTGTCTGCAGTAAAACATATAAAGACACTGAAACTTGACAGAGCAATAATATTTACAGACTCCTTAAGTCTTGTAAAAGCACTAATTTCTTTACAAAAGCATACAAATCCTGTCTTCAATGAACTCTACACACACTTTCATTTCATTTCATTTATTATACCCTCAAGACCACAAGGTATTACAGAGGGGAGTGGGGTAAAAAAAAAAGTTACATAACAAAGAAAGCAAAGAAGGCAGCAAGTGATGTAGTCATACACATGTGAAGCCCGAAGCGATGGTGTTGATTATGGCCGTACGAAATTGTGCTTGGTCTTCAATTGCAATCAACTCGGCGGCAAGGTGGTTCCATTCTTGACACGTCCTAGGAAGAACAGACTCGTGACAAGCTCTCGTGTGACACTGCAAAACTCCAACTTTGTGATGATGACCAATGCGAGGAGAAATGTAGGTTGGGGATGAAAGAAGATTATCGCGCAGATATGAAATATGGAAGTATATTTTATGAAACAAAGCCAGGTGAGAGCATTTGCGACGAGCAGAAAGTGGTGGAAGTTGGAGGATGTTTTTCATAGAAGTTATGCTAGCCATGCGGTTATAGTTGCTTAGGATGAAACGCGAGGCATTATTTTGAACACGTTCGAGAGAATGGATTAGTGTCTCAGCATATGGGTCCCAAATTGACGAAGCGTATTCCATTTTACTCCTAATTAGCGTCTTGTATAAAATTAACTTTAATGATGGCGGAGCGGAAGAGAAGTTTCGGCGGATATAACCTAACATGCGATTACTTTTATTGATAACGCTGTCGATGTGTAAAGACCAGGAAAGGGTAGAGGTTAAATGGACACCTAGGTATTTGTAGGATATAACTGCTTCCATGGCAGTATTACTAAGGTAATAGGTCGGAAGAGGAAGTTCACGGCGGGTTACACGCATGGTTTTGCACTTAGATGGGTTTAGTTTCATTAACCACAAGTCGCACCAGTTACAGACAGCGTTAATGTCGTTTTGCAGAATGTTAGCATCATCGGCGTCAGAAGTTTCACGAAGAATAACGCAATCGTCGGCAAAGAGATAAATGTTAGAAGAAATTTCATTGGGTAAGTCGTTAATATAAATCAAAAAAAGGAGAGGGCCTAACACTGAACCTTGAGGAACGCCAGATTCAACAGGGCTAGATGTAGAGAAGTGGTTATTAAATGCAACGAACTGGGATCGATTAAGAAGAATGTGCTCTAGCCATGCAAACAGATAAGAGTCAAGATTTAGTTTACTAAGCTTAAAAATGAGTAGTTTGTGATATACCTTGTCGAAAGCCTTTTCAAAGTCGAAAAAAACACAGTCTGCGCATGAACCTTTATCAAGAATAAGATGAAGATCGTGAGTGAACGAAAGCAGTTGTGTTTCACAGGACAAATGTTTGCGGAAACCGTGCTGTGCACGAGTGAAGAATGAGTTATCATCCAAGTGCTTAACTAAATGAGAAAACAAGATATGTTCGAGTACTTTACAAGGAATGCTAGTGAGGGAAATGGGGCGGTAGTTATGAGGTGAGCATTTGTTGCCGGACTTGTGAAGTGGAACCACCTTCCCAATTTTCCAGTCTGCAGGGAGCTGATGGGTGTCCAAAGATTGCTAGAATATTTTTGAAAGTAATAAAGATGAGTAAACAGAAGTGTTTTTCAAAAACTTTGCGGTAACCAGGTCTGGACTAGGGCTTGACATCTCTAGATTTTTAATTACATTTTCTACACCAAGTGACTCGATCCTAATAAAATCCATGGCCGGGTAACTGCAGCTATTTAGGGTGGGAAACACAGGATCAGGACATACAACGAAATTACTGCAGAATACGGAGTTTAGGGTTCGGGGACATTCAGCGTCGGGTATTTTTGATCCACTAGAATCAGCTAAGGTTATTGTATCATCTTTGGAAGGGTTTATGATGCGCCAAAACTTTTTCGGGTCTTCTGTAAGCATTGTAGGCAAAGTGTATTCTTGAAACATACGTTTAGCGAGTTTTTTAGCTGCTATGTAAGCTTCGTTGGCGTCCTTGTAAGCGTCCCACTTAGATACCACGCGACATTTTTTTGCAATGCGGTACAAGCGCTTTTTACGATTGCAAAGCCTCTTTAGGTGAGAATTAAACCAAGGCGCCTTAGAGTTCGACGATATAATACGCGACGGAATAAACTTATCAGTTAGTTCATGTACTTTGTTCCTGAATATGATCCAGTTATGGTCTACCGTGCGATCTTCGAAGTTACTTAAAATGAGGTCGAGGAAGTTTGATAATTCCAAGTTTATATCGTTAAAGTTTGCCTTGTCGTAGTCATATATTAACTTTTTTTTAACAGCCGGCTTTGACAGAGGAGACGTAACGTTAAATGAAAGAATTAGATGGTCGCTTACACCAGGTATACATGAAACATTCGTAATAAGGTCAGGATGAGAGCATAATATCAAGTCTAAGATATTGGCAGTACCCTTTGAAGTTCTTGTTGGTTCAGAGACTAGTTGAGTTAAAGAAAATAAAGAACAAAGATCAAGAAATTCATTACACTTTGAAGAATATGGATAACAAGCAGGTGGATCAGCATTCCAATTTATATTCGGGAAGTTAAAGTCCCCCATTAATATAACAGGTGCTTTTGCATGCAGCACAAAAAGTGTGTAGTGCGTCATGAAGTTCGGCAGTGAAAGAAGACGGGTAAGAGTAGATGTTACTTATGTAACATCTACTCATCAGACAGACATGTAGTAATATGCTGGGTTCCTGGCCATAGAAGAATCCAGGGAAATGTGCTTGCTGACGAGATGGCCAAATCAATGGCATCGCAGGGTGCTCGTTCTGCTGCAGTCCCTGCCACAGACATGAAGCCTTTCCTCAGAAACAAACTGCGAAGCCACTGGCAACGCTTGTGGGATGCAGAAACGAGTAATAAGCTTCACGTAATTAAGCCTAAGTTAGGTTTCTGGCACCCAACAACGAAAGCACGAAGAACAGACGTCCTGTTCACTAGACTAAGAACAGGGCACACGTTCGGCACTCATAACTTTCTGCTGACTGGTAACGAGCATCCAACCTGTGATAGATGCGGCGACAGGCTTTCTGTCCTCCACGTCTTCCTGGAGTGCCGGGAAGCCGAAAGAGACAGGCGGAAACAGTTTCCTTTTGCATACAGCCATCACGTCCCTCTGCATCCGGCCATGTTTCTTGGCGTAGAACCGCTTTTTGAGACCAAAGCAGTCCTCGCTTTCTTGAAAGATGTTGTACTACATGTTACAAGCCCATTCATTTCTTAGTGCATCCTTTTTCCAGAGGATATCGCTAGGATAGATTCTCTGTATGGCACATGCCTCTAGGCCCTTGCGTTTCAAGGGCCCCGGTGAAGCAGTAGTGCTCTAGACAATGTTATACATCTAGACAATCACACATTCTATATATTGCATCATTCTTTCTCAATACATTTTAATGTTCATAGTACACGCCAATAGTCATTCCCATAATTTTATTACTCGTACATTTTATGGAATTTGCATCAACTCTTTTAGGCCCCTTTACAGCCACGGCGCATTAAGATCATAGAACCCATCAGGCACTGCGAACTTATTAATCATTAGCATGGCGCTCTTTGGCCACATCTGGCCCTTGCGCCATTAAACATCATATATTCAATTTAACCTTCCTGCTGACTCCAATATCCTCATAGGGACGACAGTTCGTCTAGTTGGCAGGCACGCTTTTTCTAGAGCCGTCTTTGCACGTCTTCGTGTCCGCGGTAGCAAGCTGGCATTCAATTCTCAGAAAAACATAAAGCACTCGAAAACACGAGACACAAAGAGGGTGAGGAATTACCTAGAACCCTTGTGCTGTATGTCAAATTTCTTTGTGTCTCGTTGTTCCTAAAGCTCGAGGTTTTTAACAAAATTGTAATTCACGCGGGTATGGCGAACGGAGTATTTCCGCGATCCCGAGTTAGATCCAACCTTGCCGAAATTGTTTCTCTTTTATTAAACTACGGAGTCGGGAAGAGGTGCCACACTAAGCATTGGCTTGCAGGAGTATAGCTTGCAGCTGGCTGGAGTCGTTGCTTCGAAACGAAAAGACGATCACGCAGACAAGATGACGCCCTTGCTCACAAATGTTTATTAATAATTAGAGGATGGTCCGCATGTGGAGAAAATCGGATAGCGAGAGAAAGAAAAAAAATTGAGGACACCTAAGCACTTTTCATGAGTTGTAAATGCGAAAGTATTAATGTCCAATTGAACGCCATTGAGCAGTCCTTCGGGTTTTGCGCTACGAGTAATGTGCCATAGTGGCATGTGCTTCCCGGGCCTGCAAGCAGCAGCAGCTTGCGGGGCCAATGCTGTGTGCTGCCGACATCCAGTGGGACGAGAGAATCTCCCCTCACGGAACACCTTGCGCGCTAGCGTTTCAGCAAGCGTTCCCTCTCGCCCACTCTTCTCCGTCGGGTAGGGTGTTGGAACGAAATGTTTTTCATTCTGGTTGTAGTTGCGTTTCACTGAAAAAAAACGTTCCCTTCCAGTTCTGCTGCGTAACGGAAAAAATGATCCGTAACGGTTCATAACGGTTTTTGTCTGCATGCTAAAATTTTCGTTGTAGAGCAACGATAAAAACATAACATTTATTGCTCTAAGTGATTGACATGATATTCTGAGGTCACGCTCAGTGCCTTGAATTTGAGCATGATCTCAGAATTCATGATTCATAGTCAATTGCGCATTGAGCATGATCTCAGATGTGAAATGCGAAAGCACCCGTGTACTTAGATTTAGGCACACGTTAAAGAAGAATCCCGGGTGGTCCAAATTGTTCCGGATCCCTTACGACGGCGTGCCTCATCATCAGATCGGGGTTTTAGTACGTAAAACCCCATAATTTAATTTTCAGTTATGATCTCAGAAGCAGTACGTCAACGAGTGTACTCGCCGGAATGGGAGAAATAAAATAAAAGAAAATAATCAATAACATTTCGATTACGTTTTCGTTCAGGTGAGAAATATCGTTTCTTTTTTCGTTTTTGTTTTCTTTCCGACACACTGCCGTCGAAGCGCGCTCGAGACGCAACTTCGCAGCCTATGGGAATTGAGGTGCCGCTTCAATGCTCCAGAGGATAGACGGCAGCTTTCTTGCTCAATGAGCCATTTCACGCTTTCGCAGAAAAATGACAATAACCGGAGGGAGGCATCTATCCGTATTTATTAGAGTGTAGTTCCTTCAATTATGCACTGTAAGTAAATTTCTCAAGGTTACATCATTTTTATGCCGAAGTGCTGCATACTTCACTGGAAGAAAGCCGAGGTAGTAGTACGATGCTTAGCACATTTGCTATTGAGTCGTCATATACAGAATAAATAAATTTTGGTTTATTGTGCAGTCGTTCATATCGCGTTTTTTCTTTAAAATATTTGAATTATTGACACAAACCACATGATGAACCCAACTGGAGGCATTAAGAGGAAGAAAAAGGTATTTAATCCCTCGTGCTGTGGGACTCGGTTTAGCAAAGGTTTCATATGTGAATTGCGAAGAGAGCCGCTTTTTTTAGCGACCATTTGCCATTTGTCACACTGCGCTTGGAAGAAGTATTCAACGTATTAAACTGGGAAGGTTTAGGAGTAATGATCGACGGCGAATACCTCAGCAACCTACGGTTTGCCAATGACATTGTACTATTAAGCAACACTTCAGACGAGTTACAACAAATGATTGAGGACCTCAACAGGGAACAGTAAGAGTGGGGTTGAAGATTAATATGCAGAATACAAAGATAATGATGGATAACGGGGCAAGAGAGCAAGAGTTCAGGATCGCAAGTCAGCATCTAGAGTCTGTGAAGGAGTACGTTTACCTAGGTCAACTAATCAGAGGGAACCCTGACCATGTGGAGGAAATTCACAGAATAATAAAAATTGGTTGGATCGCATACGGCAGACATCGTGAGCTCCTGACTACAAGCTTACCGTTATCATTGAAAAGTAAGGTATACAATCAGTAGATTTTATCATTGCTGACATATGGGGCAGAGACCTGGAGACTGACTAAGAAGCTTGAGAACAAGTTAAGGACCGCGCAAGGAGCGATGGAACGAAGAAGGCTAGGCATAACTTTATGAGGCAGAAAGAGAGCGGTTTGGATCAGAGAGAAAACGGGTATGGACGATATTCTAATTGGCATGAAGAGAAAAAAATGGCGCTGAGCAGGTCATGTAATGCGCAGATTACACAACCGTTAGACCATTAAGGTGACAGAATGGGTACCAAGAGAAGGGAAGCGCAGTAGAGAACGGCAGAAGACTAGGTGGTGCGACAAAATTTTGAAATTTGCTGGTGATAGTTGGAATCGGTTGACGCAGAACAGGGGTACCTGGAGATCGCAGGGAGAGGCCTTCGTCCTGCAGTGGACATAAAATAGGATGATGCTGATGATGATGATGGTGAAGATGATGCCATTATAGAGGAGACTACAAAGCTGGACGTTTTTATTGGGAGCTGAAGTCACATTAGACAAGTAGAGGGACCATTTGGCCCAGGCTCAATGTCTGTTTTTCTTCTCGTCACTACTACACAAAAATGGTGAAAACAAATGACGTACAAAAATGTGTACACTGTCACTACAGCTTGGATGCTATAGGTGATTTGAACATAGGAAGGCAGTATCTTCGTATTCGTTCAATGTAGTAAAGCCCCTACTCCGAGATGGTCATATAGAAGACGTTGCATCCAACCGGTTGCCCACCATTCTGCAGAGTCAGCAGGACGGGAAGGACACTGTTCTGAAAAATGAACAGGCACAGCCACGTTTTGTCAGGTCATCTGGATGCCGCACCGTAGATTGCTGTAAACGTTTAATGTGCCTGGGTTTGCTTTGAAAACGAGGACCCCCTTGAATAAGGTCCACAGATAAACATACGGGATTGCTCCCGTGTGTTTATCTGCATGCCTTAGTCTGGTCCTTGTCTTCAAAACGCGCGGCCCCAGTGCAATATGCATTTCCAACTAGCCAAGAAGCATCACTCTTAAAATGAAAGATTAGTGCGCAACTGGACAACCACGAAGTCATTACAAGGTAGAGTTAGAAATCGCCATACCAGCAGCACTCACTTTTGAAGACATGCGAGGGGTTGTAAACAAATATGCCTGGTTTTCAAGCAACCACGAGTTTCCCTAAGGAAAAAGGTGAAGCTCAAATTAAATTATGTGGTGTAACGTCAGCTATTTGCGGATGAGGGACGTCGTTAGAGATTTATTTCGATAACCTGGTTATCGCTATATCCAAAGCAAGGCACGCGGTTACTATGTTGCATCCCACCCAAACCTCACCCTTCCAGCTCCAAAAGGCAATATTTTGTACGCATACATTTTTCTAAGGGGTTTGCCACAAAGTATTAATAATGCAAGCTTCTCGTGTAGCATATCTAGGGCAAGATATCTAAAGTTTATAGTAACAGATGAACACGAGCAAAATGGCGAAAAGCTAACTTTGAGAGTTTAAGTATATTCTAAAAAGGAACCATACGAACAGCGGACGAAGGCAGGTAGGAAAGAATAATAGTCATTATAAAGACGGCGCTCTGGATGAGGGTAGCCTGCCTGCGTCCCTTGAGAGTTGACCACTGTCCTCCAGAGTGCCACCTTCAAACTGACTCGTCCTCCTTTTCATCCTCTCTTCGTCCACTTTTTCCGTTTCGTCCTTTATAGTTCGGTCACGCTGCGGACCTGCGAAAGATACAGTTCAATTTAAAATGTCCTTCCGAAGCAACGCAGTGTAGCCGGTGGGTAATGGCAAAACAAGAACGTTTATTTGTGAGAGTTACATACCTATGTAGTTCACTGAAATGATCACATGACCGGTCATGATGCGAGGCAATGCGGCACGTGTTATCAGTACCGCGCGGTCCATAGGTCATTGTCGCGTGCTCGATTAACACTGCACGTCTCTTTAAGGCACTGCAGAATTGTTCTGTTTGCCCGCCTGTCCAAAGCTTTCCCAGGAACGCGATCTCTTACGTGCGAGGTATTTTTTTTTACTTAATCGTTTATTAGTTATAAAGGGACGTTCAAACTTCTGTTGCAACTGCGGGTATGGTAATGAGAAAATAAAGCGCGACCGCTTTTTGAACAACACAGTATTTGAAACATGAAAGAAAATAATTATTTATCAACACAGCTTCCAGGGGTGTGCAAGATTCGCTGATCCGAAACCCTTGCGATGCTGTAAGCCCCCCCCCCCCCCCCCCCTTATTTTTTTACGTGGAACGAATGAACCTTTTTTAAACTAAAATTTTCCTAGTTTGCTAGGCAGCTTTGTTTTTTTATAAGACCTTTCTTGGTAGTGCTCCGCAACTTTTGATATTGAGGCCTTCTTTAGCTTAAGCGGACGCCAGGACGC
This sequence comes from Dermacentor andersoni, assembly GCF_023375885.2. Lineage (NCBI taxonomy): Eukaryota > Metazoa > Arthropoda > Arachnida > Ixodida > Ixodidae > Dermacentor > Dermacentor andersoni. Next base: position 167,117,040 of record NC_092816.1, read on the forward strand.
CAGGCACCCAAGACAATGAAGGGCATGGGCATGCAGGACTTATTCACACGATGAATTGTCATATTTAGCTGCACAAAACCATTTCCCACACCCCCAGCTGAATTAACAGAATACTGGTTGTGGTCTGTGCAAAGGCTATGCGACGGCAAAAAAAGTATATGAACAGGATAACTGACAATGAACACGAAGATGCACTAAATGCATTCGAGAGGGCGACCATGGTCTGCGAGATCACGCTGCTTGTACCACGCAGGAACATACAAGGCGCTGGAAGGTAGCGATAGGCGGCTCACGCAAGAGGCGAAAAAGATGGATAAAATAATGATAATGTATATCATATCGACAGAAATCACCAGGCTCATTCACAGCTGAAATGTCCATGCTTTGTTTGCTTTCTTTTTCTCCGTCGAGAATTGCGAGTGCACTGTCTTTCCAACCATCACGGCTGAAAGGATTCCTTTCGCGCAGTACTATAGGCCTCAATGCCCTGCAGCATCGAACAAGACAGCACTATCTGGTGTCTCCTTCGTCGCGACAATGACGTGATAGCTTTGCTACGCACGCATGATGTGAAGCTTACGTGTTTTCTGAAAATAAATTTGTGCTTCTAGCTTCACAAGTGGTTCATTGTGCGCAGGAGTTGGTAGAGACAGATCAAGGCCGGTATAATGTCAGACTTCCTTTCGCTCGATCCTCTTCATTTCTTATCGATCGTTCAACCGTTGTTACAACGTATACTTACAATGTAAGCTCTCAACAAATGGTTTAGGACCTTGGCCGACAAAGTATATAGGTTGAAGACTGATATGGCAGAAGACCAATGTAATGTTCAATAGCCTGGCAAGAGAATGACTATTTATGATTAGCATTCATACTCTAGAATCCATGCATGATTAAGTTTATCTGAGCCAGTTACTCACAGGGGACCCTGATCATGGTAAGAAAATAACAGATGAATAAAAACGGGTTGGATCGCATGCGGCAGACAGTAACAATTAATTACCGGAAGCTTACCGCTATCCTCGAAAAAAGTGCAATCATTCCATTACACCCATGCTAAAGTAGGGAGCAGAACTCTGAGGTTAACCAAGAAGCTTGAGGAGACATTAAGGAACCCAGAGCGAGCAATATAACCAAGAACATTAGGTGTAACATTAAGAGAGGGCAACATATTGGTGTGTGTTAGAGAGCAAGCGGGGCCATCCGATATTCTATAGTTGACATTAAGGGGATGAAATAGACTTGGACGCATCATGTAATGCGTTGGGCCGATAACCAGTGATCGATTCGAGCTACAGAATGGGTACAAGGGAAGGGAATCCCAGTCGAACATGGCAGAAAACTAGGTGGTGTGATGACGCGACGAAATTTGTAGGCATAAGATGTATTAAGCCAACCTAAGGTAGGGGTAATTGGACATCGTTGGGAGAGTCCTGAGTGCTCTCGGGAACATAACTACGCTGATCATGCTGATGACAATGTATGCAAATACGTGGATATCTGAGCGTACAAACACCATCACCACTCAAGAAGACCGGTGATTGGCGCCACTGCGGTTAAATATTACCGTGCTCGGAATGCCGCCACCGTTCCTATTCGCCACCCGCTGCCCGATATTCGAAATTTTACTTTAAATCTGCGAAAAACAACTGTGTTTTTAGAAATCAATCTGGATAAGGCACATGAAACAAGCCGGTCTAACATGCTAGCCAGCGGACTGTGTAGGGAGGGCGATATAGAGCTAAACAAAAATTAAATTATGCTTTACGTGCCAAAACCACTTTCTGATTATGAGGCACGCCGTAGTGGAGGACTCCGGAAATTTTGACCCCCTGGGGTTCTTTAACGTAGACCTAAATCTAAGTACACGGGCGTTTTCGCATTTCGCCTCCATCGAAATGCGGCCGCCGTGGCCGGGATTCGATCCCGCGACCTCGTGCTTAGCAGCCCAACACCATAGCCACTGAGCAAGCACGGCGGGTTGAGACAGAGTTAGTAAGGCGAATAAGTTGCGCTAGTTTGTTTCTGCTGAACTGCATGTTTACAATCGCAAAAACTGACACAGGTTAAAGGCGTGGGGACAAACGCTAGCCTTTTTATCTAATAAGTTCTCAAGTAAAGGAACATCGTATAAGATAGATAGGTTTGCACACTATTGTGACTCATGCTTTAAATTCTTTTTCTTCTTGCAACAAAATACACTGACTTCTAAATTTCTGGACAAGTTTCCAGCCAAACAGACCATGAAATGCTTTATATGCCGTATTTTTACTTGGAATGCAATACTGAATTATTGACGTCCCAACGTGGGAGTAGCCCGCTCTATAGGGCCTTGCGCCCCGTAGCTCGCAGGACCTTTCATTAAACTTATTCCATCCATCCAATATGAGTGAAAATTGAATGCTTGTCCAATTTATACACCATTTTTGCGTAATGTTATCCTTTTATTTGTTCTCACAGTAAAGTGCGTCAAGTTCGGCTGGTTAGTAAAGTTGCATTAGGAACTACTCAAGAAAGACTAAGACTAAGAAAAGAACTGCACTCACAGGCGCTGACTTCAAAGTTTATTGAGAAGCATACATAGATTATATATTTGCCTTATCCCAGCGCACAAAGACAAAAGCACACAAAAGAAGAAAACGACTAAAAGATGTCGCAGTTCCGCCCGAAAGGTGAAGCTGCGATGACGATAGGAAATGAGTGGACAGCTATACGAAGTAAGGATAGTAGTTTTATTAGGTACATAAACCTGTAAACATAGGCATACTATCTAAATTAACAAGCATGGTGTCATGCCCGCACAAGGAAATATGAACACGAATCCCTCGATGACCGCGGAAACTCGCTGTCAAAACGTTGGAGTGAGGAAACGCGGCAGCAGCAGCGAGCGCACTGGCCTTTGGGTTGCGTTTCGCATCAACGCGTACTAAGCAGTAAAAATAGCGTGCGGCGGACTGCGTCCCCGTCGCAGATGGCTTTCAAGTAGAGGGGCCCGGGCGCACGCGACCGCTCGCGCAGCCCGGAGTAGAACGCTTCCCCCCTACCTCGCCGACTACCTGTCCGCCACTCAGTGGAGCCCTCGACGACCATACCGTCATCGTCACCAGGCCGCTACCTGTCGCCGCATCGCCGACCATACACTGGCCCAGCCAGGGGTCGGTCTCCAAGCCCATATCCGGAAAACTAAAAGCAGCAACCAAAGGAAATTGGGTTGTATTCGTCGAACTGATCCTCCTCCGCCGACGAAGACGCCGAAATACTATCTCGCCGCCATCCCGAGGAAGCCTAGAAGCAAAGAATACGCCGACAAAAGAAGACCCCACAACGCGACGTCCTAGCCACAGGCCAACACGACGCAGTCGTGATCCAACGCTAAGACCTAACTACAACACTAGGCATAGAATCACCGACATCAACATGCTTCTCGACGGCCACGCAGTCACCGCCTTAGTGGACACAGGAGACGACTACTCCGTCATGAGTGTACCCATCGCCGCCCAGCTGAAGAAAATTAAGGCTGCATGGGAAGGCCCTCAAATTCTAAATTCGGAGCGCTGGAAGACACCAATATCACCGACCGGAATGTGCACGGGAAGTATTACCGTTCATGACCGGACCTACCCTATACCACTTTCGCTATCCTCCAACAGTGCTCGCGAGACGTCATTACAGACTTTTAGCATAGGGGCCTGAAGCGTTTGGGACCCCAAAGAAATAGCGTCGACGCCACTGCACATGCGCGAGACACAAATTGCGTTTGGGTTTTGCGTCGGGCACGCTATTTCACATGTAGCGGCAACCCCAAAAGCTGCTCCAAAAGATTTGCGTCGAGAAACATGGTGGAACCAATCGAAGCGACGGCTCTAACCTAGCACCAAACTCGGTTCGATCGTGGTAACGCGTAAAGTTCGCAAGCTAGGAGAAGTGATTGAGGTTATCGCTTTCTCTGAACTAGCGTGTCTTATGAAAATTGATTTAATAGACGCCGCTGGTTCCGAATTCGATGGTAGATTCCATGGCTCGTAGGCGTAACACGGCTTAGCTTGGCTGGTGACGGCATGTAAAGTTAGTTAATCAAAACTAAGCGCAAATAATTGCTTGCTGCTAATAGAATAACCTCTAAATTGCGAAAACACTTAAGTCAAAAGTACTCTTCTTAAGATGACATCTAACGCTTTATGTAATATTTTTAATAGCTTTTCTTTGACGCCGTAATGGCGCTGTCAGCGCAAGACCCTATCCGCAAACGTAAAGTCCTATTCTAAAGCTCTTTACTCCTGTGTGCCTCAACACTAGCACCCGCAAAGCTCTTTGGGACCCCACACTATAGGGGCCCCTATTCTAAAGCTCTCTATTATCGGCATGGACTTCCTGGACGAATACGACGGAATCGTCGACCTGAGGTCGAAGACGTAACGCTGTGCGTAGATCAAGCGATACCGCCGGAGAGCTGTCGTAGTCACTAGACCTTGAGTGTCCTCGAAGATCAAGTGAACAGCCCGCCTTACTCCAGCATTGTCATTTCCGTCGGCACCGGAAGACCGCCAGACGGAGAAGGTATCATCGAGGGCGACTTATGTCTACTGCTGGACTGCGAAATTTGCGTTGCAAGAGGGTTCGCGAGACTGCACGGAGGAAAAGCAAAAGTGATGCTGACCAATTTCAGCCAGTAATTCAAACACGTCAACAAGGGCACGACGATAGCATATCTCGAGGAAATTATGGACACCAGCAATGCGTATGTGCTCTCGGATTCTGCCATATCTACCTCAACGACCGCATTTTTCGAACCAGACTTCCACATAAATCCAAGTGTCCTCATAAGCAAGCAGCAACAGCTCGAGAGTCTTCTCCGACGATATAAAGACTGCTTTTCGACGTCATCGATGATTCGGCAAACACCAGTTGCAAAGGATCGCATAATAACAGGAGAACCCGCTCAACCACTGCGCCAGAGCCCTCGCGAGCGTCGACGCGAGAACGAGAAGCTATAAGGCAACACGTCGACGAAATACTGCGCGACGACATCATCCAGCGGCCGAAAAGCGCATGGGCGTCTCCTGTGGTCTTAGTGAAAAAGGATAGGACTCGGCGCTTCTGCGTCGATTATTGCTGCTTGAAGAAAATATCGAAGAAGGGCATATGCCCCCTCGGACACATTAGACTGACTCTGCAATGCTAAGCACTTTTCGTCAATGGATCTCAGGACTGGTTACTGGCAAATTGAAGTTGAAGAAAGTGATCGAGAGAACGCCGCTTTTATCACGCCAGAGACGGCCTTTTCTCTGCACCTGCAACTTTCCAGCGCGTGATGGACACACTATTGGTAGGACTGAGGCGGCAGACTTGGCTTGTCTACTTGGATGACGTTGTAGTCTTTGCCACGAGCTTTGACAATCACCTAAGATGATGTGTGGTGTTTTGTGGCGCAAGGGCCAGGTTTGGCCAAAGAGCGCCATGACAAGTGGTAATGTTGATGTATTATGGATGGCGTGCACAATGAATTCCTTATGGTAGATGTCACATGGCTGTAAAAGGGCCTAAAATCGGTAGCTGTAAGAGGAGTAGAATATATAGTTGCTAAAATAATGACGGTGACTAGGCAGCGATGTGGGTTATGGCAATGGGCTGTCGTAAAAACACTGTGCAATAAAACAACACTGACACCAGAGTTTTAAGAGAGCCCTTGAATGCAGGGCTGTTAGTCACGTGCTAAAAATTGCCTGGCCAAATGATTTTCAAGATGTCGGTTTCGTCTAAAAAATCTAAGACTGTTTGCAGTTTGAAAAATGGTTCGTCACTAAGCAAAATGCAGGATGGAGAGGTATATTTTCGCGATATGCAGAAGGGAAATACTTTTTCCTCTCCGTTTCTATTGCAGGGCACTGGATAAGAGGCATGGATGACTGTGAGGCCATCGCCGCACCTACTACAAGTAGGAGGATCCCCGCCAGTCAATAGGTAGGAGTGAGTACTGTAAGTGTGTCCTATTCTTAATCGGCAAAGAAGTACTTCTTTGTACCGTGCTGTTTTCTCACTTATCCAACTCCGCAATCTTGGTTTTATAATATGTAACTTATTCAATGTTTGTGTATCCCACTCTGATTGCCAATGTTTCCTCAATTTACGGCGTAAAAAGGGCTTTAGGTCTGTGGCAGGAATGGGGATATTTCCATCTGTGTCGCTAAAACTCACTGACGTAGCGTTTTCGTCAGCAGCTACGTTGCCTTTTATACCTTTATGGCCAGGTACCCAGCATATAATAATCGCTTGGTTGCAGATATATGCGGAGCACAACAAACTATACAGCGCATTCAAAACGGGATTCTTATGTTTTCGTAAGCTAATCAGGGCTCTCACGACACTTAGTGAGTCTGTAAAGACAACAGCCTTAGCGACATTTCTGCGCCTTATGTGTTTAACAGCCGAAAGTATACCGTATGCTTCTGCCGTAAAGATACTGGTGTGTGGGTTTAGTGGTCCTGATGTTGAAAATGAGGGTCCGAGAGCTGCGTAAGCAACACCAGCAGGAGACTTCGAAGCATCTGTGTAATATTCGTCACAGGAATACTTCTCTTTAAGTTCAAGAAAATGTGATTGTATGTGAGCCTCAGGTGCTTGTTTTGATATTTCTAAGAAGGAGATGTCACATTGGATAGTTTGCCACTCCCAAGGCGGTGGAAGCCGAGAGGGGGCCATTAAGACATTCTCTAAAAGAGAGACTCCTGTTTTTTCTGAGAGTGCTTCCAACCGGAGGGACAGAGGAGGCCGGACACCTGGGCGGTTACGGAATAGCCTGGCCGTGGAGGAGTCGTGAATAATTGAATGACATGGATGAGCCACAGCTGATTTTACCTTCAAGGCATACGAAAGACACAAATATGTCCTTTGGTAGTACAGCGACCATTCATTAGATTCGACGTAAAGGCTTTGCACAGGACTAGTTCTAAAGGCGCCTGTTGCAAGGCGGATGCCTAAGTGGTGGACAGGATCTAGCATTTTTAGAGTACTAGGTCCAGCAGAATTATAGACTATGGCCCCATAGTCAAGGCGTGTTAATATTAGGCTTTTGTACAACTTTATTAGGCATCTCCTGTCGCTTCCCCAAGCTGTGCGTGACAACAGCTTCAGAAGATTCATAGTCTTGAGGCACTTTGCCTTGAGATACTTCAGGTGTGGCACAAAGGTTAGCTTACTGTCTAGAAGGATCCCTAAGAATTTGTGTTCACAGCTCACAGATAACCGTTCTCCATTGAGATTGATTACTGGTTCCGCCAGTATACCTCTTTTATTAGAGAACAGGACGCACGTACTTTTTCTCGGATTTAGCCTAAAACCATTTTCGTCCGCCCACTTAGACAATTTATTTATGCAAAGCTGTACATGTCGCTCACAGATACTTAGATTACATGATTTAAAACCTATCTGGATGTCATCTACATATACAGAATAAAACATACTACGTGGTATGGCAGTCTGGATCGAGTTCATTTTGACTATAAAAAGAGTGCAGCTGAGCACACCTCCTTGTGGAACACCAGCCTCCTGCGTAAATGGACGGGACAGAACGTTACCAAGTCTTACACGGAACGTGCGATTGGAGAGGTAACTCTGAATGGTGTATAGCAAGTTGCCTCGAACTCCCATTTCAGACAGATCGCGGAGGATTCCAAAGCGCCAGGTTGTGTCGTATGCCTTCTCCATATCTAAAAATACAGACAGGAAAAACTGCTTGTGGACAAAGGCATCGCGGATATTTGTCTCGATGCGGACAAGGTGATCTGTTGTGGATCTACCATCTCTAAAACCGCACTGTAAGGGATCGAGTATCTTGCTGCTTTCAAGAAAATGGATGAGGCGACGGTTAATCATTTTCTCAAATAATTTGCATATACAACTTGTCAGAGCTATGGGCCTATAATTGTTGGGTGAGGAAGGGTCCTTGCCCTCTTTGAGAATAGGGATTACGATTGCTTCTTTCCAAATAGAAGGAAGGTAGCCTGCAGAGAACATGGAATTAAAGAGTGACAGTAGTGTTTTTTGTGTTTCGGGGTGTAAGTGTCTGATCATCTCATACATTATCCTGTCACTTCCTGGAGCGGACTTGTTGCAACAGTTCAGTGAGGCCTGGAACTCAGCCATTCCAAATGGACGGTTGTATGCTTCGTTGGATGTGCTTTTCCGATCCAAATTCATCTGCTCTGCTAGTCGCTGGTATTTTAGGAATGTATCTGTGTAATGTGATGTACTGGAAATGTGCTCGAAATGTGCTCCTAGACAATCTGCCTGATCCTCCAGGGTGTCTCCTTGTGTATTTAATAAAGGTAGGGGATGAGTTTCGCGGCCTTTTATTTTCTTAACCCTGTTCCAGGCTTTTCGTTCGTCTGTATATGAATTGATGCTGCTTATGTAGCTTTTTTAACTTTCGCGTTTAGCGCGGCGGCGCGTTCTTCTCCCTTGCGACTTGATCGCCTTGAAATTAATGAGTTTCTCTGCGGTTGGTGAGTTACGGAGGAGATTCCAAGCCTTCTTTTGCTTTTTCCTGGCTTCTCTACACTCCTCATTCCACCATAGAATACGTCGTCTTGAGGGCGACCCTTTTGTTTGGGGGATACATACTGATGCAGCATCAATAATGAACGCTGTTATGTATGCTACTGCGTCGTCTAGGCTAAGTTCACAGATATCATTCCAGGGCAGCTGCGTTAGTTCGTGAAACTTCGTCCAGTTGGCTGAATCAACTTTCCATCGAGGAACATGTGCAGGATACTCACTTTGTTTTTTAAGGTTTAGGACAATGGGGAAGTGATCACTGCCATAAGGGTTATTAATGACATCCCACTGGAGATATGGCACAATTGTACTAGACGCTATGCTTAGGTCTATCGAAGAAAATGTTTTATGTGTAGAGCTGTAAAACGTTGGCTTTTTCTTATTAAGCAAGCAGGAACTCGAAGTGAATAGGATGTTTTCTATAAGCCGTCCTCTCGCATCACAGCGTGAGTCACCCCACAGTGTGCTATGCGCATTTAGATCACCGACGACTATGTAAGGGTGACGCAGCTCATCAATAAAGCTTTGAAATGTTGTGCTAGAGAGTTGATAATTTGGGGGGATGTATACGGACGTGATAGTAACTAGTTTATTGAATAGTACTGCTTGGATAGCAACTGCCTCAAGGGGAGTTCGGAGTTGCAGTTGCCGACAAGCAACGCCTCTGTCTACTATTATTGCTACGCCGCCGGACGATGCAACAGCATCATCTCGGTCCTTCCTGAAAATAGCATATTGCCTAAGAAAGTTTGTTTGCGTAGATTTAAGATGTGTCTCCTGAACACACAGCACCTTTGGATTGTACTTGTGTAAGAGTTCTTTGATATCATCGAGGTTGTGGATCAGACCTCTCACGTTCCAGTGTAATATTTGTGTATCCATATTGTTTGTGTTTATGTGCTGTGTGTCAAGAGATATGAATTAGGTTGGCTCAAGGGTCCTTTCCAGGCCCCTTGATGCGGGGTATTTCTTTTTTCTTGGCGCGCTCCAGGGAGCAACGCCGTTCCTTCGGCGTCTGAGACGCCGGAGAAGTTTTTGTTACATCCATCGCCTCGTCAGAGGCGCTGGATGACGCCCGCTCAGCGGGCACGCGCGGGGGTTTTTCGGGCCTGTCTGCACGAGCAGTGGCCCTGGGACCAGCAGGCTCGGAGGTCTGCTGGCCGTTCGTGGTAGGGGGCGGAAGAGCCGTGGCTGCTCCCGCCAGGGGGGCTGATGGCGTAACCGCCGTCACACTCCGTGTGACTTGCGCGGCCGCCTGAAAATGTAGCGCTGCCCCCCGGCGCGCCACATCGGTGTAGGAAGGACTGGACTGATTTTGGAGTGAAAAACGCTTACGTGCCTCTGGAAAAGATAGGTTTAGTTTGACTTTCAGTTCTATTATTTGTTTCTCCTTTTTCCACGAGGGGCACGATCGCGAGTAGGCGGGGTGATCTCCTTCACAGTTGGCACAGTGGTTTGGTGAAGTACAGATGTCAGAAGCGTGTTCAGAAGAACTACACTTAGCACAAGTAGCACGTCCTCTGCAGGTTTGCGACCCATGCCCAAAACGCTGACACTTAAAGCATCGACGCGGATTTGGGATGTACGGTCTAACACGAAGCTTGCAGTAGCCGGTTTCTATTGATTCAGGGAGAATGCTGGTTCCAAATGTTATGATTATATGCCTAGTTGGTATTTCTTTGTCATCTCGTCTTATTTTAATGCTTTGCACTTTGACAACGTTCTGTTCTTGCCATCCTTCTAGTAGTTCGCTTTCACTCAGTTCGAGAAGGTCATCTTCTGAGACGACCCCGCGCACTGTGTTCATGGATCTGTGTGGGCCCACTGAGACTGGAATTTCTCCAAATGCAACAAGTTTCGAGAGTTTGTCATATTGCGCTTTGTCGCGAAGTTCGAGAAGAAGATCACCACTTCCCATCTTAGCCGAAGAGGTGTGTTGCCTCCGCCGGGGGGCCTTAAAGGTCCAAACACCCAGCATCGGCTCAACCCCCAGGATCCCCTTTTCCCCAGACACGGCTAAGCCGGGCACGGCTACACGCGGGAGGGTCCAACCCTCGTGTGCTCGGGTACGTGGTGTCGCAACGCACGACAATCACCTAAGGCGGCTTCAGACAGTACTAGAGGCGATCAAATCCCCTGGACTCACCCTGAAGCCGGAAAAGTGCCGTTTCGCTTTCGAAAAGCTTCCGTTTCTATGCCACGTCATCAGCAAGTCTGGAGTCAGTCACGGCCCACAGAAGGCAGCTGCCATCGCTAGGTTCCCGAGACCTGTCGAGAAGAAGGCAGTGCGCAGATTCCTTGCCCTGTGTGCCTATTGCATGTGCTCTGAAAGACTTTTCAAGCATTTCGGAACCATTAACCCATCTCGTGAAATCGGTTGTCGGCTTTAAATGAGAAAAATGGCAGGACGAAGCGTTTCAGCAGCTGAAGCGACGGCTGCAGTCACCGCCGGTGTTTTCACATTTCGAGGAAGACACCAAAACGGAAATCCACACCGACGCAAATAGCGTAGGCCTCGGTGCCGTGCTAGTTCAAAGGAAGGGCGGAGTTGAAAGCGCTATAGCTTAGGCTAGCCCGTCCCTGTCAAGAGCGGAAGCAAATTATTCCACTACGGAGAGAGTGCCTTGCGATCATTTGGGCTACGATGAAATTTCGACCTTACATATAAAGCAGGATCTTGAAATTGGTAGGCGATCACCACGCCCTGTGTTGGCTGGCACACTTCCCAGGAAGCAAAAGTCGGCTACAAGCGTTCCACACTCGGATTGGCCCAGCATGGCCCAGCTAGTGCTAAGCTCCAAATTAGACGTCTTCTGTGCAGATTATTTAAAATGTCTTCATGATTTCTGCTATAAGATCTGGTGGATACGTAAACGCTCTAGTAGGTTTTTAAAGTCGATCTCCAAGTCCTACAATCCAAATTTGCGCGCATGTTTTTGTTTACCACCGGCTTGCAACGATTCGTTCGACAACACCATCAGTGGAATGATTAAATCGCTATGTTATCGTCATATAACAGTCCTCCGCAAAACAAAATGGTCAACCAGTGTACTGCAAGGTTTGCGCACGACACTATTTCTCAAAGACCACTGCCAGCGTGCGTATCAATATCTGCCACATGAAATCTACCGCGCCATCTGTACCTAAAGGCGGGGCCAAGTTTTGTGTGGACTTGATCACAATACAACAAAAAATTTCAATAAAAATGTCTGAAGTTATTACTTATCCAGTAAATGTTTTAATAAAGCTATCTGAATATTGTTTCATCAGCTAATGTAACATGGCGTGGCAAAACAGTAGGTGCGCTACTGTGGCTTGGCCGCTTCCCAACGCTGGCACCCCCGTGCATTGCGTCCGCTTGACTACCGTGCTTTTTGACGTGTTCAGCGGGTTTTTTCCGTGCACGCATCGCCTGTTCTTTGTTTCGCTGGGTTGAAGGCGCGGCTTCATTCGGGTAAGTTATCAAACCTTTGAACTATTTTGAAAGCTCTGTTGCACGATTTTAGCACCATGATGAACTTGGTTAATTGTATCACATCATTTAGCGCATGTCTGTTATTGTTTCGAATTTGCTTGCTTGCATGTACATTCTCGCGGACACAACTTAATGATTTCGTCTAGCTCAGATTACATTTTGGTTGGGGTAAGATCACTCAATGTCATTAGTATCGATTCTCCGTGCTAAAATTGTTTAATCGGGAACCGGTTTTCGCTAAGACCCCGCGTAGTTTCCTCATATTTGAAGATTGCCTACATATTAAGATGGTGCTATAATTATATAAGCGTGAGCTATATCGTTTATTAACATAAATTACTTAGTTGACAGTGTGAAAACGGCATCGTGATGCGAGTAATATGCCTGCGTCCCTCCGAGTAATTGCATCGATACCTAAGCGAGTCTGTTCACGGTGTCCGCTGCGTTCATTTTGTGAAGAAGAAAAAGCAACATGGCACAACATACCAAAATGGGGCTTCGTGCGAACGCCGTTGTTGCCCGCTGCATAAAACACGCTTTGGTGCTTTTTTTGAAGCACCCCATAGCCTTGCAACCGCAAAGGTATGACACCCTGCCCAATACAAGCGCTCCTCCGGGTCACTGGTGCCCGGTGCAGTGAAAAAAGCGGTTCAGCGAAGAATACGAACCACAGTGGCACAGTCTCGAGCCAGGTTGCATCTCAGATGGGGAATGATGACAATTTTTCTCAAGAGTATGGATCACCAGGATTGAAAAAGCGTAATTATGCATACTGAAGGCGTGTCATGCGGCATGTTAGCTACCGTCCAAGGTGTCAAAATGCTTATGACTTGTGTCTTTTTCAAGTGCCTTCAAACATTTGCTTACTAATGAAAAAAATGGGAACACTATATATGAGACATCAAATTGAAAGGCTCCTAGCAGCTTTCAGTGTTCACAACGAAACTTGCACAATGGCAATGGCCGATTATAACATGCCCTTAGAGAACTAGGAAAATGTGATATTGGAATTCAGGTTGAGCTCCGATGCCGCTTTTCGATGTCACCTTGTAAAGAAAAGTTTTACGAATTTACAACATGACCACATTTTTTATAACTTGCCAAGTGTAACTACGAAGTTACACCTGGTACATGTTATAAAAATGTATTGTCACGTGGTAGTGACCGTAAGGAACACAGTAGCAATACTGTTAAAGACGGAACTTTTATTGGTCGAACCCGTGCCCACAAGAGCAGGCTACACTCACAGAACGGCGACAGCGGCGAACAAAGTCGGCCATCATCGAAATCTGATCAGCGGGTCAAGCGCGTCGGCTCGTATACATCAGTCGTCGAATGTTCCAGGGTAATCGCTGGGGCCCGCGTGCCTTCCACAAAGTTCCACACCATTTGCGTCGCGCATACATGCAATCAGATTACACAAGGTTCGGCGGCAACAGACAGCGGTTAGAAGCATCGATAACATTCTAGAAACTTCCGATACATGTAGGCGCATCCTGCGCTGAGCGATAAAACGAGCTTACGTGTCAATTTTCGCCCTCTCAAAAGGCATCGTCCCGATGCTACAAACAGAAGTGCAACACAAAAGGACACTCATTAAACAAAGTAGCAAAACAAAAAAGAAAAATTCCAAGGTGACACAGTCCAAAAGAAGTCCAAAGTTCAGCTATGCGAAGTCGGCAAAGTTCATTAGCGCTGGTGGAACGGCTTAAGCCGCACAACATGAACTACTTCAAGTCGTCAGTGATGCCGCTGTGATAGCGAAATGCCGTCTGGCACGACCTCATAGTCGAGTGCGCCAATGCGTCGGATGATCTTGTATGGTCCGAAATAGCTGCGTAAAAGCTTCTCGCTAAGTCCTCGTCGACGTATAGGGGACCAAACCCAAACACGGTCGCCGGGCTGGTACTCGAGGTAGCGTCGTCGAAGGTCGTAGTGTCGGCTGTCGGTCCTCTGCTGGTTCTTGATCCGTAGGCGGGTGAGCTGTCCAGCTTCTTCGGCGCGCTGGAGACAGGTAGCGACGTCAAGACTTTCCTCGTCAGTGACGTGCGGCAGCATGGCGTCGAGCGTCATCGTCGGGTTCCTGCCGTAAACCAGCTTAAACGGCGTGATCTGTGTTGTTCCTTGCACCGCCGTGTTGTAAGCGAATGTTACGTACGGCAGAACCGCATCCCACGTCTTGTGCTCGACTTCGACGTACATTGCTAGCATGACGGCGAGGGTCTTATTCAGGTTCTCCGTCAGACCATTCGTCTGCGGGTGGTAGGCAGTTGTCCTCCTATGGCTTGTCTGTCTGTACTGCAGAATGCTTTGGGTTAGCTCTGCTGTAAAGGCCGTTCCTCTGTCGGTGATGAGGACTTCTGGGGCACCATGTCGCAGCAGGATGTTATCAACAAAAAATTTCGCCACTTCGGCTGCGCTGCCTTTCGATAGAGCTTTAGTTTCAGCGAAGCGGGTGAGGTAGTCCGTCGTCACGATGGTCCACTTATTTCTGGATGTTTACGTCGCAAACGGTCCCAACAAATCTATCCCGATCTGCTGAAAAGGTCGGTAAGGAGGCTTGATCGGCTGTAGTAATCCCGCTGGCCTTGTCGTGACAGTCTCGGCATGTCTTGACGTAACGGGCGACGTCAGTGGTCAGGCGCGGCCAGTAATACCTTTCCTGTATCCTCGATAGCGCGCGGGAGAGTCCGAGGTGCCCAGCGGTCGGATCGTCTTGTAAGGCGTGCAGTACTTCTGGACGCAGCGCCGACGGAACGAGAAATTAGTTGGCGCGGACTGATGACATGTTCTTCACGAGTAGGTTGTTTTTAATCCTGAACGAAGACAATCCGCGCTTAGATGACCTAGGGACAACGTCGGTATTCCTATTTAAATACTTGGCGAACCCTTTCTGCTCCGGGTCTGCTCGTTGCTGTTCAAAGAAGTCTTCGGCGCTTATTATTCCAAGGAAGGCATCGTCATCCTCGTCGTCTTGCGGCAGCGAGTCAATGGGGGCGCGTGATAGGCAATCGCCATCAGAGTGTTTTCGTCCGGACTTGTAGGTTACAGTGATGTCAAATTCTTGCAGTCTGAGGCTCCACCGCGCCAGCCGTCCTGAAGGGTCCTTTAAATTAGCTAGCCAACACAACGCGTGATGGTCGCTGATGGCTTTGAATGGCCTGCCATATAGGTAAGAGCGGAATTTAGCTGTAGCCCAAATGATGGCGAGACATTCCTTTTCGGTCGTAGAATAATTGCCTTCCGCTTTTGACAGTGACCGGCTAGCGTAAGCTATCACCCGTTTAAGTGAATCTTTCCTCTGGACTAGGAAGGCACCAAGGCCTAGACTACTGGCGTCAGTGATGATTTCGGTATCGGCGTCTTCGTCGAAGTGCGCAAGTACCGGCGGCGACTGCATGCGTCTTTTGAGTTCTTCAAATGCGTCGGCTTGCGGCGTTTCCCACTTGAACACGACGTCACATTTAGTTAGATGTGTCAGCGGCTCAGCGATACGTGAAAAGTCCTACACACTGCCTTCTTGTCGATGGGGTGCGGAAATTTTGTGATGGCAGCTGTCTTTTGCGGGTCGCGGCGGACAGCACGTTTGCTGATGACGTGGCCTAGAAACGTAAGCGAAGCGGCACTTTTCCGGCTTTAGAGTAAGCCCTGATGACTTGATGGCCTCTAGCACTGTCGCAAGCCGCCTAAGGTGATCGTCGAAATTTCAGGCGAAGACGACGACGTCATCTAAGTAAACAAGACAGGTCTTCCACTTCCATCCTGCTAAAACCATGTCCATCACGCGCTGGAACGTTGCAGGCGCCGAGCACAGTCCGACTGGCATAACCTTGAACTCATCTGGCGTGATGAAGGCGGTCTTTTTGCGATCTCTTTCGTCGACTTCTATTTGCCAGTAGCCAGACTTGAGGTCCACGGACGAGAAGTATTTAGCGTTGCAGAGCCGATCCAATGCGTCATCTATCCGTGGAGGGTATTACGGCTTTGCGTTCATGTACTCAGCACCTCCACCAGATATCACGTGGTAGTGACCGTAAAGAACACAGTAGCAATACTGTGAAAGACGGAACTAACTTTTATTGGGCGAACGTTTGCCCACAAAAACAGGCTACGCTCAAAGAACGGCGACAGCGGCGAACACAGTCGGCGATCGTCGAAATCTGATCAGCGGGTCAAGCGCGTCGGCTTTTATACATCAGTCGTTGAATGTTCCAGAGTAATCGCTGGGATCCGCGTGCCTTCCACAAAGTTCTACACTATTCGTGTCGCGCAGATATGCAATGAGATAACACAAGGTTCGGCGACAATAGACAGCGGATAGAATCATCGATAACATTCAAGAAACTTCCGATACATGTAGGCGCATCCTGCGCTGAGCGATCACATTTCTTTGACGGTAAGAGCGCTCACCCGTAAAAGATAAACGAGTTCACGTGCCAATATGCAAGTTGAAGGGACTTCATTATGTTATTGACATTTTGTGGTTTCATGTTCTTGAGTTGTCTACGCAGTAGGTTCAGTTATCACTTCTTTATACTACGGCTGTTTACATGTTGCAGTTTTTGTCCTTGCATGTTGCTGCAATAATTTTTCTGCAATGGGGGGCGGGGGGCGCAATCATCCAGTGCCATATGCTGTTCTGCCTTACCTTTCCGGGATTTTATTTCTGCCTTAATGCAGCCATAGTAACAGCCACATTGTGTATGTTAGTGCTTTTAGGTTTGAAGTATTTTGCGGTCATGTTTTTTTTTTCTCACACGACTGCTCTCTCTTATAGGAGTGTGGGACATAAGATGCTTTACTGCGGGTATCCTACCCAGTACTTTCAGACAGCTTGGGTGGAAATGTTAGCCTTCAAGGCAGTGGCAGAAAAACAGCCTCGGACCTGTATGTCTCCGGTCACTTTAGAGGGCCGTTCTCTGACTTGGCATAAGCGCAGTGACTTACTCCCAAAATTCATGGTGATAAGAATGAAAAAAGAATGTCCACATTTTAAATAGAAAATTGCGATCCACCCAGTATAGCAACAGTTGGGTGGATGCCAATTTTTTTTACAACACCATCTCCCCCTTTAGTTCTATAGATATTGACACGTGTACTTATCTTTATCGGGCAACCACGTTTCGCCGCTTAACAACTGTACTCGCACAGCGAGGGACGCGCCTGCATGTATCCGACGTTTCTGGAAAGTTATCGACGCTTCTATCCGCGTGTCTGTTGTCGCCGAACCTTGTGTTATCAGATTTCATCGCGTGACACGAATGGTGTAGAACTTTGTGGAAGACACGCGGGTCCCATCAGTTAATCTGGAACATTCGACGACTGATCTATAAAAGCCGACGCGCTTGACCCGCTAATCAGTTTTCCGACGATCGCCGACCGTGTTCGCCGCTATCGTTGTGCTATAAGTGTAGCCTGTTTTTGTGGGCACAGGTTCGCCCAATAAAAGCTAGTTTTGTATTCCACCGTATTGCTTCTTTCTTCACCGTCACTACCACGTGACATCTGGTGGAGGTGCTTTTCGTCCATGTACAAGACGCCCCCGACAAGCCGTGATCCCAGCCCAGACCACAAACAGAACACCAACGTAGTCCCGGACCACCGAGCAAGCCGCCGTCTTCAACAGCTGCCCCCGGAGCACGGACTTCTACCTGAGAAGACCAAGAAGATTGTGGCCAAGGCAACCGCAATGGCAGCCCCAGCGTCCCCCATCGTGCTGCAGCAGCCCAGGGAACCACCAACGTTCCGCGGTTCCACATTTGAGGACCCGGAAACCTGGCTGGAAACGTATGAGAGGGTCGCTACGTTTAACAACTGGGCAAGCGACGACAAGCTACGACATGTCTATTTCGCATTGGAGGACGCCGCCAAGACGTGGTTCGAGAATCGAGAAGCCACCTTGACGACGTGGGACCTCTTCCGAAGCGGCTTCCTGCAAACATTTCAAAGCGTCGTGCGAAAAGAGCGAGCCCAAGCTCTACTGGAGACAAGAGCGCAGCTGCCGAATGAGACGATCGCGATTTTCACTGAGGAAATGAGCCGTCTGTTCCGCCACGCCGACCCAGAAATGTCCGAGGAGAAGAAAGTACGTCTACTGATGCGTGGTGTAAAGGAGGAACTTTTCGCCGGTATGGTAAGAAGCCCACCGAAGACCGTCGACGAGTTTCTTCGTGAGGCGACGAGCATCGAGAAGACACTGGAATTGCGGAACCGGCAATTTGACCGACGCACCAAGCCAACAAGCTACTCCGGAATTCAATCACTGGCCACGGACGATTTATGCGAGACCATCAGGGCCATCGTGCGCGAAGAACTGCGCAAGGTCTTGCCATCGTCGCAGCCTCAAGTGGCCTCGATCGCCGACATCGTGAAAGAAGAGGTGCACCGATCGCTAGGAGTTCCTGAGGTGCAACCACAATTACCGCAGCCCCAGCCAGAAGCAATGACTTACGCCGCCGTCGCACGCCGTCAAGCTCCCCCTCCGCGACAACGCCAGGGCCCTGTAACGCCACAATTCCGTCGTCCACCGCCGCCGCCGCCAGCACGCCCACCCGTCGCCCAGCGCACCTACGCGAGGAAGACGGACATTTGGCGCGCCCCCGACCACCGCCCGCTCTGCTACCACTGCGGCGAAGCCGGCCACGTGTACCGCCGATGCCCATACCGCGACCTGGGATTGCGAGGCTTCGCCGTGAACGCACAGCGCCCGAGGGAAGGTGAACGCCCTCGTGACATCGCCGACTACCTCGCCGCTACTCAGTGGAGCCCTCGACGACCGTCCCGTTCGCCGTCACCAGGCCGCTACCTGTCGCCGCAGCACCGACCATACACCGGCCCAGCCCGGGGCCGCTCTGCGAGCCCATATCCGGAAAACTAAAAGCAGCAACCGATGGAGGTGCGGTTGCTGTTCGTCGAACTGACGAAGATCCTCCGCCGCCGACGAAGACGACGAAGAAACCATCTCGACGACCTAATGACGACACGCCGCCGTCCCGACGAAGTCAGGAAGCCAAGACTACACCGACGAAAGACGACTTGACGAAGCGACGTTCCAGCT
This sequence comes from Dermacentor andersoni, assembly GCF_023375885.2. Taxonomy (NCBI): domain Eukaryota; kingdom Metazoa; phylum Arthropoda; class Arachnida; order Ixodida; family Ixodidae; genus Dermacentor; species Dermacentor andersoni. Next base: position 167,136,125 of record NC_092816.1, read on the forward strand.
TCAGTTCAACACGATGCAGCCGTGATCCGACGCCACGACCTAACTGCAACGCCAGACAAAGAACCACCGACCTTGACGTGCTTCTCGACGGCCACGCAGTCACTGCCTTAGTCGACACAGGGGCCGATTACTCCGTAATGAGTGGACACATCGCCGCCCAGTTGAAGAAGGTTAAGACTGTATGGGAGGGCCCCCAAATTCGGACCGCTGGAGGACACCTCATTACGCCGACTGGAGTCTGCACGGCAAGAATTACCATTCATGACCGGACTTACCCTGCCACCTTCGTTATTCTGCAACAGTGTTCACGAGACGTCATTCTCGGCATGGACTTCCTGAACCAACACGGCGCAATCATAGACCTGAAGTCGCAGTCAATAACGCTGTCGGAAGATCAAGCGATACCATCGGAGAGCCCTTGTAGTCACCACGCCTTGAGTGTGCTCGAAGATCAAGTGAGCATCCCGCCTCGCTCCAGCATCGTTATTTCGGTCGGCACCGAAGCACCCGCTGACGTAGAAGGCGTCATCGAAGGCGACCAACGTCTACTGCTCGACCGTGAAATTTGCGTCGCAAGAGGGATCGCTCGACTGCATGGAGGGAAAACTGAAGTGTTGCTGACAAACTTCAGCCAGGAGTTCAAGCACATCAACAAGGGCACGACGATCGCATTCATCGAGGAAATACAGGAAACCAGCGATGCCTTTGTCCTCTCGGATTCTGTTGCATCTACCCCGACGACCGCAGTTCCCGAGCCAGACTTCAACATAAATCCAAGTCTCCCCGTGATTAAGCAGCAACAGCTCAGAAGTCTGCTTCGACGATACAAAGACTGCTTTTCGACGTCATCAAGGATTCGACAAACACCAGTCGCAAAGCATCGCATAATCACCGAAGAGAGCGCTCGACCACTACGCCAGAGCCCTTACCGAGTTTCGACGCGAGAACGCGAAGCTATAAGACAACAAGTCGACGAAATGCTGCGCGACGACATCATCCAGCCGTCGAAAAGCCCGTGGGCGTCTCCAGTTGTTTTAGTGAAGAAAAAGGACGGAACCCTACGTTTCTGCGTCGATTATCGTCGACTGAACAAAATCACGAAGAAAGACGTAAACCCCCTCCCACGGATAGACGACGCATTAGATCGGCTCTGCAATGCTAAATACTTCTCATCGATGGACCTCAAGTCTGGCTACTGGCAAATAGAAGTCGACGAAAGGGATCGCGAAAAGACCGCCTTCATCACGCCAGATGGCCTCTATGAATTCAAGGTTATGCCATTTGGACTGTGCTCGGCGCCTGCAACGTTCCAGCGCGTGATGGACACGGTTTTAGCAGGATTGAAGTGGCAGACCTGTCTTGTTTACTTGGATGACGTCGTCGTGTTCGCCGGAAATTTCGACGATCACCTTAAGCGGCTTGCGACAGTATTAGAGGCCATCAAGTCATCAGGGCTCACCCTGAAGCCGGAAAAGTGTCGCTTCGCTTACGATGAGCTTCTATTCCTAGGCCATGTCATCAGCAAATCTGGAGTGCGCCCCGACCCGCAGAAGACAGCTGCCATCACAAAGTTCCCGCAGCCAATCGACAAGAAGGCAGTGCGCAGATTCCTTGGCATGTGTGCCTACTATAGGCGCTTTGTCAAGGACTTTTCGCGCATCGCGGAGCCGCTAACACATCTAACGAAATCTGATGTCGAGTTCAATTGGGAAACGCCGCAGGCCGACGCATTTCAAGAACTCAAACGACGCATGCAGTCGCCGCCGGTACTTGCACACTTCGACGAGGACGCCGATACTGAAATCCACACTGACGCCAGTAGCCTAGGCCTCGGTGCCGTCCTAGTCCAGAGGAAACAAGGACTTGAACGGGGGATATCGTATGCTAGCCGGTCGCTGTCAAAAGCGGAAAGTAATTATTCTACGACTGAAAAGGAATGCCTCGCCATCATTTGGGCTACAGCTAAATTCCGCCCTTACCTCTATGGCAGGCCATTCAAAGTCGTCAGCTACCACCACGCGTTGTGTTGGCTAGCTAACTTAAAGGACCCTTCAGGACGGCTGGCGCGGTGGAGCCTCAGACTACAAGAATATGACGTAACGGTAATATACAAGTCCGGAAGAAAACACTCCGACGCCGACTGCTTATCACGCGCCCCAATCGATCCCCCGCCGCAAGACGACGTGGACGACGACGCCTTCCTTGGGATAATAAGCGCGGAAGACTTCACTAAACAGCAACGAGCAGACCCGGAGCTAAAAGGCCTCGTCGAGTATTTGAAAGGGAACACCGACGTTGTCCCTAGGGCATTTAAGCGCGTGTTGTCTTCGTTCACGCTACGAAACAACCTGCTCGTGAAGAAGAACTTCTCACCAGTCCACGCCAGCTACCTTCTTGTGGTGCCGGCAGCGCTCCGTCCAGAAATACTGCACGCCCTGCACGACGATCCAACCGCTGGGCACCTCGGATTCTCCCGGACGCTGTCGAGGATACAGGAAAAGTATTACTGGCCGCGTCTGACCGCCGACGTCGCCCGTTACGTCAAGACATGCAGAGACTGTCAACGACGCAAGACACCACCGACAAGGCCAGCAGGATTACTACAGCCGATCGAACCTCCTCGTCGACCATTCCAGCAGATTGGGATGGATTTGTTGGGGCCGTTTCCGATGTCAACATCCAGGAATAAGTGGATCATCGTGGCGACGGACTATCTCACCCGCTTTGCTGAAACCAAAGCTCTACCAAAAGGCAGCGCAGCCGAAGTGGCGAAATTTTTCGTCGAGAACATCCTGCTGCGACATGGTGCCCCAGAAGTCCTCATCACCGACAGAGGAACGGCTTTTACAGCAGAGCTCACCGAAGCCATTCTGCAGTACAGCCAGACGAGCCACAGGAGGACAACTGCCTACCATCCGCAGACGAATGGTCTCACGGAGCGCCTGAACAAGACCCTCGCCGACATGCTAGCAATGTACGTCGACGTCGAGCACAAGACGTGGGACGCGGTCCTGCCGTATGTCACCTTCGCCTACAACACGGCGGTGCAAGAAACAACACAGATCACGCCATTCAAGTTGGTTTACGGCAGGAACCCGACGACGACGCTCGACGCCATGCTGCCGCACGTCACTGACGAGGAGAATCTTGACGTCGCTACCTATCTCCAGCGCGCCGAAGAAGCCCGACAGCTCGCCCGCCTACGGATCAAGACCCAGCAGCGTACCGACAGCCGACACTACAACCTCCGACGACGCTTCGTCGAGTACCAGCCCGGCGACCGTGTTTGGGTATGGACCCCGATACGCCGGCGAGGACTCAGTGAGAAGCTGCTGCGACGCTATTTCGGACCCTACAAGGTCATCCGACGTATTGGCGCACTAGACTATGAGGTCGTGCCAGACTGCATTTCGCACTCACAGCGGCGCCGCGCACGATCTGAAGTGGTCCACGTGGTGCGCCTTAAACCATTTTACGGACGCTGATGAACTTCCTTAGTTTGTTGTTTTCTTTGCTACGAGTGCTTTTCTTTGTTACTTTCGTTTGTTAGCAGCATCGGGTCGATGCTTTTTAAGAGGGGGGTAATGACACGTGTACTTATCTTTATCGGGCAACCACGTTTCGCCGCTTAACAACTGTACTCGCACAGCGAGGGACGCGCCTGTATGTATCCGACGTTTCTGGAAAGTTATCGACGCTTCTATCCGCGTGTCTGTTGTCGCCGAACCTTGTGTTATCAGATTTCATGGCGTGACACGAATGGTGTAGAACTTTGTGGAAGACACGCGGGTCCCATCAGTTAATCTGGAACATTCGACGACTGATCTATAAAAGCCGACGCGCTTGACCCGCTAATCAGTTTTCCGACGATCGCCGACCGTGTTCGCCGCTATCGTTGTGCTATAAGTGTAGCCTGTTTTTGTGGGCACAGGTTCGCCCAATAAAAGCTAGTTTTGTATTCCACCGTATTGCTTCTTTCTTCACCGTCACTACCACGTGACAATATGATTTTCCGCAAATGTTACGCATTGCCTGTTCGTATGTGACAATGAATGGGATATCAGCCAAAACTACTGATACTGCTTGTTATTTGCGTTGTTTGAATTGGTATTCCAGAAACCATTCGAAGTCATTCCACGTGGGAAAATGCGAGAACCCATGCCATTTGCCAAGCACCAGTCGCCTGGTTGACAAATTGCAGTTTGGAAGCGGGTAAGAATTCGGCATGTTACGTTAAGCTTATTTTTCAATTGGTTTTATTCAGAAATTTTAACTACGCTAATGTTATTGACTGAGTCAGCATTGTGGTGCATGTTTACATCTCAATAAAATTATTGGTTCTACATAAGAATAAGTGCATGGTATATGATTGATCTGTCGTCTTTGGGTTCTAAACTCTCCTTGCCTCAACTGACACATGTGAACTTCAAATAACTATTCATAATGGCCAGATACCTTTTGGTAACACCAAGTAGAGTAATACATGCAGTTATTGCAGTTGTAATTGGTGTTAGGGTCACTTGCTAACAAAATGCGAAGAGAAAGCTATAACTGTTAACTTCCAAGCAGCAAAAGGACATGGGAGATCCTTTAGGCGAGCCTGAATAGGCTTTTCACATTATAGAGTGAATTATGCCGGTCTTCTGGCATTATGCTCGTGCCTGCACTTTTATATATTTGGTCGCTGAATTATGGTGCTTGTTAGTATTGTATTTGTTTGTATGCCATTCAGTCTTGCGAGGACAACCACTGAAAAGCGAGGCTTAAAACAAGCGACTATGCATCTTGAGTGCTCATTGAGGTCCTAAAATGTCGTAATTTCATAACTAGCACGGAATCAGTCCTATATTGCCTGAAAATGGTGCGTGCATTAGAGAAACTATAGAGCTATACACACCTTACAGCTGTCATTTTGGAAGAGTATCTTTTTTTTAGATATTTTTTTAGATTTGTGTCATCGCTATTTCTTTAATGTGTAGAGATTATTTCTTAATCAGTTACGCTAAGCGTTCAACTCTTATTTGCTCGTTTTGGTCTAAATGGGTCTCCTTTCACAGTGAAGCTGCCTATGGCTAGGATCTGGAAATAAATGTGCCCCCCCCCCCCCCCGAGATGCTGACCAAAAACAAATCATCATGTCCGCCGATACGGGTGATAGCGCAGAAAGTGTCCAAGCTCAATGGCACATACCCCTGTGGGCTCGGGGACCTGTAACGCGCCCTTGATCTACCTTTGTCACATGTGGGACCCAAAGAGGTCCCAGGCACAAGGGCAAGAGCAGATGTTCTTGAAAAAAAATGTTTTGTACAACTTCTTCAAAAAGAATTCTTAAAAACTTTTCGGTGCTAGCCGCGCAAACGCGTTAGTGCCACTGCTGGCAGGTTCGTCGTTGTCGTTATCTTCCACAGCTGGCTCTGTTGTGCAAAAAACTACCATCAGCAGAAATGACTCGAGAGTCGTCGTCTTCCACAGCTGGCTCCGTTGCCGCTGCCCGTTGCCGAAGTGTAAAATTTCACTTCTGTTGTTGTAACGGGGAGGCCGCGTTTACGGGGGTAGGCGCCATTGCTTAAGGGAGTATGATCCATTCATTGTCTTAGATGACTGACACATTTAATAAGAGAGGTGACATGCGGATGTGTGTCCGTACCTATACCGCCACGACGACCACAGATTAGGACATTAAATATGTTCGTACCTTTGTTCAGTACTCTGGATCACCTATGTGTCGTTCGCTAAACAGCTTGGCTGGTCACCCACCTTCACGGAGTGGAACGGCACTGAATTGTTTTCCCTTTTTTTGACTGGCGCAGATTATTCAAAAGCCATTGGACCTGCGACCATCTGACATGCCTTTCTTCATCCTCCTTCGTCATGTACCATAGTCTTGTTAGGATGCGGCGTCAGTTTTTCTAGACATGTCATTCATAACTATGCGTAATAGTTAATCAATGTAAAACGTGACAGGTATTTTATAACCTATATTTAAAGTTAGTCAAAATCAATACAAGGCAAGCAGATGTACATAATTTCCAAAAATGAAATTTTGTATTTTGCAGATTTTTTGCCTTCTAAACATTGTTATGAAATGCTAGCTATGGAAAGTCATTTTCCAGTATCTTTACATGTCTTTTCAATGTGCCTTATTCAACACCTGTGTGTGCTGCATGTATTTTTCTTGTGTTAGCGCTATGCCCAGATTTTTAAAGTGCTGTTCACTTGCAAAGTGCTATGATGTCGCAATACTATTCCTTCGTGAAGAATTTCATTTTGATGCAGAAGTGACACGGCTGCCATATGTGCACATGTCTGCGTGTCATACAAAGGCTCTCTTATACCTTCACATATTTTATTTCAGACTGTGAAGTAGGGGTTTTTAATGGTGTATGCCTTTAATGCATTTGCAAAAGTATACATTTAGCTCACAATACTGAATTTTTTCGGATTAGTAGATTCTGGCGTGCTTTAATTTTTAACTTAAAACAAGTCGTATTCAATAGATGTACATTTACTAGAAATCCTGAATAATTACACTGCTTCCAAAAAAAGCATACCAGTACCAATGATCTGCAATAGCGTACGATTAACACATACATCAGCTAACCTTTTCTTTTACATGTGCAAATTGCATATTTTCTCGGGCAAGCGAATAAGCCTTCATACGGGAGTTCTACACATAGTCTAACCACCAACTTGTCAAAACTTCCCCAAGACGAATACGGAGGGAACATTAGCTTGGCTTCAGGAGCGCTTGCGGAGTACTAGGGCTATTGCTCAGCTTGTACAAACCGGATTGCAGACAAACTTTTCGCTTGAGCAAGCCCAACTGTAGACGTCTTCTAGATGGGTCGAATCGTCGCTTACTTTTATTGATTCATATCGCTTCAAAACAGGCACCACCGCAGGGGCGTACTCGCTGCTCGTTACCGGTTTCAATATGCCCATCTAGACAACTTTTGCTAAGCAGAGCTTAAATTTTTAGGGAAAATGGAGTGCTTCGAGCTTTGAAAAATTTTGATGTCTTCCCATCTTTGAAAACAAGTGTTGCCTTCTCATCTCGGATGGTGCCTAACTCGTTCTTGAAGAGGCCCTTGTGGCGGCCAAGCAAGGGTTTTAGCTCGGGCACTCGTTCAACGCTGAGTGATGGCGCACACTGTAGCTGTTGCAGGCCGCAAACTTGCTTCCCATCAATGTGCACTTGCTGAAGCCAGTTGCACCCGAACAGAGCTGGACCATCCTGAGGACGCACCTACAGCGGGAAGCGCTGGCCCTGGTCGTTGTGCTCAACTCTAAGAAATACCACATAGCTTCACAGGTTCGCTCGTATAAGTCCTGAGCGTCCACTTAGTTTCCTTCAGAGGTGCTGTATAAAATTTGGGCGGAACTGACCCTGTGACATTACCTAAATGGCGGCACCCGTATCAAGCTCCAGTTGCACGGGAATACCCTCGATGGTTAAGTCGAGCATGACGGCGTCTCCTGTCTCTACCTCTTTAGTTGCAACACTTTGCAGGGGTGATTCTGATAGTTGTAACACCTAAACGTTCTGTACTGTTCGCTTCCGCTTCGGCTGCAATTTTCTTTGCCTCCTTAGGCAGGCTTTCTGAATACGCCATTTGTTTTTGAAGAAAAAAGAAGTCGCACTGACGTGCAGACACGCATTGGCATTGTGAGCATAGTTACAGCGGAAGCAATTCGTGGTTCCCCTCGTAGGAAACTGCTGCACCCCGAACCCTCTTTGAGGCTTCGAATGAACAGCTATAGGGTTAGCCAGTGCAGCTTCTAATGTTGTTGAGCGGTCACTGGCTCCCCTAAACGTTAGATTCTTGTCTTCCAAAAACAAGTACCTTGTCGACTCGCAGCAAACCACACACAAATCTGTCGTGAAGTGACTCGTCAGAAGACGCACCAAACTTTCATCTTTGCGCCAATGCCTATAGCTCCGCCACGTGCTGTGGTATCGCTTCATGTTCCTTCTGCCCTCGGCGATGAAACTTCACTCGCTCGCCTATGACGGACTGTTCAAGGGCCAAAGGTTTACGAAGCAGTTCGTACAAGCTTTATAGTGACTTCGAGGACGGCTAATCTTGAGCGGAAAACCACTTGAGAAGCGAATATGTCTGCGGACCCAATATGCAAATGAACGCATCTACCTTCCTCTCCTCCGGAACATCATTGGCTCGAAGGTACGCCTGCACACGCACTTCGTAGCCAGCCCAGTCGCTCGCATAATTTTCGAAACGTTCTACTTGCCCCAGCTGCAGACTCGTGGTCGCCTTCGTCATACTGTCCGACGCGGCTGCTATACTCTCCGAGCGTAATCCATCAGAAGGTGAATTCCATTACTGTCAGGCAGGAGGTTGTTCCTTGCTGGCAGCATCCTATCCTCGTCGCCAGTCTACGTCATGTCTGACGAAAGGGCAGCGCAACGGTGGGGCGAAAACAATCCATCAACTTTACAGCGGCGAGCGAACTGCCGGGTCCTATGTTACAGAAATGAAATTCCGCGCCAGCTTAGATGTGGGCGCTTTTGGGTACAACCAAAGGGTGATAACGCTTGCGCCGCTGCCAAGGCGCATGCCTAGCTGTGACGCCTCATGTCCTAGGTGCGCGGCATATCACAACCCTCACCTATAGTTATCAAGTTTATTGGACATGATCCGACCCTTATCAGACTTGATCCCACCCTTATAAACTGTTATCAGTATTTACTAACATTATCAGATTTGACCCGATCGTTATAAGCCCTTAGCGCTCTTTAGCACCTTATCCATCCGCGTAGAACCATCAACCGTGATGAGACCCATATACCCTCCCATCTCTCCTTATCATCCTTATCATGTAACTGACTGCTTATCGGTCTACGTTGCGCGACGTGAAGCGCGTGAACCGTCATAGATCGGTGACATTACGGTCGGTGAAGGAACGCCCCAATGGCACGCGCATCATGTGACCACCGAAACGTAAAGGGGATGTGGCGTGTTTGTAATTAAATTTTCACAAAATCGGATTTTCCTGATGTCTACAATGCACCAACTCGGCTCTGCATGTAGTTCTGGAGATGGATTTTATTCCACCATCACCAAACATTTCACCATAGCCTTCATAGAAACACGACCCGCCGTGGTTGCTCAGTGGCTATGGTGTTAGGCTGCTGAGCAAGAGGTCGCGGGATCGGATCCCGGCCACGGCGGCCGCATTTCGATGGGGGCGAAATGCGAAAACACCCGTGTGCTTAGATTTAGGTGCACGTTAAAGAACCCCAGGTGGTCGAAATTTCCGGAGTCCCCCACTACGGCGTGCCTCATAATCAGAAAGAGGTTTTGGCACGTAAAACCCCATAATTAATTTTTTTGTCACAGAAACAATGATTTATACATTCTTTTCTTTATAGTGATTCGTCATACATGTCGGACAGGTTTCTTCGTTGGGTAGGCATATAAATGCTTACGCATTGAATATAGCGAAAACTGGTGCCATTCTGGGAATTCGTTCCAAGCGGTTACACTTTGGGGACTTACCATTTAAAATACGTAAATTTATTTGTCTTGTAAAATACTTTCAAAATACGTAATTACAAAGCTTTTAATAAGTTCGTTATATACTTATATTTTCCTTGCAAATGATGTCAGCCTATTTCTATAATAAAACTCAAGAACTAGAATTTTGCTATCTGTGATAGGAGATATTAAAAATGTTACAAAAAATCATCCGGTGTGCATGCGTGTGCGTGCGCACTGAGAATTAAGTTAGAACTCATTGTGCCAGCGTACGGTAAATAAGGGCTACTTATTCGTTATTAAATTCGATTTGTTATAAAATTCGCCATTGGCTAAACAGTTCCAACTTGTATTGACGCACTAACGTTGAGGTAACTAGCGAATGTTAGTTCACGCTGCTGCTAAATGATCTTGCCGAAAGTTTCTCGTTTCTTCTTGTTTTGCTTTTTTTGTAAGCGCAGTGTTGCAAATCTTGCCCTGCGAAAAGCGTCATTGTCCTTAGGTTCTCCTATATTTATTAACTAGAGACAGCCGTCATTGGAACGCTTATGGCATATGTACAGTGCATGCGACACAGCCTCCCATATACGTGATTCTACAAAATTTCCACCCAAGCACACAATATGAAGCAGCATTAACGGGGAGATAATTTTTAAGTTCTATGGAATTTTTAAAAATCGTCTGTGGCATATAGCGTAATTTTTGCCTTTGAGCTGCAATGTGCAAAGAGGCGGACATTACTGTCACGAGAAACCGAAACACATCTTCAACTAATTCACAAAAATTCACTATATAACTTAATAATTAATTACTTTACGGCACACATTGTAATTTTGGGATTGTAGCCAGTGCGTTTGCCAGACGTATACACTTGAAATTAAATTTCAGGATATCACCATTTTCGGCGTATTATTCGAGATATTAGATTTTACATGGGCTTTGCAGTTCTTTTTGAGCTTCAATGCATAGCTTTTTGTTAAAAACTAAGTGGAAGAACAGTGCATCTTTACAGTGAGTTTGATGGCGCACATTTGAAAACTGGTGTCATTCTGGAAATTCCTTCCAAGTGGATACGCCTCGCTAACTGACCGGCTAGAATTCGTAATTTGCAACATGTGGCGTAAATTGATTAAGTTAATTTGTAAATTTTTGTACATTACTTAGATATGTTTCGATTTCTCGTGCAAGTAATGTCGGCCGCTTTTAAAAATGCAGCTAAGGACCAGAATGAGGTAATTTGCAACAGTCTATGTTTAAAAATTTCGGAGAGCTTAGAAATGGTCGCCCCGTATATGCATTCACTATAGGAGATGCTCTGGTTTGCAGCTACCCAAAGCCGAGAGCCGCGGCGTGAAATGTGCTGTTGAGCGGTGGTTTCGAAGTGCTGCCCTAGCGGCACAACAGGCCTGTGCTCTAAATCGAGCACCACAGAAAAGAGAGAAATGAGAGTTCCAAATACCGGCGCCATCAGTCCACGAACCAACGGATCTGTTGCCCTCTGCGCCGTGCTCTGAAAATCCGTCTGCTACAGCCACGTGCCCCCATTAGTTAAAACTTTCGCAACATTATTATCAAACAGTACGTGTAAAAGCGTCGACATGTTTATAACACTAAAGCAGAAGGTAGCGCCAAAATAGACACAATTCCAAGGGAGGGCAAGAAGACTCGTGCGGTTGTGTCTGTTTGTGCGCTTTCTGTTACAAGTATGACTCGCACATTACCCCACGAAAATGTTAGAAGTTCATAATACTTGCCCTTAGCTGTTGTACCCTGCGCAATCTTTCGGCATTATGCTCTGTGGCTTTAGCCAAACAGACAGCCTCATCTCCTTTCTCGTCGCCTCTGCAAGTCTTTAAAAAAAAAGCAGCAAATAAATGAACTCATCTTTGACTTTTAGCTTCTTTTTTATTTCTTTTCGCACTCACCTTGAAGCGTTTTCTAAGGTCCACCGCACTTGGCACGGTCGCTGTGATTGTCACTGTGTACACGCCAGGGGGAATCGGACATTCTGTGTCCATGGAATCCATCAAGTCATTAGATTCCCTGTTTCCAGACAGGTCACACATAGGATATTCACTGGAAGAAAACCACGATGCTTACTTGCGCTTTTTTATAGAATCTGCAGGATATATATATGCAGTTTACGACATTTGATCTGGTGCAAGAACGTGCACACTGCTCAGTTATATTTGACAACGCACAAAAACGTGCAGTGAACGCTACGAAAACCAGCTTGAAAATGACAAGTGAAAGAGACTGCGAAGGCGCTTACTAGCAACTGCTGCTATACTGAAGCCTTGATACACATTTGCTGATCCGACAAGACGCATAACAGTTCAATAATGCAAATCGTCACGTGGTAGGTACACAGTAAAAAATTTCGTGCCCTTAATGGTGCAAAAGTTTAGTGTCATGGCTAACACTCCTGACAGACGGGCGAACTAAAGCTTTTTGGAGCAGACCCCTTTCTTTCACGCTGATGAATCCCTTACCATACGGAGTTTGGCCGCTGATACTAGGCACGATGCCTTCTCCTTTAGTTGTTTTCAGAGCAGCGTAGCAGAGCTACGGCGCTCCTTCTTTGAACTGGAACTGACAGAACATTTAAAAATGTAGTTTATCATGCTCAAATTGGGTTAATAGCTGCTAAGTATAATATCGCTTTCGCAAGCACTAAAAATTATAAATAAGGGTTCGTTGTGTTTCGTCAAGATTTGTGCTGTTGAAGAGCTAGGGAGTTCGAATACATTTCCTTTTGGAAGGGACATCTGTCAAAAAAAGTGGGGGAGGCACGCCTTTGCTGTGTCACCCCGCGTGAACTCCTTTCGGGTAGATACCCCTACTCTAAATGCCTTCGGAAAGCCCGTGTGGCAAAAGTATAACAACCTTACCCTTAAGGAGTTACACATAAAAGGTAAAATCGAATCGTTAATGAGGACAAATATGTTTGATTTGTTGGCCAGGCAAGTAAACAAGATGGCAGCTGCGACAGACGACATTAAAGCTGCATGAGATAACCGTTAATAGCCGTCGCTTCAAGCTCATGGTCGGATATATTGGTGTGCACCAGGTGCTCATAATTAATAAGTAGCTTTCTACAAGTTTGAGCTCGCTCTCGTCTACAGTGAAATATTTTACCGCCTTAAGGCGCACTGACATGGCATTTTCGTCTCTTTATCTTGTGTGAAATGAAGGTCCGGGACATCTTAGTAACAGAAATGTATGCTCGCAAGCCTCAAAGCGCCCTAAACAATTTAATACACTAGCTTCTCAACAGCCAATTTTTGTTGTTGAGAGCAATCACTTTGGTTTGTTCGGTCGCCCGCTATGCTGATACATATAGCCTCACATGAGTAGCAGTATAGTAGGCGACCCAGCGGGCACTAGTGGGCGTCAAAACATCGTATTGTGCCGGTCTCACGTGACCACCTTCTGCATCATGACGTCACGGCGCTGTAATTTCCTGGCAGCTGAATCTGAAAGTGACTGCAGAAAAGCTATTATATTAAATTATTTAAGGTCAGCTGAAGCTAGCTAATATTTTTGCTGAGGTTCGAGAGCTAGAAGATAAATTCAACGCATATATATATATATATATATATATATATATTGCGGTAGAACCCATCTCACGATGACTGTCGACGGTAATGCTTTAGAATTGCATCAATATGGCGACATAACCTACTGCTACCGTTTAAACGAGTTATGTATGAGGCGTCTACTGCATCGGGACTCCTCCTTCGCGCTTCTCTAAGAACAATCGGTGCCGTTTAGCGCCGTCGCCGTGAAGACTTCGCTTGGCCTTTGAAACGTATGGTGCGCAGGCATGTGCTAGCGCTGTTAAACGCGTCATGCGGCAACCAGACACCTCTTTAGCGCCTCTGTCGTAGGGTGCCTCCATGACCTCCTCGGCGAGGAGGACGTCGAGGCACCCTACTCTGTCGGGGCACCCTGCGCCATCTGGTGGCACTGTCGAGAAGTGCGCGCGTGATCTCCGACACGAGAACAGTGGTGCGCCTGCGCCTGCGAGTGCTGAGAATTAGTTGTTCCCTCGCTTGCCACACACTCAGTGACACATACTCAGTGACTCAAGTTAGCGAGAGGTTCATTGAAGAGTGGTACATACCCAGTGCATTCATTGCACAGCTCGCTAAACCTTTGCATGAAAGTCGTTCTTTGAAATGCAGCACATACCAGTGGATTTGTGGCGCAGCCTGCTTATGCGTCGGATTGCTGTCCTTGAGGAATCCTTGTGACGTGTGTTCGATTACGTTCAGCTTCGGAGAAGTTTAAATAATCATTTTCGTCATGGTAGAGCGACACATTCCAGGGGCGCATACCTAGAGCTACACAAGCTGGAATCAAAGACGTTTGTTACGAAGTGGTTCGGGAAGCAAGCTTAACTCTGAGACTCAGAGACACCTCCGGAGGGCAGCGAGGAAGGGATGGAATCAATGACAGCACACGAACATACATTCAAACATAAAAAGTCGCAGTTTCGCCCGAAAGGCGTAGCACCGATTGCGATAGCAAATTAGTGGATAGCTGTGCGAAATAACAGTAGTGGTTTTGGCGGCCGTATAAACTTGTAAACATTCGCTTACTAACGAAATTATACATGATAGAACATGTAAGCATGACTGAACGAGGACGTAGGAAGAAACAGACGCACAGAGACAGCGCTTTCTTTGTGTGTCTCCTTCTTTCTACGTCCTTGTTCAGTCCCGCTTGCACATTATATCACAGATTCAAACCAGCTAGCCCGCCAATGTGTTTTAACTAAATTGACAAGCGCAGTGTCACGCGCTCACACGAAAACATGAACACATCTCGCTCGATGAGCTCAGAAACTCGCTGTCAAAATCCTGGAGGGAGTAATTGCGGCAGCAGCAAGCCGTTTGTGCGTCTCTCGCATGAACGCGAACGAAGCGACGAAAGCACAGCGCATACGAAGCTACTTGCACTACGCGCACTCTGCAAACATCGCATATTGCATTGAGGATGAGGCCCGCGTGGACGCGCAGTTTGGCCACATCGCATATCGCCGTCAAGGCATACGAGCGCGGGCAACGCGTGCCTACGGCGTACGCCAAAGGCGTGTACTACGACATGTACAACGGCTTCCACCAATCGAGTGTCAACGCCGTAGAAGACGCTGCGGTTGTCTCCACTCTGTACGGAGCGGTGCGCGAGGAGGACATCGAGGCACCTTATAGTATCCGCCGGAGAAGAACGCCACTCTCCCTCGCCTGACCCCCTCGTGCGCGACAGGAGAGGGTGCGCTTCCGGCCTGCATTCCTCGCTCGCGAACGCGACATTGGCTCGCGAACGCGACATTGGCTCGCGCTCGCACGCGTTCACTCGCACATACAGCATACGATGCGCGACGACGACGAATTGCTATCGCAATAAAAGTGCAAACACGTGGACAGAGGGCATAGGGACAAGCGATACCAAGTGTCCCTACAAAACGTTCAGACCGACTACTACAGCGGACTCACATGCAGTTTGATGTCCCAAGAACCTGGCGTGGTGCGTCGCTCGATGATCTGTGCGAGTATGCACGAGCGCAGACGGCAGGCGAGCTCTCGCAGACTCTTCTGCGTCGGCTGGTTGACGGGAGCGGAAGACGTATCCTCGTGCTTTGGCGCTCGACCGGGTCCCTCCGACAGCGGTTGGCCTCCTGAACGCCAAGTTGAGGTCCGACCCGAGCCAACGCGTCTTCCGTGCTCCGATTCTCAGCTCCGTCTGTCTGCCGACGTGGTCTCACCCAGTTCTGTAGGCTTCTCGAGCCACGCGTTATTTTCCGATTTGCTGAGCGCTCTTTTGTGGCGCTTGTTTATTCGTAGGTGTTTGTCTTTATTTTTCTTCACTGCACGAGCGCACGCGCTTGCATATATTTAACGTGCTTTGCCGTCGTTTTCGATGCGTCGCCAGGAACTTCAACACAACCTTCATTGAAGGGCCGCAAAGGCCGACTGGCATATACCCAATTACTCAACTTTGGTAACGAAGAGGTTCATGAACACCAGCACGGACCGAGTGGCATATACCCAGTGGTTCACATGAAAGAGTTTTTTCGAACAATGGTACCTACCCAGTTCTGCATCTTGCAGTGATCCATGTAGGCGTGAAAGAAGAGATCCGTTTTAGAGTGGCACGTATGTACAAATTGCCGAATATACTCAGTGACCCAAGTTAGTTCCATGGCTGGTTTCGAACCCTTTTTACCTCAGCACAGCAGGACGATGCGCCAGCCATTCGCAGACGGACGGGTATGCCCAAGGACTCAGGTACGCGGGAAAACGGATACAAACATAGATATATATACAAACACACAGACAGATAGATAGCCTCCTGGAAAGTGCGTGGCGTACCCTAAGAATGCGAACGCATTAAAAGAAATGAACGTTCAAAAATATCATGCAAGCACTCATTTAGAGTTAAGGTGTTCTTTATGGGACAAACTAGCGCGTTTTAGGGGTAAAACATTTTAAACGCGAGGCTTTTCCTTGCGGACCTCGCTGGGTTTTGTGACCGTGGGCGCTGCGGTCCGGCTGTTGCTAAAAAGCTGCTCCTTTACCGAATGGGCCAACCAACCACAGCGCCGCTGGTTTCCTTGCAGCACCAGCAGATGACTCTCGCCTCCACACAACCGCATTGGCTCCGGCCGTGCGGGGGTAAATAAAACAAAAGAACCAGAAAGCGCGCCATCGCGATTCCGGGGCTGCAGAGTAATAAAGAAGTAAGCGCGCCTTGCGGATAGAAAAGATTCAAATTGCGCTACGTAGGTATGCTCACGCTGCCTCTGAAACCATGATGCATTCAAGGCGACCGTCGTGCTCGCTAGCAGCCAGTAACTCCGCTTAAGAAAAGGCTCGGTATAATTTGTATGGCCCGCACTTGTGTGTGTGTTTGTGCGCGCGTGTGTGGGTGTATCTCTACTTGTGTTTTGACTCTTTCTGCATGGACACAAAGCTTCGCTGTATATAGATTCCAACTCGTTGGATCTTCTGCATTTTATTACAATGCGTAGTAACGATAATGAATCAACGTTCTAGTCGGGTTTTACCTTAATGACAACTAAGCATTGTGAAATAAACGAATAAAAATGAGGAAGATGTGTGGCTTTCCGTTCTCTTTCAATTCGTTAGCATTTTAGGGTACTTCAGGCACTTACTAGGCTAGCTATCTCTAAAGCCTGGTTCACATGCAAGCGAGTGCGCGAATGGAGCGAACAGCGGCGCGGCGCTGCGAAGCTTTTCGCCAGGTTTCGTTTCATATGTATTGCCGCTGCGAATATCAATGCTGCTGGCAAAAACGCGGGACTTTCAGCCAGTTTCAGTAGTTGCGACTACCAACATAAGAATTGTTTTGTCCCTACTTCTCAAATTCTTATTTTATAGATACATATCCTGCGTTCTAAGTATCTAAACAATGCTTACTTTTCATCTTTTGCGTTGTTCTTGTAAAAAAAAAAAAGATGCGCATATGTGGCACCCTTTGACCTTCCCCACGGTACCTTTCAAAAGTGCACCGCTCTAAAAGAACGAGATGGCGCTTGCGGGGGCTCGCCGCATGTTGCCCCAGTGAAAGCGCACTAATACGAAACAATTACCACTTCTGCCCTGCTACTGATTGATCCGCTGTTGAAAATGCAGCTGGGTGTTCGCCAACGGGCTGTGCTACATTCATGCTGCTACTAAATGCTGAGCGGCAGAGGGAAGATGCGTGCAATAGTTGGCTGGAAAAATAGTGGCTGGCATACTAAGGAACAGAATGAACCTATGTGACAAATTGCACGCACCGCTGGTATATAAGTACTGCCTGTATTGCCGGCCAGCCTTCGTGATGCACGGCTTTCCTCGAGGATCAAAAAGTCGCAGTTCCGCCCCAAAAGGCGAAGCATCGATCGCGATAGAAAATTAGTGGACATCTGTACGAAGTAAGGATAGTAGTTTTATCGGCCGTATACACTTGTAAACATAGGCAACTAACTGAATTAGCAAGCACGGTGTCACGCACGCACAAGCAAACACGAACACATCTCACTCGATGACCGTGGAAACTCGCTGTCAAAACGCTGGAGTGAGGAAGCGCAGCAGCAGCGGCGAGCGAATTTACCTTCGTGCTGCGTCTCGCATCAACTCGAATTTAGCCGCGAAAACCCCGTCGCAGATGGCTTTTAAGATACAACAGCCCCCCGGGCGCGACCGGCCTCCCGCGCAGCCGGAGTAGAACACGCCCTCCTCCCTGCCCTCCCCCCGGAGCGTTGCGCGCGATTGAAGACGGCGTGCTTCCTCCCCTTTCCCTCCCTCACATAAATCGTCGACTCACCCTCGCACACATTCACCCGCACATACATCATACGGCGCGCGGCGACTATTTTACACACGGAGGAAGGAAACTCGGGAAAGGCCCTGACGTCACTCTTTGTGAAGCTAAAGTGAAGCTGGAAGTTGGCGTTGCTCATGGCGTTACTCCGCCTATCAAGCCAGCTCTCCTCTCTTGTTTACATTTCACGCGAAACCACGCCGCGCTGCGCGCAACCGGGCTTCTCGGATGCGCGCGCTCCGCAGCAATACTAAACAATCGTTAGCACGTTAGCACGATTCCGCCAAACAGGGCAAAATTTCCCGCGGATATTCCTTCGTCCGTTCCCACTGCCGTGGCGTGGTACATTGCGTACAGCGTTGCATGCGCGTTCATTTCACGAACTTTAGTTCCTCCTGTCCCACCTGGACACAGCAACATCCGGTAAAGCACGGTCCAGATAACGCAACGCAACAAAACACGGAGACCAACGCGAACCTGTCCGCACGGCGCCTTTGCCACGGTACGAAACCTACGGAGCAACACGTGTGAGCGCACAGAACAATAACAAAGCCGCCATTGTGGCCCGAAACGCGTGGCCGCTACAGCAAAGAAATAAAAAAACAGCAAAAAAAGGAGAACCTACTACGTCATTTTCTCTACACTTTTCTCCTAGCGCGCGGAGGGCCTCTCCTTAGTTCCCTTCCTCCATGATTTTACAGGTGTTCTGTGCTTTGACATCATTGGCTCTTTTCGGGGAGAATCTTGTTCTAGAGAAACGAGAAGCCGCTTTCGGCGGCGCGCCGCACCATATAAAAGGTGAAAGTGAACGTTGGTTGTCAGAAATACGTGAGAAAGGAAGGCCGCACCTAGAATATTTTGGAACCACCAAAAACTACCGTATTTACTCGCATAATGCTCGCACTCGCGTAATGCTCGCACCCCCCACATTGGCTATCAAAAATTGGAAAAAATTTTTTCCCCGCACAATCATCGCACCTCCAAAATTACTGCCGCGAGCCGTCTGCTTGTCGTAGCGATCGCCATGGTTGGGCGCGCGTGCTACTAGGCGGCGGTACTGGGCTATCATCCGCTGCCACCGCCGCTACCGCTCATCCACTCACCACCACTACACCATTTTGCGAAGGTGTCTCCAGCTCTCCGGTGTCTCGTAGGCCTCGTTTGCCTTGTTCGCGTGTTGCACCGTGCTCTTTGTGCCACTTCGCCATGGGACGCTACGCAAGCTACACAGCTGCTTTTAAGCTAAAAGGTATTGAGTATGCGTTGGAACATGGCAACCGCGCCGCCAGCAGACACTTCGGCGTCAACGAGTTTTGCGTCCGGTATTGGAGACGGCAGCACGACGAACTCAAGACGACTGGTAAAACGCAGAAACCATCGGAAGATGAAGAAACCATCGATTCCAGTGTCGACACGGACTCTGATGAAGAGTACAATTGCCTGCAGGACGTACGCAACGCGAGTAGTGACGGGGAGGTTGCGCGCGGCAAATAAAGTGCTTTAGCAGCTTGAGCTTACGTTCACCTTGTACTTTCATAACGAAGGTAAGTTACGCTTGAAAGTAATGTTTTCGTTATATTTACAATTGCGGACCTGACAATCCTGATCTTGTACCCATTCATCTTTGCATTTAACACTCCGAAACATTTGCTTGAAAATTTTCCCCGCATAATTATCGCACCCCCAAACTTCGCGTTGATTTTCAGGGAAGAAAAGTGCGAGGATTACGCGAGTAAATACGGTATTAGGCAGGAAGTCAACAACAACACAACAACATATCCTACACGAAGATGAAAACAGACTGGAAGGAGAAGCGGCAATAAATTACATCCGAAAAATAACAGCCGAATTCTTCCAATCCAATGACGAGGTTGTATTTGAAGAAAAAAAGAGCATGAAAGAGACCCAAGTGGAAAAGGAGCTGGTGCTGACAAATTTCAACTGGAAGAAAGCGGAAGAGAAAATTCCCAAGCGCACAGCCACGGGGCTAGACGAGGTTGCCGTTACGCTGATTAATGAACTAGGACCAAAAAGTAAGGAAGCTCTGGTGAAAGCAGTGGAAAAAAAACTTTAACACATAGACAAATACCAGACACTTGGCGACAAAGTAGTATGAATTTAATTTATAAAGGTAAGGGGGAGCAAGATAGAATTCACTCGTATAGTTGACAATTACATCGGTAATATACAGGGTAGCAATGCAGGCAATCAAATTAAAGCTTCAGACATGGGCAGATAATAATGGCATTTTGGGAGAGCTTCAGAATGGCTTCAGAATAGGTAGGCGTTTGGATGATAACTTGTTTGTTCTTACTGAGTGTATTGAAATATCAAAAGCAGAAAGCAGACCGTTGTATGTGGCCTTTTTAGACATTACAGGAGCCTATGACAATGCAGACCGCAACATTTTATGGGATATTCTGAAAGGGGAAGGCTTAGCTGATGATTGTCTACAGCTTTTGAGAGAGATTTACCTAGAAAATACCGTTTGCGTTGAATGGGAAGGGATGAGGAGCGAGAAGAAAGTTCATATCAGCAAGGGACTAAGAGGTGCCTTTTATCCCCGCTGCTGCTTATGATGTACATGGTGAGGATAGAGAGGGCGCATGAAGAAAGTAATATCGACTGAAGGCGGCGCACTTCCTCCCCCTTTGCCTCCCTCACATAAATCGTCGGCTCACCCTCGCACACCTTCACCCGCACACACAGCATACGGCGAGCGGCGACGATTTTACAGGTGCTCTGTGCTTTGACATCATTGGCATCTTTGACATCTCTCATACAAACAGGCGGGTAAAATAATAGAGCAGCAGCTCCCAGGTTTATTTTATGTGGACGACATTGTGTTGCTAGCTAACAAGCAAAGTGATTTGCAACGTCTGGCTAATGTCTGTGGGCAGGAAGGCAACAATTTAGGTTTGAAATTTAGTGTTAGAAAATCAGGTGTTATGGTATTCAATGAAAACAGCGAACAGACAGTGGAGAGACAGGGCCAGGAAATACCTCGGGTAACAGAATATAAATATCTTGGTATATGGATTAATGAAGGCAAGAGGTATATGGAAACACAGGAAAAAACAATAACAGTGAAGGGGAAGAAAAATGCAGCCATAATGAAGCACAGAGCGCTATGGGGATACAATAGGTGCGAGGTCCTCCGAGGTATGTGGAAAGGTGTAATGGTTCCAGGACTTACATTTGGAAATGCGTTTGTTTGCTTTAAATCAGGGGTACAATCAGGACTCGACGGAAACCTGAGGTCAGTGGGTCGCCTCGCATTGGGCGCTCACGGGAATACTACAAATGAAGCTGTGCAGGGTGATATGGGCTGGACTAGTTTTGAAGTGAGGGAAGCACACAGTAAAATTGAGTATGAAGAACGGCTGAGAAATATGGAAGAAAGTAAATGGGCTGGGAGAGTGTTCAGGTATCTGTACAGGAAAAACATTGATTCACAGGGGAGGAAAAGAACTAGGAAGCTTACCAGCAAGTATGCGGCTTGTAGGGTAGGCAATACAGCAACAAAGAACGTCAAGCGGAAAGTCACAGAGGCTGAAATAATCTCATGGGTGACGGAAATGGAAAAGAAACCTGCCATGAGTAACTACTTAATAGCGATATCAGGAAAGAAACAATTTATGATAACTCAAAGGGAAGCTTATCACTTTTCGAAGCGAGATCGGGATGCCTTAGAACACGCCCTATAAAGCGAGATATAAGATGGGAAAAGAAGCATGTGCTTGCTGCGGTAAACCTAGGGAGACTATGGAGCATGTTTTATTACAATGTGAAGACGTCTACCCAGCGGTCGATTTAGGCGCCACTGGCCTCCTTGAAGCACTTGGGTTCAGCGAGAGCAGTGGAAAAGTAAACATGTCCGCAATAGGCATTAGTAAGAGGTGATTAGAGGATTGTTGGAAGAAAAGGAGGGAAACGACAAAAAGCGGAGACGTACAAAAGCACAGTTCGCAATAGGGGATCAGAAAATCTGGGTGTGGTAGTTCATATCGTTTTTTTTTTTTTTTCTTTTTTATTGTTCAACGTAGGTAGGACATTAGGCAGTGTAATAGCAAGAGCTTCGTGGCGCAACCCACCGCCCCGTCCCAAAGGGGACGCTCATAACATCCATCCATCCATCCGTACGTGGTCTCAGCGACAGCGCACGAATACGGAACCATTACCACTGGCTTCTACATTGCTTTTGTGCGATCAGCTATAGGAAATGCAACTGAGTTTTCCTTAAGGTACTGTGCTTCAATCATGCGCTGGACTGAATCATGTGGATTGAAGACGTGTATAGTAGTTGGCTGCGAAAATAGTGACTGATATATTAAGGAATGAAATGAATTTGTGCAACCAAGCTCACGGACCGCTGCAACATAAGGACAGCTTGTGTTGCAGGCCCTTCGCGATGCACGACTTTCTCCGCGAATAAAATACTTCACACATCCGCCAGCGTTGTATCGCTAAACTCCAAAGTACTCCAACCGCAGAACGTCGGCAAGGGTAAGTAACGCTCGTTAAGCAATGACAAAAGGAGTAGCGCCGCTTCCTGTCATAGTAAGTTTCGCGCACGTTATTTCCACACATCTACCCAAATTGGCATGCAAATTTACGCCCGCTTGAATATATGCACACATTATGCATGCAATAAATGACGGATTACAGCGACAGCACACGAATGATCGAAGCTGAATGTTTCGTCACGGTCCACAAGAGTAGCGAGTTACTAACGAGATGTTTTCTACAAGGTATTAAAGTGCACAGAAAAGCTACGTTTCAAGCCTTTCGCGCAGTAAGGCCAACTCTATCGGAACTAAGCACACCCGAGAGCGATTAGCTAGAAACTAATCAGATAGTGACCGCGCTGAAGAACTGAGTTACTGAGTCAGAAACATGACAAGCCGCTGCTACAAAGTATTTACCAAATAGAGAAAGAAGAGCAAAACGCGCTGATCCTCATTCAATTCATACGCGTACAGTTTGGATAGCTTGAAACACAAGGAGTTCAGATAAGAAGATAGAATGTCCAGAGGTTAATTAATGGTGCACACAATGTTTCTCGCTCAAAGCGGATGAGCTCGAGGTCATGGGCTCGATCCTGGCAGTGGTGGCCGCATTTCGGTGGAGGCGAAATGGAAAAAATAACACTCGCGTGCTTAGATTTGAGTGGATGTATAGAGGAACCCATGGTGTCAAAATTATTGCCGACTCTGCCACTACTGTCTGCCTCATATTCAGATTGTGGTTTTGGCACGTAATATACAAGATATTTTTGTCTGTGCGGCAAAGCGAGCACTTGTCACATCTATTTATAATATTATATTTTACGTTCCTTTTTTCTTCATACATGCACACGCACATAAAACACGCAAGCACACACATCGACACAATGTTTTGCATGGTGAACGCAATGAGGAAATTATTGCGAGATCTATTTCCTTAGGCGCGTGCATACAGGCGCCGTATTCTGCACCGGGTCGCTTTGGAACCGGTTCGCTCTCACGAACGCCATTGGTCGGCGCTTCGTTGTCGTCATCCCTAGCGGGTGTGGCAACAAATTTTGTTGTCGTCACACAGGTTGTCAATCATCTGAAAAGGAACCCGTCGTCTGCTACGAGAGGAACCGCAGAGAAGTGGTTCCCTCGAGGGTCGCGCGCGGTGGCGAGCATGATTTTGAGGGTTGCTAGGGCAACCGTGGCGGTCTGCTAGTCTCGCCAAGGCGGATTTAAAGTGGTGGCGAAGGCTGGGCCGAAAAGTGGTTTAGCGCGACTGCAGCACAACCAGAGGATGGGGGGCAAAACACTCATATAAAGAAATGATAAAGCTACAAAATTGGAATGTAATCTGCCAATAGAAAAGAAAAAATATATTAGCACCTTGTTTTATGAAAGAGGTAAGTCATTTTATTAAAACCTGGCAAATTTTGTATTTTTGCAACACTCTTGACCTGCCCCCTATTCATGAGTGTGCGGTGCATTACAGCGCGTCTTTGCAGGCCTTGTTTCGATACCCGGCTAACCCGGCCACAGTGGCGGGAGCTTACGAAGCGATTTCTTATCGCCAGCTGTCTGCGATGGCGCGCCTGGTAAAGCGTATAAATTTAGCTCGCCGGTCTCAAAATGCTCCTTTTGCGAAGTTTTCGTCGTCCTTGCACGTCGCTTCTTTGTCACCGTTCGGTAAGATTTGCAGCCCGCTGCACCGCTGCGGCAGTTTTCTCGGTTTTGTCGTTTCCTTCGGCGTGCGGCCAGTGCGAAGTCTTTTTCCGTCTTTGCACGCTTCGCGCTCTTCTTTTGAAGCGCTTAGCGCTTCATTTCAAGATCAGCTTGCGGCATGTGAAGAAACGATGCTCCGTGGTACACTGCGACAGCGTGGATAGTACCATTGGTGTCGCGCTACACCGATTCCCGCTGGACTTTTATCTGGCTATATTGTAGCGTACAGTACACTGATTACATGCTTTACTGCCCCGCGAATGTCCTTGCACTTCACTGTACGCTGTACTTCATGTGTACTTTTGTTGACGTAAAATTACTTCAAATTGATCCGGCTAACGACTAGAAGTACTCTGGAGATGGTACGCCGGCTCAATGTATGGTATTTGCTCCTACGTTGAGCACGTTTGAGGGTGCTAAAGCTGGCTTTAACATTGCCTTGCAGATGTAAACGCACCTGCTATATTCTTTCAGCTGAAGAAATTAAATGTGAAGAATAATCCCAGTGTGCTCTATGGTCTGTGTTGATGCGCCTACTTATGTCATGTTATGTTTGCTTCAATTGAAGCTGTCGTAGCATTGTTTTCTATACTTTTCAATTTCCTAACTGACAACGTTCGTGGCACTTCAGGGCTTTTTCCTATCTGCACTGTGACTATTCAGATGATTAGCCAACTTAAACAATACTGCTTGTGCTGCCTGTGACATGTATTTTTTGTTTGTGTGCCAAGGGTGTGCTTTGTGACTGTATTTGTTTGGTTGCTGCAATAAACAATGAATATGAAACTATGAAAACCATACTTGCCGTACACTCTATTGCGAACTGTGCACTTGAGCCAGTGCTTTGTGCATCATACCTTGCTGTACTCAAAAGCTCTCAAAAGTACTAGCACCAGTATTTGCACTACGAATCATGCATGCTTCGCCAGTGTCTGGAAGTGTTGCTGCCTTTCTATGCTGCCCCTCCTTTACCAGTCACTTTCATTGCGTTCCCAATTGCACATTAACAAGGCCATAACTAGCAGGAACTCGAGCACATTTGACTGGCAAAGGTTGGGGCGCGCTGAAAGGCAGCAACCTTCGAGAGGTACGGGCTCGAAAACTCGGATTCTACAGAAAGACCGCTTTATAATTCGCGCCAAAAGCATACGTATGCGTGACGTCATTCTACGTCACGTTTGCGTAGTTTGCCCCCCAAAATCCAGGGGGTGCTGGAGTGCCCACGAGCCGCCATTTTTTGGACCAATGGGCGTCTATGGAGCCTTCGCTACCAGTACATCTACCTTGGTCTCGCGCTGGCCGGCGCAACGAGAGGGATGCCGATAGCGGCTTCTTTGCTTGTTTCGCTGGCGAGCGTTGGCCAAAAACAGCGATGTGAGTAGAGGCAACGGTGCGACGCGTACGACATGAACGAAGACGAGTTCGGAAGGCATTTTAGACGCCCCAAAAATAGAATGCGATTAATTTTGCGACGATCGCGGACCACCAGAGTTAGTAGCGTTGAAACTGCCATGTAAGTGCTGTGCGCGCTACGCTTTTTTTTTTTTGTTACGGGTTGTTTTCAGCATTGCGTCTGGAATGTAGAAGCTATTGGGTTGTCGCAACCGTCAGTCAGTCGCATCATTACCACCGTCGCAATAGTCATTGCGGCTGAGGGAAAAGAAAAAGGGGTCTCAGATTTCTCTACACGCTGCGGGATAACGCCGCAGTCAAGAACGCTTCCTTGACCGCGGCAAGATTCTCGATGTTGTGGGATGTGTGGACGGAACTCTCGTCGCAATCGTGCACCCTAAGAAGCATAACGTAACCGCGCAAACGACAACGGACAAAGAAGGAAACATACCGGACAAGCGCGCTTGTCCAGTGTGTTTCCTTCTTCGTCCGTTGTCGTTTGCGCGGTTACATTGTGCATTCTATTATCGACCACCAATTAGCCCGCCTTTTTTTGTTACACCCTAACAAGCTCAGCCGCGGCTAAACGAAATCCTATTACAGCCGCGGCCTACACACAGAGAACCGTTTTGATTGATTAACGTATGGCGCATCACCTAGCGACAAAAAATAAATAAATCAACGCAGAGAAAATTAAACCGCTAGCTGTCTGCGTCGAAAGCTCAGTTAATACTGGAAATTAAATTTGCAAGGGTTGTATATAAACCAATATTTGTTTTTACCGAACTAGCAGCATCCTTCAATTACTATAGCTTCCCCAAAGTACAAACAAAATTGATGACGTGAACTTGCGACATAATGTCGTTCGTTCATTGGTGTCCCTCGCGCCGCGACATTCCACTCTTTCTCCGAGTGTCGTCACCTCGACGTAGCAGCCAGACCGAACCGGTTCCAAAGCGAACCGTTACAGAATGCAGCCCCTGCAGGTGGGAAACTCGTTTACTTGCGGCATGACGCAGATGCGTTTTCCACGAACGGAAATTCGAGGGCACGACCGTCTGGCGAAGCGGGCTGCTGGTATGATTGGTCGAAATGAGGCTAGAGTGTGGGCTTCATCTTTGCCTTCAAATCGACCATGGGAATGAGATTCGTGAACCACTTGCTGACCTGACGTTGACAGGCTGGTTGCACGGTGCGACACGAATGCGCATATATTTACACGGCGCGTACGAACAATGTGCGAATTCTCCTGCCCTGTGTTCGTCCATTGTTCTTATGCGCCCTGGATAACATACGTTACCCACGCTGGCGATTCGGCGGCGCAAAATCAATCGCCCATTTGGCGCACTCAACCGGCCGTGTTGGCTCAGTGGCTATGGCATCATAAGCTGCTAAGCACGAGGTCGCGGGTTCTAAGAGAAACCATAGCGACCACTCGTGTATATCGAGACTTAAGTTCACGAGACAGAACCACACGTTCTCAAAATTAATCCAGAGCCCCCCCCCCCCCCCCCCCCCCCCCCCCGTCTATCTCACAGCCCTAGTATATATCTTTGGGACGTTATATACACCCCATGAAAAAATTACGCAAAGGATTCGACGCCAGAAGTTGCGTTCGGGTGCAGTGAAGCAACAAGCCATAACAGTGCTGGCTACAGACATGCGTTGTTCTGTAGCTTGGTGCCGACAGCGCAACGGAAGCGTGACAAAAAACACAGCTTGGTCTGGGCAGTGAGACGACCTGTCTCACCTAAATGGGAAAGTTCGGTGAATTCACAGTAGTAGCAGCAATAATAGAACAAACCGAATACGTACACCGCATTCTTACGATCGCTCTTTGCGGGGCCAAAAGAGAAGACAACCGTGAATAGCTTTAGTTCGGAGCATCCTGAAGTTCTCATCTGCTTACCATGAACCGAAGTTTTTCTGGCAGGACCTATCGTAGGTGGAGGGCTTGAGCACGTCTATCGTCGCCGTTGGCTGGTCGCCGAGCTCGTCGTCGCTTGTTATTGTGAACGTCATAGTCATTTCCTGACCATAAATGGCATTCGATACCCTCACTGCACTGAACCGAACCGGATAAGTGCCTGGAAAGCCAGAACACGTGTGGTCGATAAAATGCGTGCAGGCGGAGTTCTTTTAAACAAACACTTCTTGCTTTCTTACACCCTGACAATGGCCTCGTTGGTTACTAATGGTTTCCCATTTATGGCAAAGCACCTGTCCCTGCAACTGTACGGAGCTCGAGCTTAGTTGTCACAAATGGTTATCTATTTCAAGAATTCTCAATGTTTGGCTTTACTATTTTAGGCACGGACTACTAAAGAATTGCAAAGCTCGGCCAAGCGTTGCTTATCAACTTCGTTAGGATTCTGAACAGCTCATGACCAGTGTAAAATGATAAAAGGAATCCCTGTGTAAAAAGCTGATACCCATTTTCCGTGAAAACAAGTCAAGGAGGAACATTTGCAACGCTCGCAGACTAAACATATATCTTTAACTTCCATGTGAAGCAGGCGCCGGATATTTGAATAACTATTATCTTTAAAGAAATATTCCACCAAGGGAAAACCCAAGTAATCATTATCTGCCGATTATTTAGTAATGCATAAGGAACTATTAATAAAGGGAAAATGTAGACATCCACTCAAAAGTAGCTAAGTGCTACAAAGGAAACCCATACAGGTTCCTCGAAAGAAAAACTTCGCAGTTGAAGAAAAGTTCGTCCTGGTCCGGGACGTCCTAGTCCGGGACGTCCTAGTCCGGGACGTCCTAGTCCCGGACCAGGAAGAATTTTTCTTCAACTGCAAAGCTTTTCTTCCGAGGAACCCGTATAGGTTTCCTTTGTAGCACTTAGCTACTTTTGGGTGGATGTCTCCATTTTCCCTTTATTAATTACTTCTCTCCACCTTGAGGGTTTCCGCAGAACTATTACGTCATAAGGAACTATACTATCGGAGGGCATTTCGAGCCAGTGATTTCGTGGCCACACAAAGATAGTTGACAAGCAGGAAAATATCGAGGGAAGTATAGGAAGGGGAGCTATACCAAAACACAAGCCGCGGTATATCGCTGCGATATCATGTCGAACGTTTTGAAAAAATTTCGCACGTAACTGTACTTGTCGTAGGTCAGTGCAATAAATCCCGTAGAGATTCGTTGCCATGAATCTCTGGGGCGAAATTAACCAAGCCTTTGTTTCATATAATGGCCGTTTGTTACTGGCCGCTAGACTTCGCTAACAGCATGTCCAACAGCGCGATTGGCTGTCAGGTACTCTTACGGACTGTTCTACCTTGAGAAAAGCTGTATGAATTCAAGTTCAGATTGGACAGGTGGTGTCGGAGTATTATTTTTTAAACCGAATCGATTAGGGATCGAATAGTGGCAGAAACAAACTGAATCGAATAGCAAACACATTCCGAATAGTTTTGCTACTGCCCGTGCCTGCGCCCTTTATTCATTTGAGTTTTGGAACACCAGGTGTGCTAAAAGATTTCCCACGACAGAGCCATGCGGCCCATCTTGTCACTCGCGGTGTCGGCTCTCAATTCCAACTCTGTAACATACAACGACATGGATGATTTGCTTAATCACAATTCCCCGATTGCGTTGGTACCTGGCAAAACTGTAATTCCTGTACAAGTGATGACATCTTTAGGTATTTTTGTCAAGATTGTGACTTTGGGAATTTAAGGTTGTTTCTATTTAGTTGTATTTTTTTATTACTTTTTTAGGGGGGGGGGAGGGGGGAGATAATCGAATTGTAAGCGATCTGGGAAGCGGTTTGCGATAAGCATGTAGTACAGCTCGCTTTTGAGTCTGAATACAAATAGCGCTGCGTGTGTGTGTTCCACCTGCTTTCTCGTGTCCGTATGCATATATTAGAGCGCAGCTCCTAGGCGCCCGTTCTTGCAGCGAGCGTCGGCGTAACCGAGCGAACGAGCACAGCGAAGATGAAGGCGAATGCGGAGCACGGCGGGGAGATGAAAGGCGCGAACAGGTAAGCGGTGAGGGGGGGGGGGGGAGCAGCGGAACCATGAGGCGCAAAGCAGCGGAGGGTATGGCGAAAGCATGCAAAGAAAAGCGTCTTGCGGCGACAATAGCTACGCGATGGCGCCAGAGTAGCGCGCCTCGTCTGGGAGGTCTGTCGGCGGCGGCTGCTGTAAATCGCTCCCGCGTGTCACCCACGCGCTGTCTCTCGCGATCTCCCGACTAGCGAGGCAGTCGCGCCGCACTTCGCTCCATTTGCAATGTGCTGCACGGGACAGATTGCCCGCGCCAGCCCATACATCGCGAACTGAAAACACACGTGTGGAGCTGCGCTCAAATTTCTCATTAAGGCCGATCCACACGACGGACCAAGTCCGCGGGCCGCTCGTTCACGTGATGCGACGTCACGGCCCGGCGCGGTCCGGTCCGGCGCTAAGCACATCCACACGGCGGACCGCCATAGCAGACGGCAGAGCAGACCAACCAGTTACACTCTCGGCCAGAGTGTTATCATTGTTATCATTCCGGCTCGAGTCCCACAAAGCCGGGAACTGCTCAACGAGGCATACAAAATGAAAAAAACCTCCTCGTCACTCCAAGAGGACACGGTGCTTAAAAAATATATCTGCTGCACGCACGTGTAGGCGGAACGGCGGACATGAAACGACTGGCTTGACTGGCTTTTGCTGAGCCGAAAACTAGATTTTGGCTGAAGACACTCTGTTGCCGGACAACATTCGTTGGCTAAGCCAAAATCGCTGCGGTTTGCATGCAGTCCGCCGCCAAAACGGAAGCGGGAAAAGCCTCGGCGATTTGTTGGACCGCGAGGGCCGCGGTCTTACGCGGGCCAACGGCGGTACGCACGAACTGGTGACGTCCTATCACGTGATGCGCGGACCGCGGTCCAAAAGAGCAGTTTGGTCCGTCGTGTGGATTGGCCTTTAGGGAGCGTTGCAATCGTCGGAGAATCTTTTTATTGCGAAGCAATACTACTTTAGGTCGCACTTCAGCCCGTTCCGTGGCGAGGCGGCGGTAGGCACCATTGACCTTTAGCGTGACGTCACACCACGTGACCTAGAGTGACGTCACAGCAGCTGTGTAAAAACGGGGCCCCATCTCACGCCGTCGCGAGGCGAGGCGGTAGCCACCAACGGCGGCCTAACTCCCGCTCCTCTCAGGCATTACTGAGTATATTTACTCAATTACTACCAGCTGATCCGAGAATAACACACTATTGCTTCGCAATCACCAGGCTTAACCAAGCTAAGCCACGGCCGTTTTTTTTCTGTATTTATTATCTATACAATTCGCACGTCCGAAAATAGGCTGCCTGCTATTTCCTTCAAATTTTAACTAGACATGAGATTTCTGTTAACGAGGACAACGTGAGAATGGGCGTATATTGTGCTTGCGTAAAGCTTTCAAGCTGTAAATTTCTCAGTTTACTGAAAATCCCGCAAGTACCCCACAAAGCTTAAGATTTGCCATAAATGAGCCATAACATTTCCTCCATTTTCATCAAAAATGGTAACGGTGCCACGTTTACATATCCCACAACACTGCCGCATAACGGCTGCATTAAAGGGAAACTGAAGAGTATGTCGAATTCAATAAGACGCTCATATACGGATGCGGGAACCTTATAAACCATGTAGCTAAAATTTGGGTCTTTTTTTTCAATTAGGAGCGACGTAATCGTCGGTTGAAATTGCGCTGTAGCTCCACCCCCCGTCGAATGGCGCGCGCTGCTGCTGACGCTGACGATGCGAGCGGAGACCGGAAGCCGCGGTGTTGCGACGTCAACTCTAGTGTTTCGTTCCTTCGAAGCGTCCGCGACCGTGCCTGACCGCGCTTCTTTCTGTGTGCATGCCATCGTAATCTGCTTCAATCGACCCTGCATTCCTTTGTTGGTGCGTCTGCGTGTATGTAGAGTGGTAGTCAACGTGCGTGGTAGTCAACGTGAGTGGTAATCAACGTGAGTGGTAGTCAACGTGGTAGTCAACAGATGAAGGTCACTAAACGTACTGCATGAACCGGGAAGCTTTTCACGCGTTTAAACCGTCTTTGTAGATTGCCGACAGCTTTGGACAGCGCACAAATGCCGACGATCGCATCCCCGCTTACGTTCCACGAGGAGGCATGCAGGAACACAACACTACAGCTGTTTGACCGGAAACGAGCTCACTAGATCGGCGAAAGATCGGCGAGATCACTAGATCGCTTTGCAAAAAACATACTCACCAAAGAGCATTTCCAACACGAGGAGATCCCAAGACTTTGCTTTCGTTCGCGTCGAAAGCACTGCTCGCACCAGCATCGTTTGCTTCTTCGAGAGGCCGGCTCTTCGCAATCGGCTCGTACATGTAGGGAGTAACGCCGAACTCCTCAGAAAAACGCAGTCTCTCTAAATTTTCCATTACCGTCTCAGAAAAACAGCACCAAGCTACCTGGCACCGAGCTTCATGTGTAGCGGCAGCGGTCGGTTACTAGTGTTGACGTCACGAGGCGCCCGACCAATCACAGGCGGAAACGAGACGCGCAAGCTGGGCGTGTCCGCTGCTGCACTTTTCGTCGAAATAAAATATATTTGCGCTTTCTTTCGCTCAATTTCGATACAATGTTCGAACTCGGAGGGTTGAAAACCATTATGTACAGATGTTCACTCATTTTTTCTGGAAAACCATTCAGCTTCCCTTTAACGCTTTTGAAAAGCTACGCAAGGGCGATCTGGCTGCACGTCTCACCCATAACCCATCCATATTTGTGGCGCAAAGGTTATTAATGGTAAAAACCGGACAGAAAGAGCGCCCATTTGGTGCCTTTTCACAAACATCGACAGGTATTCGCCAAATAGCCCAAGATTGTACTTTTCTAAACACCCATAACCTATCTTGCACTTCCACATAATGTGAACTAGCTGACAGGTTTGTTCTCTGAGGACATCAGGGAAATCTTCTACGTGCCTCGCATAACGCCTGAAATATAGGGGGAAAGCGGGTATTCAGTAATTACCTGTAAAGCCCGTAATTAATACAGGCATTAAACTTTATACCTTGATCACCCCAACCTGCCTCTCCCTCCCCCCCCCCCCCCCCCCCCGCCTCCGCCACCCTGTTTCCGCAGAGCAAACTGGGTGCCTGCTTTAGTTGACCCAAAACACTGGGACCCAACACGCATAAGCGCGGCGAGCATAACGCTTTCGAGCACTTGCACAGGTAATTCACGATAAACGCCGTCATTTTGCACACACGTCGGTCATAACGTGCACCCGATTTCACCAACTTTAAACTCGGGGCTGTGTTTACTTCTCTCGGCATACCGGGCAAAGAAGAATGCACTTCGTATAACGCCTCTTAAGGAGCATGAAATAAGTATTCATTAATTATTCACAAAACCATTTATTAACCTGAATGCTTTAAAGTTTCGTTGCACATCACCAATAATGTGTCCCCCTCCCCTGTGTCTTGTGTATATAAAGTCTTTGCTACATTTGGTTATCGCAGGACATCGAGGGAGCTTTCTAGCGTTTCTTATAAGGCCTCCTAACAAATAGAAAACGAGTGTTAAGAAGTTTTCACTTAGCGATTTGTATTCGTCCCCTAATAAAATTTCATCACCTTCCCGCACATGACGCCGAGCATTTCACCCATTTTCTCCACATTTTATCTCGGTGCATCGCCTATTTCTGCGAGGTCGCCAGGAGAACACGCATCTATGACGTTTTCGAATACTTCAAGTCGCACTAACATTCTCGCTGTAAACCGTAGGGATATCTGTATGGCGCAAACGGAACGAAACACAAGGTGTATGACGCTCCCAGAGCGTTGTCTTAAAATTCACATACATTATTACAATTTGCTGAGTTAAATACGAATATCGAGCTTAGTTCATGACGCCTCTACTGGTGGGGAGACCATTTTAGTAGGAATAGTTTACCCTAACGACCGCGCTTCGCGTGGTTCTTCTGTTATTTCTCTGCATGGCTTTAGCTCTCGGCTCACTTCCATGCATTCCAAACGGCAGTGACGATCAGGTGAAAGCAGTGCTCAAGAGTCATTGTAAAGCAAAGCTAACAACCGTTTCAATCGCAAATTGGAGGACATGCTCTGCTGCCAGAAAACGCAACCAAGAAGAATTGTTGCCCGGAAAGTTGGTTGATACTTGTGCAAGCAATTGTGGCGCCAATAAAACAGACATAAAGAACAGAAGACCGGGCACTATAGAGGCCGTAGTGTCCCGTAGTTTGTGACTGTATTATTTGCACTACAATGGATTCATCAAAACTCAATCAAATATACTTACTGCCGTCAGCTCCAAAGCAACTCGACACAACCGGCGTCTGCCATGATCCCAATGCCGTCACCGGCAGGAGCAATAAACAAAGAGGTGACCGCACTGCGCGGATCATCTTCGCTTCACGACGGCTGCTCGTCTGGACACAGCGGCAGCCAAATAGCTGCGGACGATAGGCGGCTTGCAATGAGCACCTTGCTCCGTGGAGAACTATTATTAACGAGAAGCATTACACAGTCGCCCGCCGATGCGTCGTGTCTGTGTGTG
This sequence comes from Dermacentor andersoni, assembly GCF_023375885.2. Taxonomy (NCBI): domain Eukaryota; kingdom Metazoa; phylum Arthropoda; class Arachnida; order Ixodida; family Ixodidae; genus Dermacentor; species Dermacentor andersoni. Next base: position 167,170,116 of record NC_092816.1, read on the forward strand.
TACTACACGACTGTTGCCGCGTTTTCTCTGCATGCCTGCTCGGAGAGTCGTGAGTCGACAAGGCCACCCGCGGTGAACAGCTGCGCATTCGGCGGGAAGGAAGCTCTTGACGTTTCTCTATGCCGTATTTTCGACACAGCTTGTGCGGCGCCGACACACCGGGAGCGAATCTCGGACACGCAAGAAAAAAATTTAAAAAAACCTGCTGGTGCATTGTTTCCCTGGAGTGACGCGGGTCCTCGTTACGGATGAACTCGTTGTAGACAGCTTGATCCGTACACGTGTGTACAGTCGAGACGCAGGCAACACCTGCGCTTTTGCCACGTTTTAAAAGGCGTTTGTGTATTGCAGATTTAGAAGATAAAGAAAAACCACACATAGCGGTACAAGAAAGAAAGAGGGACAAAACATGGAACTTGTCATTGCTTTGACGCTTTTCTTTTCATGCATGGAGTGGCTTCCTTCTGCCCGTTCACATCGCTCTACGCAAAGCTATGCTCTGCATATATGTTACGGGAAATGTGCCCCTTGTAAATTGGTAAAGGAGGAATTGAAATAGCGATAAGGCAGGTGATGCGAGCAAGCAATCACATTGCAGTGTCGTTTAGGCGCAGTTGAATACAATGGCTCACTGTCGGCTAACAAAAGTGCCAAGGCGCCGCGTATGCTAATCGCATATTCCTACAACCAACGTCTTTAAACTTATGTGAGCCAACAGTGGTGCATTGTATTCCACGGCGCCTAAACGACCTTTTTCAGAATCGTCACATCGTAAATCAGCGCACAAGTCTTACACGCCAGGACGTCGCAGGCCAAGCTGGAACTTATCCTCAAGGCGAAACCACCGCTGAGCTATAGTTCCAAACGTGCACATTGAGGCTTCTTTCCCATGTGATCCTCAACACCACGTCCGTCGAATCGCCATCGTAGAGCAGCATCCGTTGCATATATTCTACAGGGTAGAATACCCGCTGGGAAGCATGCACAAGGGCCTAGACGGCGGCGTGCCATACCACCGACTTTAGCCGTGGCGGAACAGCGTCAATCCACAGTTCCCCTACATGGTTGCGCCGTATTCGCGAACGCACATTTCTAGCATGGCCGGGAGGAACCGGTGTCGCTTCTGGACAGTTCCGCAAGGGCCTCTGCGTGAGCAAGCGTTTGGTGTGCTGGGATACCACTCACCCGAGCGCGTGAGGGTTGGACCCTCCCGCGTGTAGCCATGCATGGCTTAGCCGTGTCTGGTGAAAGGGGGATCCTGGAGTATAGCAAATGCCGGGTGTTCGGACCTTCAAGGCCCCCCGGCGGAGAGAGAGAGAGCAAGTACAGGAAAGGCAGGAAGGTCAGCCAGACGAACACCCGGTGTTCTATCCTACACTGGGGGTGATGTAAAGGTGAATAGAAAGAGGAAAATAGGGAGAAAGTGAGCACTGAGTGCTTAAGACAACGCTATAAGCGGTCTCTCAAGCCGGTGCACTTCAAACAGTGTACTAGTGCACGAATTGCTTTTCGTGCCAGTGACGGGTGTGGCCACGGTCCGAGTATCTTTGACTCGGAGAACGGTCTCGAGTCCAGTCGGTTTAAAGTTGTCTGCAGAGAGAGGCGTTGTATGTTGTAGCGAGGGCAGGTACATAATAGGTGCGCGATGGTTTCCTCGCACCTACAGGAGTCGCACATAGGGCTCTCGTCCATTCCCATACGATAGGAGTAAGCGTTCGTGAACGCCACTCCCAGCCACAAGCGGCACAGCAAGGTTGTTTCGCCGCGGGAAAGGCTCAATGGCAGTTGTAGCCGTAGCATGGGGTTCAGCTTATCCAATCAGCAATTGATGGCACTTGAACTCCAGAAATCTTGTGACATTTTCGTGCAAGCAGGTGAAGTTCTCCGGCAGCCTCCGACCCCGCCAATGGTATGGGACGCGTCTGGGTGTCTTCGTGGACAAACCGGGCAGCCTTGTCAGCAAAGTCGTTGCGGACGATGCCGCAGTGAGCAGGAATCCACTGAATGATTATGTTGTGCCCTGTTTCCAGTGCGTGGTGGTTCACTTCCCTGATATCGCATATCACATGCTCTTAAGTTCTGTGATGTTATTCAGACTTGATACTTAGAGTGACAAAATACAACCCATTTCTTTGTCGGCTCTTCGGTGGCGTACGTCATAGCAGCATAGAGAGCTGCATGTTCTGCTGACGTAGATGTAGTCATGTGTGACAATTCGAATTTAACTGTAACCTGCTTAGTTAGAACGACGAATGCGGCTGTTGAGCTGGTAGGTGAAGTCTAACTGTTGGTTTATATATATATATATATATATATATATATATATATATATATATATATATATATATATATATATTGATACACGGCAGAAGCATACTTAAACAACGCGCGCAGGTTCGTGCGCCCCCTCAAGAGGACAACGGCGTATTAGAGGAAAAAACGACGAAATAATGGCACGTGTTTTCGCCACACGCACTCGCATCGCAGGTGGCCGTTGCCAGCGCCTACAAGAAGAAGACGAGGTGAAGCGACGCTCGAGAAAGAAGAATGCATTCCTGAACTCCTTTTTAGAACGCGGCAGTGCTTTTTATTTACCCCGAGGGCACAAGTTAGCCCACAATAAATAGTTGTATCTGGACTTCCTTAACTGTCCGTTACAATATATACAGGGCGTTTCAGCGAACACTTTCAAAAATCTTTAAAAGCTGCCTGTGGCAGATGTCACAATTCCAGTTTATTAGCTGATCTACTAGAAGCGGCAGACAATGCTTGCACAAAAAATTGAGATGCTAAATCGACAAATAAAAAAAAAATATGTAATTAAGTTTCTTAATAATTACATAATGGCCCATACTGCAATTTCCAAATTCTAGCCGTTGAGTTCGCAAGGCGGATCCACTTGGAACGAATTCTCAGGACGACATCAGTTTTTAGATATAAATTCCCTAGCTTTGCGGAGAAATGCACTGGCGCTCCAGTTAATTTGTTAACAAAACGTCGTTTCATGCACTGAAGCTCACAACTGGAACGCCAATGCATTTCTCCGCAAAGTTAGGGAATTTATATCTAAAAACTGGTGTCGTCCTGAGAATTCGTTCCAAGTGGATCCGCCTTGCGAAGTCCACTGCTGGAATTTGTAAATTGCAATATGGGTCATAAGATAATTAACTAAACAGTTAATTAGTGGATTCTTGTTAATCAGTCCACTTTGGATTTCAATTTTTGTGCAAATAGAGTTTCCGCCGCTTCGAGTAGACCGACTCATAAACTAGAACTGAGCTATCTGTCACAGGCAACCCTTAAACCATTTTGAAAGTGTGCACTGAAACACCCTGTATGTATGTATGTATGTATGTATGTATGTATGTATGTATGTATGTATGTATGTACCCGCCGTGGTTGCTCAGTGGCTATGGTGTTAGGCTGCTGAGCACAAGGTCGCGGGATCGAATCCCGGCCACGGCGGCTGCATTTCGATGGGGGCAAAATGCGAAAACACCCGTGTACTTAGATTTGGGTGCACGTTAAAGAACCCCAGGTGGTCGAAATTTTTGGAGTCCTCCACTACGGCGTGCCTCATAATCAGAAAGTGGTTTTCGCACGTAAAACCCCATAATTTATTTATGTATGTATGTATGTATATATATATATATATATATGTATATATATATATAGAAGTAGACGCGCCCATGAAGTGATTTATTGACGTTTCGGCCGAGGTTCATCACGACTCAGATGAAGATGTAATCTTCCGAAGTTGGGCCGTCTTCGATCTGTAAGAAAAATCTCCTCTGACTCACATAGTCCCGAATCCATTGATACATCCGGCACCAACTCCCACAGCCTCAAGTGAGTTCAGTATGGCCTCATGGGCGACGTTGTCATATGCTCCTTTGACATCTAGAAAAAGTGTCACTGATACTCACTTGAGGTTTTCTTGTCCTTGAACCCAGGTAACCATGTAAATGACGTCGATGGACGAAGGACCTCGAGGAAAGCCCTCCATGGCTATTGGCTCCATGGCTCCACAGCTATTGAATCGCTCGAGGTGCCATTCCAAGCGAGGAAGGTTGATTCTTTCCATCACTTTGCCGACGCAGCTGGAAAGCGCAATCGGACGATATGATGATAGATCAAGCAGAGGCTTTCCAGGTTTCCGAATTGGGATCAAGTGGCTCAATTTCCGTTGTTTAGGAAGACGTCGTTGTGGCAAGGCTCATTGTGGTAGTTGAGTAGCTCACCACGTAGGTCATGTCCAAGGTGGCATGGGGCACTTTACGTGATGCCATCTGGTCCTGGTGACGAAAAACGCTTGTAGGTCGCCAACGCAGCATCGAGCTCTTCAAGTGAAAATAGCACGTTCATTTCTGGTATATGTGCCTCAGGGATGTCATTCAGTGCTACGTCAGTACCGATGACCACAGGCCCAGCAACCCGTGCTCAGAACTCTTCAGCCACTTCTAGCTGCGAGCGGTGTTGGTAGAGGGCCAAAACATCAAAGGGCTTTCTTTGATGCCGACATTAGCTAAGACCCCGTTCTTCATTATGTGGTAGCGATCTTCGGGGATAAAGCGACTGACAGAAAGTTTTCCATCGCTTGTGTTCCAATTTATTCATTCGACGCTGGACTTTCTTTTGTATGCGTCGCGAAGCACTCAGATCCAAAACTGACTTCGTGCGCTGATACCTCCTCTCCGCCTGTCGGCGTGCCGCACGCATCCTCTCCAGTTCTATATCCAAGTCTGTTCGCCTTGCTGACCTTTTAAGTGAGCCGATGAATGCTTTGGTTGCTACTGTGATTGCATCTTCGATATTGTGCGAAAGGCCTTCTCGCATGCGTCATCCATTAAACCTTGACCAATCAACTGTACGCAAGACAGTAGAGGAGCATTGCTCAACTCCACTAATATTTATGTATGTGGGAATATTGTCGCTTCCATGTGTTTCTATGTCCGTGAACCGTTGGACGCGCAAGGCAAAGCGCCGCGACACCAAAGTTAATTCGCAGAAATCTAGGGCTGCCGTCATTCACACTGCGCATATCATGGTCGGCAGCAAAGGAGGCAAAACTCCTGCCTCTGGAGCCAATTTTAGTGCCTCCCCATAGCAGGTGGTGCGCGTTAACGTCACCTGTGATGAGCCACACACCATTGCTCATTAGTAATATTTTCTTAAGTCTTTTGTCGTCAAAGTAACCCGCTGGGGATATGTAGGCTCCAATTAGTGCAAATGAGACGTCAGCCTTCTTTTCGACATGCAGGCAGACATATTGGTTGTCGTCATGAGGCTCTAACGCGTTAGCGACATATGTAAGCTCCGTCCGTGTGTAAATGATTACTTTAGTGCGCGCACCGCATGTGGACGAGACGAAAGATTCGTAACCAGAAAGTCAGAGTGAAGTTGATGTTGATGTATTTGGTTCGCAAATGACCATTATGGTAAAACGATTAGTAAAAATGAATTGGCGAAAGTCTGCTATACGAGCCTTGAGACCTCCGGCATTCCATTGAAAAATCGACGCGCACCTTTTAAGTTCGTGCGGAAGGGGACAACTGGTCGAGGCATGCTGCTTAAACGATGCTAGCAAGCACGTGATTCAGTACATTCAAAATTTGCAGAGCACTTCCAGCTGCTGGTGTTTGCAGCCTTTTCAGTATCATGTGGATTGTATTAATTAGCGAGTGCAACACTTAGCCACCTGCGTGTCCTGATCGCACAAATCACCGACAGTAGACGCCGGCGGTGGTCCATGAAAAGTTTGCTGTGATTTTGTTGGTGATTGCTCTCGTTTTTGTAAGGCCGGCCAAGATTCGGAAGATGTGGTCTTCTCAGTGGCCTTGTTCTTCGTGGTCCTTTCCACAGTGCCTGGCCTAGGCAGCAGAGGAGGAGGTGGTGTAGGAAGTGTCATGCGCGTCGCCGAGGCAACAGCCTTCCTTGAGGAACGTCGGCTACGGGAAAGTCGCTTCCTGATTTTATCGGTAGCTTCGCGATAAGATGAATGATCTGTCACCATCTCTTTCAAGACGGCCATTTCCTTCTTAATATGTGGGCAATTCTTCGATGAAGCTTCTTGTGACACACCACAGTTCGAACACTTCATTACAGTCACGCCACATGCATCTGCAGCGAGGGGCTCGACGCAGCGGGGGCATGCCGCCTGATTTTCGCAGACACTGCTAACGTGTCCCAGTTTTATTGATTTGCGGCAATGAAGAGGTTTCCGAATGAAAGACCACGCAGCATGTTTGAAGTGTCCCACCTTAACATGCGAGGGTATATATTTAACCTTGAATGCAAACTTCACCGAGCTTCAACTGCCTAGCCGAGTAACATCAACAATGGCCTCATCAATTGCTGGCTTGACAAGCATCGGCAAGTCTTTATTAAGGATGGCCGCGTCTACGTCGTAGGTAACGCCAGTGACTACATCAGATCCCAGAGGGATGTAAGAGCGCACCTGAATTCCATCGAGGTCTGTTATGATGCATAGAGCGGACATCAACCCCCAGTAGATTTTTTTCAGGTGTTCAGCCGAATGTCCGATATTTCGTTTGGCACCAGGGCTTCCAGTGACATCGACACAGACTGTTAAGTAGCTTCATGTTGACGGTAGGAAGCACGGGCACAAATATGATGGTATTGGCGTCCGGCCTCTGCGTGTGTCTTCCTGTTTGCGTCCTTCATGATGAAGACGTACTGGTGTTCCTTCTCTTCGCTCTGCGGCTCTGCACAAGCTGAAAGTCGTCAGCGGAAGTGTCCTCACTGCTGAGGGTGTAAACATATGTGTCCTCGCTGTCGCTCTCGCTTTGTTGACCCATCAGCTTCCTGGAGGCAGCCGCCGCTGACGCCGCCGTCGTGGGCAGACGTGCGGGGTTGTCCACTTCCATCACGACCGAGCAGGGAGCGAGGGCCAGCGGATGCACTTAGATTTTCACAGAAATAAATCGGAGCTAGAAACAACAGCACTGTGTTAAAAATTACCTTTGGCATCTGATTCAAATAGACGGAGCCTACAGGCTGACCCATCTGGAGGAAATCGGTAGTCGCCTTTTCCTGTCCTCCTTTCCAATATTCGTCTTTTTCTGTAGCCTTTTCATCTTTCCTGTCTTCATTTCACTTCTTCTTACCTGCGAAGTTCCTGGCGCCAAGGGTCAACCATCTGTTGTTTATCCAGTGCTGGGTATATACTTTAATTTATAGTGGCGGTGCATAGCTGGCGTCTGCAGGTTTCTCGGAACTTGCAGCGTCACCTTGTTGGGCTCGGTGGATGGTGGCTACCAACGTCGCCAAATTTCGAAAGCGTGTTATGGCAAAAGCGTCCCCCCGACTTCAGGATGGGCCTCTGGAAGAGACCGCGCCTATGTACTTTTTTAAATTCACCCTGCGAACCGACCTAGACATCTTCCCACAATACCACGTCCTGCATAGTGAAGAAACAACAAGTATGCATAAGCTATCCCCTTTCTTTGTGACGAAATGCCTCGTAGAAAAAAATTGGCGAAGAATACAAAGCCTCGAAATTGACCAGTGGAGACCTTGTAATAGAAATAAGATACAGAGAACAAGTGCAAAAGCTGTCAGATCTCGCAGTATTGCTGAAATTAAAGTCACGATTTTCCCCCATCGCTCTGTAAACACCTGCAGGGGCGTTATCTCAGAGGAATATTTTGTCAGCTTGAGTGACGAGGATCTCCAGGAGGGGTTCAAAAAAATGTGATCCAAGTTCAAAGAATTACAATTCAAAGAAACGATGAAGTCGCCACCAAACATGTGATTCTTACTTTTTGTACTAGCATTCTCCCCACCTCTCTCGACGCAGGATATCTAAAGACCCCCACGTAAGACCATAATTAGCGAACCCAAGGCGGTGCTTCAAGTGCCAGAAGTTCGACCATGCATCACAATCATGCAGAGGCAAAGAAACACGCGCGAAGTGCAGTGCCGACGACCATCCGTCTGCAAACTGTAACGGTCCCCTACGCTGTGTAAACTCCAAAGGGGATCATCCATTCTATGCACGATCATGTCCCTGTTGAAAGAAAGTGTTGATTGCCCTCACAGTAAAATATTTAATTTTTGGAAGCGAGAAAAAGGCTTTCGCTCGTACCAGAAATAAGTTATGCCAATGTGGCGCGGCAGGTGGCAGTACCACATCGGTCACCGGAGTCTACAGGGGTCACATTCAGTGGCCCAGTAGCAACTTGATCCGCCCCATTGCTGGCAGCAGCCAGTGCTGCTCCACCATCACCGAAGACGGCCCTGAAGGCAGATCTTCTGCAGGTCCCAAGGCTAAACCGAATGCCAAGGTCCGAGATACGGGTCCCGGCGCCTGTCTCTCGATCATCCAGCGCCTCAGAGAAGGCAATGGAGGTCGATACCAAAACCCCGGTATCATCGACGCCAAAGGAACACCGTTCTTTTGGGCGTTCTGAGAAGAACAAGCTCTTTGTAACTGCGCCGAAAAAGGGATACGTAACCCTAATGCTTACCACTCGTCAAACGAGTATTGTTCCCTAACGCATGTCAGCTTTAATTCTTAGTTTCACGAACATCAGCACATTTTTCATTTTATAACCATGCCTTCATTGTACACTAGAATTGTAGATGTCTGATACAAAACATAAGTGACATCGAAGACATCATCAACATCTATTTGCTAGTTGCATTCATAGTAACTTGTGCATAGCATTCTGGACTACGGCAGTGTAGTTTATGGTGAAACTAGACAATCCTGCATTAAGCAATTTCATCCAATTCATAATCTCGGCTTACGACTGGCGAACGTTGCCTATAGTGTATCACCTGTCCAACGTTTATAGGTTGACTGCAATGAGCCTTTCTTACAGCAACGCAGAGCACTACTTGCACTTTCTTGTGTACTGAGAATTCGGTCATCACCACAACATACATGCTATAACATCGTAACACAATGCAAATCATGGGCACACTACACAAATAAACCGAACCTGATTTGGCAACTTACGACGTCAGGAATATTGTCCGACTTATGCTATTCCTCATGAGGTCGTGCAGGTTGCTGAGAGGCCACGAAGACTGGCTCCATGGTGCGATATTACGTAGTTGTGACTGGACGCTAATAATTGCCTTCCGCTTTTGACAACGACCGGCTAGCGTAAGCTATCACGCGCTGAAGTCCGTCTTTTCTCTGGACTAGGGCGGCACCGAGGCCTAGGCTACTGGCGTCTGTGTGAATTTCGGTATCGGCGTCCTCGGCGAAGTTCGAAAGTACTGGGGGCGACTCCATGCGTCGTTTGAGTTCTTGAAATGTGTCGGCCTGTGGCGTTTCCCACTTGAACTCGACATCACATTTAGTTAGATGTGTCAACGGCTCAGCGATGCGTGAAAAGTCCTTGACAAAGCGCCTGTAGTAGGCACACATGCCAAGGAATCGACGCACTGCCATCTTGTGGGGACATTGCGATGGCAGCAGTCTTCTGTGGGTCGGGGTGGGCTCCAGGCTTGCTGATGACGTGGCCTAGGAACAGAAGCTCATCGTAAGCGAAGCGGCACTTTTCCGGCTTCAGAGTCAGCCCTGATGATTTGATGGCCTCTAAGTACTGTTGCAAGCCGCCTAAGGTGATCGTCAAAATTTCCGGCGAAGACGACGAATTCATCCAAATAAACAAGACAGGTCTGCCACTTCAATCCTGCTAACACCGTATACATGACGCGGTGGAACAATGCAGATGCCGAGCACAGTCCTAATGGCATGACCTTGAACTCGTAGAGGCAGTCTGGCGTGATGAAGGCGGTCTTTTGGCGATCTCTCTCGTCGACTTCTATTCGTCAGAAGGCAGACTTGAGATCCATCGACGAGAAGTATTTAGCGTTGCAGAGCCGATCTAATGCGTTGTCTATCCGTGGTATGGGGTATACATCTTTCTTTGTGATCTTGTTCAGTCGACGATAATCAACGCAGAAATGTAAGCTTCCGTCCTTTTTCTTCACCAAGACAACAGGGGATGCCCATGGGCTTATCGATGGCGGGATGATGTCGCGCAGCATTTCGTCGACTTGTTCTCTTATAGCTTATATTCTTATGTTCTCGCGTCGAAACTCGGTAAGGGTTCTGGCGGAATGGACGAGCGCACTCTTCGGTGATTATGCGATGCTTTGCGACTGGTATTTGTCGAATCCTCGATGACGTCGAAAACCAGTCTTTGTATCGTCGGGGCAGACTTCTGAGCTGTTGCTGCTTAATCATGGGAAGACTTGGATTTATGTCGAAGCCTGTTTCGGGAACTATGGTCGTCGGGGTAGATGCGGGAGAATCCGAGAGAACAAACGCATTGCTGGTTTCCAGAATTTCCTCGATTTACGCGATCGACGTGCCCATGTTGATGTACTTGAACTCCTGGCTGAAATTCGTCACCAACACTTTCGTTGTTACTCCGTGCAGTCGAGCGATCCCTCTTGCGCCGCAAATGTCATGGTCTAGCAGTAGACGTTGGTCACCTCGATTACGCGTTCTACGTCGGCAGGTGTTTTGGTGCCGACGGAAATGACAATGCTGTAGTGAGGCGGGCAGTTCACTTGATCTTCGAGCACACTCAAGTTATAGTGACTACGAGAGCTCTCCGGCGGTGTCCAGCGCATCTTCCGACAGCGTAATCAACTTCGACTTCAGGTCGACGATTGCGCCGTGTTGGTTCAAGAAGTCCATGCCGAGAATGACGTCTAGTAAACACTGTTGGGGGATAACGAAGGTGGCAGGGTAAGTCCGTTCATGAACGGTAATTCTTGCCGTGCAGATTCCAGTCGACGTGATGAGGTGTCCTCCAGCGGTCCGAATTTGAGGGTCTTCCCATGCAGTCAACTTTCTTCGACTGGGCGGCGATGGGTCTGCTCATGACGGAGTAATCGGCTCCTGTGTCTACTAAGGCGGTGACGACGTGGCCGTCGACAAGCACGTCGAGGTCGGTGGTTCTTTGTTTTGCGTTACAGTTAGGTCTTGGCGTCGGATCACGGCTGCATCGCGTTGACCTGTGGCTGGTATGTGGCGTCGTCAGCTCGTCTTTCGTCGGCGTATTCTTTGCTTCCAGACTTCGTCAGGATGGCGACGTGTCGTTGTTATGTCGTCGAGATGGCCTCTTCGGCGTCTTCGTCGGCGGCGGAGCAACTTCGTCAGTTCGACGAAGAGCAACCGCGCCTCCATCGGTTGCTGCTTTTAGTTTTCCGGATATGTGCTCGCAGACCGGCCCCGGGCTGGGCCAGTGTATGGTCAGTGCCGTAGGTCATCGCTTCCGGCTGGGGTTGCAGTGATTTTGGTTGCACCAAGGAACTTCAAGGGATCGCTGAACCTCTTTTTCGACGATTTCAGCGATTGAGGCCACTTGAGACTGCGACATCGGGTACAACTTCTGCAGCTCTTCCCGTACGACCGCTCTGATAGTCTCGCGCAGATCGTCGGTGGCCAGTGATTGAATTCCGGTATAGTTTGTAGAGTTCGTGCAGTGGTTCAATTGCCGCTTCCGCATTTCGAGTGTCTTCTCGATGCTGGTGGCCTCGCGAAGAAACTCTTCTACGGTCTTCGGTGGACTTCGTATCATTGCGCCGAAAGGTTCTTCCTTCACACCACGCATGAGTAGGACTTGCTTCTCCTCGGGCATATGTGGGTCGGCATGGCGGAAGAGACGGCTCATTTCTTCGGTAAAGATGGCAACGTTCTCGTTAGGTAGCTGCATTAGGGCATCCAGCATAGCTTCGGCCCTTTCCTTGCGCACGACGCTCGTAAAGGTGCGCAGGAAGCCGCTACGGAACTGGTCCTATGTTGTAAAGATCGACTCCCGGTTCTCAAACCACTTTCTGGCGGCGTCTTCTAAGGCGAAATATTGACACGTGTACTTATATTTATCGGGCGACCACGTTTCGCCGCCTAACAAATGTTATCGCACAGCGCTTGACCCGCCTGCATGTATCCGAAGTTTCTGGAAAGTTATCGATGCTTCTATCCGCTGTCTGTTGTCGCCGTAGCTTGTGTTATCTGATTTCATCGCGTGACTCGAATGGTGTAGAACTTTGTGGAAGGCATACGGGTCCCAACGATTAGTCTCCAACATTCGATGACTGCTGTATAAAAGCCGACGCGCTTGACCCGCTGATCAGATTTTCGACGATCGCCGACCATGTTCGCCGCTGTCGTTGTGCTATAAGTGTAGCCTGTTTTGTGGGCACAGGTTCACCCAATAAAAGTTCGTTTTGTCTTTCACAGTATTGCTACAGTGTTCTTCAACGTCACCACCACGTGACAATATACATGCCGCAGCTTGTCGTCCGAGTCCCAGTTGTTGAAAGTCGCGATTCGTTCGTAGATCTCCAGTTAGGATCCCGGGTCTTCAGTCGCTGCTCCATGGAAGATCTGTGGGTCCCAAGGTTGTTGCAGGATAACGGGGACGCTGGGGCAGCCATTGGGATTGTCTAGGTCACGATCTTCTTGGTCGTCTCAGGTAGAAGTTCGTGTTCCGGGGGTAGCTGTTGCAGTCGGCGACTTGCTTGATGATCCGAGACGACGTATGTTTTGTCTTCGCGGTCCGGGCTTGGATAGCGGGTTGTCAGGGGCGTCCGGTACATGAGCGAACCAGCACCTCCACCAGATGTCACGTGGTATTGACGGTTGAGGACACAGCAACAAAACTGTTAATGGAAAAATTAACTTTGTTGGGCGCACCTTTGCCCAGAAAAAACTGGCTACACTCAATGCTCAACGAAATCGGCGAACACAGTCGGCGATTGTCGAAAATCTGATCAGCGGGTCAAGCGCGTCGGCTTTTATACATCAGTCGTCGAATGTTCCGACTTCGGTCATCACCACAACATACATGCTACAACATCGTAACGCAATGGAAATCATGGGTACACTACGCAATCATGGGTTCCTGGGACCCGCGTGTCTTCCAGAAAGTTGGACACTATTCGCATAGTGCACACATGCAATCAGATCACACAAGGTTAGGTGACAGACATCGAATGGAATCATCGATAACATTCCATAAACTTCCGATACATGCAGGCGCGTCCTGCGCTGTGCGATAACATTTGTATGTCGGTGAAACGCGGTCGCCCGTAAAGATAAACAAGTACACATGTCAATATTCATAGGAAGGAAAAGCTACAATTTGTCACAGTTCTGTACAAGATTGCAAATGCTGTAACTTTTTACAATAAACGTTTATGTCCAATACATATTATTAACGTTTACTGTGTTATAAAAAAATTGCCTGAACAAAGCGAATCGGGGCTTAGACATACTCCAGTTTCCAACATGGACGTCTCTCCTGCGGAAGCATTTCTCGTTGAGAGCGATTATGCATCTGTCGTTCCTGCTTCATCGAGCTCGCCTTCATCCACTGCACCGTCATCAGGGAGGCCTCAAACGTACCAAGATACTCGGACGATATTGAGCCAGTTAAAAAAAAACAGCAGTTGGATTGCCCTCAGCAGTGGCATTCAGCAAATCTTGCTGAATGTGTGTATGAAGCTGCAAAAAGAGCAACCCAATGTTGCGATCCCGTAGATCTGCGAGAGAATGAGCAAACTAACCGATGTGAGCTTACACGAAGTTTTTTTATATCAGATGCACTGCAAAAACATGGAAGGAGAACTACGGACGCCTCCACGGAAGTGGCCTAGAGGTGAAGGCTATAAGAGGCGCCTAAATACTTACGACAGCTTCACACTGACCGCACTAAGAAACTTCATTCACGGCTCTTTCCGCCGCAACGAGATCCCAACAGTGCAGAAGATCGCTGCGAAATTAGCATCCGCGAACCCAGATGACCTGCCTACCCTTCAGCCGTGGTCCATCCGCCGCCTTCTCCTGGACATCGGGTTTAAAAGCGAGAAAGAGGGGAGGACCTCTTTGCTCATTGAGCGCGAAGACTTGTTGCAGTGGGACCACAAGTATCTTTACGATATTGCTCGGTACAGGCAAGAAGGGCGCAAGATATTCTGTTTTGATGGAATATGCGTCACTGCTGACCACACAGTGAGTGAGGTCTGAGCTGATAAGACAGTCAAGTCGTCACGCGACGCGTACTTGCACAGCTTAAAATGGGGCTCCAGCAGCCGTCAGGAAAAGGACAGCGGCTGATTGCGACTCATGTTGGTAATGAGGACGGATTTGTTGATGGTTGCCTGGATGTGTTCCTGGGAACGAAAACAGGTGACTACTGCGAGGAAATCGATAGCAACCGTTTCCAGACGTGGTTCAGCTTAGTCGTCGATAGGCTGACTCCGCGAAGCGTCATTTTCAGGGACAAAGCGTCCTACCACTCCAGACACGTGGATAAAATCGCGTCGTTGTCATGGCATCCAAGACTGGGTGGCCTCGAAGGTGTTCTCGTGTCATGCCGCCGTGATCAAGAAGCAGCTGCTTGACACTATTGCCACCGTCAAGACTAAATTTATCAAGTAACAGGTTGATGCGGCAGCTGAAAGTGCTGGCTTTCTTCAGGCTTTCTTCAAGTCACTGTGTTTTTAACCGCGCAGCACTCGTTTGGCCATAAATTAAATATGTAATTGAGGCAATGAACATCACATTCAAGGACAAGGATGTGCGCAACCTTCTCCTTGCTGAAGTGTAAAAAATCACACCAGAGAACTGGGCCAAGGCTGTGCAGCATGTGAGGGAGTTGAAACACTTCTGGCAGATGCGTGGTTATACTGACAAGATGGAGCCAATCATGATCAACCGGGGAAGTGAGAACAGCGCGTCTGAATCGGAACTCTCTGGCATTGAGCCATTGCAGTAAGCTGGCATACTACACGATGACTGAGGCATGCTCCACAGGTGTCCTCACTGCTGCTAATTGACTGTGCCTGCTGCCACGTCTCAGCTAGACTACACGATGGCTGACGCACGCTCCCCAGATTTCCTCACAGCTGCTGCTTGACTGTAGGCGCTGCCACGTCTCACCTTCACTACACGACTGACGCACAGTCACCAGATGTCCTCACTGCTGCTGCTGCTTGGCTGTGCCCGCTGCCACGTCTCACCTAGACTGCACAACGGCTGACGCGCGCTCCTCAGATGTCCTCACAGCTGCTGCTTGAATGTAGGCGCTGTCACGTCTCACCTTGACTACACGATGACTGACGCACACTCCCCTGATGTCCTGACTGCTGCTGCTTGGCTGTGGCCGCTGCCACGCTTTACCTCGACAACACGATGGCTGCCGCACGCTCCCCAGACGTCTGCACTGCTGCAGCATGACAGTGCCACTGGCACGTTTCATTTCGACTACACGATGGCTGACACAGACTTCCCAGGTGTCCTCACTGCTTCTTCTTGTGTGTGCCCGCTGCCACGTTCTACCTCGTCAATACGACGGCTTTCGCACGCTCGCCAGACGTCCGCACTGCTGCCGCAGGACAGTGCCACTTGGCACGTCTCACTTCGCCTACACGATGGCTAACGCACGCTTCCCAGGTGTCCTGCATGCCGCTGCTTGACTGCACCCGCTGTCACGTTTTATCTCGACAACACGACGGCTCCCCGCAGGGGCGTCTGCGTCAGCAGGCGTTTGGTGTGTTGCGACACCACGTACCCGAGCACACGAGGGTTGGCCCCTCCCGCGTGTAGCCGTGCGCGGCTTAGCCGTGTCTGGGGAAAGGGGGATCCTGGGGGTTGAGCCGATGCTGGGTGTCTGGACCTTTAAGGCCCCCCAGCGGAGGCAACACACCTCTTTGGCCTCTGCTTCACATAGACGGCACCCCCGGACTGACCCATCCGGGGGAAATCGGTAGTTGCCTTTTCCTGTCTCTCTCTCCCTACAACCTTCGTCTTTTCCTTACTTTCCACCTTTCCTGTCTCCTTCTCATTTCTTTATTACTTCCGACCTTTCTGGCAGCAAAGGTTAACCTTGTGTGAGTAGCCAACCTTGGTTATATCATATTGGGTTATAGCGGCAACGTACAGCTGGCGTTTGCAGGCCCTGTTGTTCAGGCCCTGCAGCGTCCCCTTGTTGGACTCCATGGTGAGTGGCTAGCGTTGCTGCCGAAAACTACACTTCCACACATGGCTGTTTCCTTCCCTCCACTACCTGATCGCCCTCAGAAAAGAGGGCGCACCGATGAAGTCTTCCAGTTTTTTGGCCGCCAAAAAGAATCATTCCCACGTTTCCATGTGATTCATTCTGCAAACCCAGATAAACAAGTACGAACGATCTCACCCTTCCTTGTTTCCAAGTCATTGACTGAAGTCTTTGGTCTTGGTTATAAGGCGTCGAGGATGGCAAGTGGTGATCTCCTCTTGGAGCTCCGCGACCAAAAACAATATGAAAACTTGTCAAAACTAGTGTCATTTGGGGAAACCCAGATAATTATTACCCCGCACCGCACGATGAACACCACCCGTGGTGCTGTCTCTGACGATGACTTGATGGAGCTCACTGAGGCTGAACTCTTGGAGGGCTTCAGTGACCAGAATGTTATCAATGTTAAACGAATTAAGATGAGGCGAGATGGAAAAGAGATAAAGACGAAACACCTGATACTCACCTTCGGCTCAAGTGTCCTTCCCGAGTCCATCGAGGCCGGTTATATCAAACTTCGTGTTCGGCCATACATTCCCAATCCTCTCAGATGCTTTAAGTGCCAACGTTTCGGCCACAGTTCACAGAACTGTCGAGGCCGGCTGACTTGTGCCAAGTGCAGTGACAACGAACATTCCTCTGAAACGTGTCGGAACACTCCACATTGTGTTAATTGTGATGGCGAGCATGCCGCATACTCGCGGTCATGCCCGTCCTGGAAGAAAGAAAAAGAAATAGTCACAATCAAGGTAAAAGAAAACATATCTTTCAAGGAGGCACGTAGGCGGGTGTCATACCTGTCTAAGAGTAGCTTTGCCGATGTGGCGCGTAAGGGGGCAGCGTCACAACGGCCTCCGGCGGCTGTCCGACCCACAGGCAGTGAGTCGGCAGTTACGCCATCTGCCCCCGCGGCGGTTGCAGCTAGCGCTGCTCCGTCTACCCAGAATGAAGGACCATCGACCCCGAAGGTGGACGCAGCCGAGGCTGCCCCAGCCTCCGAGGCCCCTTCCAGCGCTGGCAACGGCCAGCGCAGCGAAATCCCTCTGGGAGCCCCATCGACCTCCGGGCTGGTGGGCGCAGGGGTCTTGCCCTCCAAGGCGGGACTCCCTCTGAAAACCTCTCGCTCGCAAGAGCGCTTGTCCGGCGCCTCACACGAGGCAATGGACATTACACCTGTCCCCAAGGCGCACCAAACGCCTAAGGAGCGTCGAGAATCGCTCGAACGCTTCAAAAAGAACAAAACACCTATTACAGGGCCTCGAAAGGGCTCTGTAATCTAAGGCATCTTTCCGTTTCCGTACACACAGCACCAATTTACTCTAAATATGGATACACAAATTATTCAATGGAACGTCAGAGGTCTTCTTAGAAACCTGGATGACGTACAAGAACTCATACACAAACACAATCGAAAAGTGCTGTGTTTACAGGAAACACACCTAAAATCAAAACACACAAACTTTCTCCGACAGTATATAACTTTTCGCAAAGATCGCGATGATGCTATCGCATCATCGGGAGGTGTAGCTATAGTTATCCACAAAAGCATTGCGTGTCAACATTTACAGCTCCAAACGCCTCTTGAAGCAGTGGCAGTTCGAGCTGTCCTCCTAAACAAACTCATCACCATTAGCTCGCTTTACGTACCCCCACATTACAAGTTAAACAGACATGAATTCCAGTCATTTATAGAAGAATTGCCAGAACCTTATTTTGTTCTTGGCGATCTCAATGCGCACAGCTCCCTGTGGGGTGACTGTCGTATAGATGCGCGAGGTCGTCTTGTTGAACAGTTCCTTTTTTCTTCTGGTGCGTGCCTTTTGAATAAGAAGAAACCCACTTATTACTGTCTTGCAAATAATACCTTTTCTTCAATTGATCTCAGCATAGTTTCCTCGTCTATACTGCCTGAACTGGAGTGGGAAGTTGCGAACAATCCTTACGGAAGCGACCACTTCCCCATACTATTAACAACACTTAAAGAAAACGAATATCTACCACAGGCTCCTAGGTGGCAGCTTGACACAGCCGACTGGGAGAAATTCCGAACCATAACTAGCATATCATGGGATGACATGTCCTCGTTACAAATTGATCCTGCTGTGGATTACCTTACAGCTTTTATTATAGATGCCGCATCTAAATGCATACGTGAAGTAAGTGGCTCGGCATGCAAACGGCATGTCCCGTGGTGGAACGATGAATGTAGAGTCGCACGTAGGAATCAAAACAAAGCGTGGGGGTTGCTACGCGCTTCGCCCACTGCAGAGAATCTTGTTAACTTTAAGAAAGTTAAGTCTCAAGGCAGGAGAACCCGCCGACAGGCCAGAAGAGAGAGCTGGCAAAAGTTTTTATCGAACATCAACTCGTTTACAGATGAGGCGAAAGTCAGGAACCGCGTAAATAGAATTAGAGGGAGACAAACATATTCACTCCTTCTGGTAAACACACAGGGTGATACGCTGCAACATCAGGCAGACTCACTTGGGGAGCACTTTGAGAGTGTGTCAAGTTCAAAACATTATTCGAAACCCTTCCTGAAATATAAGCAAATAGAAGAATGTAAGCCACTCAAAAGAAAATGTCCACAGAGTGAGTCCTACAACTGCCCATTCAGTATTGCTGAGTTGAAAGCTGCCTTGAGCTCATGCAAGAGCTCTGCACCCGGATCTGACAGAATCATGTATGAAATGCTCAAAAACTTACCCGATGACACGCAAGTTACACTACTCACACTTTTCAACACCATCTGGGATGCAGGGTACCTTCCAACCGCATGGAAGGAAGCTATTGTGGTCCCTGTTTTGAAACAAGGCAAAGACCCTTCCTCAGTGGCAAGTTACCGCCCGATAGCCCTCACAAGTTGCCTTTGTAAGGTATTTGAAAAAATGATTAATCGGCGACTGATCCATTTCCTTGAAATGAGCAAAATGCTTGATCCTTATCAATGCGGCTTTCGAGAACGGCGGTCCACGACCGATCATCTCGTACGTGTTGAAGCAAATATTCGGGAGGCATTCATACATAAACAGTTCTTCCTATCGATATTTCTCGATATGGAAAAGGCGTATGACACAACGTGGCGTTACGGAATCTTAAGAGACCTGTCAGAAATGGGCATCCACGGTAATATGCTTAACACAATGGAAAGCTATCTGTCAAATCGTACGTTCCGGGTAAAAGTAGGCAATGCACTTTCACGTCCTTTTACGCAAGAAACGGGTGTACCCCAAGGAGGTGTGCTCAGCTGCACGCTCTTCATCGTGAAGATGAACACGCTTCGCGCTTCATTACCTCAGGCCATCTTTTACTCTGTCTACGTGGACGACATTCAGATAGCTTTCAAATCCTGTAACCTCGCAGTGTGCGAGAGACAGGTACAGCATGGCCTGAACAAAGTCTCAATGTGGGCAGACAGGAATGGATTTAAGATCAATCCTAACAAAAGCACTTGCGTTCTTTTTACAAGAAAAAGAGGAATGATCCCAGACCCTTGCTTAGAACTGGGTGGACAACAAATACCTGTAAACAAAGAACACAAATTTCTAGGTGTCATACTTGACTACAGACTCACTTTCGTCCCCCACATTAAACATCTTAAAGAAAAATGTCTAAAAACGATGAACATAATGAAACTCCTATCCCAGAGTACATGGGGTAGTGACAGGATGTCTTTATTGAAACTCTATAAAAGCCTCATTCGTTCACGCCTAGACTATGGTGCCGTGATTTATCACTCTGCCGCCCCGAGTGCGCTAAAAATGCTAGACCCTATTCACCATCTAGGTATCCGTTTAGCCACGGGCGCTTTCAGGACAAGTCCTGTTGAAAGTTTATACGCCGAATCGAACGAGTGGTCACTTCATCTCCAGAGAACATACATCAGCCAAACATATTTTCTGAAAGTTCACTCTAATCCTCAGCATCCGTGTTATACTACCGTTAATGATTTGACATATGCTACACTGTTTCGTAATCGTCCTTCCGTAAGACAGCCTTTCTCGCTGCGTGTGAGGGAGCTTAGTCATGAAATGCATGTTCCACTTCTCGAACTTCGCCTAATGCATCCAGCCAAGCTGCTACCTCCTTGGGAGTGGCAGTTGATACAATGCGATACATCTTTCATGGAAGTTACAAAAAACGCTCCAGAGATTGCAATCCAAATGCATTTCCGGGAACTCCAGCACAAATACTCCTGTGCGGAGTTCTACACAGACGCATCGAAGTCACACGACGGGGTGTCCTATGCAGCCGTCGGTCCATCTTTCTCGGAATCCGATTTACTGCATCCGGAAACTAGTATCTTCACGGCTGAAGCCTACGCAATATTATCGACCGTGAAGCATATAAGGAAATCAAAACTCAAAAAATCAGTTATATATACGGACTCCCTTAGTGTTGTGAAGTCTTTGATGTCATTTTGTAAGCACAAAAATCCAGTAATCAATGAACTATATTCCGTCTTATGTAAAGCGTATATATGTAACCAGCATGTCATCATATGCTGGGTGCCGGGTCATAGGGGCATCGAAGGTAACGTTCTAGTGGACCAGATGGCCACATCAATTTCATTACATGCAGTTAGTCCTACTGCTTCGGTCCCTGTCAAAGACCTGAAGCCTTTCTTAAGAAGGAAACTACGAAACCACTGGCAACGCATGTGGGACGAAGAAATAAATAATAAACTGCATGTAATAAAGCCACAATTAGGTTTCTGGCCTCCTGTAACAAAATCCCGCAGGACAGATATCCTATTCTGCCGTCTAAGAATAGGACACACTTTTGGCACACATAACTTTTTACTCACGGGAAACGAGCCTCCAAACTGTGGTAGATGCGGGGAGAGGCTGACCGTCCTCCACGTCCTACTGGAGTGTCGGGAAGCCGAATCCGAAAGAAAGAAACATTTTCTCTTAGCATACCGGCACCACATCCCCCTTCATCCCGTTATGTTACTTGGTCCAGAACCACTCTTTGACACCAACGCCGTCCTAGGTTTTTTGAAAGATGTTGTATTGCATGTTATTAGCCCCACACGTTCGTAGCGCCTCCTCTCTATAGAGGATAGCGCTGCGATAGTTCTTTTGTATAGCACGTGCCTCTAGGCTCTTGTGTTTCAAGGGCTTTGGTGAGGCAACAGTGCTCCAGGTATTTTTTATTATCTCATATATGTTCTATTCTGTGTCATTCTTTTACGATGGATTTTATTGTTCATAGTATTCGTCATTAATCATCGCCATAATTTTATATCACGCAGATTTTATGCACTTTACAGCAACTATTTTTAGGCCACTTTACAGCCAAGTCACATCTCCATAATACATCGTCAACATCACCACTTGTCATGGCGCTCTTTGGCCACACCTGGCCCTTGCGCCATTAAACACCACATATCATCATCAACACGACGGCTGCCGCACTCTCCCCAGACGTCCGCACTGCTGCTGCATGACAGTGCCGCTTGCCACGTCTCACCTCGACTACGCGATGGCTAACGCACGCTTCCCAGGTGTCCTTCATGCCGCTGCTTCAGTGTGCCCGCTGCCACGTCTCACCTCGAGAACACGGCGGTGAAAGATTAATGGCGATGAAAATGGATGAAGAAACTTGCCGCAGGTGGGGAACTGTCCGACGTCTTCGCATTACGTGTGCGATGCTCTAATGCGTGCATCTAATGCGTCTAACACGCGTGCTTCTAATGCGCCTTGTGTCGTAAAGCCCATTGTGGCCCTTTTTCTTTACACAAGGAGGGGGGTCAAAAACTCAATTTCCAGTCATTTCACTCCAGAGAAACCCAGCACCAGGCCAAGGGTAACTTGCAACCATTGTATTACTAATGGTTGGCCGTCAGTATTGGGGGTCAAACCCCGCACCTCCTTTAGCTTGCCCTAGTTGAGACGCCGTACCTGCTGGTGTCAACATGCTCGCAAGCTTAACAAGCATCTTCGCATACACAAGGTCCTACTTCATCTCCTCCTCCACCTGCAAGGCAATATGGGACAAGGCCATGAGGGCTCCACTGATGCCAGCTCTTGAGCCTACTTCTGAAACACGAACCACATCAGCGGGAGCAAGGGGAAAGTAAGCATGTCCGCAATAAAGATTAGTAAGAGGTGATTGCAAGATTGGTGGACGAAAAGGAGGAAAACGGCAAACAACGGAGGCGTACAAAAACAAAGTTCCCTATAGGGGTTCAGAAAGTTTAGTGATGGAAATTCTTCGCGTGTTTTTTTTTTCCTTTCCTTTTTTTCTCTCTTTAACAGAGATATGATGATGGTGTTTGTGGTTTAATGGCGCAAGGGCCAGGTGTGGCCAAAGAGCGCCATGCTAGTGGTATTGAATATATCGTGGTCTGATGGGTTTTGTGAATTTAATGAGACGTGGCTGTAAAGGGGCCTAAAAGAGTTGGTGCAAATTGCATAAAAATTACACGTAATAAAATTATGGCAATGATTAATGACGTGTACTATGATCACTAAAATGCATTAAGAAATAATGATGCATTATATAAAATATGCGAGATGCTAAAATTGTCTAAAAGCACTACTGCCTCGCCAGAGCCCTTGAAACGCAAGGGCCGAGAGGCATGTGCTATACAGAAAATATATCCTAGCGATATCCTACGGAAAGAGGACGCGCTACGAAATGAATGGGCTTATAACATGTAGTACAACATCTTTTAAGAAAGCGAGGACTGCTGTGGTCTTAAAAAGCGGTTCTTCACCAAGAAACATAGCCGGATGCAGGGGAATACAATGGCGGTATGCAAACGAGAAATGTTTCCTCCTGTCTCTTTCGGCTTCCCGGCACTCCAGCAAGACAT
This sequence comes from Dermacentor andersoni, assembly GCF_023375885.2. NCBI lineage: Eukaryota > Metazoa > Arthropoda > Arachnida > Ixodida > Ixodidae > Dermacentor > Dermacentor andersoni. Next base: position 167,192,991 of record NC_092816.1, read on the forward strand.
GGAGGACGGTCAGCCGATCGCCACATCTTCCGCAGGTTGGAGGCTCATTAGCGGACAAGAGAAAGTTGTGAGTGCCAAATGTGTGTCCTATTCTCAGTCTAGTGAATAGGACATCTGTTTTTCGTATTTTCGTAGTTGGGTGCCAGGGACCTAGCTTCGGCTTAATTAGGTGAAGCTTATTACTTGTTTCTGTATCCCACAAGCGTTGCCAGTGGCTTCGGAGTTTGTGTCTTAGAAAAGGCTTCATGTCTGTGGCAGGGACAGCAGCAGAACGAATACCTTGCGATGCTATTGATTTGGCGATCTCGTCGGCAAGCACATTTCCCTCGATTCCTCTATGGCCAGGAACCCAGCATATTACTACATGCCTATGTGATAAGTAGATGTTACATAAGAGTGAGTAGAGTTCATTGAAGACAGGATTAGTATGCTTTTGAGAAGAAATGAGTGCTTTTACAAGGCTTAACGAGTCTGTGAATATGATGGCTTTGTCCAGTTTCAGTTTCTTTATATGTTTTACTGCACACAGTACTGCGTAGACTTCTGCAGTGAAGATACTTGTTATGGGGTTCAACACGTCAGATTCAGTAAAAGAGGGCCCAACAGCAGCGTAGGATACGCCAGCATGTGATTTTGATGCGTCTGTGTAAAACTCGGAGCAGGAGTACTTCAATTGAAGCTCCCGGAAATGCATGATAATTTCAAGCTCAGGAGCGTGCTTTGTGACCTTTAGAAACGATACGTCACATTCTATCACCTGCCACTGCCAGGGCGGTATTAGCTTAACAGCAGGCATTAGGCGATGTTCGAGAAATGGGACGTCCATTTCTTCGCCAAGTTCTCTTACACGTATTGAGAAAGGTAATCTCAAAGAGGGTCTATTACGAAAAAGTGTTTCACACGACAATTCGTTAACGGTTGTGAAACACGGATGTTCCTTATTAGAGCGCACTTTCAGGAAGTAGTTAAAGCTGATGTATGTTCTCCGAAAATGGAGTGACCACTCATCGGACTCGACATACAGACTTTCAACAGGGCTTGTTCTAAATGCGCCAGTGGCCAGGCGGATTCCCAGATGGTGAACGGGGTCTAACATCTTTAGTGCACTCGGGGCGGCAGAGTGATATACTACGGCACCATAGTCTATTCGTGATCGAACTAGGCTCCTGTAAAGATTCAACAGGCATTTCCTGTCGCTACCCCATGTTGTGTGGGATAGGATTTTAAGTAGGTTCATTGTTTTTAGACATTTTGTTTTTAGACATTTTAGGTGTGGAATGAAGGTAAGCTTGGAGTCAAGTATAACACCTAGAAATTTGTGCTCTTTGTTAAAAGGAATTTGTTGTCCGCCCAGCTCTAGAAAAGGATCTGGGACTAGGCCTCTCTTTCTTGTGAAGAGAACGCAGGAACTTTTCTGGGGGTTGATTTTAAATCCATTTTGGTCTGCCCACATGGACACCTTGTTTAGGGCCTGCTGTACCTGTCTCTCGCAGACTGTGAGGTTGCAGGATTTGAAGCCTATTTGTATATCGTCTACATAGACGGAGTAAAAAATAGCTGGTGGTAATGATGCCTGAAGCGTGTTCATCTTTACGACAAAGAGCGTGCAGCTGAGTACGCCACCCTGGGGTACCCCAGTTTCCTGTATGAATGTACGCGACAGTGCAGGACCTATTTTCACCCGAAATGTACGGTTCTCTAGGTAGCTCTCTATGATAGTTAACATATTGCCGCGGATGCCCAGCACCGAAAGGTCGCGCAGGATTCCTTACCGCCAGGTTGTGTCGAATGCTTTTTCCATATCCAGAAATACAGATAAGAAAGATTGTTTGTGTACGAAGGCATCGCGAATGCTCGCTTCGATGCGCACGAGATGGTCGGTTGTAGATCGCCCTTCCCTAAAACCGCATTGAAATGGGTCAAGCATTTTACTAGACTCTAGGAGATGTATCAGACGGCGATTGATCATTTTTTCGAAAAGCTTACAGAGGCAGCTTGTAAGCGCTATGGGACGGTAGCTAGTGAGCAATGAAGTGTCTTTACCATGCTTCAAAACAGGGATCACAATAGCCTCCTTCCACTTCGATGGGAGATAACCAGCAGCCCAGATAGCATTGAGAAGTGTAAGTAGCGTGATTTTTGTGTCGGAGTGCAGGTGTTTAAGCATATCATACAAGATTCTATCGGGGCCCGGTGCAGAGCTCCGACATAATGACAAGGAGGCTTTAAGTTCAGCAATGGTAAAAGGGCGATTATAAGGATCGTTTGGCGTGCATCTCCGATTCAGAGGCTTGAGTTCTTCTATTTCTTTATATTTAAGGAAGTTCTCTGAATAGTGAGTGGAGCTAGACACGCGCTCGAAGTGTTCACCCAGAGCATCAGCCTGGTCTTGCAGGGTACCGCCTTGTGTGTTTACCAAAGGGAGGGAGTATGTTTGTCGCCCTCTTATGCTATTTACCCTGTTCCAGACTTTGGCCTCATCTGTATACGTGTTTATACCCGATAAAAACTTCTGCCAACTATCTCTTCTGGCCTGTCGGCGGGTTCGCCTGCCTTGTGATTTTACTTTATTAAAATTGATGAGATTCTCCGCAGTGGGGGAGGCGCGTAGCAGCCCCCACGCTTTGTTTTGTTTCTTTCGAGCGATGCTACAATCGTCGTTCCACCACGGGACACGCCGTTTACATGCCAAGCCATTTACTTGTGATATGCATTTATATGCGGCATCTATTATGAAGGCTGTGAAAAACTCCACTGCAGCATCAATTTCTAACGAAGACATGTCAGCCCATGAGATACTAGTAAGAGATCGAAATTTCTCCCAATCAGCTGTCTCAATCTTCCACCTAGGAGCGTGTGGTGGATATTCGTTTTCTTTAGGCGATCTTAGCAGTATAGGGAAGTGGTCGCTGCCGTAAGGGTTGTTGGCAACTTCCCATTCAAGTTCAAGCAGTAGAGACGGGGAGGCTATACTAAGATCTATTGACGAAAAGGATCGGTTTGCAAGAGAGTAATATGTGGGTTCTTTCTTATTGAGAAGGCACGCTCCAGAAGAAAGAAGGAACTGTTCAACAAGGCGACCTCGCGCATCTATACGAGAGTCGCCCCACAAGACCTGTGCGCATTGAAATCGCCAAGAACAGCATAAGGTTCTGGCAATTGATCGGTCAAGGAGTGAAATTCATGTTTGTGCAGTTGGTAATGCGGGGGTATGTAAAGGGAGCAAATGGTGATGAGTTTGTTTAGTAGGACAACTCGAACCGCCACTGCTTCAAGGGGCGTTTGTAGCTGTAAAGGTTGACATGCTATACCTTTATGAGTGAGAATCGCAACACCACCCGATGATGCGACGGCATCATCGCGATCTTTGCGAACCGTAACATACGTACGGAGAAAGGTTGTGTGTTTAGATTTTAAGTGTGTTTCCTGTAAACACAGCACTTTTGGATTATGTTTGTGGATGAGTTCTTGCAAATCATCAAGGTTTCTAAGGAGACCTCTGATGTTCCATTGAATGATTTGTGTATCCATGTTTAAGGTAAATTGGTGCTGTGTTTACGGAAACGGAGTGGATGCCTTATATTACAGAGCCCTTTCGAGGCCCTGTAATAGGGGTTTTGTTCTTTCTGAAGCGTTCGAGCGAGTCTCGACGCTCCTTAGGCGTTTGGTGCGCCTTGGGGACAGGTGTAGTGTCCATTGCCTCCTGTTAGACGCCGGACAAGCGCTCTTGCGAGCGAGAGGTTTTCAGAGCGAGTCCCGCCTTGGAGGGCAAGACCCCTGCGCCCACCAGCCCGGAGGTCGATGGGGCTCCCTGAGGGATTTGGCTGCGCTGGCCGTTGCCAGCGCTGGAGGGGGCCTCGGAGGTTGTGGCAGCCTCGGCTGCGCCCACCTTCGGGGTCGATGGCTCCGTCTGCTCGGTTGGCGGAGCAGCGCTAGCTGCAACCACCGTGGGGGCAGATGGCGTGACTGCCGACTCACTGACTGTGGGTCGGACAGCGGCCGGAGGCCGTTGTGACGCTGCCCCCTGACGCGCCACATCGGCAAAGGTTTTCCTGGGCAGGTACGATACCCGCTTACGTGCCTCCTTGAAACTTATATTTTCCTTTACTTTTATTGTTACAATTTCCTTTTCTTTTTTCCACGATGGGCACGACCGCGAGTACGCGGCGTGCTCCCCATCACAGAGGTAGGACATTAGGCAAGTTAATAACAAGAGCTTGGTGGTGCAAACCACTGCCCCGTTCCAAAGGGGACGCTCATAGCATTCATCCATCATCATGGTTGGCGGGTGGTCTGGGGTGGTGCCGAACGTGGAGGAAGGAAAAAGAAGGTGCCGATGGTTCGTGACGGCTCGCGAAGAAGGCGTCGCTAGCTGCGTTCGAACGTTCCTATAGGACGCGTCTACGGCTCCTGTGTTTTGGGTGGTATTAGGCTTGTCTAGGCTTGTTGGTTGGTTCCTAATTTATTCTTGGGCCTGCTTCATTTTAGGCTGATGTCCAAAAACTCCCCCGGAAGGATTCTTCCCCTTGTACCGCCTCCATTCCGACAGACGAATTACCTCTGGATTTGTTTATCCGCAGCGGCGTGAGTAGCATCCCGGTGCCTCTGGTTCCTTCCAGTGGAGGCTCTATACGGCTGAACAAACCCCAGGCTATCCAGAAATATCTACGTGCTGCTACCTCTTCATGCCAGAACATCACAAAAGTGAGACAGTTCGGTTCATACGTCATCGCCATAATGTTATTCTACAGATTTTAAGCACTTTAGCGCGACTATTTTTAAGGCCCCTTTACAGCCACCTCCCACCAATTTCATAGAACTCATAATTACACTGCAAACTCATCACAAAGGACATGGCGCTCTTTGGCCATACCTGGCCCTTGCGCCATTAAACATCAATCATCAATCACGAGGATGGGGACGTCTTTCACTACATGCAGGCTGGCTTCCTGGTACTCCGGCAGACGAACGCCCAGTGCATGAATCCAGTTTCAGCCCAGCAGCGTCGCTGACGACCCCTTGGTTAAGTAAAGGGGAAGGGTTGCCTCCCTGTCGCCAAAGCGAACGCTGACCTGTGCCTGACCCTGGACCTAGAAGAGCTGCCCGGAGTAGCTGCGCAGCATCACGCCCGCCTCGACGGACACGCCGGGGAAAGTACGCCTGAAGAGTTTCCCGGCCATGACCGACACGCTGGCCCCTATGTCCAGCTCCATGGAAATGGGCTGCCCGCATATTTCGACGGTCAGCATGTACGGCGGCACAGGTGATGGTACAAGGCCTGTGTGCCACAGGTCGAAAATAGGCGGGTCCTCGGCCACGACGTGGAGCCTGGCCGCGGAAGAACTTAAGCCTGCTGCCGCACGCCCGCGCCGCGTACCCTTGCGACGGCTACCCTGGCCGCGGGCTTGTGTGGCTGCTGCTGCTGTTTGCTGTTCGTGCTCCCCCTTCGGTATACCTTGCAGGTGCCCAGTATTCCCGCACGTGAAGCATTGTGCTTGAGAGAACTGGCACTGTGATGGCGAGTGGGCACTACCATAGCGACCGCAGGTATTGCCCTTTGTCGCCAACTTGTTGACCGCCGCTTCCGCCGATGGTGAGCCAGTCGCACGGGCAATCTCGCCGGCGCTTTGGCGGCAGCTTCCATTGCCAGCGCTGCCTTCACGGCGTCGTCCAGCGAGAGGTCGGGAAGTTCCAGGTGTCGCGTCTGCATGGCGGGGTTGTTGATGCCGCAGACGAAACGGTCCCGGAGCAGCGAGTCCAGCTGGTCCCCGAAAACGCAGACACTCGCTAACCCTGGTAGCGCAGCAACGAACTGCCCGAGGGTCTCTCCTTCCCAGCGTCTCCGGTTGTTGAAGCGGAAACTCTCCATTAGTGTGGACGGTTCCGGGTGGAAATGCGAGCGTAGTATGGCGAGCAGCTCACCCAGCGTCTTACCATGCGGCGTGGCTGGCTCGAGAAAGCCGAGCAGGAGACTGAATACGCGGGTCCCGCTGTTTGGCCTCGGGTGCGTCGTTTGCCCGGAAGAACACGTGGACTTGTTCCTCGTAAATTGGCCAGGCGGGCCCATCGCCCTCGAACGGCTCGAGTCTTCGGTGCAGCGGCATGGCGGCAGGAACGGGGGGCGGTGTTTTGCCGCTTGCGGCGGCGTGGGACGATCCGTGGGTACTCGTGGCCAGTGTCACGATCCGCCCGGGTTCGTGAACAAGGGAGGGCTCGAGGCACTCTCCGTTAGACAGACGCTTCGCAGCGTGATGGTGATGAACGATGGCTGACCGCCGAGCAGCTATGCTCGTCGGTGTTTATTGCAGTGCGGTGACCAATGTTGGTCACTGAGCCTGGTAGGCCCTGGTAAGGCCAACGAAGATTATGCGCGAGGGGGCGTCCATGCTTATTACAGTTTATTATGAGCATATGTACAACAGGAATCTTCTGACACACCCGCAGTCAAGGTGGCTGTTCGAGGTGTGCTGGCTGCCTCAACATAAGAAAAAGAAAGAAATTGGATGTATGTCAATACCAGTGCTAGTGCTTCTTGCATCTTACCTGCATTAGCCTCTACGGCGTCTTGGCTAACAGAGTCTGCACGAGGGAGCTGCTGTGGCTAGGCGTAGGCATTGTCTGAGCAAAAAGAAAAGACCATTCAAATGAGGAATTAATCAAGTAAATGCAGTTCTTATGTCTGCTTCTTGCATTGTTCTTGCCTAAAAGTTTTCAAGGTGTCCAAAATGTACCAGCACTTTGACTGCTTTTGCTTTTTACCTGCAGGTGTTGCTGTGAGATCCTTAGTGTCGCTGCGTGCAGCATTGTAACACTTGGAGGCATTTGAAGTGGTAGCCAAAAATATAAAGAATCATCCTTGTCTGCATGAATGCTTTCAATTTATAAATGCAGTGGTAACTATCATTTCTCATGATTGGTGCAAGGCCCCCCACATCTATGCGGCAAGTGTCATAGCTCGAAATTGAATTTTTCCTTTAATGTTTCACAAGGTCTCTGATATGTCCTGTTAGATGTGATCCGTTTCTTTTTATTTATCCCAGTGTGGAGAGAGCATCACTAATTTTTTTTATTTTTGCGTGGCTTGTTTTTTTTTTGTTTCTGAATTTATCAAGCAGCTGTCTCATGTTGCTAAAGTGACTCATGTAATGACAATCATCAGCTTTTGTCTTGCAGAAAAACAACGCATTTCCTGACCCATTGTTTGTTATCCCATTACTCGCATAATTTTGCAGAGTATTTGACCTATATTGACTTACCTGACCTCCTCTAAAGAATCTCGCATTTTCAAATACCATTCTGTCCGGATCGGACGACACACTACCCTATTATAGTACACCATGCTAATGCCGTTACGTTATCGCTACCATCTTTGGACGTCAGTCCAGCGCTAAGCCATCTTCTTTTATTTAGGTTTCGGCGCCACCTACTGCCGGTTTACGTGTGGTTCTGTAAGAAAAACGGTGGGGCTGTCAGCTGTAGAGTACATGTTCCGTGCCGGCTGCTCTACAGCAACCTGTTATGTGGACTTAACACAACAGCTCAAGTATTTGCACGCATGTCGTAGCGAGTCATTTTCTACCGTAGTCCTTTATTGCTTATCAGGGGTTCCTCAAAGCCTCTTGCTTGTTTTCCCCCGCAAATCACTGCGTTATTTATTTACGCAGTAAGTTTAGGAAAAAATACGCAAGTCGCTTTAAACGAGAAACGCGATGGTTTGTCTTTATGTACATGCTCAGCGAAGCACAGTAGTCTCGACTGTCGATCAAAACTTAATATTCTAACAAGCATCAGGAATGCAAAAAAAAAAAAAAACATTGCCGGATATTCAATGTGTCCCCTGCTGTCTGAGCTCGTTTTGTGCCTACTTGCGCAGCCTCTTTCGAACGCACCATTCCAACGCGTGTTCAGCCAGGTTTCGTTGACACAGAATGATTTGAGAAACCGCAAGTCGGAGGAGTCACTACCTGTCGTAAGTAGGTAAGGGAATACATCTACTTAGGACAGGTAGTGACTGCAGATCCGGATCATGAGACTGAAATAATCAGAAGAATAAGAATGGGCTGGGGTGCGTTTGGCAGGCATTCTCAGATCATGAACAGCAGGTTGCCATTATCCCTCAAGAGGAAAGTTTATAACAGCTGTGTCTTACCAGTACTCACGTATGGGGCAGAAACCTGGAGGCTAACGAAAAGGGTTCTACTTAAATTGAGGACGACGCAACGAGCTATGGAAAGAAGAATGATAGGTGTAACGTTAAGGGATAAGAAAAGAGCAGATTGGGTGAGGGAACAAACGCGAGTTAATGATATCTTAGTTGAAATCAAGAAAAAGAAATGGGCATGGGCAGGACACGTAATGAGGCGGGAAGATAACCGATGGTCATTAAGAGTTCCGGAATGAATTCCAAGGGAAGGAAAGCGGGCGGCAGAAAGTTAGGTGGGCGGATGAGATTAAGAAGTTTGCAGGGACAACATGGCCACAATTAGTACATGACCGGGGTTGTTGGAGAAGTATGGGAGAGGCCTTTGCCCTGCAGTGGGCGTAACCAGGCTGATGATGATGATGATGATGATGAAGTCGGAGGAGACACTGCAAGCTCTCCTTCACGTTAAGTGTGGTCTGGCGGAGTGTGGACTGCTGCAGAGATTTTCAGCCAGGTGAGCAGTTTCTGTCGTGCTTCAACTGTGCAGTTCTATATGGTCCAAGTGGTAGTGGAAGTTAATTCTAATGGAACTAGAGTGTATATTTAATCCATTGCCGTAAATCACCAGTGTGAGAAGTAACAATTGAGACTCTACTCAATGTTTTTTTTTTCGTTCTTTGTTTTAGTCAAGCAGCTATATACGCATTACGTTTAATCTGCGATTCTTTCATGGTACTTCTTGAACGTTGCATATTATTAGAATAGTAAGCTGTGTAAATATGTGAAAAACAATGTTCGTTCACAGTGAGGCAATTGCTCAGCAAGTCAATCAGTGATTTCCTTGCCAAAGTCAGCATGATATGATAACTCGCCGGTTTTCGTACGTACTCCTGCGCCAATTTTTTTTCCTTTAAATTTTGTGTGTACAAGTAATTGCGCTTATGGCTTACTTTTACATGCACGTACTTTATCATCATTGTAATTCCTCTTTGTTCGTCTTAAGTCATTACATTGTGCTTTGCTCAAGTGTATTTTCCAGCTCTGATGGAAAAAGAAAAACAACTGCGTTCGATATACATAATAGGTGTTTGTGGTACTGTTATGCCCATATTTTATTATTTTTGTATGAATCGCAGCGGTGGTTTGCCAAAGAGTTCTTGCCAGTTTGTAAAGATATATATAGTGTTCTACTGACTTCCTATTCTGATGTATAGAGCTTGAATTTGTTAGACAAAGGGGTTTACCTTGTATTAACTATATATAGATGGATTTTGTGTGTTCCGTAATGGAATTACCTTTCTTTATTTTTTCCCAAGTCGCATTAAAGTAAGGTACACAGCCCCCCTCTGAAATAGGGCAACACGCATTCTGGCGTGTATTCACAGAAACTTACGTACACGTTTTTATAATAAACGAATCTTACCAGCGAATTCCTGTTTAAATATTGCGCAGTCCAACTATTCGATTCTAGCGCCGTAATCCAGGTGGCAATTAAATACATAAACTTTAAAGGGCTGGAGAAAATAAAATTTTCGTTCATGCGTTCTTCTATTCAAGCGTTGCCTACCGCTTCAGAAAGCACGATACATATCGCGGGATTCACGTATACCCGATAAATAATTTAATAGCATTATTATACCGAGCGATTTCGGATTCGGTTTCTGGGATCCAGGGGCCGAATCTTATAACGGTGCGGTTGGGGAACCGTTCCTTTGGCCTCACCTGATTGGTCAAAGTTTTGGTTACGTCACAGGTCGTCAGAGGCAGCGGGGCGGTACCGCAATTTATGAATACGTCACGCATCTGTCAATCATCTTCAAAGCGAACCGGTCGTAGGAACCGGCGAAGGGATAGTCCGCTTTCGGTTCCGTTAGTGTGGCTTGGCTGTTGGCTTGTGACTCTGGCCGCGCGCGCCGGCCATGCCGCCTCGGGGACTCGCGGGCGGTGCGCGCGCGCGCGTTGGTTATCTCTAACGTACGTCAAACATGGCGGCGCCTCTCGTCCTTTGCCTTGGGTTGCTCTCCCGGTCCCGCCAACGACTGGAGGTGCGAGACGCGTTTTCAGAGCTCACAGAAGAGGAGTTTGGGCGTCACTATCGTCTTTCGAAGCGAACCGTCCGATGGCTGTGCGGCCAAATGGAGGAGACTGTAGGGTGCCACCGATCTGGTGGCTTCTCCACAGAGAGGAAAGTCCTCTGTGCGCTCCGTTTTCTTGCTACCGGCAGCTTCCAGAAGTGTGTGGGTGCCGAAGTTTTCATCGGAATGGCCCAGTCCTCTGTAAGCGACACGATTCACGAAGTTGCTCTTGCTATCACTGTCGTTGGCCAGCAGAAAGGCTGGGCCAGCTTTCCTACGACCTCGGCTGCCAAATCCAGCGCCAAGGCGACGTTCGCAAGCAGAGGGCGAATTCCGGGTGTTGTCGCCTGCGTGGATGGCACGCTGATCGCCATCCAACAACCGAAAGGGCCCAGAGCTTCATGACCCGGAAAGGGTACTATGCGCTCAACACCATGGTCGTAAGTACTCATTGTATTTACCATTTCTTACTCGTTTAATTTCTCAAACCGGCCAGCCTTTGCATTTAGCACAGCTATTTATGTATGTAGACAGCTACGAACATGTCAGTGTGAAGTCTAGCAAACTGTGTTGTTTTTTGCAAGTGTCCATTTGTGTTCTCAGTACAATTTTTATTGAACGCGTCACGTGATGTGCGCTACGTTTCAAAATGCATGTTTCCTGTTGTTTATTTTTTGGTAAGGCTAAGTTCAAGTTTTCCTTCTTTTTCCGTTGTGAGTAGCTTTGATTGAGGCTGCTGATTGCATACTCTAGATGGGCAAGTTATATTATAACGAACTGCCGCAACAATTTATTTCACTTGGGTTTTTCAGTTAGGATCGCGGCGCAGGTAGATTCATGTAGTTTTGCGTGATTTGCTATACTTACTCAGAGTTCTTTCTTTTTCACCACTTTGCTTCACATATGGCACTGAAGGTGTGTGATGGCGACATGAAGATCTTAGACATCGACCCCCGTTTCCCGGGGTCATGCCACGACTCCTTTGTCTGGCGGCACACACCGCTGCGCAGCCGCCTTGAAACTGTCCTGAGACCTGGGGAAATCGTGCTTGGTGAGTACTGCCAATCCAGAGACTCAGATATTTGGACATCAACAACAACGCAACATGCAACTGTAGTCGATCTTGCAGGCTTGTCTTGCATTGCATATGTATGAGAGAGATATTGTTACGTGTAGAAAGACAGACGGAAAATGCTATTTACAAGCTATTTACACTGGACTGGAGCCAGAGCGCCAGGCCGACATTTTCTCGCGCCAAGGGCACAGACTCACTTCGTCGTCATTCTCGCGGCGGCTCGTCTCTCAGGTATCTACCAATAATATCGTAATACTACCCCCCGGCGGCAAAAGCGCCGTCACGGTGCTGTTAAATATCCAAGGCACGTGGAGAGTTGTAGGGCTTGAGTCGGGTGACGTGGACAATGTCATTGGTTGTCACACCGGAGGACGTAGTGGGCGTGGCTAGAACAATTTCATAGGTGACATCGGTCACTTGGCGGAGCTTGCGATATGGGCCGGTATAACAGGAAAGCAGTTTCTCACAAAGGCCAACTTTACGCGATGGCGACCAAAGCAACACGAGGGTGCCGTGCGCAAAATGGACATCACGGTGACGGAGGTCATAGCGTCGCTTCTGTTTATCTTGAGAGACTTGTAGGCGAACGCGCGCAAGTTGACGAGCATGGTCAGCACGGGCGATTGCATCACGGGCATAAGCGCTAGTTGAAGTTGTGGTGGACGGAAGCACGGTGTCTAGTAGTAGCGTCGGGGCGCGGCCATACAAGAGGTAAAACGGGGAAAAGCCGGCAGTTTCGAAACGGGAAGAGTTGTATGCAAAGGTAATGTAAGGTAGAGCCAGGTCCCAGTCACGGTGGTCGTCTGAAACGTATTTGGATAGCATGTCTGTAAGGGTGCGGTTCAAACGCTCAGTGAGGCCGTTCGTTTGGGGGTGGTAGGGAGCGGTAAACTTATGCTGTATTGAGCAGGCCCGCATGACGTCGTCAATGACTTTCGCCAAAAACGTACGGCCACGGTCTGTTAGCAATTGACTCGGAGCACCATGCATCAAAATGATATCATGTAGAAGGAAGTCCGCAACGTCAGTTGCGCAACTAGTCGGAAGAGCGCGGGTTACGGCGTAGCGGGTCGCGTAGTCAGCCGCGACTGCTAGCCACTTGTTTCCTGGTGTAGATTCCGGAAATGGGCCTAGAAGGTCTAAGCCAACACGATGGAAGGGCTCGGCAGGGATGTCGAGCGGCTGCAGGTAACCAGAGGGGAGCTGGGAAGGCTTCTTGCGTCGTTGGCAAACTTCACAAGCGGCGGCGTAACGTCACACGAAACGGGCAAGGCCCGGCCAGAAAAAAACGGCGACGTACACGGTCATAGGTTCGAGATACGCCGAGGTGTCCTGCCGTTGGTGCGTCGTGGAGCTCTTCTAGAACGGTTGAGCGGAGGTGTTTAGGTATGACAAGTAGGAACTCAGAGCCGTCCGGATGAAGGTTGCGACGGTACAGAGTACCGTCGTGGAGGACAAAGAGGCGTAGAGTGGCATCGGTCAGAGAGTGTTCAAAACGGTCGATGAGTGCTCTGATGTAGGCGTCACGACGTTGCTCATCGGCGAAATGAAGTAGCTGTGATACAGAGAGTACGCAAGCAGCAGTGGTAATATCGGAGGAGTCAGCATCGTCAACAGGGTAACGTGACAAGCTGCCAGCGTCTTGGTGCAGGCGGCCAGACTTGTAGACCACGGAATATGAAAATTCTTGTAGCCTCAAAGCCCATCGACCAAGCCGGCCTGTAGGATCTTTTAGCGATGAGAGCCAGCAGAGGGCGTGATGGTGAGTGACTACGGAAAAGGGGCGACCGTAAAAGTAAGGACGGAACTTCGCAACCGTCCAGACAACAGCAAGGCACTCTCGTTCCGTAATGGAATAGTGGCGCTCCGATGGTGCTAGGAGGCGGCTCGCATAAGCAATAACGCGATCCTGGCCCCGCTGACGCTGGGCTAAGACGGCACCTACGCCATGACCGCTGGCATCTGTACGCAATTCTGTAGGGGCATCAGGGTCGAAGTGGGCGAGAATGGGTGGTGAGGTTAGAAGAGTGACGAGACGAGAGAAGGCGGTGGCTTCTGAAGTGCCCCACGAGAATTGTACGCCTTTCTTCAAAAGATTAGTGAGGGGTCTAGCAATAGTCTCAAAATCTGGAACAAAACGACGAAAGTACGAGCATAGTCCTACAAAACTTCGGACGTCTGCGGCTGTCTTCAGAACCGGAAAATCTCGGACAGCGCGAGTTTTGTCGGGGTCAGGCTGTACTCCGGAAGCTTCAACGAGATGGCTCAGAAGAGTAAGTTGACGGTGGCCAAAACGACATTTGGAGGAGTTAAGTTGCAGCTTCGCCTTGCGAAATATATCAAGTATAGTTGTTAGACGCTCAAGGTGAGTGTCGAACGTTGGCGAGAAGACGATGACGTCGTCGAGGTAGCAGAGGCATGTGGACCATTTGAAACCTTGGAGGAAGGAGTCCATCATACGCTCAAAGGTGGCAGGGGCGTTGCATAATCCAAACGGCATTACTTTAAGTTGATATAGGCCATCAGGTGTGATGAACGCGGTTTTTTGTCTGTCCATATCGTCAACAGCAATCTGCCAGTATCCAGAACGAAGATCAATAGACGAGAAATAGCTGGAACCGTGCAGGCAGTCAAGCGCATCGTCTATACGTGGGAGCGGGTAGACATCCTTCTTAGTAATGTTGTTCAGATGACGGTAGTCTACACAGGAGCGCCATGTGCCGTCCTTCTTCTTTGCCAACACCACAGGTGACGCCCAGGGACTTGAAGAAGGCTCAATGATGTTTTTCTCTAGCATTTTGTTCACTTCACTTTGAATTACTCGGCGTTCCGACGCAGAAACTCGATACGGTCGTCAGTGAATAGGCGTTGCATCGCCATGGAGTAAGAATCCGATGCTTGACCGCGAGCGTCCGGCCTAAAGGGCGATCGTCGAAGTCGAAAATATCTCGCTAGGACGATAATACTTGGCAAAGGTCTTCAGCCTGCGCAGAGGACAGGTCCGTCGCAACCATTTTCTTTATGTTGGGATCGGCGCCCGAGGCTGGCGCGAGGGGCCTGCGAAGCTCGCAAGAACCATCGGTTGATAACGCTGCCACATGATGGTCGCCGATGCAATCGACGTTGGCAAGGCAAATACCTTGCGGTAGAATTTGCTTTGCCAATCCAAAGTTAAAGATAGGTATGCGAGTGCGGTTCGCAGTAATAGTAAGTATAGTGTGAGGCACGGTAACGTCATAATGTAGTGGAATGTTGGGCAGAGGAGTGACGGGGTACTCGTCATCAGGAACTGGTGGGGAAGACGACAGTTAAATAAAGGCTATTGGTTTTGGCGGCAGGCGAAGAAAGCTGGTGGGGCGTAAGCGGCACTGGGGTGCGTCAAAAGGTTCTGCGAGAACCGGCAACTCAAGGCGAAGGGTACTGGCAGAGCAGTCAATAAGGGCAGAATGCGCGGAGAGAAAGTCGAGGCTGAGAATTAGGTCGTGGGGGCAATGAGCAATCACGGTGAAGAAGACAGGGGTGTTGAAGACAGGGGCCGGCAATGCTGACTCGTGCCGTACACATGCCGATGATAGGCACAGTACCGCCATCCGCAAAGCGGAGGACGCGTGCCGACGCTGGGGTGAGGAACTTTTTGAGTCGCCGTCGGAAGGCAGCACTCTTAATAGAAGGATGTGCGCCTGTATCGATGAGTGCAGTGACAGGATAGCCGTCAACGTCAACGTCAAGACACACGACTAACAGCCCTGCATTCAAGGGCTCTCTTGAAACTCTGGTGTCAGTGTTATGTTTTATTGCATCATCTTTTAACGAAAGCCCATTGCCATAGCCCACATCACATCCTAGTCACCGCCATTCTTTTAGCCCCTATATATTCCACTCCACTTGCAGCGTTTTTTTAGGCCCCTTTACAGCCATATCACATCTACCATGATGAGTTCATTGTGCATGTCATCCACAATACATCGTCAACATTACCACCTGTCATGGCGCTCTTTGGTCAAACCTGGCCCTTGCGCCATAAAACACCACACATCATCATCATCATCAACGTCAAGAAGGTTTTGGTTCGTTGGTAACGTGAGCGGATGATTTGAGGGCAGTGTCGACAACGCAGCTTCACCTCCAGAAGCTGCAGTGCCTAGTTTTCCGGCTGGGTCCGGGAGGCGATAGGCGGCGAAGAGAAGCGGCGGGGTTGGGGCGAACGAGACTGATGGCGTCAAGGTGAGGGCGAGCGGCTGTAGCGAAGGTTCGGAGCAGGGACATCAGGAACAGTGGGTTCATGACGGGTGGCATAGGGAACAGAAGGTCCAAAAGTGCGGGAATAAGTGGCGGCGTATGTCCGAGGAGGTGGTGGCCATCGGTTGCGGCAGTGACGAGCGACGTGGCCGATGCGACAGCAGTGGAAGCAGATCGGCCTGTAATCAGGGGTACGCCATTCGGACGGGTTGCGGCGAGATGTGGCAGAAAAGGACTGCCGGGGACGAGGAGGGCTGGTAGAGAACTGGGGAACCGTGGGTGTAGACGATGAACACACGGAGTTGAGACCCATGTTCTCAAATTCCTGTCTGACTACGGCCTGAATCATCGCAATCGTGGTTGCTGGCGGATCGGGAGGCGTCGCGGCGAAACCTGGCGAATAGGCGGCCTCGAGCTCTCGGTGAACAATACGGGTGACGTCGTCACAGGTGGTAGCCTGACGTGGTCGACCTTCACATGTCGACGTAGCAGCAGTGTTGGGTAGCCGCGTGATGTGATGTGTGATACGGCGGCTCTTAGCCTGTTCAAGACGACGGCATTCTTTAATGATGGCGTCGATATTCTAGACGTTGCCGAAAACAAGCAAATTGAAAGCGTCGTCGGCGATGCCTTTTAGGACGTGGCACATTATGAGCTTCAGACATAGCGTCGTCTGCTTTTCGGCATAGAGCCAAGACGTCGAGGATGTATGAAACGTACGGCTCTGTAGATGTCTAAACACGAGACACAAGAGCCTTTCTCGCGACAACCTTGCGGCCAATGGGGTCGCAAGGTTCGCAGTTCTCTGAGATTTTCTTTGAAATTGTCCCAACTGGTTATCTTGTCGTCATGCGTCTGGTTCCACACGCGTGGGGTGCCGCCGAGATAAAACATGACATTGGCGAGCATAATGGTTGGGTCCCACCTGTTATTAGCGCTGGCATGTTCATATAGCTTGATGCATTCGTCAACGTTCTGTCCCTCCAGGCCAGAGAACGCACCAGGGTCGCGTTGTTGGGCAACCGTGACGACGGAAGCAGTCTGACAAGCCGAAACCGTTGCAGAGGTGGTCTCGTCACCGGGAGGCATGGTGACAAGCTCGATGTACCGACCACTCCGGAGTTCCGTGACGAGGACGGGGATCGCTCACCTCCACCAGAATGTTACGTGTAGAAAGACACAGATGAAAGAGGCTATTTACAGGCTATTTACACTGGACTGGAGCCAGAGCGCTAGGCCGATTTGGTGTGGTTTGGAGCCTGCAGATATAGCACAACCCACTACGGGGGATTGGCCATGAATCGGGCGGCAGTGGGTTCAAAAAGAATAAATGCCTAAATAGGATCTTTTTTTTACTGAAAATGTGATATTAAGTTAATTCTAATCGTTAATAATAATTTTCATGCTATAGTTTCTTAAAATTAGAAGTAAATATTTTTTTTAGGTTTCTTGTTTTGGAAAATAAAACAGTAAAATTAGCATGGAAGTCTCCGTGTTTCCATTATAAAATTATATATGGCATCACATACGTTCCTATTACAGTGTCCTAGTGCCGACGACCCCAGAGACAGAATGATAGGTAGCGTGATGGCTAATCCAAGTTGGCGGAAGGGACCTTCTAGAAGTTGTTTTCTATGCACTTTGAACCTACGACACTCAATAAAATAATGATCCATAGTTTCGGGTTCATTGCAGTAAAACATTTAGGAGAAGGTGCCAAACCAGACCTATGGGAATAGAAATTAAGCCGTGGTATTCGGCAACGCAGACGCGTAAATGAAACTTCAAATTTTCTTGTTGCACACCATACACTGTGCTAAGGAAATCTAAGGTGCTGAAAATCGGCGTTATCTAATACACATGATTTGGCATGTTCTTCTTGAATGGAAAATTTTTTAAATCTTGCAGAAGTGACGTATGCCGAAGGTTTTAAGATCCTCAGTACCGGGCCTTTAAGAGATGCCGCTGCTAGTGCGTCTGCTGACTCGTTTAAAGTGAGCCCCACGTGCCCTGGCACCCATACCAGGTGGATGAGGCGTAGATGTTGGGGAACCAGTGAATGAAATTCTCGGAGAATGGTACTTGGATTGGGCACAGATAAAGCGGAGCAAACAGACAAGGAGTCGGTTAAGATTACGGCTGAAGAAATAGATGTGGGAAGTTTGCGTAGAGCTATGGATGATTGCCAATAACTCTGCTTGAAATATTGGCGTAAAGTCGGGTAGTCGAAGAGAGAAAGACCAATTTAATGATGTCGAAAAAATGCCCACTCCGGCCTTCTCCTCACTGACAGAAGCATCTGTGGCTATTACTGCATTTATTTGGAGGGTGTCAAGGTGGTCATCTAATAAAGCTTTTAGGTATCCAATAGGTCGAAGCTTAGCCTTATTGCCCCGCAGGGGCGTCTGCGCAAGCAGGCGTTTGGTGTGTTGCGACACCACGTACCCGAGCACACGAGGGTCGGACCCTCCCGCGTGTAGCCGTGCGCGGCTTAGCCGTGTCCGGGGAAAAGGGGATCCTGGGGGTTGAGCCAATGCCGGGTGTTTGGACCTTTACGGCCCCTCGGCGGCGGCAACACACCCCTTTGGCCTCGGCTTCACGTAGACGGCACCCCCGGACTGACCCACCCGGGGGAAATCGGCAGTCGCTTTTTCCTGTCCTCCTCTCCAATCTTCGTCTTTCTCTCTCCCCCTTTTACATCTTTCCTGTCTTCTCATCACTTCTCCTCACTTCCTAGTTTCCCGGCGGCAAGGGTTAACCTTGTGTAGCTAGCCAGCCTTGGTTATGCTGTATTTGGTTATAGCAGCGATGTACGGCTGGCGTTGGCAGGGTTTCCCTTGCAGGAACTTCTGTCACGTCCCCTTGTAGGGCTCCGTGGTGGGTGGCCGGCATCGCGGCCGAAAACCCAACATTACTTATGGAACATGCTTTCCCTAAACTACCTGATCGCCCTCAGAAGCGAGGGCGCACCGAAGAGGTATTTCAGTTTTTCGGACGCCAAGTACACAATTTTCCTCGTTTTCATGTGATCCACACAGAAAAACCACCGAAACAAGTCCGAACAATCTCCCCGTTCCTGATATCTAAGACCCTTACCGAAGTTTTTGGCCCAGGTTATAAGGCGTCGAGGATGGCCAGCGGTGACCTCCTCTTGGAGCTCCGCGATCAGAAACAATTTGAGAACCTGCCTAAACTTGTATCATTTGGAGAGACCCAACTAGTAGTAACCCCGCACCGCACGATGAATACCACCCGCGGCGTTGTCTCGGACGATGATTTGCTGGAGCTCACTGAGGCTGAACTCCTGGAGGGCTTCAGTGAACAAAATGTCATAAATGTCAAAAGAATCAAGATTAGGCGAGATGGAAAAGAAATCCAAACAAAACACCTGATACTCACTTTCGGTTCAAGTGTCCTCCCCGAGTCCGTCGAGGCCGGTTACATCAAACTTCGTGTTAGGCCATACGTGCCCAATCCTCTCAGATGCTTTAAGTGCCAAAGGTTCGGCCACAGTTCACAGAACTGTCGAGGCCGACTGACATGTGCCAAGTGTAGTGACACTGAACATTCCTCCGAAACATGCCAGAAGACTCCACACTGTGTCAACTGTGATGGCGAGCACGCCGCATACTCGCGTGCCTGCCCGTCCTGGAAAAGAGAAAAAGAGATTGTGACAATTAAAGTCAAAGAAAACATATCTTTCAAGGAGGCACGTAGGCGGGTGTCATACCTGTCTAAGAGTAGCTTTGCCGATGTGGCGCGTAAGGGGGCAGCGTCACAACGGCCTCCAGCGGCTGTCCGACCCACAGGCAGTGAGTCGGCAGTTACGCCATCTGCCCCCGCGGCGGTTGCAGCTAGCGCTGCTCCGTCTACCCAGCAGACGGGGCCATCGACCCCGAAGGTGGACGCAGTCGAGGCTGCCCCAGCCTCCGAGGCCCCTTCAAGCGCTGGCAACGGCCAGCGCAGCCAAATCCCTCTGAGAACCCCATCGACCTCCGGGCTGGTGGGCGCAGGGGTCTTGCCCTCCAAGGCGGGACTCCCTCTGAAAACTTCCCGCTCGCAAGAGCACGTGTCCGGCGCCTCACAAGAGGCAATGGACACCACACCTATCCTCAAGGCGCACCAGGCGCCTAAGGAGCGTCGAGAATCACTCGAACGCTTCAAAAAGAACAACACACCTATTACAGGGCCTCGAAAGGGCTCTGTAATCTAAGGCATCTTTCCGTTTCCGTACACACAGCACTAATTTACATTAAATATGGATACACAAATCATACAATGGAACGTCAGAGGTCTCCTTAGAAACCTTGATGATGTACAAGAACTGATCCACCAACACAATCCAAGAGTGCTGTGTTTACAGGAAACGCATTTAAAATCCAAACACACAAGCTTTCTCCGACAGTACATAACTTTTCGCAAAGATCGCGATGATGCTGTCGCATCATCGGGCGGTGTCGCCATTGTTATCCATAAGAGCATTGCGTGTCAACTTTTACAGCTACAAACGCCTCTCGAAGCAGTGGCGGTCCGAGCCGTTCTCCTAAACAAACTCATCACCATTAGCTCTCTTTATATACCCCCACATTACAAATTAACGAAACATGAATTCCAATCCTTTATAGATCAATTGCCAGAATCTTATGTTGTTCTTGGCGATTTCAATGCACACAACTCCCTATGGGGCGACTCTCGTATCGATGCGCGAGGTCGTCTCGTTGAACAGCTACTTTTTTCTTCCGGTGCGTGTCTGCTTAATAAGAAGGCACCCACATATTACTGTCTTGCCAACAAAACCTTTTCTTCAATTGATCTCAGCATAGTTTCTCCTTCTATTTTTCCTGAACTCGCATGGGAAGTTAGAAACAATCCTTACGGAAGCGACCACTTCCCCATACTATTAAGAACACCTAAAGAAAACGAATATCCACCACAGGCTCCCAAGTGGAAGATTGATACAGCTGAATGGGAGAAATTCCGAACCCTCAGTAATATTTCATGGGATGAGATGTCCTCGTTAGGAATTGATGCTGCCGTGGAATACTTTACAGCCTTCTTAATAGATGCCGCAACTAAATGTATATCACAAGTAAATGGCTTGGCATGCAAACAGCGTGTCCCGTGGTGGAACGAGGACTGTAGGATCGCTCGTAAGAAACAGAACAAAGCGTGGGGATTGCTACGCGCCTCTCCCACTGCGGAGAATCTGTTTAACTTTAAGAAAGTGAAATCGCAAGGCAGGCGAACACGCCGACAGGCTAGAAGAGAGAGTTGGCAGACGTTTTTATCCGGTATCAACTCGTATACAGATGAGGCCAAAGTCTGGAACCGGGTTAATAGGATAAAAGGGCGACAAACAAATTCACTTCCTTTGGTAAACACACAAGGTGAAACACTAAAAGATCAGGCAAATTCACTTGGGGAACACTTCGAGAGCGTGTCGAGTTCAAACCATTATTCGCAATCATTTTTGAAATACAAACAAATAGAAGAATGTAAGCCCATTGTACGAAAATCCAGGCAGAATGAACCTTATAACCGGCCTTTCAATATTGCTGAGTTGAGAGCTGCCTTGACCACATGCAGGGGCTCTGCGCCGGGACCTGATAGGGTCATGTACGAAATGATCAGAAACTTACACGCTGACACCAAACTTACACTACTCACGCTTTTCATCGCTATTTGGGCTGCGGGAAACCTCCCATCCACATGGAAAGAAGCGATTGTGGTCCCTCTTCTTAAACAGGGCAAGGACCCTTCCTTGGCGGCAAGTTACCGTCCGATAGCTCTTACAAATTGTCTTTGTAAGCTTTTTGAAAAAATGGTTAACCGCAGACTTGTACATTACCTTGAACTCAACAATATCCTCGATCCCTTTCAGTGTGGCTTCAGAAAAGGGCGGTCCACAACCGATCACCTTGTGCGCATTGAGGGAAACATTCGCGACGCCTTTCTACATAAACAATATTTCCTATCCGTATTCCTCGATATGGAGAAGGCGTATGACACTACGTGGCGCTATGGAATATTGAGAGACTTGTCGGGAATTGGCATCCGTGGCAATATGCTCGTCTTAATAGAAAGCTATTTGTCCAACCGTACATTTCGCGTGAAAGTCGGCAATGTATTGTCGCGACCTTTTATACAGGAAACTGGTGTACCTCAAGGAGGTGTACTTAGCTGCACGCTCTTCATCGTGAAAATGAACACCCTTCGTGCCTCGTTACCGCCAGCCATTTTTTATTCTGTTTACGTAGACGACATACAGATAGGATTCAAATCCTGCAACCTTACAGTATGTGAGAGGCAAGTTCAACAGGGCTTGAACAAAGTGTCCAAATGGGCAGAAGAAAACGGATTTAAAGTCAACCCCAACAAAAGTTCTTGTGTGCTTTTCACAAAAAAGAGAGGACTCATTGCAGAACCCAGTATTGAAATGTATGGTCAGCGAATTCCTGTGAACAAAGAACACAAGTTCTTAGGCATCATACTTGATTCGAAATTAACTTTCATTCCACACATAAAGTACCTCAAGGTCAAATGCTTAAGAACAATGAACTTACTTAAAGTGTTATCCCACACAGCATGGGGCAGCGACAGGAAATGTTTAATGAATCTTTACAAGAGCCTCATCCGAACGCGGTTGGACTACGGTGCCGCGATCTATCATTCTGCAGCCCCGAGCGCGCTAAAGATGCTAGATCCGGTCCACCATCTAGGAATTCGACTGGCCACTGGAGCTTTCAGAACAAGTCCCGTAGAAAGTTTATATGCAGAATCAAATGAGTGGTCACTACATCTGCAGAGAACATACATCAGCCAAACATATTTCCTGAAAGTCCACTCTAATCCTCAACATCCCTGTTTTATTACCATTAACGATATGACATATGCTACGCTCTTTCATAATCGTCCTTCCATAAGACGGCCTTTTTCGATGCGTGTGAGGGAGCTTAGTGATGAAATGCATGTCCCACTCCTCGAGCTCCGCCTAATGCAGCCAGCCAAGCTGCTACCTCCTTGGGAGTGGCAGCACATAGAATGCGATATATCTTTCATGCAGGTTACAAAACACGCTCCAGAGATTGAAATACAAATGCATTTCCGGGAACTCCAATACAAACACTCCTGCACGGAGTTCTACACAGACGCATCGAAGTCACGCGAGGGGGTGTCCTATGCAGCCGTCGGCCCATCCTTCTCGGAATCCGATGTACTGCATCCGGAAACAAGCATCTTTACGGCTGAGGCCTACGCACTGTTGTCGGCTGTAAAGTATATAAAGAAATCAAAACTCGAGAAATCAGTTATATATACGGACTCACTGAGTGCTGTGAAGGCCCTAATGTCATTTTCTAAGCACAAGAACCCAGTAATCAATGAACTCTATTCCGTCCTATGTAAAACGTATATATGTAACCAGCATGTCATCATATGCTGGGTGCCGGGTCATAGGGGCATCGAAGGCAATGCTCTGGCGGACCGGATGGCCACATCAATTGCATCGTATTCTGTAAATCCTACCGCAGCAGTCCCTGTCACAGATCTGAGGCCCTACTTGCGCAGAAAACTGCGGAACTACTGGCAACGCTCGTGGGACATGGAAACAAATAATAAACTGCACGTAATAAAGCCACAATTAGGGTTCTGGCCTTCTGCAACAAAATCACGCCGGACAGATGTCCTACTCTGCCGGCTAAGAATAGGACACACTTTTGGCACACATAACTTTTTGCTCACGGGAAACGAGCCTCCAACCTGTGGTAGATGCGGGGAGAGGCTGACCGTCCTCCATGTCCTCCTGGAGTGTCGGGAAGCCGAACATGACAGAAAGAAACATTTTCCCTTAGCATACCGGCAGCATATCCCCCTTCATCCTGTTATGTTACTCGGAGCAGAACCGCTCTTTGACACTAACGCAGTCCTAGGTTTCCTGAAAGATGTTGTATTACATGTAATTAGCCCATACGTTCGTAGCGCCTCCTCTCTATAGAGGATAGCGCTGTGATAGTTTTTCCGTATAGCACATGCCTCTCGTCCCTTGCGTGTCAAGGGCTCTGGCGAGGCAGCAGTGCTACAAGTGATTTTACCAGCTTATATATTTTCTATTTTGCATCGCTCTTTCACGATGGATTTTATTGCACATAGAACACGTCATTGTCATCGACATATTCTTATTACAGATAGATTTTACGCACTCTAGAGCGACTATTTTTAAGGCCCCTATACAGCCACTTTACATTAACCCCATCGATGTCATAACTACATTGCAAACTTATCACCACTGCCTTGGCGCTCTTTGGCCACACTTGGCCCTTGCGCCAATAAACACGACATGTCATCATCATCATCATCTTAGCGTTATTGGGAAATATATCGCCAAATTCAACACTTGCTGTCGAAGTAGGTAAATTTTGAAAAGCCACATCACGGATTGATATTTGTAATGGCTGTAATAGCTTCTGCACAAAAACAACCTGGGGACAATGCAGTCTGGGCCATTGATTCTCAAAGAATGCAGTTGGTTCTCGAGTAAAAATATAGTAGGAACGTCTCTGGGGAGAAGCATAGATGTTTAGAAATGTTTGGACTGTCAGTATACGAAATCGAGTTTAAAGAGAAGGCAGGTGAGTTTCATGATATGAAATATTATTTGCTACAAATTTGGAAGGCCGAGACACAGACGTAGTGATTCGCGTTCTAAAAGAACCAGAGGACGTAACTTATACGTAGGACCTCCTGAAAATAACACGCGTCCAAACTCTAGAATGGGGCGGACATACATACAATAAATCATCAGCAAGGTCTCCCTGCGCATTCCAAAACGACTGCTGCAGACTCTTCGTAATAAACCAACAGCGCGTGCTCCCTTAGATGCGATGTACTCTATGTGTGTCTGCCAATTTAGCTTTTCGGTGTAAATCATTCCCAGATATTTTAAAGAATATACCTGCGGAATAATCTCCTGGCCATATGACAGTGTTATTCGGATAGGAAAAGTCAAGGGAAAGACAATGATCGCACTTTTGTTGACATTTAGCGACATTTGTATTCCTTTTAGCCAAGTTTCAATCTGATTCAGATACGACTGCAAAGTTTTATATAGGCTATGTATATCATTCGATACCGTGAAAAATGCGATATCATCAGCGTATACGTATACCTGTACGTCAGGATGTGTCGGGATGTGATTTAGTAGAATATTGAATAATACTGGGGAAAGTACTGCACCTTGAGGGACGCCCCTTGTCTGTTTGTAACTTTTAGAAGAAACACCGTTTTGATAACAATAAAATGTTCGTCCGCTTAGAAAATTTTGAATCCATGCAATTATATACTGTGGAAGATTCACACTATTGAGTCTGTTGATTAAAGTACTGTGGTCGACACTGTCATACGCCTTCGCAATGTCTATTGTCACTAGGGCCGCGTACTGGTTGTTGCGGCGAGCGAGTTGGATTCTACTCTCCAAGTCAACATGAGCACACCAAATTGAGCAGCCGGGCCTGAATCCTATTTGAGAATCATTTAATATTTGGTTCTAGCCTATCCACCTATCAACGTGACCATACAGAACTCTCTCGATTAACTTTACAAGATTTGAGGTTAGAGAAATAGGTCTAATGTTGTCTATTGAATATCCATCGCCTGGCTTTTTGAGTAGTGGAATTATTTTGGCAACCTTCCAATCTGGATGAATCCATGCATTCTTAATCGAGTAATTTATAAAATTAAGCAAATCCTGGGGAGACAATTCGAATAATACTTTTATCATTGCTGTAGTTATGCCATCAGGGCCTGGGGCTGAAGCTGGCAGCATCTTTACCTCTCTCATTAATTCTTCTAATGTGACCGTTACGTACTCATTAGGTGGTTCAGGTGCCGGTATATGATAGGGGCGAAGTGATGTGAATCGACGCTCTAAGCCTTTTGCAATATCCTCCAGTGACTGCACTAATTCAGTGGAAGTTAAGCTAACTGACTCTACATTAACTGGGGCTGAAACAATCTTTTTAGACCGTAGAAATCGAAATAGGGCTTTTTTATTACTAGACTGCGATAGGTAACTGTAATGTTTGGTGTTATAATTTTCTTTCGCTTTGTCAACTGTTTGCCTGAATGTAGCTGCAGCAAACTTATAGTCATTCCAATTACGTGGACATTGATTATACAGTAACTTTCTCCAGGCTGCCTTTCTTCTTCTATATTCGCGTGCACAGTCCGGATTCCACCATGGAGAATAAGTACCACCTTTAGTTGACTGCATACTGAACTTGCATTTTTTATAACTGTCACTTAGCACTTGACACAAATTAACTGCCTTAACTTCATCATTTAGGCCAACCTGTTTTTCTAAAGCTGATCGCAGCGAAACTTGAAATTTAGTATAGTTAACATAGGTGTGGACATGCTTTTCAACCAAATTAATTGGGCGCGTTATTTCAAAAGTTATTGGAAGATGGTCGCTATTTGTGGCCGAGGTAATAGCAGACCAGGAGGAGATTACACAGCCCGAACTGGAAAAAGTTAGGTCTAACACCGAACGCGATGTGCCGGATACATAAGTTGGGGTTCTCGAATTTACACAATGAAGGTTATTTGACGAAACCCAGTCTAACAATCGTTTACCACAAGAGTCGGACCGATAACCCCATGATACGTGGTGAGAATTAAAATCACCAGCTATGATTATATCCTTTCTGCATGCTGCAACCGCGGCATCAAGAGAGCCTGTATTGCGGACTCCTGTAGGGAAATAAGCATTGATTATCGAAAACGGGGCGCATCCAGGAAGCGTTACATCCAATGCTAGAATCTCACTTTCAGTGGAGAATGACTGGTGACTAATTTTAGCTCTATGACAAATTTTTGTTGAGATGAAAAATGCTAATCCCCCTCTACAAGAAGGACGATCTAGACGAAAACTGCGATAATTCTTTAAATGATAATTCTTTTCTGTGGATAACCAAGTTTCTTGCAGAATAATCAAATGAGGAGAAAGATCTTCACAGAGATATAAGAGATCAGCGGCTGCAGCAAAAATGGAACGACAGTTCCACTGCAGCACTTTCAAGCTTCCTATGTTGACGATATTCCGGCAGTATTAACTGCCGTCTCTAGAATGTTATCCTTTAGGAAATCATCCTTTGATAAGCTCTTATTTTCACTCTTTTTAGCTTTTAGTTTGTGGAGGGTAGTAGCTCTCGGGGAGTATGGGGAAGCACGACGTTTATAAGTTCTAGCATCCAAATCCATGTTCTCCATGGTATCTGAACCGGATTCGTGACTCTGAAAGCCCTCATGTTCTACATGAGTTGCGTGAGCTTCGGAGGCATCAGTACTGCGAGGCGAGATCTCTGCTGATACGTGTTTCTCTATGTTCTCATCGGAGACTGTGATTTCAGAGGCAACACTTGGACGAGCAGTAACATGTAAAAGTTGCGACAACTGAGAGGTGAGAACTTGTCCAACGGTCTCTGAAAGGTTTGTAAATAAAGTGTCAAGGGCTTTTGCCATAGCTTTCTCAACGGCAGCAGCTACAATATCACCAAGAGATGCATCCATTGCTTTTGAGTGACGAGCAGCAGCTGCAGCATAGCCACATGATTTCTCTAATGAGAGTGCACGAGCCTCACGACGCGAACACCGTTTCCGTTCTATAATTTGTAGAATTTCGAGCTCTTGGTTTCTCGCAGGGCATTGCGCACAGTCCGCAGGGTGGGAATCTTCACACAAACAGCATCGTTCGCTCTGAGAGGAACACGTTTTTTCATCGTGGCCTTCTCCGCAAATGCGGCACCGAGGCTCTGATCGACATCCCTTAAAACTGTGGCCGTATCGCCAGCATTGAACGCATTGCAATGGGCGGGGAGAAATTGCTTCCACCCTGTATATTAATGGCCACGCCTTGATCTCTGACGGCCTATTTGTGCCTGCAAAGGTGACTATAACCGACTCTGTGGGGGTTCTTTGATTCTCAAAAACGCGTGAACATCGGTAGACGGAGACGGCACCTGCCGGGGAGAACATCTGCAGGACCTCTGAAGCACACAGGCTCGCGTCGACTCCACGTACTAGACCCTTAACGAAAGCTAGATGAGCAGGAATAAAAGGCCTCACCGGGTGGTTCGCGAACATTTCGCACTTCAGAAGGTCGGAGACGCAGGTCTGGTCAGGCGAACAGCAAAGAATGCCCCCTCTGCCAAATTGTCGGACATCGGTTATGCTTTGGAAATGCGGGGTTGCTTTCCGCAGCTCTTCTTGAATCACCTTGGGATTCTTCACGCGGATGAATCCCCCATTGGTCGGCACTAGGGCCACTGGAACGCTGTTAATGCCACTGCGCAAGAAAGCCTCTATAGGCATGTCATTAGTGGGAAGCGAAGCCGTCCAGAGGAAAGATCTCTGGCCGGGAGAAGAAAGGGACATTAGGAATTTTCAATAAGAGGAAAGTACAAAATAAAACTAAAGAAAATTAAACCGCCCGATACTTGACCAAATCCCCACAGAGAACAGGACAGTCCAGGGACAGGGACAACAGGCCGACATTCACTCGCGCCAAGGGCACAGACCCACTTCGTCGTCGTTTTCGCGGCGGCTCGTCTCTCGGGTATCTACCGATAATATCGTAATAATATGTTCGTTTTCTCCTGCTGCAGTGCACAGGGGAAAAAGGAAAGGGGACAGAAAACAGTGCTGAAAGATGATGATGAGTGCAGGAAGAAGGAGTGCATACATGCACTAACACAGTGTCTCTCTTAACGCCTTGCTTATAGCCCAGTGATCTTCAAACAGTCCAGAGCAGCCCTTGCAGCTATTGATGCTTCTGTATGATCACACATGGCGGACAAAGTATTACTTTCAGATAATGTTTGCCTGCCAGTGTCTGCTGCTGTGATGCATAGAGCACACAGTCGCAAGACAGATGTCGTCTGAGACGCTTGGCAGCGTTCAGTTTGGGCTTTCCACACCGCCGATCAACTGTGCGCTGCATTGAGTGAAGGCGACGCCCAAACGAAAAGTCCTGCCAGAGTCTATTTCCCGCAGGTGCCTGTACCGACCGATAATCTGGTCGAGCCTATTTCATTTCATTTCATTTTTATTTAGGCCCATTTACAAGCATTAATTGACAGCATTAATGTGCTGTACACTCTCACAGGAGCACAGCCAACGATGACTTGCATTGTTTTGACAGTATGGAATCTTTATGTCGACAGCTTTAGAGTTCTTGCTTGCACATCATATAGCTCATTGCCGGCCAAGCCAAAGTGACAAGGTACTCATTTGAAGGTACTTGAGTGACGTTTCCTTTGAACAAGATCAAATATTTGTAGGATGTCTAGTGCTAGCATGTAAATGTAATAGTGGCGTCTTGAGAATGTATGGCTTGCAGCGCTGATTTTGTCTCAGAAAGTGTAGTCTATGTACATGGTGTCAGGTAGGAGACAAAACGGACATCTTTCATGTGTGTGTGGACATTAAGGGCACATGTTGGATGCATTCCTCATATGCACGTATCAGTGCATTTTGCAGTTTCCAAAAATGAATATTACGTTCCCAGTAGACGCTGCATGGTAGATGCAATGTCTCGCATATATCATGTACATTGTGTGCACACTTAGTGTACACGTGGAAGTGCAGTGTGTTTCTCCTTTCCCTATGCCCTCTGCCAGGCACAAGTGACACATTGAAGTAAGTTGAAGTTTTGAGGCAGGTTGTGCCAGTATGTATACAATGCATGCTGTACATAGCTGTGCACATGATAGGTTCACAATATAATTTAAACATACTGGGACAGTTACTTCTCTCAAAAAGAAACTGGAAACTGAACTCTCTTGGAGGACCAGTGATGTGTCGGCACTACAAATTCTACATGAAATATTCTTTTATGACCATGGCATGATGTCCAAACATTTGTGCCCGACGACTCTTTTTGTCCCACACACAGTATTCTTATAAGGAATTAGTTTCTGGTACTAAATGACATTAGCACCTGTCACATTTTCATCTTGCAGGAGACTCGGGCTATCCCCTGGAGCCCTGGATTCTAGCGCCTGTCCCGGGACACCCAGCTGCAAACACACCAGAGGGGCGGTACAACAGGGCGCATGCCTCCATGCGGAATGTTGTATTGGGCTTCTCAAGACCAGGTTTCGATGCCTTCTACGGTACCGGACCCTACTCTACAGCCCTGAGAAAGCAGCTGTGATAGTGGCAGCCTGTGCAGCTCTGCACAACATTGCGTTGGAGGCAGGCGAGCCATGTGTTGATGATGATGATGATGACGACGACGATGACGATGTTGTACAAGTCGTACTGCAGCCCCACCAGGGCACGAGTGGAGAGTTGCCACCGGAATCAAAGCGCCCACCACCACCACACGACTTGCTCTTGAGAGGAAGACTACAACGGAACCTTGTGGTCAACCTTTTCAGAGGACGACAGGCACCACACACTGCCTACCTGCAAATGGCACGGCGGCGCATGCGCCAATCCAGTGGCCCCCACTAGGAGCTGGAGACACATACTCTTCCATGAGGCACACCTCCCATGCGCTTGCCAGGTGAACTGTCTTGCTCAATTTATTCATTGTAACAAGTGTGAAAACAGCCCCTCCATAAAGTTTTGCCTGGTTGGTGACAAGACTACACTAAAAATGCATAAGGCCCACATCGCGGTGATCATGTCCATTAGTAGATTTCATGTGGTCATAACGGCTGATTTGCACAACAGAATCATTGATACCCTGAAAAAGTGTATTGATATTTTGACGGCCTTTGTAACATTAACATTCTTGCACAGTAAGCAGACAATGAAAAGCAAATTTGGCAGGACCAATGCAGCCAAAAGTGATTTAAGTAATAATTTTACTGATACTGTTAAAATCATAATGGCCCCAAGTGCATAATGTTTAGCAAATAGACTGTCATTTATAAAGCGGGCAATGTGCAATACAGACAATCACTACAGTTTTAAACGCTAGCATTAAAGGAAAAACAGAGAAGGGCATGATGAATGCTAAGTGATGTTTATTTTCAAATAACAAGTTTGCAGCCCAGCCATGAATAACTTGTGGCAAAGTTACATCCTATGTACATGGCTTTGGAAGCTCAAACAGGAAATACACCTTTATTTGATAGCGGAGTGCGATTGGAGTGTTGTGTATCCTTTGAAATTGTTATGCACGCTACCTCTATGTCATTTGCACCATTTCATCTTGACTCTTAGCAACTGCTGTCTAGTGAAGTACTACGTATGCTCGCTGGTGCATCACAACTTAGTGGCGCCAACAAGCTAGGTGAGACAACCTCACTAGTAAAATATGACAAAACCAAAGCCAATGAGGCTAATGTTTTAACAATATGTTAAGCAGCAAGTGGTCTTCCTTTCCCAAACAGAAGATATTGAAATGAGTTGATAGAAAAATAAAACATGGCGCATTGCAAAGCTGCACTTAGTGATAGCTGGTTATTCCTTCCTGTTATTTCATGCAGTTATTCCTTCCTGCACAAGCGAAGCCAGCAAGTGCACTCGTGCTGCAGAGCTCCCGCAGCACCTCAACAGCCCGGCCTAGCACTCTGTGAATCTGTGACACTTGTACATAGTTGCAATCAAATTTCACGCGCAATGCTGCGTAAGGCGCGTGCACAGTTGCCTATTCATAACATAACATACGCATTCATAAAAGAACCACACATCATGATGAGTGTTACGAATTTGCATAACATTGGTGCGTGTGACAACATACGTTACATTAAGCCACAAATATCAGGCTCACACAAGAAGTTAAAAACAAACTTTCAAAATAACCATTCATCACATGACTAGAGCAACCAACAGGTGCTAAGATCAAACCAAATTACAAAGAATAAGTAAACATTCAAAGTACCTATAACATAAATAATGCACTGTTCATAAAACAACATATCATACCACATTCATAATTCAACATATCACATCACAATTCATATCACATGAAATATGACTGTTTGATGCAGCATTTCAAGGCAAATTCACCTATCAAAATGAGCATACTCTGGGAGTCTAAAAATATAAAATTTTTCATCATCTGACTAGTAATGACCGCCAGGTGGTCAGATGGCAACAAAGTACACAAAATAATTGAGCTGTCATAGTAGTGAGAGGTATTGTTATGGCTTTCCATGGCATAAAATAAAAACGTGCATTGCAACATTTTGCGTCACGTTCATCCATCAGGACAGCTTTTCTGTTGTAGAACCACTGAACATCTCTGGATTACATTGGCAGCATGCACACCGAGTAGACGCCCTCTAGAAAAAGAACTTTGGCAAAACATTGATGGCCTGTTCATTTTACTGCGATAGCAACTATATGGATACTCCAGGTGCATCTAGTTTGTCATATATTCATACAAAGCAGTTTTGTTAGGTGAACTAACTACACTCGAACATGTTTATAATAAAATGTTTGGGGCCTCCAAAATAATTGATTATACAGTCACTTCGTTGTAAAAGTCGCACACCACACAGCTCACAATAGCAGTGGGACAGATTAATTCTTTCGTTACAAAGGTCATTTTATCGTACAGTTGCTCGACTTTACAAAATATAAAAGAACAACTCCACGCTTTAGCAGTTCTTTGCGAAAGGGACTTTGCACAACAGTCAAGGGCAAAATGGACGCCGACCAGAAACATTAAAAGAAAAAAAACCTGCACTACACTTGATGGCAAACTGAAACATAAATGGTAAATAAATTAGTTGAACTGAATTTTGTCGTCTTTGCTGCTCGGTAGCTGCAGCAGTCCGTTCAGCAGCTGCAGCATTTCTTTCCATAACAGCGGCCATCTGCTGCACTGCTGGGACTAGCTGACGTAACATCTGCAGATACATACGTAACTTGCCAGATCACAATTTGCTATGCTGTGTTGTCAAATTTAGGTATCCACTTGTGATGAATCGATTGCAACATTTATAAAACTAATGTGAAACCTACACCTGGTAAGCGCTGCACAGAAATGAAGCATAAACATTCCTATGAGTAATGCTATTTCCTGGATCTTGCCACCAACAAGGTTTTCATTGTCTTGACTTTGACGAAAATATTACACTCATTTCGTTACGGCAGTGAACACACTGCCAAAGTAGTGTCGCAATTCCATGGGCAAGAGAGAATCGCTTCCCCTCCTATATTAAGAGTACTTAAAAGGCACTGTCTAAGGCATAGCTGCACTTGATGGCGACGAGCTGAAACATAAAATGTGCTCTTGCTCCTAGAATCCATTTTTGTGAAACATAATTCATGAAATGTAACTTGAAAACATATTATACTACATTGAAAGTATTTTACACTCTTGCATCTGAAATTTTTTTTGAGAAAGCTTGCAGTTGATACCAGCTTCTTGCCAGCCTTTCCAAAATTTCTTAATTGGTCCTACAGCTATAACTGCGACAGGCACAGCGTTGACATAGAAATGCATAATTTTGTTTTGTAACAAACAGTTAACACAATAACTGCAGTGATACTTGACACATGTGCTGGTAATCAACCACGAGAAGTTGTGCACTTTTAATTTCCATGGATTGTTTAGCTGCGCACAAAGTAAGATGGCATAGTGCGCACAAAATTTTAGAACTGAAGAAATTTCATTACTTGCAGATATCTATGTGACAGTGCACAATAGACATACCTGGTTATTCTCCTCATGCAGCCTCACCGACTGCACGTAGTTGTCCACGACCTCACCCATCACCTCCTCGACAATTACACGAGGTCCGCGAATAGGACGACGTGCCTGGTGTGTAGGTGCTGTGAACATGGAAATGGTACTTTCTAGAACACTCTACAAATCTTTAAGCAAATACACTGACTTACAGCAAGCACAATTAGGAAAAACCTGGCAGCATAGGAAATTGTGGATGGATATTCATTGCACTACTATAAACCAAACAATGTGCTATTCAGAAAACGTCTCAAGACAAATCATCGTAAAAGAGGAACATTTTATGTATTTAGCAATGCAGGTAACAATGCAGTGTAGAAGCAGACAACTACCACCATTTTGTCCTTTTTGATTTGTCATAATTCCTGCTCCTGAACACATACCTCACCTACACACCTGTGAGTAGTCTGGCTTAAGCTGAACAGATTTCTTATGAGCTTGCTAATGCCAGATAAAAATGGAGCAGCCTCAACCTATTCATTGTGGCACAGTGACTTAAGCTGCCATTCATGATGCTTCACTGTTCTACTGATCAACACTCCATGTAGGGCTTTACATCAATATGTAAGATATCTTAGGTGTGTGCAATGTAGACAGAAGGCACTAAAGAAAGGGAGAAGGGACACTGTCTTACTGCACATTTTTGTAAAACAAGCTTTTTGGTCAAAACAGCATGGATGGTAACTCCATGTATGACATGCATCCAGGACTCCTTTATAAATGCCCTGCAGGGGCGTCTGCGCAAGCAGGCGTTTGGTGTGTTGCGACACCACGTACCCGAGCACACGAGGGTTGGACCCTCCCGCGTGTAGCCGTGCGCGGCTTAGCCGTGTCTGGGGAAAAGGGGATCCTGGGGGTTGAGCTGATGCTGGGTGTTTGGACCTTTAAGGCCCCCCGGCGGAGGCAACACACCCCTTTGGCCTCTGCTTCACATAGACGGCACCTCCAGACTGACCCACCTGGAGGACATCGGCAGTCGCCTTTTCCTGTCTCTCCCTCCTCGAATCTTCGCCTTTATCTCTAACTTTTTGACCTCTCCTGTCTCCTTCTCTCTTCTATTTACTTCCTTTCTCCTGGCGGCAAGGGTTAACCCTGTGTGGCTATCCAACCTTGGGTACACCATATTTGGTTATAGTGGCGGCGTACGGCTGGCGTCGTGCAGACTTGCATGCAAGCTCTGCCGCGTCCCCTCGTTGCGCTCCGTGGTGGGCGGTCGGCGCTGTTGCCGAATTTTTATATATTTTCATGGTAACTTCTTTCCCCAAACTTCCTGATCGCCCTCAGAAACGAGGGCGCACCGAAGATCTATTTCAATTTTTCGGACGACAAGTCCACAACTTTCCCCGATTCCACGTGATTCACTCAGAAAAGCCAGACAAACTAGTGCGTAACATTTCACCGTTCCTTGTTTCGAAGTGTTTGACTGATGTTTTTGGAACAGGATATAAGGCGTCGAGATGACAAGTGGTGATCTCCTCTTGGAGCTCCACGATCAGAAGCAGTACGAGAAACTGCCGAAACTTGTGTCATTTGGGGAGACCCAAGTAACAGTAACCCCGCACCGTACCATGAACACCACCCGCGGCGTCGTTTCGGACGATGACTTGCTAGAGCTCACTGAAGCTGAACTCTTGGAGGGCTTCAGTAAACAAAATGTCATAAATGTTAAGCGAATTAAGATGAGGCGAGACGGTAAAGAGATCAAGACGAAACACCTTATACTCACTTTCGGTTCAAGTATCCTCCCCGAGTCCATCGAGGCCGGTTATATCAAACTTCGTGTTACGCCATACGTGCCCAATCCTCTTAGATGCTTTAAGTGCCAAAGGTTCGGCCACAGCTCACAGAACTGTCGAGGCCGGATGACTTGTGCCAAGTGTAGTGAAAACGAACACTCCTCTGAAACATGCCAGAATACCCCACGCTGTGTCAACTGTGATGGCGAGCATGCCGCATACTCGCGGTCATGCCCGTCTTGGAAGAAAGAAAAAGAAATAGTCGCAATCAAAGTAAAAGAAAATATCACCTTCAAAGAGGCACGCAGGCGGGTTGCATTCCTTCCTAAGGCCAGCTTTGCCGAAGTGGCGCGTCAGGGGGCAGCGTCACGACAGCCTCCGGCAGCTGTCCGACCCACAAGCCGTGAGTCGGCAGTTACGCCATCTGCCCCGCGGCGGTTGCAGCTAGCGCTGCTCCGTCAACCGAGGAGAAGGGACCATCGACCCCGAAGGTGGGCGCAGCCGATGCTGCTCCAACACCCTCGGCCCCTTCCAGCGCTGGCAACAGCCGGCGCAGCCAAATCCCTCAGGGAGCCCCATCGACCTCCGGGCTGGTGGGCGCCGGGGTCTTGCCCTCCAAGGCGAGACTCCCCCTGAAAACCTCTCGCTCGCAAGAGCACGTGTCCGGAGCCTCACTAGAGGCAATGGACACACCTATCCTCAAGGCGCACCAAGCGCCTAAGGAGCGCCGAGGCTCCCTCGAACGCTCCAGAAAGGGCAGAACTCTCGTTACAGGGCCTCGAAAGGGCTCTGTAATTTAATCTCTGTAATTTACATAATCACTACTTCTGTTTCTGTACACACAGCACCTATTGACCTCCAATATGGATACACACATCATACAATGGAACGTCAAAGGTCTTCTTAGGAACCTTGATGATGTGCAGGAACTCATCCACCAACACAATGCAAAAGTGCTGTGTTTACAGGAAACACACTTAAAATCTAAACACACAAACTTTCTCCAACAGTACATAACTTTTCGCAAAGATCGCGATGATGCTCTCGCATCATCGGGCGGTGTCGCCATTGTTATTCATAAGAGCATTGCGTGTCAACTTTTACAGCTACAAACGCCTCTCGAAGCAGTGGCGGTTCGAGCTGTCCTCCTAAACAAACTCATCACCATTAGCTCTCTTTACATACCCCCACATTACAAATTAACGAAACATGAATTTCAATCCTATATAGACCAATTGCCAGAACCTTATGTTGTTCTGGGCGATTTCAATGCGCACAGCTCCCTGTGGGGCGACTCTGGTATTGATGCGCGAGGTCGCCTCGTTGAACAATTCCTTTTTTCGTCCGGTGCGTGTCTGCTGAATAAGAAGGAACCCACTTATTACTGTCTCGCAAACAGAACCTTTTCTTCAATTGATCTTAGTATAGTTTCCCCGTCAATACTGCCCGAACTTGAATGGGAAGTTAACGACAATCCTTGCGGGAGCGACCACTTCTCCATACTTCTAAGAACATATAAAGAATGCGAATATCTACCACAGGCTCCTAGGTGGAAAATCGGTACAGCCGACTGGGAGAAATTCCGAACTCTCACTAGGATCTCATGAAATGACATGCCTTCTTTAGGAATTGATGCTGCTGTGCACTATTTTACAGCCTTCATTATAGATGCAGCATCTAAATGCATATCTGAAGTAAGTGGTCTTGCATGCAAACGACGCGTCCCGTGGTGGAACAACGAATGTAGGACCGCCCGTAAGAAACAAAACAAAGCGTGGGGGTTGCTACGCGCCTCTCCCACTGCGGAGAATCTTATTAACTTTAAAAAATTAAAATCCGAAGGCAGGCGAACCCGCCGACAGGCCAGAAGAGAAAGCTGGCAGAAGTTTTTATCGGGCATCAACTCGTACACAGATGAGGCCAAAGTCTGGAACAGGGTTATTAGGATAATAGGGCGACAAGCACAATCACTCCCTCTGGTAAACACACAAGGCGATACCCTGCAAGATCAGGCAGACTCACTTGGGGAGCACTTTGAGAGCGTCTCGAGCTCAACCCATTATTCTCAGTCCTTTCTCAAATATAAACAAACAGAAGAATGTAAACCAATAATTAGAAAATCCAGACAGAATGAACCCTATAACCGGCCTTTCAGTATTGCCGAGTTGAGAGCTGCCTTGAATACATGCAAAAGCATTGCACCGGGACCTGATAGAGTCATGTATGACATGATCAGAAACTTACATACTGACACGCAATTGACACTACTTACACTTTTGAACACTCTGTGGGCTGCGGGATACCTCCCATCTACATGGAAAGAGGCGATTGTGGTTCCTGTCCTGAAGCAGGGAAAAGACCCCTCCTTGGCAGCAAGTTATCGTCCGATAGCTCTTGCGAATTGTCTGTGTAAGCTCTTTGAAAAAATGATTAATCACTGACTCGTACACTTCCTTGAATTCAACAATATACTCGATCCCTAACAGTGTGGCTTCAGACAAGGGCGGTCAACAACAGATCATCTTGTGCGCACTGAAGGATATATTCGCGATGCCTTTGTACACAAACAGTATTTCCTCTCCATATTCCTCGATCTGGAGAAGGCATATGATACAACATGGCGTTACGGGATCCTGCGAGACTTGTCGGGAATGGGCATGTGTGGAAATATGTTGAAAATAATTGAAAGCTATTTGTGCAATCGTACCTTCCGTGTAAAAGTCGGCAATGCCCTGTCACGTCCCTTTACGCAGGAAACTGGTGTACCCCAGGGAGGCGTGCTCAGCTGCACTCTCTTCATCGTTAAGATGAACACACTACGTGCTTCACTACCGCCTGCCATTTTTTATTCCGTATACGTAGACGATATACAAATAGGCTTCAAATCCTGCAACCTCACAGTATGCGAAAGACAGGTACAGCAGGGCTTGAACAAGGTTTCCAAGTGGGCAGACGAAAACGGATTTAAGGTCAACCCCCACAAAAGTTCTTGTGTTCTCTTCACAAGAAAGAGAGGCCTGGTCCCAGATCCTTGCGTAGAACTGGGCGGACAACAAATTCCTGTAAACAAAGATCACAAATTTCTTGGTGTTATACTTGACTCCAGGCTTACTTTCATTCCTCACATAAAACATCTTAAAGAAAAATGTCTTAGAACAATGAACTTACTTAAAATCCTATCCCACACAACGTGGGGTAGCGACAGACAGTGTTTATTGAATATTTACAAGAGCCTTGTTCGATCACGGTTAGATTATAGTGCCGTAGTATATCACTGCCGCACCGAGCGCACTTAAGATGTTAGACCCCGTTCACCATCTGGGTATCCATCTGGCCACTGGCGCATTTAGGACAGGCCCTGTTGAAAGCCTATATGTAGAGTCAGATGAGTGGTCACTCCATCTCAGAGAACAAACATCAGCTTAACGTATTTTCTCAAGGTTCGCTCTAATAAGGAACATCCGTGTTTCACAACCGCTAACGACTTGACGTGTGAAACACTTTTTCATAACAGACCCTCTATGAGACTTCCTTTCTCACTGCGTGCAAGAGAACTTTGCGCGGAAATTGATGTCCCATTCTCGAACAACGCCTAATGCCTCCAGCTAAGCTAGTACGACCCTGGGAGAGGCAGCTGATAGAGTGTGACACATCCTTTGTAGAGGTCACTAAACATGCGCCAGAGACACATATCAAAATGCATTTCTTGGAGCTCCAGTACAAGTACTCGTGCACAGAGTATTACACAGACGCTTCTAAGTCGCATGCCGGGGTGTCCTACGCAGCCATTGGTCCGTCCTTCTCAGAATCCGGTGTACTGCACCCTGAAACAAGTATATTTACGGCTGAGGGCCATGCGCTATTGTCGGCTGTGAAACATATCAGAAAATCAAATATTCAAAAAACAATTTTATTTACAGACTCCCTAAGCGTCGTGAAAGCCTTGAAATCACACTGTAAGCACAGAAACCCCGTAATTACTGAGCTCTATTCCATTCTCTGTAGAGCGTATCTGTCTAACCAGCATGTCATCATATGCTGGGTGCCAGGTCATAGGGGCATCGAAGGTAATGTTCTGGCGGACCAGATGGCCACGTCAGTTGCATCGCTTCAGTTCCTGTCACAGATTTGACGCCCTTCTTACGGAGGAAACTACGGCACGATTGGCAACGCCTATGGGACGCGGAAACAAGTAATAAGCTCCACGTGATAAAGCCACAGTTAGGATTCTGGCCATCTGTAACAAAATCACGCCGAACAGATGTCCTATTCTGTCGTCTCAGATTAGGACACACATTCGGCACCCATAATTTTCTACTCACCGGAAATCACCCTCCAACCTGCGGTAGATGCGAGGAGAGGCTTACCGTCCTCTACGTCCTCCTGGAGTGCCGGAAAGCCGAATTTGAAAGAAAGAAACATTTTCCCTTAGCATACCGGCTGCACATTCCCCTTCATCCAGTAATGTTACTCGGCCCAGAACCGCTATTTGACACCAACGCAGTCCTAAGTTATCTGAAAGATGTTGTGTTGCATGTTGTTAGCCCCACATGTTCGTAGCGTCTCCTCTCTTCAGAGGATGGCGCTGTGATAGTTATTTGGTATAGCACGTGCCTCTAGGCCCTTGTGTTTCAAGGGCTCCGGCGAGGCAACAGTGCTCCAGGTATTTTTACCATCTCATATATTTTCTTTTCTGCGTCATTTTTTACGATGGATTTTAATGTTGATAGTATTCGTCATTTGTCATCGACATAATCTTAGTAGAGAAAGATTTTACGCACTATACAGCGACTATTTTTAAGGCCTCTTTGCAGCCACGCCACACCAACCTCATAGATCTCATACCTACATTGCAAACTCATCACCGCAGACCTGGCGCTCTTTGGCCATATCTGGCCCTTGCGCCAATAAAAACTATTCATTCATTCATTCATTCATTCATTCATTCGTTCATTCATTCATTCATTTCTTTATAAATGCATGAGCACACATTAGAACAAAATAGCAACTGTTAAGCAACAATAAACAGCTACTGATACATAATAATAGCACACATTCAAGGTTTGTCTGCAATATTTTCTTCAAGTATGCTTCTTCCATCCTTACTTTGCATAGCAGTGTGTACTTCACGAAACGTTGTACGACTGCCTTGTATTTTAACAGTTATGTCTGCTGAAGGAAAAGTTATTAACCGCATTTTTAGTACTAATAAAGAGATAACCCGACAGGCAAAGAGGTTTTCCTGTCGTTTTCTTTCACACGCACTTTTTTTTTCTGCATAGTGGCAGGGTGATAGTGGCTGTACCTACAAGCTAAGAAAAATAAAAGTGGCACGATACTAAGGATCACACAAGGCGCATTCCACAGAAGTACCACTATGCAACACCATACTGTGCAGTTCACCTTCACGTGCAAAGGTGCAAAATTCATGAGCAAAATAATAATTACATTTCGTGAGCAATGACTAGTAATAACTGTGATAATAACACAGTACTCCATTTTACCACTGAAAGTCACTCAGTGCTCCAATTCAGTAAGTATACTCGACAAAACCCTCTTCAGTGTTACCTGGCCTAGTCGGTGGCTCCGCACAATATTCATGGTCCAGCAGGCTGGCTGCAGGTTGTGCTAGTTCCTGAGGCGGCTGAAGCTGCTGCGGCTCCTGGCGCTGCTGCGGCTCCCGATGCTGCTGCTGCTGTTGCGGCTCACCACCTGAGATGTGTTTGTAGAAATGATTACTATATGTACAACGCAGCTTCAATTAACATAAAGGTACATCCTACAGGGAAGGGATAACATATATATAGTGCGCGATGCGAATGAACAAAGGGGGCTGCCAGAATGAGCAAATGTTGCTTACGTGCGACTCCACTCGTTCCAGGTCTGGTGCTGACGGTCATGCGAGCTACGCAGGGCACACCGATAGTAGAATGCGGCGCCTGCGTTAAAGACGTTTCAAAATACATGCTGTCCCCAAAATAGCGACTGTTATGTTGCACGAACGGGCGCGGTGGCTCATTTTGTTGAATAGGTGCAGGCGGAAGTTATAACAGCTACAAATCGCGCGAAAACAATGGACGCCTAGCTTAGCACGAACCTGCCTGCTCGATGGCACGATGGCAATACGTAGGCTGTTATTTTGATTCTCACCTGCTCTGGTGGAACGAAAAATAGCGCAGACACGCCGGTCGCGCTACTGCGGCCCACCAATGCTAGAATGCGGCAGCGAAGCACTTGCAGGCGCCCTCCACCAGTTCCCCTGTAATGAGCGCGTACATGAAGTGCATAATATCAGTGTTTCGTCTCAATGAGCGGAACTCCGGTACTTACTGTTGCTCGGCTGATAAGACAGCGGCGTCGTGACCGAAACTGTAGGTTTCTTTCTTCCAGTACTGCCGCCACTGGGCCGCTGTCTTAACAGCCGGGCCTTCCATGTTGAGCATGGCCGCCAGCTCATTCCACAGCTCGCTTCTCCGCGCCACGGTAAGCGTAGGTCCCAGCACGCACGACGCCTTCACCAAGTAGGGGTGCTCCTCCATGAAGGAGACGAGCAGCTCCCTTTGTCGGTGAGAGACGTGTGGCCCGAGGACGACGTCTCGGTGCGAATACATCTTGGAAGTTCAAGGTAATGGACGTATCAACAAATATTCAACATTGGCGCGACTGATAGTGATGATGGTGTGGCTATTTCTTCTGAATCGAGTCGTTACGATTTTTTTAGCGCGTGGATTGCCACCTGGCGATCCCCGCAGGGGCGTCTGCGTCAGCAGGCGTTTGGTGTGTTACGACACCACGTACCCAAGCACACGAGGGTTGGCCCCTCCCGCGTGTAGCCGTGCGCGGCTTAGCCGTGTCTGGCGAAAGGGGAATTCTGGGGGTTGAGCCGATGCTGGGTGTTTGGACGTTTAAGGCCCCCCGGCGGAGGCAACACACCTCTTCGGCCTCTGCTTCACATAGACGGCACCCCCGGACTGACCCACCCGGGGGAAATCGGCAGTCGCCTTTTCCTGTCCTTCTCTCCATCTTCGTCTTTTTCTCTCACCTTTTTATCTTTTCTGTCTTCCCTTCACTTCTTATTACTTCCGTATTTCCTGGCGGCAAGGGTTAACCTGGTGTAGTTTATCCAACCTTGGGTCTATTATGTTAGGTTATAGCGGCTATGTACAGCTGGCGTCTGCGTTTCCTTCGGGTCTTGTAGCGTCCCCTTGTTGGGCTCGATGGTGGGTGGCTGGCATGGCTGCCGAAATTAAATAAACATGTATGGATTTATCATCCTTCCCCCGTCTGTCTGATCGGCCTCTTAACAAAAGAGGACGCACCGAAGAAAAGTTGCTGTTTTCTTGTCAACCTAAGCAAACGTTCGCACGATTTCACGTTATTCATAGTGAAAATCCTGAAAAGACAGTTAGAATGATTTCGCCGTTCACGGTTGCGAAATGTCTCACTGACTCAGTTGGCTCAGGCCACAAAGTCACAAAAATTGCTAGCGGTGACCTCTTGCTTGAGGTCCGTGATAAACAACAGCATGACAAGCTCCCAAATCTGGTCTCCTTCGGTAATGTAAACGTAACAGTGACTCCACATCGATCCATGAATACAAGCAAAGGAGTAATTTCCGACGACGACCTGCTGTATCTGAGCGAGGAAGAACTTCTAGAAGGTTGGAAGGAACAGAACGTCACCATAGTCAAGAGAATTATAATCAAACGGGAAAACAAAGAAATTCCAACTAAACATCTGATCGTTACCTTTGCGTCCAGTGTGCTGCCAGAAACATTAGAAACAGGCTATACTAAAGTTGGAGTCCGACCATACATCCCGAGCCCTCGGAGATGTTTCAAGTGCCAGAGGTATGGCCACGGCCCACAAAGTTGCCGGGGACGACAAACCTGCGCAAAGTGCGGTGTCCAGGATCACCTTTCAGATAATTGTAATGGCGCACTCCACTGTCCCAATTGTGGCGGTGGACATGCAGCTTTCTCTAGAGCTTGCCCTGCATGGCAAAAAGAAAAAGAAATAATTACCCTCAAAGTAAAAGAGAACATTTCCTTCCAGGAAGCGCGGAAGCGCATTTCCTTTCTTCATACCGCAGGGTATGCTGCTGCGGCGCGTAAGGGGGCAACGCCGCAACAGACTCCGGCTCCGGCCCGGACCACAAAGAATGTGGCCGCGGCAGAGCCACCAGCACCCCAGGCGACAGCAGCCGGCTCTGCTGCGCCATCTCTGAAGGAGGGTCCATCGACCTCTGGGTTGGTGGCCTCTAAGGCCCTGCTTTTCGAGGCAAGGCCTAAGGTGAAAACACCCGGCCTGTGTGAGCGGAAGTCCAGCGGCTCCCAAGAGTCGATGGACACAACCCCGAGCCAGAAGGCGCATCCAGCGCCTCGGGAGCGGCGCGAGTCTCGCGACCGATCCAAAAAAGGCAAAACCCGTACCATAATCACGGGGCCTGAAACGGCTCCGTAAGTCATTTCTCTAACTTGACTCCTCTTCACACACAGCACATAAACACAAACGATATGGATACACAAATATTACACTGGAATGTGAGAGGTCTGATCCACAACCTCGATGATATCAAAGAACTCTTACACAAGTACAATCCAAAGGTACTGTGTGTTCAGGAGACACATCTTAAATCTACGGAAACAAACTTTCTTAGGCAATACGCTATTTTCCGGAAGGACCGAGATGATGCTGTTGCATCGTCCGGCGGGGTAGCAATAATAGTAGAGAGAGGCGTTGCTTGTCGGCAACTGCAACTCCGAACTCCTCTTGAGGCAGTTGCTATCCAAGAAGTGCTATTCAATAAACTAGTTACTATCACGTCCATATACATCCCCCCAAGTTATCAACTCTCTAGCACAACATTTCAAAGCTTTATTGATGAGCTGCATCACCCTTACGTAGTCGTCGGTGATCTGAACGCGCATAGCCCACTGTGGGGCGACTCTCGCTGTGATGCGAGAGGACGGCTTGTAGAAAACATCCTATTCTCTTCAAGTTCCTGCTTGCTGAACAAGAAAAAACCAACATTTTACAGCTCTACACACAAAACATTTTCTTCGATATATCTAAGCATAGCGTCTAGTAC
Organism: Dermacentor andersoni; assembly: GCF_023375885.2. NCBI lineage: Eukaryota > Metazoa > Arthropoda > Arachnida > Ixodida > Ixodidae > Dermacentor > Dermacentor andersoni. The sequence continues at coordinate 167,237,054 of NC_092816.1, forward strand.
AATTGTGCCATATCTGGAGTGGGATGTCATTAATAACCTTTATGGAAGTGATCACTTCTCCATCGTTCTAAACCTCAAAAAAGAAAGCGAGTATCATGCACATCTTCCTCAATGGAAAGTTGACTCAGCCGACTGGACAAAGTTTCGCGAACTAATACAGCTGCCCTGGAATGATATCTCTGAACTTAGCTTAGACGACGCAGTAGCATACATAACAGCGTTCATTATTGATGGTGCATCAGTATGCATTCCCCAAATAAATGGGGCGCCCTCGAAACGACGTATTCCGTGGCGGAATGAGGAGTGTAAGGAAGCCAGGAAAAAGCAATACAAGGCTTGGAACCTCCTCCGTAACTCTCCAACCACAGAGAATCTGATTAATTTCAAGGCGATCAAGTCGCAAGGTAGAAGAACGCGCCGCCGCGCTAAACGCGAAAGTTGGAAAAACTACATAAGTAGCATCAATTCATATACAGACGAACGAAAAGCCTGGAACAGGGTGAACAAAATAAAAGGCCGTGAAACTCATCCTTTACCTTTATTAAATACACAAGGAGACACTCTTGAGGATCAGGCAGATTGTCTAGGATCACATTTTGAGCACATCACCAGTACATCTCATTACACAGATACATTTCTAAAATACCAGCGACTAGCAGAACAGATGAATTTGGGTCGGCACAGCTCACCCAATGAAGTATACAATCGTCCATTTGTAATGGCTGAGTTCCAGGCCTCACTGAACTGTTGCAACAAGTCTGCCCCAGGAAGTGACAGAATAATGTATGAGATGATCAGACACCTACACCCTGAAACCCAAGAAACACTACTGTCACTCTTCAATTCTATGTTCTCCGCAGGCTACATTCCGTTTGCCTGGAAAGAAGCAATCGTAATCCCCATTCTCAAAGAGGGCAAGGACCCTTCCTCACCCAACAGTTATAGGCCTATAGCTCTGACATGTTGTCTATGCAAATTATTTGAGAAGATGATTAACCGTCGCCTCATCCATTTTCTTGAAAGCAACAGGATACTCGATCCCTTTCAGTGCGGATTTAGGGAGGGTAGATCCACAACAGATCACCTTGTCCGCATCGTGACAAATGTCCGTGATGCCTTTGTCCACAAACAGTTTTTCCTGTCAGTATTTTTAGATATGGAGAAGGCATACGACACAACCTGGCGCTTTGGAATCCTCCGTGACCTGTCTGAAATGGGAGTTCGAGGCAACTTGCTGAACGTGATTCAGAGTTACCTCTCCAATCGCACGTTCCGTGTTAGAGTTGGTAACGCTCTGTCTCGTCCACTTACGCAAGAGGCTGGTGTTCCACAAGGTGGTGTGCTGAGCTGCACTCTTTTTATTGTCAAAACGAACTCTATCCAGATTGCCATACCACATACTATGTTTTATTCTGTATATGTGGATGACATCCAGATAGGTTTCAAATCATGTAACCTAAGTATCTGCGAGCGGCAAGTACAGCTTTGCCTAAATAAATTATGTATGTGGGCGGAGAAAAACGGTTTCAAGCTAAACCCACAAAAAAGCACATGCGTCCTGTTTTCTAACAAGAGAGGCATACTTGCGGACCCCGCAATAGATCTAAATGGAGAACGGCTGTCTGTGAGCCATGAACACAAATTTCTAGGAATCCTTTTAGACAGTAAGCTGACTTTTGTACCATACCTGAAATATCTGAAATCAAAGTGCCTCAAGACTATGAATCTCCTGAAGCTCTTGTCACGTACCTCTTGGGGAAGCGACAGACGGTGCCTTTTAAAACTTTACAAAAGTCTAATATTAACACGGCTTGACTACGGAGCAATAGTTTAAAATTCTGCTGCACCTAGCGCTTTGAAAATGCTAGATCCTATTCACCACTTATATCCGCCTTGCTACAGGCGCCTTTAGGACTAGCCCTGTGCAAAGCCTCTACGTCGAATCAAACGTATGGTCATTGCACTACCAAAGGACATATTTGACTTTCTCCTATGCCCTGAAAGCTAGCTCAGATGTTAAACATCCTTGTCATTCTACTATACGCGACTTGTCCACTGCTAGGCTGTTTCGTAACCGCCACTAGGCCTGTTTCGCCCGGCCACTAGGCCTTCTCTGTCCCTCCGGTTGGAAGCACTCTCAGAAAATACAGGGGTCCCTCTTTTACACAATGTCCTAATGGCTCCTACACGGCTTCCACCGCCTTGGGAGTGGCAGACTATCAAATGTGACATCTCTTTCTTAGAAATATCGAAACAAGCACCTGAGGCTCACATACAATCACATTTTCTTGAACTTAAAGAGAAGTACTCCTGTGACGAATATTACACAGATGCTTCGAAGTCTCCTGCTGGTGTTGCTTACGCAGCTCTCGGACCCTCATTTTCGACATCTGGGCCACTGAACCCACACACCAGCATCCTTACGGCAGAAGCATACGCTATACTTTCGGCTATTAAAAAGATAAGGCGCAGAAATGTCGCTAAGGCTGTTGTCTTTACAGACTCATTAAGTGTCGTGAGAGCCCTAATTAGCTTACGAAAGCATAAGAATCCCGTTTTGAATGAGCTGTATAGCTTGTTGTGCTCCGCATATATGTGCAGCCAAACGATTATCCTATGCTGGGTACCTGGCCATAAAGATATAAAAGGCAACGTAGCTGCTGACGAAAACGCTACGTCAGTGAGTTTTAGCGACACAGATGGAAATATCCCCATTCCTGTCACAGACCTAAAGCCCTTTCTGCGCCGTAAATTGAGGAAACATTGGCAAGCAGAGTGGGATACAGAAACGTTGAATAAGTTACATATTATAAAACCAAGATTGCGGAATTGGATAAGTGACAAAACAGCACGGTACAAGGAAGTACTTCTCTGCCGATTAAGAATAGGACACACTTACAGTACTCACTCCTACCTCTTGACTGGCGGGGATCCTCCTACTTGTAGTAGGTGCGGCGATAGCCTGACAGTCCTCCATGTTCTTATCCGGTGCCCTGCACTAGAAACAGAGAGGAAAAAGTATTTCCCTTCTGCATATCGGGAAAATATACCACTTCACCCAGGATTTTTTCTTAGTGATGAACCGCTTTTTAAACTGCAAGTAGTCTTAGATTTTTTAGCCGAAACCGACATTCTGAAAATAATTTGGCCAGGAAATTTTAACACGTGATTACCAGCCCTTGTATTCGAGGGCCGTCTTGATGCCTTAGTGTAACTGTTGTTTCGTTTTCATATGTTTTTTATCAAAGCACAACTGCCATCGTCCATGTCCATAACTAATCAGTGTCATTATTTTACTAGCTATATATTTACGTCGTTTACAGCGAAAGTTTTTAGGCGCTTATACAGCCATGTCACACCTACCATAATAAATTCACTGTCCATGCCATTCAGAATAAATCCTTTAAGTTACCATTTGTCATGGCGCTCTTTGGCCATAACTGGCCCTTGCGCCATTAAAAAACCACATATCATCATCATCACCACCTGGCGACGAACAGTTAAGCAAACGGTAATATTATATTTCCAATTGTGCAATAAAAGATATGTCAACGCGCGATGATACCTGAAATGTTATAACACAATATTTAAATAATAGCTCACATTTATTGAGCAAGCAGAAACATTCTGCAGTTCCTCGATTAGTTCGTCATGTGATGACGCACACTTCAGAGGCGGCACCTTCCCGTCTATTGGTCGCGTCCTCCCCTTCTTCCACCTCCGCCTTGGGCGTGGCACATTTAGTGACGTAAGCGGCGAAGCGAACGGTTCGTATTCCGAACCGTTATAAGATTCGGCCCCAGGTGATGCTATGACGTCGTAGGAGAGGAAACGCAACATGGCTTGGTCACGTGGGTCACAATAATAGTGACGTAAAACTATGCTGCGTAGTCTGCTTGCGCATACGCGTGCTCTGCCAGCAGAGGTGAACAACTGGCGACTCGAAGTCCATGTCGCGATTATTATAATTATTGCGAAGAGCGACAACAACGGTAAGAAAATATTGCGGCTTGTGAGAGTCGGTGATTCATTCCGAAGCGCCGTCAGCTTTAGCTTTGAAGTGAACCGGGAAAGGCCTAGCGACGATATCGGCGCCGCCGAACGATCAGCGGCGGTGAGGCTGCCGTCGGTGCGCCATGTGAACGAGAGACCACTCCGAGCTGCCGAACTATGCGACTCGCAGATGACGCGTCAACTGCTCTCCGCTGCAGTGCTGTGCATGTCCCGCACCGCGGTTAGCCAGGATCAGCTCGGTTACAGTGTTCTAGAAGCCTGTAGCATAAAGAAAGGATCTTTAGAATGACAGAAAGTTGAGCTAGTTGGTAACGATTCATAATTCAAAGAAGGGGTAAGGCGTTCAGACACGGACACAAGAGGAGAGAAGTGGACAATACGAACGCAGCATATCCTGGTCCCTTTCGGAGCCAGCCGGATAGTGTTCTACTCAACGTGCCGCCCACGTTACCGGCACCATAGTTTCCTACAAAAATTACTAGAGGGAACTCTGGCGCTAGTGTTTACGGGAGCTGCAATGGGAGCGGTTGTACCAGCATGGGAATTATGGGAAGTACATGGATTTGCCTAACTTCGTCCTTTTGACTTCAAACGGCTGTGCAAGGTAATTTTCAACAGTGTATTGCGTAATAAATAATTAAATTAACATCATTAAACTTGTCCAACGACATGATTCGAACAGAGGAACTCTCGCGCAGAAGCCTGATATTGAAACCATTAAGCCACGGACGCATGTATCGACAAGCGAATCAAACTCCCTTATGAATTTATCGCGGGCATGCCAGTGCTGTGAAACGCTTGGCGTGTTTCGATTTGGCCGCCTGGACAAGTTCAATCGTTGCAATTAATAGCGGTTGTCCGTATTCCCGGCGTCTTCTGCACTTCGAAGAGCATAGATTGCGCTGAAATTTACGAGAATAAGATTGATACAGCGTAATATACAAAGCCACAAAAACGTCTGAATCCGCAAGCACGAAGATCAGACAAATCCATGTACTTCCCATCATTCCCATGGTGGTTAAAGTCCCTTGATAATTTTAAAGTAGCGACACTCTTTGAACTCTCCCGCCGCCGCGCGACCTCCTCGCCTCCTCCTCGCCCCTTGCGCGTTCCCCCGCGGCAACCAGTTTTGCCCCCGTTTTTCTGCACGACGATTGGTCTCCCTGCCGTTGCCCTTGGAAATGCGTGGATCTTGAGTTTTGCTTGTGTTTTTATTTTTCGTTCGCGCCATTTTCCTCCTGAGCACGGTTGGCTCGGCGCTTTAGTTCGGCGTAGCGAACGTTGTATGCTGTTTTTCCTGCTCTATGTGCTAGCGCTATGCCGGGCTGTTGCGCATATAACTGCAGCAAGAAGCCTGAAGATGGTTATGCCGTTTTTATGATACCACAAGGAAAGCGTGACGGCTTGCGCAGGAAGCAGTAGCTGCATGACATTGGCCGAAAGAACTTTGCTCCGACAAAAAACAGCGTTGTCTGCGAGCTGAGGCGTCTTATAGCTCGTTGCAAAGCATCCCATAATGCTGCACTTCTTTTTCATTCTTCTGACCTGCTCACCAGCGTTTTTGTTGCGGTTGTCCTCAGTATGCTTTCTATTCTGGGGCGGCTCCATCACCTCGCACGTCGCTAACTGTTGTTATTCAGTCGGAAGTGCAGCATTATGGATTCTGCTTTGCACCCTCAAAAAATTAGTGGCAAGTATACCCGTGGCATTGCAGGTGATGAGCGTTAGCTAGTCAACATTGAGTTTTTTTTTAAGTTTTAAGGCGAAAGCATTTAGATCTCTATGTTTCAAGGTCGCGTTGTAAACTGGAAGTATCACGTGACCCATGGAAGGCCAGAGGTGACCCAAAGCATGTCCACCCCCGTATAAGAGAATGATTACCCAAGTTAATGACTCATTAGTGATTGACATGAGGTGGATTAGGGAGGATTAAGGTTGGTTATAGCGTACTAAAGAAGAATAAGGTGGATTAGAGTGCATTAAGAAGGATTAAGATACATGAATAAAGATTAAGGTGTGTATAGGAGGATTAAGGCGGATTATAGTGGAATAAGGTGAAGGGTTGATGAAAGGGTATTAAGACCGATTAGGGTGGATTAGGGTGCATGAACAAGGACTAGGGAGGATGAAGGCGGATAAAGGAAGATTAAGGTGAATTAGGATTGATAAAGGATTAAGACCGATTAGGGTGGATTAAGGTGGATTAGGCACCATGGAGGTGAATTAGGTTTAATAGAGGTGGATTAGGGTGTATTAAGGTAGATTGGGACTATTAAGCAGGATTAAGGTGGATGAAGTAGGATTACGGCGAATTATGAGGGTTGATAAAGGAGGGTTAAGATCGTATAGGGTAGGCTAAGGTGCATTAGGGCGATGTAGGTTGATTAGGTTGTATTGAGGTGGATTGGGAGTATTAAGCTGGATTAAGGTAGATGAAGTAGCATTAAGGTGGATTAGGGTGGACTAAGGTGAATTAGGGTTCACTGAGTATTAAGACCGATTAGTCTACCATAATCCTCCTTAATGCACCGTAATCCTTCTTAATCCACGCATATCCTTCTTCATGCACTTTAATCGACCCTAATCCACCATAATCGTCCTTAATGCACCTCAACGCACCTTCATCCACCCTAATCCACCTTCATCGACCTTAATCCAACCTAGTGCTCCTTTATACACCTTCATTCACCCCAATGCACCTTCATCGACTTTATTCCACCTTAATCCTCCTTAATACACCCGAATTCATCTTAATCAAATCACTAATCAATCATTACTTTGCTAATCATTAATAATATCTTATACGCGGCTGCACATGCTTTGGTTCGCTTCCCGCCTTCCTTCGGTCACGTGATATTTTCTGTAGCTCACAACGGGACCTTGAAACAGAGGTCTAAGGCTTTCGTTTAATAAGCCACACACAAAGGGATGTGTCACAAGCAATACTAGATCAGACGCACGAAGTAAAGCATCTGATCACGTGGCAGAAAAATTGTCTGGAGTACAGAACTCGCCTCAAAGCCCCCTTCACATCGGTATACCCCGTTCATACGGCTTTACGAAAAAACCAACCTCCTCATAAACGTTGCCCCCATCATTACCGATGCTGTTATTATCATTTCTCAAAATTTTCAACCCCACTAGGGCGCGCAACTGGCCCAAAATAATGCGCCTCCATAGAATCCTGCGGCCCGTCCGAGGGAGCCCAGGAGGAAAAGCGCGCCGTGCGCATCCGGCGGGTGAGGAGAATCGAGGAGGAAAGCGCCGTGAGGAGGAGAGTGTCGCTACTTTCAAATTATCAAGGGGCTTTAATGGTGGTACGACTGCAGCGCCAGAGTTCCCTCTAGCAATTTTTGTAAGAAACTCTATGACCGGCACGGCAACTCGCCGCATGCCGTTTGCCGTTCGCGGGCCGCCGTGCGGCGTTCGTGTTGTCCACTTCTCTCCTCTTGTGTCCGTGTCTGCACGCCTTACTCCTTCTTTGCATTAAGAAATGATTTCTATATGCCTGTAGCTCGGTCATAGTGGAGGCTTTGCTCCGTTCAGCAGGTTCCGTAATCGGCATTTCATCGTTTCTCTTCATATGTCACGTTTTTGTGCTAGTGTGCTATGACGTCAATATTCTCGTTTCTCCTGCAGGACCTGAATAAAGTTGATTTCCTTCCTTCCTCTGCGCGGAGGAAGGAAACTCGATGCTGCGCTGTCACGTCATAATAGCCGCGCTAGCGATGGCTCTCAACCACGAGAAGGAGCTTTTAATGATGTTTGGAGCTGAATTAAAATTATTTTGAAATGTTTGCAGCGTCCAATACCTCGTTGTGGGTGTCCTCGCATACAGAAACAGCCTACAACAGGCTTATTATAGCCTCAAAATTTCATTTCTCCACCCCTTTAATTCACATCTGCTATTATGGGCCAGCAGGTCGTTCTATTTGTTCCCACTCAAAGGCGAATTGCAGTTACAACTTCCGCTTCTTCGCACGAGGAAAATGCTAGCAGGCTTCAAGTTTTCAGCAGAGTGCAGCTCGTGTGCGTACAAGCGGCAGCATTTGCTAACTCCGCGTCGAGCACATTTCGAGTAAATTAAAAAGGAAAGACAGATAGCGGGAGACAAATAACATGTTTATTTTATAAATCAAGTTTACGAAAGGCATCCCTATTTTATTGCCTTGAGCTCGGGCCGTCTCTTGGACACATGATCGTGAACAGCTGAAGCTTATTCTAGCTAGAGGTTGGAGCTGGCAATGTTTTGCCCGACTCTTATAGAAAAATGCTTCGGGTACAGCGAAGCGTGAACTAAAGTTCGCTATAAGAGCGAGGCACAGTAAATACCAATAACGTCATGAGTAAATCGGAGAATAAATCCTTCGGTTGGTAACAATAGGTGGTGTCCAAGTCCAAGTCTCAGTGGCACCTGTCACTAGAATTCTTTACGCAGGTCTTGGGCTCTATTCTCGACACGCATGGCGGCTGCCATGGAGGAAGGAAACTGAGGAGAGGCCCTACCCCCTTCGCGCGCTAGGAGAAAAGTGTGGAGGAAATGACGTAATAGGTTCTCCTTTGTTTTGCTGTTTCTTTTATCTCTTTGCAGTAGCGGCCCCGCCTTTCGGGCCACAATGGCGGCTTTGTTATTGTCCTGTGCGCTCACACGTGTTGCTCCGTAGGTTTCGTACCGTGGCAAAGGCGCCGTGCGGGCAGGTTTGCGTTGGTCTCCGTGTTTTGTTGCGCTGCGTTATCTGGACCGTGCTCTACCGGATGTTGCTGTGGCCAGGTGGGACAGGAGGAACTAAAGTTCGTGAAATGAACGCGCACGCAACGCTGTACGCAATGTACCGCACCACGGCAATGGCAACGGACGAAGGAATATCCGCGGGAAATATTGCCCTCTTTGGCGGAATCATGCTAACGTGCTAACGATTGTCTAGTATTGCTGCGGAGCGCGCGGGTCCGAGCAGCACGGTTGCCCGCAGCGCGGCGTGGTTTCGCGAGAAATGTAAACAACAGAGGAGAGCTGGCCCGATAGGCGGAGCAACGCCACGAGCAACGCCAACTTCCGGCTTCACTTTCGCTTCACAAAGAGTGACGTCAGGGCCTCTCCTCAGTTTCCTTCCTCCGTGGCGGCTGCATCACCGTTGATCTATAAACGGTGGGCTGCACAGCCGCCATTATCCGCCATGTTGACTCTCTGATTGGCTGTGGAGAGCTAACGGGCCTTGAAATGTGTGTCGGGAAACGGAAGTTTTGCGAAATGCAATTTTGCGTTTTCATCAAGATAACGAAACGTGACGTGGAGCTGCAAATTTTATCAACTAATACATTTTTTTGGTCCTTGGCAGCTATATTGCGACGTTAGTACCTCAAAAAGAAAGTGAGCGGTAGCGTACAGAAGCCAGTGCAATGCATCTGCAATTTCGCGAATATGTGGTGGCGATCTAAGGTAGCCGCCATGCCAGCTTGCTGATTGGCTGAAGGAATCTCCCGTGAGGAGCGTCACAGGAAGGGCTGTTTCGTAAGCGTCATTTTGACGATGCGTGACGTTGTGCTGGGCCGCCATTGCTGAGATTTTCTGCCATAATTTATGGTGCGACGAGCCGCGCGAATTATGCAAATGAGCAGCCATATGCAATGCCAGCCCAGAGGTATGCGTATCGCCACATTTTCCCCGTCGTTTGGCGCCATAAAAATCTTTTGTTCATAACGCGTGCTCATAGTATTTGCATCGATCTCGGGTGGTGTTGGCATTTGTGTTCGGGGCCATCTTCTTTTAAAAGAACGCGTTCATACGAAATAATATTGATTGAACATAGCAAACTTTCGGCAATGTTGTCCACTTTTCACTGCTGCATTTCTATTGTTATCAAGATTAATGCCTATTCGCACTATCAAAAGTTATGACAACTGCGTCTTTCTAATTTATAAGAAGAAATCTACGCAAGGCGGCGCCTTGAAGATTCCTCCCGCGGTGCGAGTAACCAGCGAAGTGAACAAGAGATGGCAGCGCCGGCGCTTGCGTCGCGCTAGTGGATATCTCTGGCGCGCGCAACGCTGTCGGTTATATTCGGCCATTTCTCAGCCAGCCGAGTCGGGCTGAGTCGCTTGCGTTTCACGAGATAGCGATAACGTGGCCTAGAACGCGCGCGCATCACCACTGGTAGGTCGCGTATGTTGTCTCAAGGTAGAAAACAAGCGCGTTGGCGCCAACATACGATGATTCATTCCATTTGCCGGCGACACGCATCTTACCTAATGAAGCAGACGACGGCTTGTAGGCAGCAGATGAAGGAAGCGAGACGCGTTTTCAACGGAATAATCATGCGCTTTGAGCTAGCTGCTTTATTTTTACAGCGCAGCAAAACTGTTTTGCTTTACCGAGAATCTTACGTTCAGCGCCTTCATTTCAGTTTCTTAGGCAAAACGTCAAGTTGGCGTCACGTTACAAAAGCAAAATGGGGCACGGAGGAAGGAAACTCAGGAGAGGCCCTGACGTCACTCTTTGTGAAGCTAAAGTGAAGCCGAAAGTTGGCGTTGCTCATGGCGTTGCTCCGCCTATCGGGCCAGCTCTCCTCTCCAGTTTACATTTCTCGCGAAACCACGCCGCGCTGCGCGCAACCGTGGTGCTCGGACGCGCGCGTTCCGCAGCAATACTAAGCAGTCGTTAGCACGTTAGCATGATTCAGCCAAAGAGGGCAATATTTCCCGCGGATATTCCTTTGTCCGTTGCCATTGCCGTGGTGCGTTGCGTGCGCGTTCATTTCACGAACTTTAGTCCCTCGTGTCCCACCTGGCCACGGCAAAATCCGGGAGAGCATAGTCCAGCTAACGCAGCGCAACAAAACAAGGAGACCAACGCGAACCTGCCCGCACGGCGCCTTTGCCACGGTACGAAACTTACGGAGCAACACGAGTTAGCGCACAGAACCAAAACAAAGCCGCCATTGTGGCCCAAAAAGCGTGGCCACGACGGCAAAAAAAAAAAAACTTCAGCAAGAAAGAGGAGAACCGACTACGTCATTTCCTCCACACTTCTCTCCTAGCGCGCGGAGGGGGTAGGGCCTCTCCTCAGTTTCCTTCCTCCATGAAAATGAGGCCATCGGCGCCATTTTATTCGCGTCGCGTCAAGGTCATAGAGTTTCGTACAAAAATTACTAGAGGGAACTCTGGCGCTAGTGTCTACGGGAGCTGCAATGGGAGCGCTTGTCCCAGCATGGGAATTATGGGAAGTACATGGATTTGCCTAAACTTCGTCTTTTTGGCTTCAAACGGCTTTGTGACTTTGTAAATTCGTCATTTTCAACAGTGTATTGCGTAATAAATAAGTAATAAACATCATTATATTGCCCGACGGCAGGATTCGAACACAGGGATTCTAGCACAGAAGCTTGATATTGAAACCATTAATCCACGGAGGCATGCATCGACAAGCGAATGAAACGCCCTTATGAATTTATCGCGGGCATGCCAGTGCCTAGAGACGCTTGGCGCGTTTCGACTTGGCCACCTGGACAAGCTCAATCGTTGCAGTTAATAGCAATTGTACGCGTTCCCGGCGTCTTCTGCACTTCGAAGAATATAGATTGCGCTGAAATATACGAAAATAAGATTTATATAGCGTAATATACAAAGCCACAAGAACGTTTGAATCCACAAGCACGAAGATCAGACAAATCCATGTACTTCCCATCATTCCCCTGGTAGGACAACGACTGCAGCGCCAGAGTTCCCTCTAGTAATTTTTGTAAGAAACTCTATGGTCAAGGTCACGTATCGAAGAAAATGGCGGAATGTCCAGGAACGTTCTGGCTAGTGTGCCGTCCACCCGCTCTATTCAATGGAGGAGCGTGCCGCCGCTAGGGTGGCTAGAAGGGGCACCCTACCGCCGCCTGCAATGAATGCCCACGGTGGCCGGCAGAGGCCGCTGCCATACGGGTGGGTGCAGACTGCGGGTGTCGTGTGCTTCGCACATCAGTTTCGCAGCGATTGCGTCGGTTTCCATGTTTGCGTTCTCAGTGTTACTACAGTGTTTCGTGTTTGTTCTTGGTGTTGCCAAGAGAGAGTTTGTGGCTGCTGTGTTCCTGTGCCTGTCATTACAAGAACTATATGGCGGCGGTGAAAAAATGCCGAAGCTAAAGAGACAGTGCAAGGAGAGGACCTGCTTTGTGCCGTTGTGTAAAAGCGGTTACCGCTCGAACACAGAGCGTGTATCCTTGTTCACTGCACCATCCGATGCGAAGCGGCTAGCAGAATGTGCAAGAAGGATCAGGAGAACGGACAGAAGACTGACACCAACTGCTGTGGTTTGCAAAAAACATTTCGAAAGCAGTTTAATCGAGCGCGCGTTCTCTGTCACCGTGAACGGCGTTGTCCACGAGATTCCCCGCGATAAACCGCCCCTGAAACCCGACGCCGTACCCACGATATTTGCTGAGTATCCTAAGGACCTTGTGCCTAAAATGCCAGAAAAAAGAAAAACAAGAAATCTGTGCGAGAAAGATCTAAAGCTTCCATCAAAGCGGCGCAAGCGCGGCGAGTCAGTTGCCTCAGCCATTGAGGGAGCGGGAACGGAGAGTCTCGAAGGTGTCCACCAGAATGCTGCTGTACCTGAAGAGTGCATCCCACGCAGTAGCTTTGAAGCAGCAAGCGCGCAAAATGGTGGAGCTCAGTGCCTGCAAAACACTACTTAAAGTCGCCACCCGTTCAGCGACCTCTCTATTCCTGTCGCGTGGATGAAAGTGCCATCTCTGCCAGCAGAATCAGTAGCTTACGCTTATTGTGAAGCCGAAATAAATGACTTCGCCACCCTTTTCATTGAGAAAATGGTATTGTTCGAAAAGCCTTTGCCTGAGCGACAGTCAGTAGTTGCCACGGTTTACTTGAGAGGAACAGAGAAATCAAAACAAGTCCTCACAACTCGTGATGAGGCCGAATCCCTGATCAAGTACGTTTCCTTGACAGTTCTTTGTGGTGGATGCGGCTTAAAGCCTGCTTCAAAGAAGCACACTTCCTACAGAGACATGTAGATTGCGGAAAAATGCTTGTTCTCTACGAAGTCTGAGGGGGAGTCCTGCGTTTTCTGCAAGTACCAAAGAGTTCTAGCTCAAAACCAAGCCTGCAGGAGAAAGAAAAGGAAAAAGGCAAGCGCAGGGAAGCATGGCGAAAAGAAACACTGTAAGAACATTTCTCAAAATTTGTCGAGAACCAAGAAACAATTCGCAACTGCAAAAACAGCCGCGCTGTTCGCGCGGCTGAGTGCATACGCTGTTCGCGCACCTTATCTTTGCGACGGGTGCATAGGGCGAGCCGAGATGGTTTGTGGCTACATAAACGCTCTCCTTGAGTTGGAGGTCGTGTAACCTCAATTTCCGGAACGGCGGTGAAGCGAGAGGCATTTCCTCCTCGCTGCATGTGCTCTCCACCAGAGTTCCTGTTCATCGAGTGCTGTCCGTCAATAAGTGCCGGTGCGCACGCGACACCGTACTTGTAAATTTAATTAGCGAATCTTTACTGGAACCTATACGACTGATAAAACTACGAACCTTTTAATACTTCGTGTGGTTTAATGCTTTGTCATCGCTATAAATTCCTCGCCTTTCATGTGAAACTATATTTACATTGTTTTACTAACGACTGATATGTTCCAACCTTTGTTGAGATGTCAAAGTAAAACTGGATGTTCCTCCTGTGCTTCTTTTTTACAATTAAGGTCACATTGAAGGCTTTGTCGACCTCGGGGATCATACACCTGCTGACCAGAAGAATGTACTGGCAGACCATGGCATGGTAGTGCTGTTTCAGCCATTTACTGGTTAGCTGATATCTTCTTCTTTTTTGCTTCGCAACCATATAATATGTAAGGCGTATGCTCTCAGAAAATACTTATACCTTTATGCAGGAAACTGGAAAAATTCTTGGCGTTTTTGCGTCCAAAGGCAATGTGAAATCCGCGACACTGGCGAAAATGATTGTGGAAACAGCCATCCTTGCGTAAAAAACTGGTCTCTTTGTGGACTGTATAACATGCGACGGCACCAGCTGGAATAGGAGCATGTGGCGGCTGTTTGGAATACACGGTGAGACATCTTATTTGGGTGCAATATGCTAAGTTGTTCTTGCTTTACGATTTTTTAACTTGTGAATTAATCGCCAACCGTGGTGGAGGAGTGGCTTTGTTGTAGAGCGCGCTGCAAAGCCCGAGGGTGCGGGATCAAATCATTGCTGCAGCGGCCGCATTTCGAGTGGGGCGAAATGCAAAAACGCCCATGTACCGCGCATTGGGTGGACGTTAAAGCACCCCAGGTGGTGAAAATTAATCCGTAGTCCAGTCACCCACCACGGTGTGCCTCATAATCTTATTGTGGTTTTGGCATGTAAAACCACACAATTTAATTGTTGTTTTTGAAATTAGGTAATGACTGCTTCTCCTTGACCTGTTTTCTTTATTTTTTTACAAGGTTCTGCAAGCCACGTTCGGAGCAGCACCAAACACCCAGTCGATCCGAAGAGGCAGCTGTTCTTTGTGTCCGATTTTCCGTATAATGAAGAACGTAAGAAATGGATTTGTTGCAAAAGGGTACCTGACACCAACTGGACATGTCCACAATGGTATTGTTCAAGCAGCTTTCGAAGCAGATCAGGAAAGTGTTACACTGAAGGTGATGCCGAGCATTACAAATGCACACATTAAGCCGAACTGTTTCGAAAAAGTGAAGGTGGACATCGCGTTTCAGCTCTTCAGCGATCCGGTCATCAAAGGACTATTTGTGTACAGGGAGCGCATTGAGTCTTCGTATAAGACTGTGCAGCCGACTGTAGATTTTGTGAAAGAAATGAATCGCCTGATTCATGTCATGACATCACGGACAAGCGGAAAGGCGCTCACGCCTGGAAGTCCAAGCATGCGCTTTTTGAAAGGGTTTCTTGAATACTTGCGAGAGTGGGAGCAGCATGCAAAAGCGGCTGGTGGTAGTTTTCTTACACAAAGCACAGCTTCTGGACTAAGGGTTACCATCACAAGTATCCGTAATCTTGAAAGGATGTAGGTTAGGGCATGTTGGTATTCCATAACTGAGGTTTTTTTTAGCGCACGAACAGGAACGAGAGACAGAGGCAAGACGCTGAGGCAAGACGCTGAGGCAAGACGACAGAGGCATAGCGCTGTGTCCGCGTCTTGCCTCTGTCCCTCGTTCCTGTTCGTGCGCTAAAAAACCTCAGTTATCCTTAATCTGTTGTCCTACCTGTCATCTACCGTGGGCTTCAAATATCTTTTAACGTCCCGCTTAAGCCAAGATAAGCTAGAAAACCTTTTTGGAATAATTAGACAATCATCAGGGTGCAACGACCATCCAACAGTTTCGCAGTTTCTCGTGACTGTCAACTTACTGGCATTTTATAATCTAGCCAAACCACCCAGAGGAGGAAACTGCCCACGAGACGTGGTCAGAGCACTGCTGAATCCAAATGAGTTGTGTGCAACAACAGGCAGGCTATTAAAGTTTTGCATCCATCCATCCAACAACAGGCAGGAGCCTACTGGACAGGATAGACGGCCATCTTGACCGCGGAAGTGTCAATGAAGCTGAGGATGTCATTCAATCTCTTGCGTCCAGCGGTGAGCATGAAGCTTACACAGAAAAAGGAGCAATAGTGCTTTGATATACTATACTGCAGGTTATGTTGCACGAAAAATCATTACCAAAAATCATTGTCCCCAGTGTGCAGGCTGCCTTTGCGTAAGTAAAGCTGAAGCTAGTGCCGACGCTGCTTCATATTTCACTACTTATTTTGACAATGGAGGCCTTGTCTATCCTAGTGAGACCTTGTCAACAGCTGTGAAGGCCATGGAAGATGCTTTTACTGTGTTCTTCAGTAAAAACAAGTCGCATGTAGCGAGTGTAGCTGATTTCTGAAGTCATCTACATACACTGGCCTTTCCACTACTAGGGTGCCCAGAGCACGAAAAAGCAACTTTGACCGCAGTTGTAAAGTTCTATGTTCTTATGAGGTTTCGGTTTTATGCAAAAAGCATCAACAAAGAGAGGGAATCGCAAAGAGAACGGCAGAAGCTCCTTAAACTGCGTCACTGCCACTAGATTTGTCTTCATGTATGTGTACATTATCTCATCTAGTGCAGTCTTGTGCCTCTGTTTGACTGTAGTTCCGCTTGAGTAAAATCTTTGTTATGCTTAAATAAAAGCTCTGTTTCCTATTTTTGTTCAAGTATATCAGACACAGAAAGAAAACTGCACGTGTTTACCAGGTATAAAAAAATTATATAGTACACGGAACACCAGCAGTCCATTTTACAGGCTAACTTACTTACTATCATACCATCGGGACCGAATGGGCATTATGAGCCAGGGGGTGGGTACATTTTTTACAAACAATCAAAAACATTCAAACATATCAGGACAACAATAAGAAACAGGCAGAAACAACAGCAAATAAAAAGAAAAAGAAAGAACAGCGAAATTCGAGTCATTTCGAAAGGTGATCGGTTACAGCGGTCTTGAATGGTTATGCATTAAGTAATCAGCTGCCCACATTTGAACTGTGCTGCTGCTACAGCTTAATAAAAACAAAAAGCGCAGCAGCCCGCTTGCCGATGCTGTGGAAACACGGCGGGCTACGAAGCCAGCACCCACATGTACTGCAGCGCTCCTAGCGGCAGCCGCTGGCACTCATTGCATCCGGTGCCACCCGGGAGGCCGCGGACGGCACACTAGCCAGTACATGCTAGAATCAGGCCCACGGCGCGCCACTGGTGGCGGCCTTGCGCAGAACACACGGGAGAGGAGCCTGGCGCGCGCCGTAGTTTGCTGTGTCGTTGATCGTGCTTCTGTCTTATTCACGTTTTAAGAGCAAGATAGGCAGCACCACTCGCACGTGTGGGGTGGCCAAAGCTTCAGGCAATGTCGAAGAAGAATTGTTGCAGGGTGGGGGGCTCAAATACCGGTGAAAACGTGCCGGCGATACGGTTTTAATCATTCCCGGCAAAGCCTCATCAGCGGGAGCAACGGTAGCAAAAATGGATCGTCGCTTCGAAGGGAAATTTCTTGTTCTCATCCTTTCCTTTGTCTCGTCGGTGTTTTTTTCCACTCGATCATAGACGCGTGAGCTACGAAATTCGTCTGCAGTGCAGCATGAGATTTAAAGGCATTTCGCTAAAGTTCGGAATGCTGTTTGCCGCTTATATTGTTTTCCGCTTCTTTACCGCGTTGCGCTAACTAGGCAGCACGACTGCACGAGCGCATTGCGTTGTATGTTAAAGCTACTGAAGTTTGCAAGAACTGAAATTGTTGGTTTCATGTGGCGCGGTAAATCCTCGCGCCAGCTGTCGTGCACTTCATGTTTTTACATCTATTTTATGCGTGGCTTTGCACATGTTTAACTGCTGCTAGTTTCTCCATGCATAACTCTTGTCGATTCTTTTGAGCTGCGAAGTTTTCACCCTGCCTTGTTTGTAAAGGGCATAAATCACGCTGTGTCTTATCGGAATGATACCAAGGAAGTGCTTCTTTACCAGCTTTATTCTTTTCGCCCGAGGGCATCTTAGATATTGTTTGCGTTTTTTGGAAATGTGTTTAGAAAATAGGTAGTTCAGGGCGAGAATTGCTAATAGCTGCTGCATATGGTATTTTTGTTCCATTTCTCGCTGAAAAGTTCGCGTCCCGTTTGGGAAGTCATCACACCTCGATGCTGCCTGAGCAAACTTAACACGCCGAGTGATTTGTTTGTTTCACAACGTAGTCCCTTCTTGCATGTGAGTTTTGTACTCAACTGAATTCTTTCTTATACTTACGCTGCAGACGACTAAACCGGGCCTTGCCGCCAGCGCTCATTTACTTTGACTGGCGCTGCTCTGCCTTTAAGTATATCATGTGGCACCTCTCTCTAGTAATATAAAAAGTACTGAAAAGTTAGTCAGTCTTTAGCTTTGTACGTTTCCAAGCAGCTCCTTTGGGGAATATAAAATTGCACAAACTGCAGCAGGAACGGTAGTTCATCGGCGTATGCAGCAGAATTGCATCGGTGGTACAGCACTAACACGCGCTGTTATTAACCCGTGTGTTTGGTGACTTCATTGGCTAGTGTACGCGTTTCCATCAATAAATTGGCAATTACTCTTCTTGAGGCGACTTCGACTGCACTTATTGGGCGATGTCACATGTATTCATCGGCAGAAAAATCACAACGGCATATGCAGAGATTGCACCGTGCGGATTTGTTTCATATAAGTCTGCACTTACGACGGGTGCTTATTATTCAGGTACAGAAGCAGCATTGCGGCAAGGGTGGAATAAAAAAAACCATCGAGAGATCGCATCACTCAACAAAATTTATCGGCTAGTGAACATGAGCTCCACGTCATGTAAATGGGGTTCATGGCGTTTGTCTGCGGGAAACACCTTGCACATATGTGGACCATGTTGTCCCAAACACCGGTAACATCGTGTTCATACCCGCTCGCACAGAGGTCAGCATCTTCCCTACAGCTGTCACCGCGGAAGAAGCAGCCTGGCACCCGAACAAAGGAGAAATCGCAGCCGCGAACTTCAGCCATCCTTGCTGCAAAGGGTTGTCGTCTGCTACTGCTCCCGCGTGTACTGTTGGAAGCGTCCGCTAGGTGGCTTTCAGTGGCGCCTCTATAGGCGGTGCACGAGGCGTATAGAGGCTAGAAAGGTTCTAACGTTCTAGCCTCTATAATAGCGCCCCTTTAGAGGGAACTCTGGCGCTAGTATCTACGGGAGCTGCAATGGGAGCGGTTGTCCCAGCATGGGAATGATGGGAAGTACATGGATTTGCCTAAACTTCGTCCTTTTGGCTTCAAACGGCTTTGTGACTTTGTAAACTCTTCATTTTCAAGTGTATTGCGTAATAAATAAATAAATAAACATTATTAAAATTGTCCGACGGCAGCATTCGAACACAGGGACTGTAGCACAGAAGCCTGATATTGAAAACATTAAGCCACGGACGCATGTATCGACAAGCGAATGAAACGCCCTTATGAATATATCGCAGGCATGCCAGTGCCTTAAGACACTTGGCGCGTTTCGATTTGGCCACCTGGACAAGCTCAATCGTTGCAATTAATAGCAATTGTACACGTTCCCGGCGTCTTCTGCACTTCTAAGAATATAGATTGCGCTGAAATATACGACAATAAGATTTATATAGCGCAATATACAAAGCCACAAGAACGTTAGAATCCACAAGCACGAAGATCAGACAAATTCATGTACATACCATCATTCCCATTCTAGTGTAATGTCCTAGTGACGCGACCGGGAAGGAGCGCGCGTGCCCCTTTCCGTTGACGCCACCAGGTGTCGCCACTGCGACCTTTTCTAGCAGACCTGCTGCTCTCATAATGGTTACTTTTGAAGCGGTCCGCGTTTCTAAGCGTTTCTTACGGACATGATTCTTTCATTATGACAGACAAGGATTGTATTTAACAAAGTATTGTGTAAAGGAAGTTTTTAAAGGCCACGTCGATAGTGTAGCATTGACAACTTCGTCTGCTAGCGAAGTCCGGCGCTTTGATTACGCTCGTGGCATCGCCTGTGCCAGCTGGAAATTCACCGAGCTTATTTTTGCTCATCTACTGCTTGAAAGCCGGTATATCTGAGCCTGTTTCGCTTCTATGCAGCTATATTTACTCCATTTAGGTCGCGTGCTTATCACGAATGACACGAAAGTGCGTAGCGACTTCGGCGTTGCGCTGGTGAGCACGGTCTCGTTGGCTGCATTTTCATGGTGGCAAAATGCAAAAATATCCGTGTTGTTGCCGGTTATAAAACCCCACGAATTGAACAGTAAACGAATTAAACAGTAACGGACATTTTACCCAAACATGCAATACAAAAGAAAGAATTTCAAATATACATGACCATAAATCCAACGATAGAAACAACAACAAAACAACTTCGAAATACACATGACTATTAATAAAACAAGAAAGGTATCGGAACAGCGGAATACTTGAAGTAATAAGGGTGAAGGAAAAAGAGAAAAAAAAAGAAAAGAAAAAAAGAAGTGAATGTTAAATATTTTCTGTTAGAAGAAAATTCTTCAGATGGTTTTTTAAATACGGATGTTGAACGCGAAGTTTTGAGGCAAAGTGGTATGGAATTCCAAAATGAAAAGGCAGCAAAATGAACTGATTGTTTGCCATAGTTGGTGCGCACCTGAGGTAAAATTAGATTATTGTGCAAAACAAATCTAGTGACATTAGTGTTTATCAGGCATGCTTTAGGAATTATACATGCAGGAACTTCATTATTCAATAACTTAAAAATAAATATACCCAGATTAAATAACACAGTTTCTTTGACAGACAATGTTATTACGGTGTAGCAATGGGAGAGCGCTAGTATTATAGGGACTAGAGGTGACTATTCTAATTGCTTGGTTTTGCAAAGTTTGAAGTGAACTGAGGTGAGTATTATATGTATTTCCCCAACATATTAACGAGTAGTTAATGTGTGAGTGTATGAAAGCGTAATATAGCGACGCAAGTGTAGAACAGTTAAAGAATTGGCGGGCTTTAATCAGTAACCGAATGCCGTAAGCAACTTTCTTTTTTTAATATTCGAGACATGATAATGAAACTTGAGGTTAGAGTCTAGTTCTACCCCTAAGAATGCCCCGCAGGGGCGTCTGCGTCAGCAGGCGTTTGGTGTGTTGCGACACCACGTACCCGAGCACACGAGGGTTGGACCCTCCCGCGTGTAGCCGTGCGCGGCTTAGCCGTGTCCGGGGAAAGGGGGATCCTGGGGGTTGAGCCGATGCCGGGTGTTTGGACCTTTAAGGCCCCCCGGCGGAGGCAACACACCTCTTTGGCCTCTGCTTCACGTAGACGGCACCCCCGGACTGACCCACCCGGGGGAAATCGGTAGTTGCCTTTTCCTGTCTCTCTCTCCCTACAACCTTCGTCTTTCCCTTACTTTCCACCTTTCCTGTCTTCTTCTGGCTTCTTTTCATTCCGATTTTTCCAGGCAGCAAGGGTTAACCTTGTGTGAATAGCCAACCTTGGTTATTTCATATTTGGTTATAGTGGTAATGTACAGCTGGCGTTTGCAGGCAGTGTTTCACAGGTCCTGCAGCGTCCCCTTGTAGGACTCCATGGTGGGTGGCTGGCGTTACTGCCGAAATATCACATATATTTATGGATAGCTCCTTTCCTCAACTCCCTGATCGCCCTCAGAAAAGAGGGCGCACCGATGAAGTCTTTCAGTTTTTCGGACGCCAAGTCCACAACTTCCCACGTTTCCATGTAGTTCACTCGGAAACACCAGGCAAACCAGTACGCACCATTTCACCTTTCATTGTATCAAAGACCCTGACTGATGTTTTTGGAGCCGGTTATAAGGCGACCAGGATGGCAAGCGGTGATCTCCTCCTGGAGCTCCGCGATAAGAAGCAATACGAGAAACTGCCTAAGCTAGTGTCATTTGGGGATCACCAACTAACAGTAACCCCGCACCGTACTATGAACACCACCCGCGGCGTTGTGTCGGACGATGACTTGCTCGAGCTCACTGAGGCTGAACTCTTGGAGGGCTTCAGTGAACAGAATGTAATCAATGTCAAAAGAATTAAGATGAGGCGAGATGGCAAAGAAATCCAAACCAAGCACTTGATAATCACCTTCGGATCAAGTGTCCTGCCCGAATCAATCGAGGCAGGGTATATCAAGCTCCGTGTTAGGCCATATGTGCCAAATCCGCTCAGATGTTTCAAATGCCAACGTTTCGGCCACAGTTCGCAGAGCTGCCGAGGCCGTCAAACCTGTGCAAAGTGCAGTGCCCATGAACATACTTCTGAAGCTTGCAAGAACACTCTCTATTGTGTAAATTGTGAAGGGGAGCACGCCGCGTACTCGCGTGCGTGCCCATCCTGGAAAAAAGAAAAGGAAATTGTAGCAGTTAAAGTAAAGGAAAATATAAGTTTCAAGGAGGCACGCAGGCGGGTATCGTACCTGCCCAAGAAAACCTTTGCCGAAGTGGCGCGTCAGGGGGCAGCGCCACAACGGCCTCCGGCAACTGTCCGACCCACAGGCAGTGAGTCGGCGGTTACGCCATCTGCCCCCGCGGCGGTTGCAGTTAGCGCTGCTCCGTCGACCCAGAATGAGGGACCATCGACCCCGAAGGTGGCCGCCGCCGAGGCTGTCCCAACCTCCCCGGCCCCTTCCAGCGCTGGCAACAGCCGGCGCAGCCAAATCCCGCAGGGTGCCCCATCGACCTCTGGGCTGGTGGGCGCAGGGGTCTTGCCCTCCAAGGCAGGACTCTCTCTTGTAATTTCTCGCTCGCAAGAGCACGTGTCTGGCGCCTCACAAGAGGCAATGGACACAACACCTATCCTCAAGGCGCACCAAGCGCCTAAGGAGCGGCGAGGCTCCCTCGAACGCTTCAAAAAGGGCAGAACTCCCGTTACAGGGCCTCGAAAGAGCTCTGTAACCTAAGACATCACCACCGTTTCCGTAAACACATCACCAAATTTTTCTTTAATATGGATACACAAATCATTCAATGGAATGTCAGAGGTCTTCTTAGGAATCTCGATGATCTACAAGAACTCTTCTACCAACACAATCCAAAAGTGCTGTGTTTACAGGAAACACACTTAAAATCCAAACACACAAACTTTCTCCGACAGTACATAACTTTTCGTAAAGATCGCGATGATGCTGTCGCATCATCGGGCGGTGTCGCCATTGTTATCCATAAGAGCATTGCGTGTCAACTTTTCCCGCTACAAACGCCTCTCGAAGCAGTGGCGGTTCGAGCTGTCCTCCTAAACAAACTCATCACCATTAGCTCTCTTTACATACCCCCACATCACAAATTAACGAAACAAGAATTTCAATCCTATATAGATCAATTGCCAGAACCTTATGTTGTTCTCGGCGATTTCAATGCGCACAGCTCCCTGTGGGGCGACTCTCGTACAGACGCGCGAGGTCGTCTCGTTGAACAGTTCCTTTTCTCTTCTGGTGCTTGTCTTCTGAATAAGAAGGAAGCGACATACTATTCTCTCGCAAACAAAACATTTTCTTCAATAGATCTTAGCCTCGTCTCCCCGTCACTACTGTCTGAACTTGAATGGGAAGTAAACGACAATCCTTACGGAAGCGACCACTTCCCTATACTACTAAGAACATATAAAGAACACGAATGTCTACCACAGGCTCCCAGGTGGAAAATCGATACAGCCGACTGGGAGAAATTCCGAACTCTCACCAGGATCTCATGGGATGACATGTCCTCTTTAGAAATTGATGCTGCCGTTCAGTATTTTACAGCCTTCATTATAGATGCCGCGTCTAAATGCATATCTGAAGTAAGTGGTTTCGCATGCAAACGGCGCGTCCCGTGGTGGAACGACGAGTGTAGGACCGCCCGTAAGAAACAAAACAAAGCGTGGGGGTTGCTACGCACCTCTCCCACTGCGGAGAATCTTATTAACTTTAAAAAAGCAAAATCTGAAGGAAGGAGAACGCGCCGACAGGCCAGAAGAGAGAGCTGGCAGAAGTTTTTATCGGGTATCAACTCTTATACTGAGGAGGGGAAAGTCTGGAACAGGGTTAACAGGATAAAAGGACGACAACCTTATTCACTTCCTCTAGTAAATACACAGGGCGGTACACTGAAAGATCAGGCCGACTCACTTGGGGAGCACTTTGAGAGTGTATCAAGCTCAAAACATTATTCACAATCCTTCCTAAAATATAAACAAATAGAAGAATGCAAGCCACTCGTCAATAAATGCCGACAGAATGAACCGTACAATTGCCCTTTTAGTGCTGCTGAGTTGAAAGCTGCCTTGAGCGCATGCAAGAGCTCTGCACCGGGATCCGATAGAATCATGTATGAAATGCTCAAAAACTTACACAATGACACGCAAGTAACACTACTTACACTTTTCAACACTATCTGGGACGCAGGGTACCTTCCAACGGCATGGAAAGAAGCCATTGTGGTCCCTGTTTTGAAAGAAGGGAAAGACCCTTCTTCAGTGGCAAGTTACCGCCCGATAGCCCTCACAAGCTGCATGTGTAAGGTATTTGAAAAAATGATAAATCGGCGACTCATCCATTTTCTTGAACAAAACAAAATGCTTGATCCCTTTCAGTGTGGCTTCCGAGAAGGGCGCTGCACAACCGACCATCTTGTACGTATTGAAGGACATATTCGTGACGCGCTTGTACACAAACAGTTCTTCGTATCGATATTCCTCGATATGGAGAAGGCGTACGATACGACCTGGCGCTACGGAATCTTGAGAGATTTGTCAGAAATGGGCATTCATGGTAATATGTTAAACGTAATAAAAAGCTACTTGTCCAGTCGTACCTTCCGGGTGAAAGTCGGCAATGTGCTGTCACGTCCTTTTACACAAGAAACTGGTGTACCCCAGGGAGGCGTGCTCAGTTGCACACTTTTTATTGTTAAAATGACAACGCTTCGTGCTTCCTTACCACCAGCCATCTTGTATTCCGTCTATGTGGACGACATTCAAATAGGCTTCAAATCCTGTAACCTCGCAGTATGCGAGAGACAGGTACAGCATGGCTTGAACAAGGTGTCAGGGTGGGCAGAGAAAAATGGTTTTAAAATCAATCCTCAAAAAAGTTCTTGTGTGCTGTTTACAAGGAAGAGAGGCCTAGTTCCGGATCCTTGCTTACAAATGTGTGGACAACAGATTCCTGTAAACAAAGAGCACAAATTTCTAGGTATTATACTCGACAATAGACTCACTTTCGTCCCACACATTAAACAACTCAAAGAAAAGTGTCTGAAAACAATGAACCTAATGAAACTTCTATCCCAGACTACGTGGGGTAGTGACAGGAAGTGCCTAATGAATCTGTATAAGAGCCTCATCCGGTCACGATTAGATTATGGTGCCGTGGTATATAACTCTGCCGCCCCAAGCGCGCTAAAGATGCTAGACCCGGTTCACCATCTAGGCATCCGTTTAGCCACGGGCGCTTTCAGAACAAGCCCAATTGAAAGCTTATATGCCGAATCGAATGAATGGTCTCTCCACCTACAGAGATCATACAACAGCTTTACATATTTCCTTAAAGTACGCTCTAATCCTGAACATCCATGTTTTGATACCATTACCGATATGACGTGCGCTACACTTTTCAGCAACCGTCCCTCCATAAGACAGCCTTTTTCGCTGCGTGTGAAGGAGCTTAGCAATGAAATGCATGTCCCACTCCTCGAGCATCGCCTAATGCACACAATCAAGCTCTTACCTCCCTGGGAGTGGCAGGTGATACAATGTGACATATCCTTTATAAAAGTCACAAAGCACGCTCCTGAGGCTGAAATCAGAATGCATTTCCTAGAACTACAGCACAAGCACTCCTGTGCAGATTTCTACACAGACGCTTCGAAGTCAAATGCCGGGATATCCTATGCAGCAGTCGGCCCATCCTTCTCGCAATCCGACGTACTGCATCCCGAAACAAGCATCTTTACGGCCGAGGCCTACGCATTACTCTCTGCCGTGAAACATATAAGAAGATCAAAACTTACAAAAGCAGCGATCTATACAGACTCCCTAAGCGTCGTGAAGGCCTTGATGTCAGTCTATACACACAAAAATCCTGTACTTAGTGAACTCTACACCGTCTTGTGTAAAGCGTACATATCTAACCAGCGTATCATTATATGCTGGGTGCCTGGCCACAGGAGCATTGAGGGTAATGTTCTGGCGGACGAGATGGCCACGTCAATCGCATCGCAAACTGTTAACCCTACCGCTGCGGTGCCTGTCACAGATCTGAGGCCTTTCTTGCGAAGGAGATTGCGGGACCACTGGCAACGCATGTGGGACGCGGAAACGAATAATAAGCTCCACCTGATAAAACCACAGTTAGGATTCTGGCCCTCTACTACAAAATCGCGCCGAACAGATGTCCTATTCTGTCGGCTCAGAATAGGACACACGTTTGGCACCCATAATTTTCTACTAACCGGAAGTGAGCCTCCAACCTGTGGTAGATGCGGGGAGAGGCTGACCGTGCTCCACGTCCTTCTGGAGTGTCGCGAAGCCGAATTTGAAAGAACGAAACATTTTTCCTTAGCTTACAGACAGCACATCCCTCTCCATCCAGTAATGTTCCTCGGCCCAGAACCGCTTTTTAACACAGACACAGTCCTAGGTTTTCTGAGAGATGTGGTCCTACATGTTATTAGCCCCATGCATTCCTAGCGCTTCCTCTCTTTAGAGGATGCCGCTGGGATAGTTGTACGGTATAGCACATGCCTCCAGACCCTTGTGTTTCAAGGGCTCTAGGAAAGCAGTAGTGCTCTAGCATTTATTATAATCTGATATATTTTACCTATTGTATCATTCTTTTTAAATGCATCGAAATGCTCATAGTACAGGTCATATGTCATCGCCATAATTTTATTACACAGATTTTACGCAATGTAGAGCGTATATTTTAAGGCCCCTTTACAGCCACGTCACACCAATTTCATAGTAATCATAGTTACACTGCACACCCACTACCACAGACATGGCGCTCTTTGGCCATTCCTGGCCCTTGCGCCATAAAACCCCATACATCATCATCATCACCCCTAAGAATGAGCAATGAGTGCTAGAAGGGATTAAATGGCAACCAAGAATCAGCAAAGGAACTGAACAAGATGGTTTCTGGGGGGAATGAAATACAATAAACTTGGTTTTCGAGGGATTAATAACAAGATTATTATTTATACACCAGTTTGTAACCTTAGCCAAGTCATTATTTAGTTTAGTAACTAAGGGCGAAATATTTTTATTGTAGTTAATTATGGCTGTGTCGTCGGCGTACAACACACATTGTGAGGATGTTAGACAGTCAGGCAGATCATTAATGTAAATTAAAAATAATAAAGGTCCCAGAATAGAACCCTGTGGTACACCTAGGTTAGTAACCTTAGCTTCGGAAAAAAACATCAGAAATTTTAACTGTTATGTCTATCCTGCAGGTAGGTTCGTAGTAACATTAGTGCTGGCCCAGTTATGCCTAGAGCTTCCAACTTTAAAAACAAAATGTGATGGTTAATAGCGTCAAAAGCTTTCGCAAAATCAATAAAAACTGAACCAGCAAAATACCCTTTATCAATAGCTTCCTTTAAGCGATCCGCTAGGAAGATAAGAGCAAGGTCGGTCGAATAGCCAGGACGAAAACCATACTGAGAATTGGAAAGAATATTGAATTTAGACAGGTAATTGGTTAATCGAGTAACAGTCAACTTTTCAATCAGTTTACTAAAGAATGGCAGTATACATATTGGGCGGTAATTTGTTAGTAAAGAATGATCGCCTCTCTTAAAAACTGGAATTACCTTTGCACGTTTCAGCTCAGATGGAAAAATGCCGGTCCTGAATATTAAATTAATAATAAAACATAAAACATCATATATGAGATGAGCAACTAGTTTTATGTTACTAGGATGAATGTTATCAATACCGGCACTGGTTACTTTCAGCTTGCGAATGACATCAAGAACCTCATGGGGAGTTGTAGGGTAAAGAAAAGATGAACGCGGCACACGATTCAGTGACAAAGGATGGCTACTGATGGCTGGTTTGTCCGGAAAAAAGGCACCACTGAACGCTCTTGCTATCTCAAATGGTTGATCATATGTAATGTGATCGTTTGTGATGGTATCGATAAATGAGAGTTGTTCATTTCTGCGCAAAAAGGAATTTAAAACTTGCCACTTTTGTCTTGAGTTGCTGCCAGACTGACAAGTTTGTGCTCACAGTAGCTCTTCCTCGCATTCTTTATTTTGCTGTTGAGTGCGTTGCAAAATTTTTTGTATCGTGCAGAGAGGGCGACATTAAAAGGTTGCCTTTTAGTTTTTTTATATATGTTGTCACGTTTCCGCACATTGGCTAGTATGCTAGCATTTAACCAAGGGTTTTGAGGAAGGGAGAGGATTTTCTTGCATTTTTCCTTGACGGTATGCGAATCGATTAATGATAACAAAATTGCGGAGAACTGAGAAAAGGCTTCTTGCGGATCATTATTTTCAAGGACAGCAGACCAGTCAGTTTTAGTCACAGATTCCAAAAAGGCATCTTTGTTCAGTACGTAGCTGAAGTATGAAATAGTGGGTGACTGCGGCTCTGAGTTGAGGAAAACAAAGATAGGGTAATGGATAATGAATAATTAGATTGAACTAACTGCCTTCTAATTGATAATTAGAAGGCAGTGAGTTCTGCTGTCATAGATTCGTAGTGATCGGGGCAGCCAAGCTGATGCTGCAGCCTTGCTTTAACAACATCTAAAACATCTAAAACACTGTCTGCGTGCAACTCAAGAAGACTAAAACAAGTTGTGAAGTCTTTCTCCAAGGTGAACACAAACTGGTACAGAGGGGAGGCAGGATATAACAAACCACCGTTGTCTTTCATATGGGTAAACTGTGGAAGCCTCAAATTTCCTGCCGCCTCTTTGGTGATCAGTAGCAAGTTCAGGCAGGCTTCGCAGCCTGTCTTTAAAATGAACAATGCCGCTTTCGGAGCACCCAGATAACCACTGTGGCAGCCCGGAGCGTAGCAACGGGAGTCCGTCTTTCTTTTTGGCATCGTGCCTCATGTGGTGCAGTACATGCAGAGAGACGCCTTCTTTTTCAGAACATCCATTGTTTTTCACCTGAACGACCACGTTGAACGTAACACGGCTCGGAAAACACACGGAGCAAACAGCCGCAGAGCGTGTCTGCGCCAGCCCGACCGCGCACCGGCAGCTAGGATGGATGGATGGATGGATGTTATGAGCGTCCCCTTTGGAACGGGGCGGCGGGTTGCGCCACCAAGCTCTTGCTACTAGGTTGCCTAATATCCTACCTAGGTTAACCAATGAAAAATGAAAAAAAGAACACTATGAACTACCACGTCCAAACTTTCTGATCCCCTATTGCGAATTGTGCTTTTGTACGTCTCCGTCTTTTGTCGTTTCCCTACTTTTCTTCCACCAATCCTCCAATCGCCTCTTACTAATGTCTATTGCGGACCTGTTTGCTTTACCACTGCTCCCGCTGAACCCAAGGGCTTCAAGGAGGCCAGTGGTGCCTAAATCGACCGCTGGGTAGACGTCTTTACATTCTAATAAAATATGCTCCGTCGTTTCCCTAGCTTTACCGCAGCAAGCACATGCTTCTTCTTCCTTCTTATATCTCGCTTTATAGGTGCGTGTTCTAAGGCATCCCGATCTCGCTTCGAAAAGTAATGAGCTTCCCTTTGAGTTATCATAAATCGTTTCTTTCCTTATTTCGTTTTTTCCTCTTAAGTAGTTACTCATGGCAGGTTTATTTTCCATTGCCGCCACCCATGAGATTAATTCAGTCTCTCTGACTTTCCGCTTGACCTTCTTTGTTGCTGTGCAGCCCACCCCACAGGCCGCATACTTGCTGGTAAGCTTCCTAGTTCTTTTCCTCCACTGTGAATCAATGTTTTGCCTGTACAGATACCTGAACACTCTCCCAGCCCATTCACTTTCTTCCATATTCCTCAGCCGTTCTTCATACTCAATTTTACTGCGAGCTTCCCTCACTTCAAAACTAGTCCAGCCCATATCCCCCTGCACAGCTTCATTTGTAGTCTTCTCGTGAGCGCCCAATGCGAGGAGACCCACTGACCTTTGGTTCCCGTCGAGTCCTGATTGTACCCCTGATTTAAAGCAAACAACCGCATTTCCAAAAGTAAGTCCTGGAACCATTACCTCTTTCCACATACCTCGGAGGACCTCGTACCTATTGTGTCCCCATAACGCTCTGTGCTTCATTATGGCTGCATTTCTCTTCCCCTTGACTGTTATGGTCTTTTCCTGTGTTTCCATATATCCATTGCCTTCGTTTATCCATATACCAAGGTATTTATATTCTGTTGCCCGAGGTATTTCTTGGCCCTGTATCTCCACTGTCTGTTCACTGTTTTCATTGACTACCATAACACCTGATTTTCTAACACTACATTTCAAACCTAAATTGCTGCCTTCCTGTCCACAGATATTAGCCAGACGTTGCAAATCACTCTGCTTGTTAGCGAGCAACACAATGTCGTCCGCATAAAATAAACCTGGGAGTTGCTGCTCTATTATTGTACCTGTCTGTTTGTATGAGAGATTAAACCCGATATTACTTCCTTCTAGCGACCTCTCCATCCTCACCATGTACATCACAAACAGCAGCGGGGATAAAGGGCACCCCTGCCTCAGTCCCTTGTTGATATGAACTTTCTCCGCGCTCCTCATCCCTTCCCATTCAACGCAAACGGTATTTTCTAGGTAAATCTCTCTCAAAATCTGTAGACAATCGTTATCTAAGCCTTCCCCTTCCAGAATATCCCACAAAATGTTGCGGTCTACGTTGTCGTAGGCTCCTGTAATGTCCAGAAAGGCCACATACAACGGTCTGCTTCCTGCTTTTGATATTTCAATACGCTGAGTAAGAACAAACAAGTTATCATCCAAACGCCTACCTATCCTAAAGCCATTCTGAAGCTCTCCCAAAATGCCATTATTCTCTGCCCATGCTTGATGCTTTAATTTGATTGCCTGCATTGCTAGCCTGTATATTACCGATGTAATGGTCAACGGTCTATACGAGTGAATTCTGTCTTTCTCCCCCTTACCTTTATAAATTAAATTCATTCTACTTTGTCGCCAACTGTCTGGTATTCGTCTATCTTTTAAAGTTTTTTCCACTGCTTTCACCAGAGCTTCCTTACTTTTTGGTCCCAGTTCACTTATTAGCCCAACGGGAACCTCGTCTAGCCCTGTGGCTGTGCGCTTAGGAATTTTCTATTCCGCTTTCTTCCAGTCTAAATTTGTCAGCACCAGCTCCTTTTCCACTTGGGTCTCTTTCATGCTCTTTTTTTTCTTCAAATACAACCTCGTCTTTGCCTTGGAAAGATTCGGCTGTTACTTTTTGGATGTAATTTATTGCCGCTTCTCCTTCCAGTCTGTTTTCATCTTCGTCTAGGATATGTTGTATTGTTGTTGACTTCCTGCCTAATGATTTTATTTGATTCCAAAATATTCTAGGTGCGGCCTTCTTTTTCTCGCGTATTTCTGACAACCAACGTTCACTTTCACCTTTTAATTTTGCTTGCACCAGTATTTGAACCATACACCTTTTCTCCCGGTATATTTCCCATTTATTGGTTACTTCATCCTGTGGCAACTGCGCCTTCTTTGCCTGCCTGTGCTCTCGAGATGCTTTCTGTCGTTCGGCGATCACTTCTCGTATCTCCTTGTTCCACCAGCTTTTCGGTTTTTTTCTTCCTTTCCAACGGTTCCAATGAACATGTTGTTTCTCTTTCCGTATTTCTGTCGTTATTACACTTAGAAGCTCACCATATTCCCACTCCTTACTTGGCCACTTGCCAAGTTCTTCCTCAACTCTAGTGACTATATTTGCTATTTGTTCAGCGTTCAAATTTGGACTGGCCATTGTGCTTTCCTTGCTCTCTTTCCCAACTAGATATCCCATTTTCAAAATGATGCGTTTATGGTCACTCCCTATGCTGCTAAACCCTTCCTCATCGATGGCCATTTCTCTCAACTTATCATGAATTCCTTCTGTCATCAGACAGTAATCAATGGTTGATTGCCGCTTTCCCACTTCCTACGTGATCTGTCCTTCACACTTAGGCCCTGTATTCACGATCACGAGGCTATGTTGCTCGCAAAGGTCTAGCATTGACTTCCCGTTATTGTCGGTATAGCCATCTAAATCCTGTATGTGGGCATTCATGTCACCTAATACGACAATCTCAGCACCATTCCCGAAACCCTTAATAT
This sequence comes from Dermacentor andersoni, assembly GCF_023375885.2. NCBI lineage: Eukaryota > Metazoa > Arthropoda > Arachnida > Ixodida > Ixodidae > Dermacentor > Dermacentor andersoni. The sequence goes on from NC_092816.1 coordinate 167,268,888, forward strand.
CAGCGCTTATGCATTCCACTAACTCTTTATACTTCTCTGTGCAATTTTTTCCGGTCCACAAATACGTAACTCCCAGCCAAGTTTCTTTCCCACTCATTGTACCTGATAACAAAAGATGCTCTTGACATTGTGAATTTACTCTTTTCCATTTGGCTCCCTGATGAATGAGCATTCCGACTCCCCCTCCCTTTCTTTCCGACTTAGTTCTGTTGCACCCTTCCCATGGAGGAACGCCAGGGGGCGCCGAGTAGTGCGGACGCGCAAACATCGGCTCCTGCTTCTTCAAATGATTTTGGTGAATTTTTCTGCCAAATCCCGGAAAGTTGTGCATCATTCGACGCAGTATGTAGCAAGGAACCAGCCCATACCGGACTCTTGTCGATAGGTGAACTTTTCCACAATTTGAGAGACTTTGAACTACCGACCAAGGTGTTCGTCGGCTCACCCTACCGGACGCAGCCCAGCGTCGGCGCGGCGTTCGTGGTAAGCCACGGCGTACTCGGCGTTGTGGGGCGAAATGCCTGAAGTTGAGATGGTGGAAGGGGTCGAGATCGACCCCGCCGAAGCAAATTGCCCGGGCTGGACCACAGCAGTGGGCAGAAACAAGAAGGCTCGACCGGAGACGCCGAAGTCGACGGCCAGCACGGAGACGCACAATGGCGGGAAAGGTGGCCGCCGCACGGCTACCTGACAGAGCGCGATGAAGCAGCTCGTGAACGCCTCAAGACTCCCGTAAATGCCTCGGGATCCAGGGGCGTAGCCAGGGGGGGGGGGGGCTTATGGGGCTTCAGCCCCCCCCCCGAAATTTTTTCGTGCTGTCCATGCACCGCCGACGCCGACGAAAGCTACCCCCGGCGCAGGAAATCATTCTGAATTTTGTCTAGAATGTCTTTTTTTGACGCTCGAAAAGACATTTAACACCGAAGATAGCGAATTCGGGCTGGATTTCGCGGCAACGCCCATGCACCGAGCGTCACATAACGCCAAGCAGCCCCATCCGACCACAATGTTTCAAGGGCGTTTTGATGGCGAGCGGGATCGCCGCGGCATCTCGCTGAGGCCGCGGAATCTATGGAGCGCATGGATGTCAATACCAAAAATTTATGGGTATAAATCTCATAAACTCTTGATGTGAAAGGTGCATTGACATTTCCAAAGTTGTGCTTTAGATTTTCGATTGCGGAACTTTGTGTGTTTATGGTTGTTATAAACCTTTGACGCCAAAGGTCCATTGACTTTTCTAAAGTCTTACATCTGAACACACAAAGAGACAAGTCAAATCAACACACTAGCAGACAAGTTGACAAAGCACGCAGCGAGGTTCAATGAGACGAAGCGTTGTGGTTGTTCATTTGTGCCGCCATGTCACATAAAAAAAATATCAACATTTTTTTTAGCCTACGCAAAAAGATACATGTCAAAACACTAAAGCCAGCCAAGCTAACTACGTTCTTATTTATTTTTTTCTACTTTGACATTTATTCGCGAGGACACATTGAGCCTCTTCAATCTTTTCTTTTTTTGTTCTCGCTACCATACCCGCGGGATGCCAGAGCCAGCCAGAGCGCATACGTTTTTCTTGCGTGGCCCCGAACACCGCGCGGCGCACTTCGGTGCGCGTTCGGTTTTCTCTGGCCGAGCGAATTTTCGCCTGGCAGAGTTTTGGACACTTTCTCGCTAGCAGACGAGAAAAAGAAACAATGGTCGCTTGCCGCCATCACTGTAGGGACTCGACGAATTGCACCGCGTTCACTTTTGCAGAACTTCTCCGGAAAGTCTTGTCTCGCTGGTGTAGGATACCGAGCAGTATGCGTATGGTTGGTTCTCAGTGGACCAAGCGTCTCATGTTTTCTTCGACATTCCTTCCGTAGCCACATTAGGCGCCCAAAGTAGGCATTCGATTGTCGCCAACATACTTTCCTATGCAATTTTTTATTTCGCTGCCCCCGCCCCACAGAAGGAAAAAAAAATATACATTGTTGCGGCGCAGCGAATTGTCGCATGGTGAAAGTTCGATTTTGTTACTTCTTCTTTTGTGGAAAGTAATGAGCCACGGGACGCTCCAGTTGCCAGATACTCTGATTATATTATTGCGATAGCAATTATATGGACACTCAAGGCGCATTCCTGCCGTCGCCGTCGCCCTCATGTTTCGTATAAAGTCCAAGGGTGATAACATCGTGACCGCGTGCCGCATGCTGTATGTGCGAGTGAAATCGTAGGGGGGAGGGGTGGAATGGCTGAGCCGACGATGGTGGCTCAGTCGTGTGTGCGCAAAGGAGAAAAGCGAAGAGCAAGCGCGCCGCCTTCCGTCGCGTGCGATACATAGTGGGGGGGGGGGGGGGATGGAATTGGGGCGGAATCTAAGATTGTGTGAATCTGTGATCGCGCAACACGTTTATTTGCCTTGTTTGACGCATTATATACAGCGACTTTTTCTTAGATACGCAGATTTATTGGAAACTTATCATCATCATCATCAGCCTAGTTACGCCCACTGCAGGGCAAAGGCCTCTCCCATACTTCTCCAACTACCCCGGTCATGTACTAATTGTGGCCATGTTGTCCTTGCAAACGTCTTAATGTCATCCGCCCACCTAACTTTCTGCCGCCCCCTGCTACGCTTCCCTTCCCTTGGAATCCAGTCCGTAACTCTTAGTGACCATCGGTTATCTTCCCTCCTCATTACATGTCCGGCCCATGCCCATTTCTTTTTCTTGATTTCAACTAAGATGTCGTTTACCCGCGTTTGTTGCCTCACCCAATCTGCTCTTTTCTTATCCCTTAACGTTACACCCATCATTCTTCTTTCCATAGCTCGTTGCGTCGTCCTCAATTTCAGCAGAACCCTTTTCGTAAGCCTCCAGGTTTCTGCCCCATATGTGAGTACTGGTAACACACAGCTGTTGTACACTTTCCTTTTGAGGGATAGTGGCAACCTGCTGCTCATGATTTCAGAATGCCTGCCAAACGCACCCCAACCCATTCTTATTCTTCTGGTTATTTCAGTCTCATGATCCGGATCCGTAAAGGCTACTCAACAATAGACCATATTCACACTATCAATCAAGTGGTAGAGAAATGTGCAGAATATAACCAACCCTTATATATAGCTTTCATTGATTACGAGAAAGCGTTTGATTCAGTCGAAACCTCAGCAGTCATGGAGGCATTACGTAATCAGGGTGTAGATGAGCCATATGTAAAAATACTGGAAGATATCTATAGCGGCTCCACAGCCACCGTAGTCCTCCACAAAGAAAGCAACAAAATCCCTATAAAGAAAGGCGTCAGACAGGGAGATACGATATCTCCAATGCTATTCACAGCATGTTTACAGGAAGTATTCAGAGGCCTGGAGTGGGAAGAATTGGGGATAAAAGTTGATGGAGAATACCTTAGCAACTTGCGATTCGCTGATGATATTGCCTTGCTTAGTAACTCAGGAGACCAATTGCAATGCATGCTCACTGACCTGGAGAGGCAAAGCAGAAGGGTGGGTCTGAAAATTAATCTGCAGAAAACTAAAGTATTGTTTAACAGTCTCGGAAGAGAACAGCAGTTTACGATAGGTAGCGAAGCACTGGAAGTGGTAAGGGAATACATCTACTTAGGGCAGGTAGTGACCACGGAGACTTATACGTATATTTAAATATCTTGTTGCGAGGTTTCGTGTCTACGTGCAGTGAACTTTGTTTCCAGTCACACTTTTTGCCCTTTATCAAGCTGTATCTTCGCATTTCTAATGCACGAGTGCGAGTCGCAATAATGGTTCGGTTCATTATCTGCGAGGCATGCGCGTAGCAGAGTGGCCTCTCTCATTTACGAAAGTGGTACGCATGTGTGAGGATAAATGTTCTTTAATGCTCTCATACACTGGGTTGAACATGGTTGCCTGACATAATGGACGCCGCAAAAGCTGAGCAGTGTGGTGTCGCGAAGTTTTTGCAGCTAAAGGCGTTTCCCAAAAAGAAATTAATCGCCGTATGGCTGCCGTGTACGCTGAACATTGCATTTCATTGGCCAGTGTAAAGCGTGGGAGCAAACGGCTCACAGAAGAATGGGAACGTTGCAAAGACATTCCAAGACCGGGCCAATGCCATCGTGCAATCACATCCCGCACAATTTCAAAGGTTGATGAGCTGATGAGACAAGAATGGAGGATAAGCATCCATGAACTGTCAGAGCGTGTGAAAATCAGTCACGGCTCGGTTCCCGCCATAATTCATGAGCACCTCGGTTATCGGCTCTTGTGTGCGCAATTGATGCCCAAGATTTTGATCCACCGCCAGAAGACGGAGAAGTTTGGCGCTGCTTTGACTACTGTGATCCGGTATCACAATGAGGATGACGATTTCTTGTTTGCTGTTGTGATCGGGGACGAACCATGGTGCCACTACTACGAGTCTGAAACACGACGGCAAATCTTACAGTGGAAACATTAGAATTTACCACGGCCAAAGAACGCAAAGGCCGTCATTTTCGCCGGAAAGGTGTTGACTTTTTTTCGATCGTCAGGGGCCATTACTGATAGAATTTGCTCAATCTTGAGAGACTATCAATGGTTTCCGATATTGTGAAACGCCGGAACCACTGCGTGCCGCAATCAAGAACAAACTACGTGGAAAATTGACGAATTAGGTCGTCTTGTTCCACGACAATGCCCGTCCCCACGTCGCTGATGTGGTTAATACAAAACTGGCAAAGTTCAAGTGGGAAACCCTGCAACATCCGTCATACAGCTCAGACCTGTCCCCTTGCGAGTTCCACATTTTGGGGCAACCGAAAGACAGCTCAACGGAACTAGATTCGTGCCGGACGATGACGTGAAAGAGTCAGTTACAGGCTTTTTGAAGCAGCAACCTAAGGAGTTTCATGAGACGGGAATCACGCGACTTGTTAGTCAATGGGGCAAATGTCTAAATTCTCATGAAGACTACTTTTTAATAAAGTACCCCATTTGTCATATATTCGCATTGGCTCACATTCATTTGACTTGCCCTCGTATATCTTGCAGAACTCCTGCTTTTTATACGTGCTCTCTGTCACAACTATAACTTTGGTGCAATTACTAACGATACACGACAGGGGAGAGCTGCTCCTGCGTAATACTTTGGAACAAATGACAGAATCATGGAGATTTTTCACTGGTCATTGCATATATACAAGTATGTAAACACGGTTCTTGAATGACTAAGTTTCATTAGCATATTTGTCCTCAACTCGTTCATTTCATGGCCTTTTCATTGTTCATATCAGCGGCATGCGCTGCTTTCCTGGTTTCGAACTGATGGCTTTCCTGGTTTCGAACTGATGTAGTTCTAAAGTTAGTGTGATATTTTCTTTACTTATTAAATAGACAAAAACATGGAAGCATTGATATCAGTTACTTTGGGCACAATTTTGGGTACATACGAGAATATTATTTTATGAAAAAAGACACATTTTACTTGTTTGGGCAGTGCGTAGCGTTCAAGAATTCGTTTGCTGCATCTTTAGCAATGGCAATGCAGTTATCATACATGTATTTGATCCCTGGACAAATTGTTTAAGAGGAAGCTTTAGCTCGCGCTGAACTCCAACGCGGCCTATTCAGATACATGTAAAACGCAGAAACGCTTTTCCGGGATAACCCCAGGATTGCTTTTAGTGAAATTTTATGCATTTGAGAGAGAAAGTAAATTATAGTGTCTGTTGGAAACGGAATGTCGATTTACGGCCTGAATTTTGTATAAAATATTTTGAAAAATTTTAATTGCGAAAAAATAAAAGCACGACGTTTACAAAATAATAACTATGTAAAAGAAGAGATATCTCGGTTCTGTAAACGGCAACTATTAGGAAAGTCGATGCGGACAAATTTGGTGTGTCAATTTGTATCTTGCGTGAATAGGTTACGTTGTGTACAAGCGTTCTGCAAAAGTCGTATTTCCATAATACTAATTTTTTTTAGATTCATGTTTAACACATCTATTTTGTCCGCTGTAGATGTACTATTAGGTGCAATTCACAGAATTGTGCTATCATTTTTCATTGTTGAGTTACTGAGTTTTAAACTTGATAGTTCCGTTTCCTGAAAATTTGCGATTTCGGCCAATTTTGAATAAAGAATTCACCGCCTAAATGAAAAATTCGAAACCAACAGTCACTAGAAATGAAGTTTTTCTTTTAAATTCAACAAACATCGTCAAATTTGGTGCAGTTGTTGCGAGGAAAAACGAATTACCCTTCTACATGTATTTAAATAGCAGCACGCGAGCTAAAGCTTCCTCTTAAGGAGGAGGCCGAGCTGCACCATGAGCCCCCCCGAACAAAATTTCTGGCTACGCCACTGTCGGGATCACATACGCATCATCGTCAGACCAAGAGGAGGCCTCGACGTTAAGAAAGTCAGTACGATTCGACTAGCCCAAGCTTTGGCCATGGCGGCGGCCTTAGCTCCAGACGAAGTGGGTGAAGACATCATCTGCCCCAACGCTGCTCAGAACATTCTGGTCGTTTCTACGCCGGTGAGGAAGAACGCGTGTGCCTACGCGTCCGTTCAGCAGATACACCTCAGGGAAGGCAAGTACGACATGGCAGCTTATTTAGCCGCCTCGGACAACACGTGCAAGGGAGTCGTTCGCGGGGTCGATGCCGACTTCAGCGATGCTCAGCTGCGGACAATGATTGTCAACCAACGGAACCCGAAAGCGCTCGAGGTGAGACGCATCAAGACTACTACGACGGTGGTGGTGCTCTTCGAAGGTATGAGAGTGCCGAACTACCTCATGTGTGGCGCGGGCATGCTGCCCTGCACGCTATACAGAAGACAAGTGGAAGTGTGTTACAACTGTGGTGATTTGGGACATCGAGCTCATGTGTGCCCGAACCCAAGCAGGAAGAAATGCAGGGGATGCGGTGTAGCCTCCCCAGCCGAAGATCACCAGTGCACGCCAAAGTGTTCCATCTGCGGGGGTCCTCACCTCACTGCGGACCGCAAGTGCAAGCAGCGATTCCAGCTGCCCTACATAGTACGACAAAGACGACGACGGCGCAGGCGAGCCAAGATGTCACAGGTGGCCCAGGAAGTTCGTTCACGTGACTCCAGTTTGACAAGCGCGCCTGGACGTGCGCGTTCGCTGACTCCAGCGGATCGTCAACGCAGCCTCTCCAGAGGGCGCCCCCGGTCTCGCTTCAGGGACCGCTCCCACTCCAGAGGGCCTTCCCGCTCCAAGGGGCGTTGCCAATCTCGGGCGCGCATCCAGGAAGGACCTGGACCCTCATGGGCGGACCGAGTCAAGCCCAAGACTGACAAGGCGCCAAAAAAGGTAACGCAGGTAACATTGCCAGAGCATAGGGAAGACCCCCGAGTAACACAGCTCTTGCAAGAAAACGCTAACCTCAAGGCAGAAATCCAAAAGATTAAGGCCGATTTTGAGGCCTTTCGGCAAGCAAACCTACAACAAAGGCAAGAGTCCTCTTCGGCAAACGGAGAAGCGCAGGCGCGTACTGCTAAACGTAGGGCCACGTCCTCGCAGGAGGCAGCCGAAGAAACTGCTACGACGGAGGCAGCGATGCAACGCTCGCTGGACCGTATACAAAAATCCGTGAATGAATTGATCAAGGGCAATCAAATGCTGCTCTTTAGAGTACAAGTTCTAGAAAACGTGCAAACTAAGCGCGCTGAACCAGTGAGTATGGAAGTCGCTCCAGCGGCAGCTAGAAAAGCTACAGGTAGCGTCATAGAGGCCCACTCAAGCCTTAACAATGGCGGGCCACACTAAAGAATTTATCATATCGCAGTGAAACTGCGCCAGTTTTCAGAGGCGAAAGGCCCCACTGCAGCAATTTATCGCGACACAGTCGAACAAACCACATGTTATTTTACTACAGGAAACTAGAATTGAAATTTCGTCATTTCCAGGTTACCGAGCTATCTCGGCAACTGGAGAGGGCAAACTCGGCCTGGCGATTCTAGTTGCAAAGAAGTGTTCCTTTCAAGAGCACAAATTGCAGTTGGGCAACACGAGGGCGGAGGTAATGCTTATCGAAATCATTCCCAGCAGCTGGCTTAAAAACAGCGTTTTCATTTTTAACATTTACAGTTCCCCGAGAGACCGTCACCAGGCATTCTTGTCGATTATAGCCAAGGCGGCAGCGAAAGCAAGGGATGCTCCACTTGTGGTCGCTCGAGACTTTAACGTGGCGCATCAGGCGTGGGGTTATGTGAGACACTCCCCTAAAGGAATAAATCTACTTCAAGCGGTTACAAACTGCTCATTAGAGCTAGTTACGGACCCACAGTTTCCCACGCGCATCGGTAATTCAGTCTCGCGGGACACCACGCCGGATCTGGCCTTCGTTAAGAATGCCACCTCTGTTAGTTGGCACAATAAGCAAGAAAACCTCGGAAGTGACCATTTTATTGTGGAGATTTCTCTGGAAGTTGCCGCAGCCCCCCTTAGGGCGTTCACCGTAGTAGACTGGGACGCCTTCCGTAAACGCCGGGGAGAGGACTTGGAGGAGTACGAGTCCTTCGAAGACCTCTTAAGGAGAATCAAAGAGGACGTCAAGGCTGTTACTAAAACAGTCGAAACTGACTTAAAAGTAAACAGGATGGATGCGCACTTGGCGCACCTGGTAGAGGCCAAAAACTCCTTACTCGCCAGATGGCAAGCGCAGAGGCTCAATCGGAGGCTGCCTAAGAAAGTAGCGATGTTAAATCGTGAAATCGAAGCGTATTGCCAAGAGCTGAGCAAGCAACAATGGAACGAGGTTTGCTCGGCAGTTGACGGACAGATGCGTACGGGAGGCAAATGGAACCTCCTGAAGCAACTGTTAGATGACTCCCAATCCAAAAGCAATCAGGCCTTAGCTGTTGATAGAATAATTCATGATCTTAAAGGAAAGGGGCTAACAGATGTAGACATACTTCAGAGCCTAAAGGACAGGTATCTCCCCGTAGGCCCCACGGGGTACAAGGACTACCCTGAGTATACAGGCGAACCCATGGAGGAGCTTGATGCCCCGGTGACTAAAGCGGAAGTCAGAAAGGTGCTACACGAGCTAAACGGCCGCTCGGCGCCCGGGCCGGATGGCATCTCCAACAGACTCCTGCGTAACCTCGATGAGAAATCAATTGAGAAGCTTACGGAACAGACCAACGGCACGTGGGAAACTGGCTGGGTCCCACAGGACTGGAAAACGGCCTCTGTTGTCCTTATCCCGAAAACAGGTAAAACACTGACACCCGAGAACCTTAGACCAATCTCGCTCACGTCCTCCGTGGGCAAGGTGGCTGAGCACGTTTTCCATGAGAGAATAACGAGATACATCGAGGAACGAGAACTGTTCCCGTATAACATGGTAGGCTTCAGGCCCTCTCTATCCGCGCAAGACATCATGCTTCTCATCAAAAGGCAGATAATCGACGTGAACACCAGGGATGTTACAGGCATTTTAGCGTTAGATATCGCCAAAGCCTTTGACACCATCACACACAGATTCATTCTGGAATCCATCTCGCACCTAAACTTAGGGAAACGCTTTCACGCTTACGTCAGCTTTTTCTTAAGGGACCGTAAAGCCACTATTAAAATCGGTCAACTAAGATCCGACGAGTTCAAGTTAGGGGCTAAGGGCACTCCGCAAGGTGCAGTAATATCACCTCTCCTTTTCAATATAGCGATGAAAGGCCTCTCGGAAAGACTGGCTAGGGTCGAGGGCGCGAATCATGCGCTCTATGCGGACGACATCACCGTTTGGAGCGGTGGGGGGTCCGAGAGGCTGTGGAGCGTGCCCTTCAGGAGGCCTTGGATATTACGGAAGAGTACTTAAAAGGGACGGGACTCTGTCTATCACCCTCAAAGTCAGAACTACTGCTTTATAGACCGGATCGCAGGGGCAAGAGGCACTCTACCCTTCTCGAACAGATTCCTATTAACCTATACGCAGAATCTGGTCAGATGATCCCTAGAGTCGAATCGGTCAGGATTCTAGGTCTGATCCTAAATGCAAAGGGAAGCAACAATCAAACTGTTGTCCGCATCAAGGCAAAAACGGAAAACATGCTCCGATTAATCACAAGAGTCTCGAACCGCAGAGGCGGCCTCAGTGAGAGCAATCTTCTTAGGCTGTATCATGCGTTCCTGATGAGTCACATAAACTACATAGCATCGGCGCTCAACTGGTCCCGCTCGGAGGAGGCCAAAATTGATGCGCTGATGAGAAAAAGCATTAAACACATACTGGGAATTCCCACTAGCACCAGCACGGAGAAGCTCCTACAATTAGGGGTTCACAATACCCTGACGGAGGTAATCGAAGCACAAAGAACGGCACAAACCGTCCGCCTCTCGTCTTCGAAGGCAGGCAGAAGCATATTAATGTCCGCAGGTCTAGCCCCCTTGGTAGTCGACGAGAATGCCATCATGCTCTCTCACACCGTTAGGGCAACCTTTCAAGTTAGCCCTTTCCCTCGGAATGTACACCCCCAATATAATGCAGCTAGACGCAAGGCACGAGCCCGCTCTCTCATTGACTTTACGCACAAAAACCTGCAATTAACCACCTATGTAGATGCTGCCCAGTATGGGCGCACAGATTCATTTGTAGCTGTTGTAGCTGATCCTCATGGGAAAATTCTTAATGCAGCTTCGGTAAGACACACCACGGTAGCGGCGGCTGAACAGGCAGCCATCGCGCTAGCTATGAATGACCTCTCGCGGCCTTACATCTACACTGACTCGAGATCAGCCATACGAGCCTTTCTATCTGGCCTAATCTCGAAAGAGGCGGCGGCTATAATCAAGCAAAGACAGCCTGATGCTGTTCACACTATCGCATGGTTCCCGGCGCACATGGGATCCAGTGTACATTCCAGCAAACCCAACCCGAATGAGCTAATTCATGACCAGGCGCGAGGTCAAACATTCCGCAATGGTCCTGATACGCTAAGCAGTCGGGATTGTGAGCATAACTCTGATCCTCTACTCTGTTTTAATGAAATAGTGAAACACTATAAGCTTGGGCGCAGGCAATTCCCGCTGCCACACCCACAGCTAACTAGACCTCAATCTTCCACATTGAGAATGTTACAAACGGGATCTTTCCCTTCGAGAGGAAAGTTTAGCCGCTTTGCTCCGGACATCGAGCCACACTGCCCCGCGTGCAATGAAGAGTATTGCTCGTTAGCACACATGCTCTGGCAATGCTCTGCGTTACAAAACGCATCTTTTAATAAACAAGAGGACTGGGAAGAGGCCCTTAAAAGCGGCGATCCCCAGGACCAACTAAGGGCTGTCCAAAGGGCCCGCGAACGGGCGGAGGACCATGGTCTTCCGGCCCCAACGTGGGAGCGGCCCGCAACTACGACTTAGTAGTTCCTTAGGACCTTAATAAAGTTTGTTGACTGACTGACTGACCCTTCCCATACATAATTCTCAATAACTGGCGGCTCTTCTGAGTCTCTAAGGTGCGTTTCTGTAACCGCATACACCCCTATTTGTTCTCTATGTAACTGCTCCTCAATCTCTGCCCTCTTTTCCTTTCTTCTGCCGCCCTGCATGTTTACGTAGCCTATTGCATGGCGAGCTCTTGTTCTTGCTTTCCTCCTTTTTCTGTTATCGACGGCGATGCTCTTCTGATGTTCCCCTAGGGGACCTTCTTCATTACTACCTACTCTGACCTCCTGAGCGCCCGCGGGCCCCCTAAAATAGCAACAGCGCGACCCCCAAGTCGCCAGCCCACTTCTCGTGCTAGCCTGTAATTGAAGTAAATCCCATCTCGTTTAAAACCACCACAACTTCTCACTTCCCTGTTTACTTCGACAACCTCGAAGCCCTTCTCTCGGCTCATTTTCCATATTGCCTCATTGGCAGCCATTACGGCTCTTTGTACGTGACTGTCACGCACAGGCACCTCCGGCACCGTGCACACCACGATCTGCACCTGAGGGGATAGCTCGCGCAAGTCGTCCACCCCCTTCACCAAGCGCTTGGCTAGTCCTGGCCCTTTCCTGTTTAGGACGTCATTTAGCCCACCTGCTACTACGACAAGGTTGCGCACGTGGGCATTTTCCGTGAGCTTTTCTTTTGCTCGCTCCATGACAGAACTCAGTGCGCGCTAGGAGAAAACGCGCGCTAGGAGAAAAGTGTGGAGGAAGTGACGTTGTAGGTTCTCCTCATTTTTGCTGATTTTTTTTTTTTTTTTTTTTTTGCCGTAGCGGCCACGCCTTTCGGGCCACAATGGCGGCTCTGTTTTGGTTCTGTGCGCTCACACGTGTTGCTCCGTAGGTTTCGTACCGTGGCAAAGGCGCCGTGCGGGCAGGTTTGCGTTGGCCTCCATGTTTTGTTGTGCTGCGTTATCTGGACCGTGCTCTCCTGGATGTTGCTGTGGCCAGGTGGGACAGGAGGAACTAAAGTTCGCGAAATGAACGCGCATGCAACGCTGTACGCAATGTACCGCGCCACGGCAATGGCAACGGACGAAGGAATATCCGCGGGAAATGTTGCCCTCTTTGGCGGAATCATGCTAACGTGCTAACGATTATCTAGTATTGCTGCGGATACCCATGCATTGAAATCGGGAACCGCAAGAGCGCCGCCATGTTGCTACGCGCCGAGGTTGCCAGCTCCTGAGACGCTTGCTAGACTTGGTGACAGTAGTCAGTTTTAATCCGGCAACCGTAGCAGCGTATCAGCATGGCGTCTTGCTTATAGTGTCGTGATGTGTGCGTGCAGCCGCGTGTTTGGTCTTTATAAGTTGGTTATTTATTCTATGTTGCGGGACGGTGTGGGTGTGGTCCATGTTGGCCCTACAGGTGGCAGTTATGCAACTGAGGGATGATCCTGTCGAAGTTTCTGGCGGTATGCGGTTTTCAGCGGTCACGCCTGTTACAAGAGTGTCACTCGACGAGGTTACGAGCTGGAAGCTGTGGTCAGATTCCTCATCGGCGTTCTGTAATTCTCTTCGCACGGGCGCGGTATGTTGCAAAAGCCGCTTTCGCGATTTATCGTCGCGACAATAGATCGGTGTTTTTTATTATTTTAAGTACTGATCCAGCTGTAGGGCACATGTAACCGACAAACGGAAGTATCAGGAGAGCACCTGAGATTATAATAAAGCAGGCGGCGCAGGAACTCCAGGGCACCCAAGGGACAGTGGGGGGGGGGGGGGGGGGGGGGATCAAAGCTCGAAGCAGAACGGTACGTAGGTTGGGGCCACCGAGGCAGGTGTGTGCCAGGGAGTGTTCGCACAGACAGCTCCCCTGGCACGAGCAACAGTGCCTCGCAAGGTCGAGATACATTAAAGGTACCTGCGCCCAGGATCTTCAATTAACCTCGGTCCAGTGAGCACGAATAACGAGAATAACATGGAGAGCATCCGGTGCAGTCGCGAATGCGTCATGGCAAATGTAGCTCGCGTCACCTGGCGTCTGTAGAAATATCAGAGTTGGTTGTACGAACTTTATGCATAATACGCTTTGTTACGGTACCTTAACGGAATGGGTCTAGAGGACGGTGTTGGTACATTTTTTCGTACCGCCCTAATCCTATACCCCCCACTACAAACACACACACATACCCCCCTTTTTTTTATGTATACTTACAATTCCTTGCCATGACGGATCATAGCCTCCTTCATTGTTTGAAAAATAGAGGAGGCTATGGACGGATTGACCAGTTCAAGTTGTCAACTTGTCAGTAATTCACCTAGGAATCACTGTAATAAACACAATTACACGATCGAATTGTTTACTTTCATTTTTTATTGTAACACTGAGGACTACATAGAACTTTATTTTGTATATGTGAGAGAAGTTTGTGGATATCACGAGCTTAAGCCAATGTGCGATACACAGACAAAGCAGCTGCTACAACATGAACTGCACTGAGGGCCACACAACACATATCTAATTAAAGGTGCAAAATATAGGGGGAAGCTTCAAAATACGCTCTGTAACACTGCAAAGTATAACGTATGTGTACAATAAATGTTCAAAAAAACAATGCATCAATGTCCCATTTGCCTTCAACTTTGTTATCAAGTTAAAGTTTACTGAAGTTTATTATGAGCATATGTACAACAGGAATCTACTGACACACCCGCAGTCAAGGTGGCTGTTCGAGGTGTGCTGGCTGCCTCAGTGTAAGAAAAATAAATTGGGTAAATGTTGACACCAGTACCACTGCTTCTTGCCTGTGACCTGCAGGTGCCTCCGCGGCATCTTTGTGCACAAGTGTGCTGGCGTGGCCAGGCGTAGGAGTCATCCGAGAGAAAGAGTATCGTTTACATGGAGAAGTGGCTGTTCACATTGCCTGTCGCTTTCCCTCAAATGTTTCCTTGGCAACTAGGGTGACACACCCGCAGTCAAGGTGGCTGTTCGAGGTGTGCTGGCTGCCTTAACGGAAAAAAAAAGAAAGAAATTAGATGAATGTCGATACCAGTAATATTGCTTCTTGCCTCTTACCTGCATTTGCCTCCACGGCCTCTTGGCTTGCGGAGTCTGTATGAGGGAGCTGCTGTGGCTAGGCGTAGGCATTGTCTAAGCAAAAAGAAAAGGCCATTCAAATGGGGAATTATGGAAATAAATGCAGTTGTTATGTCTGCTTCTTGCACTCTTCTTGCCTAAAAGTTTTAAAACATAGTGTCTAGAACACACCAGCACTTTGACTGCTGCTTTTTACCTGCAGGGGTTGCTGCGAGATCCTTAGTATGGGTGCATGCAGCATTGTAACACTTGGTGGAGGCATTTGAAGTGGTAGCCAAAAATATAAAGAATCATCCTTGTCTGCATGAATGCTTTCAATTTCTAAATGCAGTGGTAACTATCACTATTAGTGCAAGGCCCCCCACATCTATGCGGCAAGTGCCATAGCTCGAAAATGAATTTTTCCTGTAATGTTTCACAAGGTGTCTGATATGTCCACATTAGATGTGATGTGTTTCTTTTATTTATGCCAGTGTGGAGAGGGCATCATTAATTTTTTTATTTTTGCGTGTCTTGTTTTTTTGGTTTATTTCTGAATTTATCAAGCAGCAGTCTCATGATGCTAAAGTGACTTATGTAATGGCAATCAGCTTTTGTTTTGCAGCAAAACAATGCATTTCCTGACCCCATTGTTTGACATCCCCTCACTCGCATAATTTTGCAGAGTATTCTACCTATATTGACTTGCTTGACCTCCACTAAAGAGTCTTGTATTTTCAAATACGACTCTCTTCCTACAACCATTCGACACTTCTCATAATTTCTGTACCTTGGGCTTCTGATACTCTGCATTCACCATTTTTGCTTGTTTCTGGCTAAAAATGTCTTCTTTAATTTAGATCTTAAATTTTACCTTTGGAACACACAGAAGGGCTTGCCATTGCATATCTACATAAAAGGGAAACATGTTTCATTAAACATTTGCAAAATCCAATTGAAGATTGATGAATGCAGCTTGCAGTGTGATTTGACTGAATGAGCCATAAAAGTAACTCATCTCTTGCTTAAATGATATTGCGCGACATAAAAACGACACGGACGTGAAAGAAGACGACAAACCTAGCGCAAACCTTCAACTAAGTTTATTTCAACTAAGTTTTCAACTAAGTTGGCGATCCACTGTCGCGATCATGGGTGCAAGCCTCTCGAGGATCAATTCACGATTGCTTCCCGTGGCAGAACGCAGCTCATCCGTGAGATATCTGAAGCGCAGATGATCGCGAAATTGGGTGATGCGTGTGTTAGCTTCCCGTCTCTGGCTCTCACAGAAAAAGAATTAAGTTACTTGGACGCGGCGTCACATGACACGTAACCATGTTACATGACTTCGTACTTCATTTCCTTGTAAGCGCTTGCGCGATCTACGTTGCCTGCCATGTATAAAATGACGCAGTGGCACAATAAACTTAGTTGAAAGTTTGCGCTTGGTGTGTCGTCTTCTTTCACGTCCGTGTCGTTTTTATGTCGCGCAATATCATTTAAGCAATGGATTACCAACTTGCCCGGAATGCTGCTCTCATTAACTCATCTCACTTGATAAATTAAAGCACATATTAGTGTGATGTACAAGGTACGTTACACTAACGTGGTGGGTTCTCTTGCTTATACAGCAAAATAATCGGTGCGCGAGAAAAAAAATTATTTTTGCAAACCCCTGTACACACTGATTTAAGGAAAATGAGCTGGAGCTGTCCACATGATCTACTTATTTTACCTGCGAGTATGGTCAACAAAAATGTGTCCCAGCTGCTTAGTGGTATTCGAGATTATGTCAGTATTGCATATGTGCCTGTTGTCTAAAATAATTGAATTTTGAAAATGCTCGCAGGGATCTGATGTGCATATCTACAGTTTATGGATACATGTGAAAGACTCAGCATCAAGTGCAAGTGAACGGTCCCACAGGCCCGGAGTCGATCATGCAAATAGATTCGCTGCACAAATTTGTGACCAGAAAAGATATGCCACATGAAATGGCATGCAAGGAAGCGTTGAAAATATTGCACAGTTAATAAAACGCCTACGCTACTAACATGTGGGTTGATGCACTCGTTATGCAAAACGGAGGTGAGGCGTGCACACAGGACACAAGAGTAGAGAAGTGGACAACACGAGCGCCGTCCACTTCTCTACTCTTGTGACCTGTCTGCACGCCTCACCTCTGTTTTGCATAATGAATCCTTACCAACTAGCTCAGCTTTCTGTCGTTCCAAGTCTCGATGCACTCGATTTCGTCCGCATTAGGCACTGGCCTCTTGATTACTTCGTGGCACAGAAATACTCGGCATCAGGCTGTTTTCTGCTGTGGCCTTTGTAGAAGCATCATTGTTCAAAGTGCAACAATTAAACAGATTCTATGAGTTGCTTGTGGCTTCGCCAATACAATTCCGGTGCGCTGGTCCGCCTGTCCAGCAATTTCCTACTGAAGGGAAACCTGCAAATAAAAACACCGCTCCGCATGTAGAAAAATGCTCTACTGTGACGCTTCTCAAACGATTGTGATGCACCACAAGAGCTGCCTACTCGCGTGATATTCTCAACAAGGAGATACATTAGTTTACTTACATGTGAAGGTATATGCACTTCGGGGCTTCGGTGGCACATAAGGCACGAGTGTGCCATAGCGTCCGATGTCGACGCGCGATCGCATGTCAAACCTAAACTGTGCGAAACTACTACGCGTCCAAAAAACAGATTCGAAACCGAAATTCGCGTCATCCTTTATTGCATGAATGCGTACATAGTGATTTACATAAGTCACTGACTTATCCATCGCTTTCTGTAAACTTAATATTAACGCACCATCTTCATAAAGCCATCAGGTATGCGTTTTTAGATGACAAAGCATAAGGTGACCTGTACCTGTTTTCAGCTCTTTCAATAGTAATTGCGGTGGCCACATTGACCAGTAGCAACAGGGCGGCGCCCTAGAGGTTCCCACTTTTCTGGTCCAGCTTTTCCTCTATAGATGTTCTACTAACTATATGCAGAAAAAGGCGCAATTGCTAGAAAAATAGAAAAAGGCGCAGCAGCGCCACCGGCGGCGGCTACTGGCGTTTGCTTCAACCGGCCCATTGCCTCTCCCCATAGAGTCCTCTCCCTCTTGCTCGCGCCACTAGGACATCATTCTAGTACACAATAATTCCCATCGTAGGAGTTTGACCACGACGGTGGGAGAGAGCGGCCCTGCGTTCGGCTGGTTCCTCTCGATTGCTCTCCGAGATTTTACGACCGACTGCTGCCAGCAACACCCAAAGGACCAAGGGGAACGACGAGCTTGCTGTCTTGGCCTTCTACCCGTGCGCGAGAAGAGGCTCTCGCTGCACAAGATGGTTTTCGCCTCGCCCGGAGAGCGCCCGCCGCGCGTTCGTCACCGTCGCCACGCCAGTTTGAGCCTGGTGACACGCGGCCCCGCGTCCCTCGACGAACTCCGGGCAAGGGAGAACCTGGAACTCCGTGCCACTCGCATGCTGGGTGAGTGGCTCAGCCACCGGGCCACCTCTGTCGCTCTGGCTGTGGTCCCCCCCCAGCCTGCGGATCCCCCAGGAGACGCCACGAAGCCGGCAGCCTCCGAGGAAGCCTCGGAACCCCTCGAGGACGGTTCCCCAGCACATGAGGAGCACCACGCTTCAATTCCGCTCCCTATCTCTGACGACGAGGACATGGACCTGTCCAGTTCCAGAAAACGCGCTCGCGAAACAGAGAGCGACGACGAGGAGGCGGCCGTGCGTCGCAAGCAGCCGTCGAGCGCTGCCCCTAGCTCGGAGCAGCACGCGGCAGCCAGCGACCCCATGGAGCAAGCCCCTCCGGTAAGGGCGACAGCCACCTCCTTCGCGCCTCCTCCGAGCGAGGACGCGCCTGGCACCACCCCCGAAACGCCATCTGCTCCCGATGGCGGCGCGTCCCCCGCAGCGTCGTCTGCCAGCAGTCCGGCTGCACACAAGAACGCTACCGACGCGATGGAGCTGGCAAAGGAGACAACCACTGTTTTGTCGCCGCAGGGCCCCGTGCACCCCGCGGCGCGGTTCTTGAAGGACCCGCCACGCCAGACTGCTCCGCGGCTGAAGCCAAAAGGGAAGAAGAAGAAGAAGCAGAAGCAGAGAAAGGAGCCTGCCGATGTCTCGCCTTCCTCTCCCGAGGCAACGGACGACTCGCGGCGCCAACCTGCTACCCCGGCCACCCCTAGCACGCCTGCAGCGGCAGTACAGAGGGGGACACCACCTGCCCGTGAGCCAACGCCAGACGGCTTCACTCTGGTGCAGTCGAAGGGGGACAGGCGGCGTGCACGGGCCCTGGAGAATGCTGCGCTCCCGGTGGACCCTGCGGTCATCGGCACGGTGCTCTTCAGACCCTCGGCGCCCGGCGGAGCCTTCAGGGGAGCACCGCGCCTCGCACTCGCGGCGGCCCTCTCATCGCGGGCCGGTGTTGCTGCGGTGCGAGTCAACCACAAACGCAACATTGTGGCCGCCGATACGACCACTCGGGCATGCCTTGAGGAGCTGCTGGCAGTCACCGAGCTCCATGGCATTCCATTGACGGCCCGCCTGCCGGCTGAGCGTGGAAAGAGCACCGGCTACATACACGGGATGGACGGGATGCCTGCTGACAAGGACCTGCTGGAGGCCATCGAGTCTTCCGTTCCAGTCCTCACAGCAACAAAGGACGGCAGCACGGTAACCATACGGTTCGCGGGGCCGGTCCCCCCCGAACAAGTGAGCATCTTCAAGCTCTGGTTCAGGGTAAGGCCGGCAAGACCTCGTCCACTACAGTGCCGGCAATGCGGCCGTTTCGGCCACGTGGTGGAGAGCTGCAAGTGGCCGACAGGCTGCATTTCCTGTGGCAGGAGTCACCCTGAAGGCTCCCCTTGCCAGACAGTCCGCTGTGTGAACTGCGGCGGCGCCCACACCGCGGACACTCCGGCCTGTCCCAAGTGGCAGGAGGAACGACGGGTGGCCACCATCATGGCGTCCTCCACCACTGCACTGTCCAGGCGTGCGGTGCGGGCAGCGGTCCGCGAGGAGAGCCAGTTGGAGCAGGCCACTACACCCTCGTCGCGCTCCTATGCAAACGCAGTCAAGGGCATCGCTGATTTTCCAAGGCGTCCGGTACCAGCCCCACGCAGCTCCCAACGCCCGGTGTCGCAGGCCACTGCTGTCCTCTCCACCACACCCCCTACCACCCCCCTGGTGCAGACAACCGTGGAACAGCTGGTGGCAAACCTGCTGCTGACTATGCAGGCAGTCAGCACCATGCTTCCGGCTGACCACCCTTTCCACACCATCTGCCTACAGGCAGTGGCACTCCAGAACCAGACCACCCAACATGGCTGATTCCTCTGCTACAAGGAAGGGCCGCCGTCGTCCGAGTGTTCTCCAGTGGAATGTCAACTCACTGCGGCGGCGACATGCGGACCTCTCGCTACATCTCCTGCAGAGTGATTACGATGTGCTTGCTCTGCAGGAGGTGTACGTTGCTGCCGAGACGCTGCGACTGCCAGGCTACGTGGGCTACAGTGCTCGCACTTCCTGCTCGCAGGAATCATGCCAGGCCGCCCCCTGCCTCGATGACACACACCAGCAGGGAGCTCCCCGCTGCGCAGTGTACGTGAGGCGAGAGCTACCCCAGGCGGAGATACAAGTGGCTGACCTGACTGGCGGGCCGTTTGAGTGCTGTGCAGTGCGCGTACGCATCGGGGGCGTGGACACTTCTATCGCCTGTGTGTATGTCCGACCCTGCCAGCCTTGGGACCCCTCCTGCCTGCTACGTTTGGCTAGACACCTTGGCAAAGACTTCGTCCTCTGTGGCGATTTCAATGCCCACCACACAGCCTGGGGTGGCCGGCACTGCTGCCCTCGTGGCAAGGCACTACGGGATGCTGCTGACCAACTCGGCCTGCAGATTCTAAACACTGGCGCCCCCACTTTCATCCGGCGCGGAGCTCGTCCAACACAGACGGCAATCGACCTGAGCCTGACCACAGAGGACTGCCGGTACAGCTGGGAGACGCTTCCTGACACCTGGGGTTCCGACCATCTGCCCCTGCTCCTGACTCCTTTTCGAGGCAAGTCCCCCAGGAACAGAGAGTGCCTCACAGTCAACTGGAAGGCATTTCGTGAGCTCTGCCGGCAGGCGGACAACGACGGGGATCTGTTGCAGATGATCGTGGAGTGCGCCCATGCCGCTACCATACGCTCTACTGTCCCAGAGGGCAAACCAGTTCCGGATATACGCCATTTAGAACTGCGAGCTGCTCGGCGCCGTGTGGAACGCAGGGCCCGGCGCACCATGCTTCCGGAACAATGGACGGCCTACCGCCGCGTGGATGCTGTCTGCCGCCGCCACGCCCGCCGACGCAGACGGCAAAGCTGGGAGAGCCTCTGCTCCACCATCAGTCGCAATCCAGATGGTACTCGAGCTTGGCGCCTGCTAAGGTCACTGATGGATGTTCCAAGCGCGCAACGCCAGTACTTAACCGTGGCCGTCCTCATGGGCATCAGCGAGCGGGCCCTAGTCGAGCGCCTAGCCGACCGGTTTGCTGAGAGGTCTCCAGTCCCGCAGATCCTGCCCTCGACGGTCGCCACAAGACGCTGCCTCCCTCCCTGCCACCATCCAGAGTGGGTGGCAGCACAGATCTCCGCCCTATGCAGCGAGCCTCTCCGCATGCACGAGCTCGAGTCGGCGCTAGCTCTCACACGACGACGGAGTGCCCCAGGAGCCGACGGAATAACCTGTCAGATGCTGCGTAACCTTGCAGAGCCACAACGGGTACGACTCCTGGAGCAGTTCAACTCCTACTGGAGCACCGGGGTCCTGCCTGAGAGCTGGCTGACGGCTGTGGTGGTGCCTATGCTGAAGCGACGGAAGCCTGCGACTTCGCTCTCCTCCTATAGGCCAGTCTCCCTTACCTCTGCAGCATGCAAGCTGATGGAGAAGATGGCCCTATCACGGCTCGAATGGATAGCTGCCCAGCAGAAGTACTTTGCAGAACAGCAATCTGGCTTCAGGCAAAAGCGCTCAACGGCGGACTCCATCGCAGATGTGGTGGCCACCCTGGAGGATGCCAGGGGCAGTGGGGACGTCGCCATGCTGCTGCTCCTGGACGTCCAGAGTGCCTTTGACCGGCTGCCGCACGAGGTGATCGAGGCTGCACTGGACTGCTTAGGCGTCACCGGATGTCTCCGGGGCTTCATCTCTGCCTTCCTGGTGGGCCGGAGTTTTCGTGTGCGGGTAGGCAAGGTGCTCAGCGATCCCAGAGACATCACCTCCGGTGTCCCGCAGGGATCAGTGCTGAGCCCTTTCCTCTTCAACCTGGCACTGGCAGGACTCGCAGCAGCACTACCGGCTGACAGCCGCTACCCAGTCTGCTGCGCTATCTACGCAGATGACGTGGCACTGTGGATCCAGGAGAAGCATCGCTGCCATCCGGGGCTCTCTACAGAGGGCATTAGAAGCGGTCATCTCCTTCCTCGGTGGCATTGGCCTCTCTGTGTCCCCGGCAAAGACAGAGGCACTACTTGTACACCCGCTAGCCTCCGCACGCCTCTACGTGAAACAGCTGCGCATTGCAAACACCACCGTCCCATGGAAGCGGCAGGTCACGTATTTAGGCCTAACCATTGATCATCGGCTCTCCTGGATTCCTGCTGTCAAGGCTGTCACCTCCAAAGTCCGAAGAGTCCAGGGGGCAGTGAGCAAGATGCAACAGCGTGGTCGGGGCTGCACCGTCAAGTGGGCGCTGCGGATGAACCAAGCGGCGGCCACATCCATCCTGCTATATGCCCTGCCGCTGGTTCTACTATCTCCAGCCAGGAAGCAACAACTCGAGAGACTGCACATGAGTGCAGTTAGGAGCATCCTCGGGCTCCCCAAGCACTCTCGAGTTGCTGTCACACTGGCTGAGGCTGGCGAATGGCCACTGTCGCTGCACATGCTCCAACGTGCCCTTGGGCACATTGACCGTCTGCACCGTGCTCCAGATGGTGGGGCTCTGCTCTGCCGACTGCGGAGCCAGCCACTATCTCGCATGGGGGGCCTCTGTCAGCTCTACGAGGAGCTGATTGTACAGCGACCAGTGCCCATGGTCACACCTCCGCCACACGAGAAGCCTCCAGAGGTGCACCTATCCCTGAATGGAGCATCAAAGCGCCGGACGCCAGCAGCAGCACTACAACAGGCAGCTATTGGCAAACTCCTGGAAGAGCTGGACGGCAGGCTGCTCGTGTACACGGATGGCTCCGTGCTCTCCAATGGCTCCGCAGCAGCGGCATGTGCCATCCCATCTGAGGGCAGGAGCAGGCAGTGCCGACTTCCTTTTCGCGCGAGCTCCACAGCAGCTGAGCTGGCGGGACTCCACCTGGCTGCAGACCTCCTGGCGGAGGACCCCCCGACAATACCAGTGGCGGTGCTAAGTGACTCACGACCGGCTCTCCAGGCACTCTCCGATCACCATCGACACGGAGTCACTGAGACCCTCCTGAGAGCAAAAATCTCGGCCCTCTCTGCAGTGGGGGTAGCCATCTCCTTCCACTGGCTGCCTTCCCACGTAGGAATCGCTGGAAACGAGGAGGCGGATGTCCTTGCTAAGGCCGCCCACCACCCGACCGTTCCACTCACCAGAGCAGTCGCAGCATCGGACTTCTCCAGGCAGAGACTCAAACAGCTGCTCACATCTAGCCATCCGGATAGCAGGGTAGCTACCAACCGCGCCCCAAAACTCCTCCCTGAGAACGGCCTCTCGCGACGAGACCGTTCCACACTCCTTCGTCTGCGCACGGGCTCCGTGTGGACGGCAGCTAGGCTCCATGCCAAGGGACGCATCGCCTCGCCGGCCTGCAGAAGGTGCGGTGACGCCGAGACCCTCGAGCACCTACTCTGCACCTGTCCAGCACTAGCCCAGGAGCGCGCTCCAGTCACTGCCACCTACCGACGGTATGGACTTCCGGCTACCTCAGAGACACACCTGCTCTTCCCGGCCCGCTACCACCTCCCAGCACTGGCAAGCCTGCTTGAATATGTGTACACAAACGGGCTCCTAGATCGCCAATAGACTCCGGCCTCGCACGGCCTCTGCCCGAGCGCCGGCCATCGCCCCTGGATGATGCTGACGTCTGCTGCCTAAAACCAATCTCTCCCTTTCCCCCTCTATCCTCTCATCTTTCTTTCCCCGCCCCCATTCCCCATTACGCTGCGCCGTGCTCCCATATGGGCTGCAGAACTGAGCGTACTTTCCCCCTCCAAAATCACGAAGACAACGACTGCAGCGCCAGAGTTCCCTCTAGTAATTTTTGTAGGAAACTCTATGCTTGAGGCCAGTGTTGCGCTGTTGTATGCAGCGGAGGCAATTTTGGAGCCGCAATTACGCGAATGAGATTTCCACACCATTTACACCATCTATAAGACAACTGCAGAACATCATAAAACGTTTTGGCTATGTTTATGGCTACTTTTTGATAACAAAAAATTTCGATCTGGCTATTTTTAGGTTACATTTTGAGATCATTTGGCGATTTTTGTTGGGGCCATCTGGCAACACTGCGCGGCGGGTTTGTTTATTTTTTGGCAAAGGAGGCATTGTTTGAAGCACGTTTGAAGCAAGGTTTGAAGCATTGTGAAGTTGAGAAGTTGAACACAGTTGTCGGTCGTCCTTGTCATGCACGTGCTCATCGTTTGTTGCGGACGCGGTGGTCTTAAAGGTGGTTTCAGCAAATGTAAGTTATGTGTGCACAGTTATCTCGCATCAGACTTTGTAACGTGAGTAGTTTGTGTACCTTGACTGATGGAGGTTGCGTTGGAAGCACGTAAGGTTCTGACTGGTGTTGTATACCGGTGTCACACGTGCACTTTTATCGCGATCGGCACCGACCCGGATCGAAATTCTCGACTGCGATTGGCTCTCTCGCGCATTTTATGTAAATGAGCCAATCATGACCGAGAAATTCTATCCGGATCGGGCTTCATCGCCATCAAAAGTACGCTGTGTGACACCCGTATAAGTCGCGGGCCGCTTGTTTTCGTTGCGACGATAGATTGGTTTTTTACTGGTACTGCTCCAGGAAAGCACATGTAACCGGCAAACGGAGGCCTCAGGAGAGCACTTGAGATTATAATAGAGGAGGCGGCGCAGGATCTCCAGGGCACCCAAGCGGTAGCGTGCTAGGGGGTGTTTGCATAAAAAATTGGAAGTCCGCTGTCGCGGACAGGCGGTCTTGTACACCCCTGGCACGCGCAGGCCTCGGCGAGCCCCAATCCACGGACCAGTCCGGGTTCTAGCTTTGATGTCCCCGTTGTCGCTATGGTGTCCTGGAGGCGCCGCCAATAACCCGAAAAAATGACACGTTGTTACTAGTCAAAACACGATTGAAGAAATATAATTACATCCAGCCGCTGCCTTGTGACGCTAAGTTCTGAATTACCGCGTCCCGCAACTTCTGCAGCGCCAGTCGAAGATTTGCCTTCAACAGAACTCGCGCTCATGCTACCCATGGTTCAAACAGGAGCTTTTTTTTGTGTGTTTGTCAGTTCACGGATCGCTTCGCCCAGAGAAAGCAGAAGGCGCTACGACCTTTAGGATCCTGAACAAGACGTAGTGCCGTCGACAGCTACAGGCAAGATAGTCCTCATTTGTCGGGAGCGCGTGCGAAGACTCGTCTTTCATGGCAACTGCAGAGACTGCTTCTAGAAAAAAAAGTGCTTGAGCTGTGATAGTGGCGTTACACCCTTGTTGTTTTTCAAGCTTATATGGCAGCAATGTTCCATCAAACATGCGCCATCACAGTGAACCATGACAACAAAAGTACTTTAGTGACTCCGCAAGAGGTCCCCACAGAGCGCAGTGGTTAGCAGTGGTGTCACACTACACTCATTTAATTACCGTGGGAGCATACTACATTTCTAGTACAAATATTCTAGTACAAACATCTCATTTTAAATTTGCTTGAATATAAGGGTAACAAGGTCTGTTTGACTCTACAGGAAGAATGGCCGATGCAAATATAGACTGTTACAAATGGTTTTGATGCCCAAGAACAGCGGTTGTTGTGCAGATGCCAGTTCCTGAGTGAAAGCATAGAATAGCCAACTTGTGCACTGTAATTTGCATTTCATTAAGTAAGGCTGCCCTGCCTCCCAAATTGCACGTGTGGCTTTAATGGGGAGAATTCTTTGTGAACTTCAGGCACTTTCGAATCAATCTATCCTCCCACGCCGACGGGGCTCGCAGTGCCTACCAACTACAGATGGAAAATTTTATGAAAGTTTAAGGAGGTCTGAAAAACTTCCATGTTTTCTTTTTCAGAAAAAATACAAAAAATTGAAAAAAAAAATACTTGTGCACAGAGCTATGAGAAACCTGACAAATTTGTTTCTCTAACGCTAAAAAGAATATAATTGTTACATTATTGCATCACAAAAGGCCCAGCAAAGTTTCTGGGTTCAATATGTCAGCATCATCAAGGCATTAATTTCACATCAAAGCGTCAAGACTGACATTTGTGTCAATCTGTGTCTGATTACTTTCCGTTTGACGCATCAACGCTCTGCTGTGCATCGGACAAGCCTTCCAGATTTTCAGGTTGGAGTGCATGCACACAACTTCATAAATGCTGCCCCCTGGGAGGCCGTTGCATAGCTTGGTGGGGACATTTTCACACTCGGACCAGTTATGTTGTCATGCCGCGGAAGAGGGGGTGGATCTGCAGTAAGCGACAAGCGAGGGGGCTCATGGGTTGGCTGAAGCAAAGTCCTTGCCCCCCCCCTTCTGTTGATGGATTCAGGTGCTTCGCAGACTCCCAAACTCCTTCTTTTGACCAAACATTTAGGTACCTCGAAAGGAGTCGCATCACAACAGAAGAGTTCTGAGGTGAAGCCTTCTTTTTAGTTTTATCCTGGTTTAAAAGAACGAGAAAAGCCAGGTTTTCTTTCTGAAATTTCCAATGTTTTTTGAACCACTTAGATCTCTACTACCAACATGAGCTGCTGGGTACATGCTCATGTTCGCATTGCTAGCATGGTTGCGGCATTGTCATTTGAGCTCCTTCATCCACCTCTCGCCTCTGATTCTCGAGTACTACCTGCGCCGAGCCAGCTGGCACGCATAAGAAGACCTGGGTTGTGGTGGCCTTCGCACGAACAGCAATTCACAAGCAAGTTTCCTTTGTAATAATAAAGATATTTTTATCATCATCTCACCATGTGCACGCCAACCGGCTCCTGATGCTGACAAAGAAGCTCTTGGAAGACTGTAGCTTCGTTGAGAGGGGCGTCAACTTGGACATTACTTTCCTCAGTGGTTTGAGTGAGCTGCTCGAAGATTAGAGAGACAGGTAGACGGGGTGGGGAAGGGAGGGAGGTTAACCGGACAAGATTCTGGTTTGCTAATCTACCCTGCACTAGGGGAAGGGTAAGGGGAAATGAAAGACTGAAAGAATACCAGAGAGAAAAAGCAAAGACACACAAAAAAATTGATGAGGTTGGGAACATCTGTGGGATCTAGAGTCTCTCTAATACGCCACTCGCACGCAAAAAATTCAAGAGTATGCATACTACGTGGGATGCTACACAGTGCAGAGGAAGGGGAACATATTTGCGATGATCTAGCTAGCTAGGCAAGTCTACATTCTTTGACTTTCAGCATGTCCTAGCTCCACAATGAGTGCTTGCTCGAAGTCATTGAGAAAGTGAGAGCCGGATGAGGCACGCTGCCGTAGGGGTGATGCCATAGCCAGCTGCCTGCAAAATACTTTGCACAACTTATATTCTCACAGTAAGTGGGATCTATGTATTTCTTATTCCATGTTTTCTTACTGTTGGACTTGACAATGCTTCCAGTGGCAGCGAAAGTGCCGAAACAACAGCATTTGATGTTAAATTGGCTCCTGAAGTCGCTTTCCATGCCAGTTGCAGCATTGTACATCAACAGTTTGTCTTACATGGTTTGTTTTGATTGGATGGGCATGAGGAATGTATTGGGCATGTTTATGCTGCACCAACAATGGCAACACTAAAATTAAAATGTGTTTTATGCTTTTTAATGCTACGGAGCGCACACACATTTGTGCAATGCAAATTAGTTTTGTTTGCAACTGACACTAGGTACGCTGTACAGTGGTCTGTACTTGAAATATGCAAAAATAAGCATTTGCACATAGCATCTACGTAGGAACTCTGTGTAAAGTTGGTTTCGTATATTTTTGACAAACATCCGATAGCTATTTATAAAATTTACTCTGTGTGGGAGGGTGCATTTGCAGGCTTCACAACTACATGGCGCGGCCATATCTGGCTCTGGCATGAGGGGGAAAGGCCACTATGGGAAGCAAGCTTCCGGTGTCGTGGGAGGTAGGCCGCGTTTCGATTGAACTCACAATAAGACGTTGCTGGGTGAGGGAAATGTGAAAGAGTATTCCTCTTGCTCTCGTCTGCTTTTATTTTGAATTTGCAAGTTGGATAACTTGCTTGGCTGCGTCTGTTTAATTCTTTTTGCATTCACCTCTGGATAACACAAGGAACACGTGATGCAGTACTTGGTGGGTATAAAATGGTCGCTGGGCCCATTTAATGGGGCAACCTTCAAATTAATTGTCTCAAGGTTTTACTCAAGAACCTCGCGACTTACTGCTTGCCTTTAAAGCTGGATGCTTTACTATTGTATTGCACTTGGCCCCTTCAATGAAGACAGCTCTCGACAAGCATCTGGTCATCTGTTGTTTTGTTTCATTACTGTCAATGTATTCGTCAGTGTTTCGTTACTATTGCCTTTCATTTGCTTCCAAATACAAGCAGGCTCACTTTACCTGGCACGCAGGTGTGAATGGCACTGTTTATCAAATAATGTAAATAGCATCTATTTTTCTTTGCCGACGAGACTGCTTGCAACCTGTCATACCTTATTTATTTAGAAATGAGGAATGTCGGGTATTCTATTCAGTGTTTGTCTATAGTTTTTCTAAAGTACAGTTTTTTTATTTATTTGAAAATACTGCAGGTCAACTTGGCCCAAGTAGGATGGGCAGATGCATGATTATAAAGACACTGATAGATTGGTACATAAATTGGTACAAGTCAAGTAATAGACAACAATATGCTACAAATACAATACAGTAAGGATTGAACAAAAGCTACAATGAATGCATAATAATTAATGACAGACTATCATATGGTTAATCGAACCCACCATCAGCAGGAAAAAGAAACCTGAAATCTAACATGAAATGTGTGCTTCCAGAGGCAATGAAATTTGGTGGCATTAATGCTGAACCTGAAAGTCTGATCCAGTCCGCTATAGTTCTCGGAAAAAAACTGTTTTGGAATGCTTTGGTTTTTGCAAAAATTGGTTACCAAAAATTAGCTCTAGTGCGTCTTGTTGCTAAAGCGCAAAGGTATGGAAGATCAGTTATCTTTGTGTAACCTGCCATTATAGTATGAAGAAATTTTATGCAATGGAATTTCCTTCTAGAATGTTAGAAAAAAATTTTGTTTCTGTTCAGGAGTTTACTTGGGGAATTTGATCTTTTATATTATTTAAAAATAAATCTGGCGGCTTACGCTGAATGATTTCGAGCTGATTAATATCTTTCATTGTGTGTGGGTCCTAAACTTGTGATGTGTATTGTAATTTTGACTGTACATCTGTGTTCAAAGTGAGCAAGCGCACATGAGGAGCATGACTAAGCTTTCTGCACAAGAAGCACAGCTTCTTAAATGCCTTCGAACATGTCTCAGGTATATGTTTAGCCCGGATTAATTTAATAGTAAACTCCAAGATACTTAGAACAGTCAATGGTTTGATTGGAAATATTGCTGGAACAGTACTCAAATATGCTTCTTTCAAGTGACTCTTAGCAAAACTGTTTTCTGTGCATTTAACTGCATATCCCAAGAATGACACCAAGGATTTATGCTATCAATAGATTGTTGGAGCAAATCGTGGGGAGTAGTAGAAGTTACTTCATTAAAAATAATAGTCATTTGTGAACAATGTTACCGACACTGATGATGAAATGTCCTCAGTTAAGTCACTAATATAAATTCAAAACAGGAAAGGCCCCTGTACACTACCTTGCGGCATACCAGAGTTAACAGGAAGCACTCCAGAATGGCAACCATTAACATCAACAAATTGTTTCCTGTTCTTCAAGTAAGATGCAATCCAAGTAAGGAGGTAACCAGAAGACCAATTAGTTCAAGTTTATGCAAAAGTACCCATTGACTCTATGGGTACGCGGCACCACCATGTACCCCATAGAGTCAATGTATCGGAAGGCCTAAAATTTCGGACGCAAGAACCCTTCGCCATCTGAGTTTCCAGACTTTTTGCCATGACCGCAGGTCCGAAATAGCATTAATCAAAGCCACCACCGCTGCCGTTTTGATTAGCATGCCGCCTCGAACCGGTGCTCTCGCACGCAGATTCACTGGCAGCTGTCGCCACCACTGCGGCAACGCGAGGCTTAGCTGTTTCGACGTTCGCTACTAAGCTTTTTGCCATCAGGTGCCGTGTTTTTCATTGAAAGAATTCGCTGCTGTCGGCAATGGTACCGACTGCACCTCGGTGCGTTGCATAATGCGAGTTCCCGAAAGTCAGCCTCGCCTCTTTACAGAAATGTTACTTGGTGAAGCATATGCAAAAGTATTGCAGTGAAGCATAACAAGAGGGGGGAAGGAAGGGGCTATTGCCACGGGACAGTATGTATTCCTCAATTATATACGCGTGCATCCGGTATCTCCTGTTACAGTATGAGCACCCACATGCCTAATACCTGTACCAACAGGCCTTCAGAGCATTTTCAAATGTGCCTGTGGCGGTTTGAGCCCTGAAAGGCAGTAAATGACATGCATTTATTTTTTCCAACTGGCTGATTTTTTGGACGTTTTCGCGGCCCCTAGGGAGTTCGAAAAGTCGGACTTGGACTGTGCAACTGACCAAGAAGATGCTTCAAATGGTCCCGGGGGCGAACAAGTGGCGGAAGGAGGACAAGAACAGAAAGAACCTACGTATTGAGGAATGAACAGGAAAGGAAGCCTGCTGCCGCTGTTTTGAAGGAGCTTGAGCTCAAAAATAAGAAGTGTTGGCTGATGCCGAGATGCAAGTGTCCCTCATCCAAACCAAAATAAACTCTTTAAAGCAGTGAAACACAACACTGAGGCATCGTGTGCGGGCTGAGAGTATGTCAGGACAGTTGAGGTTGACTTACGAGCTGTAGAGAGAGAATCTCAACTGTGATAAAGTTCAGTCCTCATACCACTGAGCTTGCTATCAGTTGATAGAAATAGCTCATATTCGAAAATATTTGCTTCTGTATGCATCTCCTTTTTATTCGTATTTGAGAATGTCTGACTCGATTTGCAATTTCTTTCGAAGACATTTTATTTGCTGTGCATTTTACTAACCCCTCCTTTCTCTTCTCTTCTTGAATAACATTAACACTACTCCTTAGTATTCAAACTGACTTAAGTCGTGTTTTTAAAAATTTTTTTCATATGCTTATTAGAGAGTGACAGCATCGTCCAACGTGGTTTCAGCCCTTCTTAACATAAAACATAGTTCTGCGTCACTCAGGGAATTTTGCAAGGGCACTCATGGAAAACCTGGAAAACTTGGGCAATTTGGAAATGTCAACTTGGTAGACACCCTGCTTCTGTGCGCCTTGCAGTGCGCCAGAAAGGGTACTTTATATATACATGTGCGAAGGAAAGGCTTTGCTTATTGCCAACTAAAACACTATGAGCTCCATGCATTCCAAAACATGCTTATCTGGGGGCGGCACATTCCCCCGCCCCCTTTTTTTACCGAGCTGTTTGCAAACTGCATGAACATGAACGGGGATTAGGGTGATATCGACCATGTTCTGCTGCAAGAGTGTTGGCTCCTGCAATCGCCGAAGCTAAGCAGCATTGATCTGAGCTTGTAAATGAAATGGAGGCCGCTTCCAGGAACGCCGACTGATGATAGCTCTGCCTGCCGTGGAATAGTTTGAATGTCCGCTTTGTGCGATAGAGTTACAGTAGTGGCGGCGGGGGATGTCCCCTTCCCCCGCAATAACAATTCCTCATTACCAAGAATGCACCAAAAACTCAAGGAAGACGAACAAATGCTATCCACACAAAGGTCGGGGTAAGTGGACGCCGGCGCCGGAAAGTGCCCCTGCTCTCTGCCGATGGTCTGCTTCTCTTCTCACTTGTACAGGATGTCACCTTCTCCCCCTTCGACAGACTTGTTTCCTATTGTCCCACGAGCCAGCCGAATGGTTTTGGGCACTCATGGGTGTGTTGAATCATGCACACAAAGCGGTTGCAATGTTTGTCATCAATATGGGCAGTGCTCGGGCACCAAAATACAGATGGGATAAACAGCAGAGATTTTCTGTCTCTACGACTCATAGATGAAGCACAGACGGCAGCACTCCAGGGCATGAAGTCACGTGATGAAATCGGGATTGTGATACCTTCAATAACCAAAGTACAAGCTTGTTGTAACAATTCATGACGGTACTGACAGCACTTGTGTTCTTTTATTCTGTCCATGTCTGCCGTTGCACTACCCTCATGTATGAAACTGCCTGTCACTTCGTGACCCATGCAAGTGGGGACAAATGTTTCCAACCACAGTTAATTATGAAATTTGAGGCTCCAGTTACAGTCAGTCATTTTTCTTGTTCCTCAATGAGGCGAATATTTATTGTTCTTTCCCATTTCATCAGAGACACTTCAGAAAACCTTGTTTTTCAGGCGTTTGCTTTGCCAGGCGTCTGAAAACCTTAGTATGTGTGCCAACTTTTGGCAGTAATTGGTGGAAAATGCAAGACAGCATCTTGTCTTATGATGAATGAAATCGGAATGCAAGTGTGGCAACTGGGGCATAGAACGCAGTGGCTGCATGATCCTGCCCATTCACCTACTCCCCCTGCCCAACCCCTTTCTCTCTCTAATGATGTCTTGCCGTTACGGCCGCAAGGGAGAACAGAACGGGCCGATTCTGCGTTCATGTCTGGCAACACCCTTGTTTTGTTGCGTGCCATCCTCACGGTTTTATGGAAACTGCCACTTGTGCCACAAGCTGAGGCGACCTGAAGAGTGCGGGTCCCCAAAAAGTCCTCTCTCTCCTCCACTCTCCCTAAGCCTGCACCTTTCAAGATAGCAGTGCAGTGCGCTACAGAGAGTCTAGCTTACAGCGCAGATCCTTCTTTTTTTTTTTTTTTTTCGTAGCCATTTCTGATAGCTACCGGTGAAAGCCTTCCCCTGATTTTTGTCACTAAATGCTGATTGAAGTTCAGACTGTTCCTTGAGCGTTCAGATTATTTTAAACTGATGCACAAGTGGGGTACCTGCTGTTTCCCTATTTTATTAATGTACACAAAGCAGGAGTGCAGGTATTCAGTTTGAAATCTAAAAATAATGACTGCTACTAGTTCAAAACAAACACAGCCTTGAAGATTCCTGCTCTCCTGAGGCATGCTGGAGAACTGATATGGTGCTGCATGCTTCATATGCATCTTAGCCAGAAATATCATTTACAAATTGAACTTTTCAAAAAGAGGCGACATATTAATTGCAGTGAACTGTAGGTTGCTCCACAACAGGGTGAAATACCACTGCGCTATCACTGTCTTGGTCAATCTACTGTTTGGCTGTAAGCTTGTGATTTATTTTGTATATACAGTATACCCCTTCAAGACAAACTACAAGGGACCAGAAAATTTGTTCATCTTATCAGAAGTTCTTCTTAATGGAAGTACCCCTAAAAAATATTTGAGCAGGCCAGGTGCATCCATATGTTACATGTAAACACTTCATAAAGTAGTCTTTCAGAGAGAGGATGATTGCAGTTACAGTAGACTCCCGATAAACTTGGTTAAGACGAAATCTCTGGTGCAACAAACAATACGAGACATTTGGTTGGTTTCCTATAGTACTCAATGTAAGAGAAATCTGCTTAAAGGGCCACTGTCCACCCTCAAGCCTAAAATAGTTTCGAACTCTTTTTTCGGCTTTTAGCACAGCTCAGAACGTCAAAAAAGGAAGGTGGAAGGGGTAATGAATAGGAACGAAAAACAGGGTGAGCGCTAACTTCCAACCGATGGTTTATTTCGTGACTCAGAAGGCTATACTTATACACTCAGCAAACCACGTGACATGAAGAGGCAACAACACAAAACCAAGCAACAAAAGGAAAAGGAACTATGTGAAAAAACATTCAGACAGCCTGTGGCGGTACTCCGAGATACGCCAATTCATTGCTTGATAATGTTACGTAGGAAGACGCAGACGAAAAGCTATGTACAAGTATATTTACAAGAAAATACGCTGCGCTTGGCCAAGAGGCAACAGCCCACGCTAGCTTCCAATCGTCGTCGTCTTCTTCTTACTGCTCGGCTCTTCGTCATTGGAAATACTATCCCGTAGCAATAACGATAACGAAGGTGAGCTTACACATGCCTGACCAAGGCCTATGATAGCTTTTGCTTCAATGATTTCTCTTGTGAGCTGACTATGACTACGACCTAGAATGACGCATTCTTCTAAAACAGGTACGCATCCACACGTTCTGCAGTGCTGCGCAAGAAACCCCCCTGCTGTAATAAAATTCTTAGCATTGTAACAATGTTTACGCAGCCTATCTTTAGACATCGGCCAGTCTGACCGACGTAATGTTTTCCGTGCTTGAGTGGAAAACAATAAACAACACAATGTGTGCAATTAACAAACTTTTTATGATTCTTATCACAGCTAGGGGGAGCCTCCTTATTCGGATTAGTGAGCTTGCTAATGCTCATAAGCTTGTTAGGGGCAGAAAACTCCACACGAATATTCGCTCGCTTGGTGATTTTCTTCAGGTTATGGGAGACAGTGTGGATGTGCGGGATAATGCTTGTCTTACCCCGAGTAGTTGTAGGATTATCTTCGTACCGGTTGTCTTTTCTGAACTCTCTTAGAATCCGTTCAGCTACTGACACTTGTAGGGACACAGGATAACCAGCCTGTGAAAGCCGTTCGCACTGAGAAGCAAAGCTAGACAAAATGATGTGGGAGCATGATTTTTGCAAAGCATTATTTAGGCAAAGGTTAGCAATGCCTCTCTTGACCAACTTAGAATGAGCGGAATGAAATGGAAAAAGTGGTTTGTCAGCTCGAGGTTCATAGCACCAACACGTGTGAATGTCGGAACAAGCTAAGCGCAAATCCAAAAACTGGATCGTGTCATTCTGTGGGAGCTCGTGGGTAATGTCAAGGGGGGCAAGGCATTCTTTGACTATTGGCACCACCATGGCAACCTCAGTCTCAAGGTCAGCCAAGGTCACAATTTTTTTTTAAATAGTGACACTCGCAGTTCTTTGGTAGTTGGTGAGAAACAGGCTGAGCGATTCTGTATTGCCTCTAGAGACTCAAGCTCAAGCTGTGGATGAATGTAAGTTGTGTACAATAAGAGTTTTAGCGATGATGGTGCTAGAGAAAATTTCCGACGAAAGTATCCCAGTGTACGAGTGGCCTTAGAGGTTATGTGATCGATGAGTTTTCCAGGATAGATTGCTGGCAATGTGAACCTCGAAGTGTCGGTATGACGTTACACATTCTAGTGGGATGTTATTTAATCTATAGGTGGGGCAGATCACGTTAGTGTGATAAATCCTCATAGTCTTAAATTTTTTTATGTTTAATTCCATGCACCACGTGCGACACCACTCATTTATGTTATTGAGATCCTCGTGAATTGCTAGAATATCTGAGGAATTAGTTATTTTACGAAACAGACACAGTCATCCACAAATAGACAAATGTTCGAGGAAACGTGAGTGGGCAAGTCATTAATATAAATTAGGAATAATAAAGGACCGAGCATGGACCCTTGCGGTACACTGGAGTCAAATGGAGCTAAACGTGAGTTAGCGTCATTAGTGGTTACAAATTGAACACGTGATGTCAGAAACGCGCGAATCCAATCAATTACGGAAGGGTCTATGTTTAGAACGTTTAATTTATGAAGGAGCAATGCATTGTTCACTTGGTCAAACGCTTTAGACAAGTCAAGAAATATGCAGTCTGTTAAAAAACCAGAATCTAAATTGGCATGTGGGCCATTAGTGAAGAGGATAAGCTGAGTGTCACAGGAGAAGTTTTTATAGAATCCATGCTGCATAGCTGTGAAGAAGTTGCTATGTTCAAGAAAATTAACTAGATGCGTGTATATTATACGCTACATAACTTTACATGGTACAGATGTAAGTAAAATAGGTCTGTAATTCTGTGGATCATGGGCTGGTCCAGTTTTGTGAATGGGGATTACTTTGACAATTTTCCAATAATACGGTAAGGTGCCAGAGTTGTAAGATTGCGAGCAAATACATTCTAGTATGATTGAACAGTATTCTACTGTGTTTTGTAAGAATTTAGTATAAATTTCGTCTACCTCACATGATGCTTTAGGTTTTAATTTCTGTAATATGGCTTTGATACCGGTTGAGTTGAAAACGATGGGATCCATGAAGTGATAGTTAGTTGAATTTATCTCGGGCGTCGGATCAGGGATCTGAGGTGATGAGAACAACTGAGTGAAGGTATTGTTAAGCACAGTAGAACACAGTAGGTCAGGTACTGGGTCCCCAGAACTTGTCAGCATTGATATTCCAGTTTTATGGCTATTTCATCATATGGTTTCCCAGCCCAGAAGCGCTTTGGATTAGTCTTTAATAAATTTGGAAGTGTACAATTAAGGAATGAAAATTTGGCTGACCTTAGGGCCCTAAGATATGAAATTGCTGTGTTTTTATATGCTAGCCAGTGTGTGTTTTGATTAATGTTTCGCTGTACGGAATAAACATTTTTTTCTTGTTCGATAACCGATTCAGATATGCGCTGTACCATGGTGCTTTATTGTTAGCATAGACGGATCGTAGGGGCACGTGTTTGGTGATTAGCTCACTGGTTTTATTTTTTAAAATAGGCCAGTTAGTTTCTACGGAGCGTTGCAGATGAAGTGGTAGGAAAGTGTCTAGAAATATGCACAGTTCTCTATTGATGGCTTAAAAATTAGCTTTTTTATAATCTCGGAACTTCTTCCGCTGTCGGCATGTATTTTGTTGTGTTGTTGTAAGTGTCAAATACAAGATATCGCTCAGTCTTGGCATGTGCGTCACCGCAGAAAAGTTATCGGACAGCCTAGCATTATTCTGAAAATGGGTGGCACCAAATTGATCAATCGTCTGTGAAATAGCTGACAGCAGGTCATTGTGAGGAATAGAATAGTATAGCTCTTTAACATCGACGGAGAAGACTTGGAAGCCGCGATCAGATTTGTCCTTCAAAAAGTCAATCACTTCGTCGGAGTTATGTATTAACCCTTTGAAGGTTAATTTTTTTCGCCATATGCAACCACCCAGGGTCGATTTTTTTTTGCAGTTAAATTCTTCAGAGGGACCTATTTCGAAAAAAATGTCTCGTAATTTTTCTAGGGTGACGTAAAGGGAGAAAAAAATGTTTTGCGTTGCCAATATGTACTGTTTATTCATGAAAAACAATAAAAAATAGCAAATAAAGTTATAAGAATTTTTAAAAAATTGGCCCATTGTTATTCACAATGTCGACACGAGAAAAATACACAAGAAGAATGCGCACACGAAAATTTTTTGCAAGTCTCAAATGTTCCTCTTGCACTAATATTTCTTCAGCGTGTGGTAGTCCTTGAAGCATGGCTCCACACAGAGCGGTTTGTTGCACTCAGCACACATGTACCTTATGTCCTTGCGACGTTTTTGCTGCCGAGTGGTGTTGACGCAGATGTGGCACCTCCTCTGGGTATTGCTTCCCTGAGCAGCCGTGGGAGGCAACTTCTGAATAAAGTGCCAAAAAAGGAAATGCATGCACGGCAGCATCCTTCGTATGCGCACCCCTCTGAGCAACAAATGAGCGAGTAACAGACGGTCACCCCTTGAGTGATAAGAACGAGATAGCCATCAGTTTTGCGAGCGAAAGAAGCCAAAACCGCGTGCGCAACAAAACCAAAACTAACCGCCGCGCGGCCGCGAGGGCGCCAATGCGCGAGCGGTAGCAGACACGCCTGAGCAAAAAAAAACTATACAACAAAAACCGAAAGAGAGAGACGCGAGAAAATAATTCCATGTATTCCCCTATAGTGGCAGCACAAACCAGGCAAGGAAAAGTCAGGAAATTAGCGCGCGTTTTAAACGTACAGAAGGCGCCGTAAATATACGGCATCGACCATTTTCGAACCTGTTCGCGGCACCATATATTTACGCCATCGACCCTCAAAGGGTTAAAAACGGGAAGGAAGAGGGTTAACCGAGGGGTCCTATTTTTATTACTCATATCATAAGAAGTCAACAAACACTGACACCAAAGACAACATAGGGGGAATTACTTGTGCTTAAGAAACGATAAATTACTCTACCAATTGAGCTACCGCGGCGTCATTTCCCCATCCACTTTCTTGGATACTTATGTTTCCTAGTAGAACCCTGGGAATGTTAGCCAGCGCCACGACTCGCAGATCTTGGCGGTGGATATGGAACTTCTTTTCTGCCGCGGGCGTCACGAGAACGTGATCTTTTTTTGGGTGAAGGCAACTGTTCAATAAACCCACACATGCTACCTGAAGGCATCAATGTTGCCGGATTCGAGACCTTCATTATGTAATAAACAAGAAGGAAGGGGTTAACCGAGGGGCCCGATTTTTATTACTCATATAAGAAGCCAACAAACACTGACACCAAGGACAACATAGGGGAAATTACTTGTGCTTAATAAATGAAATAAAGAAACGAGAAATTAATGGAAATCAAAGTGGATGAAAAAACAACTTGCCGCAGGTGGGAACCGAACCCACAACCTTCGCATTTCGTGAAGGTTGTGGGTTGCAAAAAAAGATAACGTTCTCGTGACGCCTGCGGCAAAAAGGACGTTCCACGTCTGCTGCCAAGGTCTGTGAGTGGTGGCACTGGCTAACACTCCCAGGGTTCTACTAGGACACAAATACCCAAGAAAGTGGATATGGAAACGGTGCCGCGGTAGCTCAATTGGTAGAGCATCGCACGCGAAATGCGAAGGTTGTGGGTTCGGTTCCCACCTGCGGCAAGTTGTTTTTTCATCCACTTTAATTTTCATTAATTTATCGTTCCTTTATTTCATTTATTAAGCACAAGTAATTTCCCCTATGTTGTCCTTGGTGTGAGTGTTTGTTGGCTTCTTATGGTATTAAAAACGGGTCATTCATGGGTAGAATGGCTAGCTTGGCATGCAGAAACAGCGTGACAGACTTCTGCTATGTGTCCTTTTCTGAAACAGTGACCCTCAACGGCATGTCAGGTTTGTGCGTTTTTGTGCTAAGAAACACCTCTAGGTGATCTCGTCTGCTCTTGGCAATGTTTTTCAACATTTTGTCCAAGTTATATTCTCTGCAAAGTTTGCAGAGAATATAATTTTCAAATAGAATAGAATTTTCAAGTAACATGGCAGCACAACACATGTTGTAGCATCACAAAGAGGAGCAGAAATCGTCACTGCACACATTGCCTGTGATGGACGCATACGCATGTGACATGCCTGCTCGTGGAGTTGGTAACATCTATGCTGTAGAAGGAGTGAGATCAGAGATACAGCTACTCTGCTCGGCACCTTCGAAGCATTCGGAGCAGTATGGAAAGCAAGTCAGAAAAAAAGTACACAAATAGCAGCCTCTGTGGAATGCAGCGAGAAAAAAAAAAAAAGGAGCTAGACTGCTGTCGTTTTCAAGCCGTATAATGTGTGCCTATTTAATGCTCTGTTTGTGATTATCCTCCCTCTGAAAGGCTATTTTATCCATTTCTTTCATGTAACATATGTATGGATACACCTAGCATGCTCAGATATTTTTGAGGGTTTCTGTTAAGATGAACTTCTGATAAGAACAAATTTTCTGGTCCCTTCAACTTGGTCTTAATGGGAGTCTACTGCATTCATGTTAAAGTAAAATTTCGTTTGATATATCAGAAGCACAATTTAAAATGAAGCTTCCCCTGGTAATGTCAACTGGTGCAGTCATGTTGATCCTCCTTGTGCACCGCAGCGCTGTTAACTGGAAGTAGCTTGAGCATCACCACCGCTTGTTTTTTGTTGGTGCATGCAATGTTGTAACCCGGTATTCTTGGATCGTGCACCTGAAGCCAGCAATGTGAAAAACATAGTGCCTGAATTGTAGGCATTCAAGTGTTGCCTTCCTTCTGCAGTTGTGTATGCACCATAACTCGGAGGCTCTTTGACTGGGCATGCCACTTCCTAGCCTTTCCTTGCCTTGGGATGCTTTACTGTCCACTGATGCTCACCCGTGAAGGTTCTTCTGCCTTGCAACCTGCCCACGTTCTCACTATAAGGAAATGCAGCCAGTTGTGACCTGTGCAG
Source organism: Dermacentor andersoni (assembly GCF_023375885.2). Taxonomy (NCBI): domain Eukaryota; kingdom Metazoa; phylum Arthropoda; class Arachnida; order Ixodida; family Ixodidae; genus Dermacentor; species Dermacentor andersoni. Next base: position 167,308,744 of record NC_092816.1, read on the forward strand.
GGATATGCAAAATGTAGAAAGTGCACACCTCTAACACCTGCTTAATTGAACGCATAGCTGCCATCGTAGTACACTTTTAAAGGGCCCCTCTCCAGGCCTCATAGCAAATTTTGGTTATATGCTGAAAGTTGTTACGTGTCCTATAGGGAGCGTTCTGCCGCAAAAAAATTTCAAATCGGCTCACTGATAGCCAAGGTAGAAATATTTCAGTGCCGCGAACCCATGATTTCAGGAGGCGAGCTCCACTCCACTCGCTGTGTCTAGCCTCTGCAAGTGAAATTCCTTCTCTGTGTTCTCCCGTACCGAACCGCGAGGATCGCGTGACGCATACGTCATGGGGCCCGCCTTCATTTTTTTTCTCCTCGCCTTGTTTTTTTCCGGCGCTGCGCACGAGCTGCTGTGTTTGTCTGGTTTCGCGCAGCGCACGATTTTGCACGCTGTGCACAAGGACACATGACTAGTGGTATAATTCACTGCTGCACGAATACTGAGGCAGAACAAGCAGATCGCAGAGCATGATTACACGCTGGAACACCGTAGAAAATTGCATAGTTTCGGTACCTGCACATGTGATTGCACAACCGTGCGAACAAGCAGGCGAAGTGGAAGTACATCACTCTTGCTTCGGTGCAAAGTAAAAAAAAAACTCAGACATTCTGCTTGTGTGTTTTTTATTTCTCTAAACTTCAATTCGTCAATTCAAGCAACAGATCACACAAATAACAGATGGTGCCTTGAATAATTCTCAAAGTTGTGTGTCACCACGAGCGACGTCACATTGCGGACCCGAGTACGTAGGCGCAGGGACGGAAGGAAGTATGTCACCGTCTGACTTGGAGCGCAGCGGCCGCGAGAAGGGAAAACGTTTGGATTGAAATTTCAGACCTTTCCTCGGCGCGTAGCAGTGTAATTCTTTGCAAACACGATCGTTGGCGTGTATTGTATGCTCTGCACTTGTCAGCTCAAAATGGTCAGACCTTGTGAGGGGCCCTTTAAGTGAAAAGCATATGTATATACCTTCATGCGTGATGTGATGAAAGTGATTTCCAGCATTTCCATCAAGAAGAAAAAGGAAACAGGTGAAATGCTTTATCAAACAAAGTCCAGAGGTCACGAATATGTGCCTGTGCACTGTGCATTTGTTGTCTAAATTGAAGCCAGGTTTTTTTGTTTGTGCTGTTACTGCAGCTTGTGGCTGCCACACTGCATGTTGAGCACGACTGTTGACTGTTCATGTTGAGTACGCCATACTTCTGAAACTGCACATGATCACTGACTGCTTGTTACTACTATGAAGCAACATCTTCAACACGCTTGCTGCTGATGTGACCGTCACTGGAGATATTTACAAAAGGCTTAATTTGAGTATTTAGTTGAACTGAAAGCACTTTATTGCTTTGTAAGTCCTTTAAGGCAGTTCTCACTGCATTTAATCTCAGCGAACCCCAACAGCTTTCAAAAAGTGCTGTGCAAACTTGCGTGTCTTGCTTTCCATCCCGTGTCTTGCGTGTCTCGCTTTCCATCCCAACATCTAAGGAAACAGGAACAAGCACACATACAGGTTTTTTTTTTTATAGTGCATCAATGAATGCCCCAAATCAGTTCATAATGACTGGCTATGTAGCAAAACACTCTTACAGAGAACAATTACAGTGCGACTAGTCCCAAAGTAAGTCACGAAAAGAAAAGTGGAGGTCCAGACAAGCACACATTCAGTTGCTTTTAGAACTGCGAAACGCAGTCCAAGAGACCTTGGTGTACTGTGGCAACTGCATTGTTTTGTGGGCCACTATGCAGGAAGATAGCAGTAGCATAGCATGAAACGCAAGCAAACATACGCTATCCCCTTTCCTAGACTGTGGTCTTGTGGTGTTGCATTAATTGCATAAAACTCAACCAGCCAGCCTGCCTGCAGTTATGCAGTGAGACATCTCATGTACCTTTTCAGCTCCCATCTTGGCAAACAGTCATGTACTGATATTTTTATGCATGAACAACAGTGTTTTCTAACACTGCAACATGTGTATTTTGGGCACATTACTCTCGCCTTTTACAATATCTAGCACACAGCTACATGAGTGTGTGTAAAGAAATGGACACTTTCTTACCTTGACAGCATTTCATAGAAGGAAAATGTGAAGCTTTTTGGTGCGAACCTGTTGATTAATGAATGTAATGACTCCACATTCAATGTCTGGCATGATGGTGACGCTTGATGTCGATAATCACGCGACGATTCTCAACAATGTTCTGCAGCTTTACAAAAGGGTCGGTGCCTTATCAAGCAAAACAAAAAGATACAGCGTTACACACAGGCAGAAACATTTAAAAGGGCTGTCAGAATAAATCGTGATGAGCACAGCAATGAGCAGGTATACAATCCTCATTTGAAAGGCCTCAACCAAACACTTTATCATAATCTCATAACATCAGAAGTGTCATTGGTGACCACCAAGGGCCATTGTTTAGATTGCAGCCTAAGAACTGCAAAGGATATCTCTGCAGTATAAATGGGAAGTCTCTTGGCATGATGTAAATACCTGCAAAAGTCCACTTTCTGGGCAACAGGTCCCCGTGTTCGCATTGTGGATAGTCATCACTGTGGTTACAGCTTATTTTGCACATGGTTTAGGAAAGATTTCCAAATGGCCACCGCAAGCTCGCCTCTGCCTGCAGCTTCTTTTTTAGCCCTGCACACACAAAGGAAACCAGGCAAGTGTTCTTAGCTGCCTTGCTTAAAATATAACTACATCCGTATCACTAAGAACTGTCAACCAACTGCAGTTAGTCTTCCATGATGATGAGGACACTGTTATACCTAATTTTCTAAAAAATTTGGCAGTGTTCATAAGTAAATAGTAGTCCGCACGAAAGAACCTGCCGATGAATGCTGCATTGTGCTGAATAGTGCTTTCACATAAGTTTTTCATAAAGTGTCACCTGTTGGTAACCCTTTGATTGCGGTTCGGAATTTCCCGCCCATGGACCCCATTGTAATAGATTGGGACGGTGTAACAAATCTAATTAGCAGCTTAAAAATATCTTCATCTGCAGGACCCGACGAAATCACGTAGAAAATTCTAAAATGTACTGCTGTGTATTCATCTATTATTCTCCCTAAAATTTTTGAACAGTCCTTAGTGCTCAATTCTACCCAGCAATTGGAAAGATGGGAAGGTGGTTCCTGTTCACAAGTCAGGTACTACACATTCACCCAAGAACTATGCCCCTATCTCATTAAGCAGTATTTCTTTCAAAATTCTAGAACATATCAATTATTCCCCCCCCCCCCCAATTAGTTAATTTCCTAGAAACAAATTCATTTTTAACCCTTGTCAGCATGGCTTTAGGAAGCACTTTTCATGTGAAACGCAGCTATTATCATTTACCAATGACCTGTTCTTTAATGCTGACCTAAGTTTTGATACTAACTGCATATTCCTAGATTTTGCCAAGGCATTTCATATGGTCCCACATAATTTACTGATCCTTAAGCTCAGCAAACTTAATATTGATCCTAACGTCTTATCTTGGATTAGAGACTTCCTGACTAGCAGAACACAGTATGTAACACCTAATGATTACTCTTCACCTTCCTTTGCTGTAATATCGGGAGTGCCGCAAGGATAGGTGCTGGGTCCATTGCTTTTCCTCGTCTATATTAACGACCTCCCTGACTGCATTACTTTTTCCTCTATTAAGCTCTTTGCTTACGACTGTGTACTTTACTATAAAATTACTAATCCATCTGATGCATGTAAACTGCAAAACAAGCTGAATAATATGTCACTCTGGTGCAGTAAATGGCAAATGCAACTTAACGTAGCCAAACCTAAAGCTTTGCGAATTTCCCGCCGTCAAAATGCAGTAACACGCGCCTATACTTTCGTAATGATAATGAGCTAACGCCTGTTGACTCGTACAAGTATCTCGCCCTTCATATCACAAATAACCTCTCATGGCACACCCACATTGAGTACGTCTGCAATTATGCTAACAGCATACTTGGATACCTGCATCGTAATTTTGCATCTGCGCCTTCATCCCTTAAAGTAATTCTTTACTGAACGTTGGTACGATCAAAGCTTGAATACGCATGCGCCATATGGGATCCCGCTCAAACCACTGTAACTCTTGCTCTCGGATCAATACAAAACTATGCAGCTAGATTCAGTTTTTCCAGTTACTCGCGTCATTTCAGCGTTGCAGCAATGAAAAATGCCCTAAACTTATCCTATCTTTCATCACTCAGAAAATGCGCTTGCCTTTCGCTATATCATAAAATTTTCCACTTCAACCCTGTATTAAAAGAGCAGCTTCTCACACAGCCGTTTTGTTTCATCTCGTTCAGATCATTGCTTTAAAGTATGCGTGCCGTCATGTAAGGCTAATCTTTACAGTGATTCTTTCATTCCTCGAACAAGTACGGAATGCAACCATCTTCCCACTGCCATCGCTGCCATCACGGACACTACTAACTTCACGAATGTCATTCAACATGCCTTTGCTTAAATCCAATGTTATTTGCACAAATGGTTCATGTTTCCCCCACTCTTTCTGTAGTGCCTCTAGGCCCTGAAAGTAAATAAATAAATAAATAAATAAATAAACCTGTATGTGAACACACAACAGTTATTTACGATGAGACCAGTGTGCATGGTGAACAGAACAGCTATGTTTAGAATGGTCAGAAACTGCGGAAGTACTGCTTTGTCACAATATGGCTGCTGCATTAGCAGCTCGCAAGAAAAGTTAATCTTCACGATGGAACAGAAAGATGACAGTACTTATGCCAGCAAAATCTTCCTACTTCGCTAATGTGACAACCTCTCCTGCTTGGTCTGCAGTGTTTCATGGCAGTAACGCTAGTGGTCATTCGAGATGTGAAGTTTCCCGGCAGACACTAGACCAATGACGCACTATAAGTGGTGAGGGGCTAAACTTTTGCAACATTCCAAGCATCGATGCGGCGGGTGCTATCAGGCCGCTCTCTTTGCATATGGCTGCACACCTCGGTGTGCTTGTCTGTGAAAAGTTCATTCACATGAATTTTTCCATCATCAAGAGCCTGGAGCGCCCTCGTCAATCCTTCCAGCTCCATGGCGCCACTGCTGGCGACTTCATTTGACTGCAGCGGGAAGTGAAAGAAAAGTTAAAGCTGGCAAAAGCAAGTATGCTCCACATATCAAAACCAGAAAGGTCTTTCACCTGCACAAGCTGCACATATATTACACGGTTGAGAAAGGTGTCCAGCAGTTAGTGCGTCCCATACTTCACACTGTAGTCTGGAAAATCGGCATGGCTGTCACCTGCCAGCTGGGCACAAGTATTGCTTAAGCAGGTCAAAAGAGTTTTTTGCATTCTCAAAGCTATAATGAAAAGTAGACACATATATAAACAGTGCTATAGGGTCACAAGTAAGAAAAGAAAAGATGGAAAGCAAAAGCTGTAATGCAATGCGACAATGCAATACAGCTGTAATAATGGTCAAAGTAGTAAGACGTCAGAAATTCATGTCATACAGTATGTGAAAGGATTGCTGCGCCACAGCAGAGTGTTGTTTCCAAATGTGCCCGCTTTTGAGCCGGCAGTGTTCAAGACATAAAGCGGCACAATGATCACTACCGTTCTCCAGCAATGTTTGCCCCATTTCCTCTCGCTGTGTTGCCTCAGAAGATCATCTTTCTTCTCCGTGATGCATTTACACAAGTCGTGCGACTCCTGGATGCTCATGTTCTTCGCATATCTCAATTTGCGTTCCGATTCCACAGCAGTGTTTCCCAGTGGCAGCTTTTTAGATCACCGAGTCTCCATACCATTCCTGGCACAGTGATGCAGCGAGAGGTGCACCACTGCACCGGTATGCGGCTGCTTCCAACACAACCACCCACGAGGCTTGCGATGCCCGCGTTGCTCTACCAGAGCACCATCTCACAACCAATATAAAATTTTGCTGCCCTGCCTCGGTCTGCACGGCAGGTTCATGGAGCGCTGGAAGTCCTTGTAGTATTCTTGGCAAAGCAGGCATAGCGGTTAAATGATGCACCGCTGTGCTAGTAGGTGGCTGTTTCCAGCACAGCCACCCATGGGTCTTGTGCAACCGAGGTTGCTACGTTGTCTTTTTGAACTCGGCCTCAAGCATACAATTCCTCTCCCTGCCACGGTGGACAGTTCCCTTACAATACACTGGGCAGGTTCATAGAGCAACAGGAATCCTCATATCATTTTTGAGAAAGCAGTGCAGCGGGTAAATAATACACCACTGTCCTGGCAGGTGGCTGCTTTCAACACAGCCACCCGTGGGTCTTGTGCAACCCAGGTGGCTAGGTTGTCTTTTTTGAACCCAGCCTCAAGAGCACAGCCTTTCCCCCGGCCATGGTGGGCAATTCCCTCGCAATCCGCTGGGCAGGCTTATAGAGCACCAGAAGTCCTATCTTTTCTGGCGAGGTGGTGCAGCAATTAAATGATGCACCACTGTTCTGGCTAGTGGCTGTTCCAAAACAGCTACTCGTGGGTCTTATGCAACCCAGGTTGTTCAGGTTGTCGATTTTGAACCCAGCTTCAACGCCGACAATAATGACAGCTTTTTCAATCAATGGGCCTAGTAATGCTTTCGCATTAAAAACATGCTTTAAACATTTTTTTCTTTTCAGGTTAGCTTCACGGCCTTGTTGATGCTAAAGCTTTTTTTCTAGTGGGCACAAACACTGTTAGACAAATCCTTGTGCACAGCTAGGATCAACAGATCCCTCTGTAGGTGGTCATATGTTCGCTTGGTGAAGCAAGCAATACCGGCACTCTGGAGCACCCGGAGCACTTGTGTGGCACTTGATCCGGTGAACAAGATTGAGGCAGCAAGAACAACATTGCTCATGGCAAACTGTTTCTTCTTTGGCTGACTATGCCAATGCAAAGTGTGGCTGTCCTGGGAGGTTCACGTAAGAACTCCAAGAGAGCCAAAAGCCTGCACACACAAGAACACCCGCATAGTCCTCTATACATACCAGAATGCAAGATTAAACCTGCTGTTATGCGACTACTACATAGAATTGAATGAAGAAAATGAGTGATAAAGCTAGAACAGAATGATAAGTGATGACTTAAGCTTGGCTATTCCCACGAACACTGCCTTCAATGATAAGTGAATTATCTGTGTGGCCAAAGTATAGCCTGCTGTTTTCGTGGGTGCTTGAACACGAGAATCAAGACATTTCTTTTCTAGTGGAGCTTACAACATGCAAGAAATATGTTTGCATTGACTTTTGATACATACATTTATGAAATGCAAGAAAGGAAAAAAAGGTCATGGGACTGGCAATATGACAGCATGAAATTTAAGAAAGTGTGTTGCAGTAGCTTTGCATAAAAGCAATAATTCCCATAGCTGTACTGATGACTCTGCAGGAAGGTGGCATTTCCTGCAAAACTTCATAAGGGCCAGGAGGTGTTGTTCAGATACAACGAACTTGCAAGGAAATCCTGCTTGAATGGCAGAACTGTAAAGCAAATTTATATTTCCTTTAGCACAACTGCTTTGATTCTGCACTGAATCCTTCATATTTTTTCCTGCACAAAGTAGGGTTTTTCAGGTTATTACTGAAAAAAGCAACTATTTCGCACGAATATCTTAACAAACCTTCTTTGGTTAAAGTACCTGCATTGACTAGCATACCTTGAAGCAAAGACCTGAGCTATCAGACACTACCGCAAACTACACCACTCATATTTACACCCAGCATTATATAGACATGCCCCCAAAAACCCTAGTAGATAAAGCAGCCTAATGTGGCCCTGGAGCTGTGGGAGGTGAAGATGACGAGCACACGCCTGGATGACCAGGCAGCAGTCCTTATGATTGCAGGCAGGTCAACAGAAGCCTCCAGAGCCCTGGACTGAGGGCCCGCCTACAAATGAGCCAGTTACCATCCTCGTCAATAAAAGTTAAATCAATCAGTCAGACTTCCACGTTCTCCAAAGATGGCTCATATGTGTCATCATTTGGATCGTCCTGAAAACAGTGAAAATGCTTGCGATTGTGGCTTAGAGCATCTCTGGCAGCACAATGTCTGCAAAATTGCACTCAGTCTGACATTATGCAAAGGAAGAATAAAAGCTATTGTAAATGTGCACATTTTGAGGCTAGATTGTGAAGAGTGAAAAACACAGCAGCTCGGCAAAAACTTTGGGTACTCCCAAGTAAACCCTTAGCAAGTAGCCCCAAGAGCGTAAGAGGCCCTCTATGCAACTCGACATGCAGCATTCTGCTACTCGCAGCTGTACGTCTTGAAAACCTCTTTTTCAAGCAGCAGAACGATGCCCCGTGCTCTCCCACCCCATGCAGCTGGTACACTATCAATGCTCTCAACTGCCGTGACATCTGATGCATGATACCCCCAGTTCTGTGCCTGGCTCATATTTCCAGCAACCGCTGCATGCTGGCGCTGCTGCAGGGTAGCAGAAGAAAGGAAAAGTGGGTAGAGATTGAGGAGCAGTTAAATAGAGAACAAATGGGGGTGTTTGTGGTTACAGAAACACGCCTTAGAGATTCGGAAGTGCCACCAGTGGTTGAGAACTATGTTTGGGAAGGGTACAACAGAATTAAGTGGTGAAGAAAGGGAGGGGGAGTTCGAATGCTCATCCATCAGGGAGCCAAATGGAAAAGAATAAATTAAAAATTTCAAGAGCATCTTTGTTTATCATGTACATTGAGTGGAAAGAAAACTTGGCTGGGCGTAACCTATTTGTGGACCGGAAATAATTGCAGAGAGAAGAATCAAGAGTTAGTAGAATGCCTAAGTGCCAATATTAAGGGTGTTGGGAATGGTGCCGAAATTATCCTATTAGGTGGCATAAATGCCCACATATCTAGATGGCTATACCGACAGCAACGAGAAGTCAATGCTAGATCTTCGTGAGCAACATAACCTGGTTATCGTGAATACAGGGCCTAAGTGTGAACGGCAGACCACGTGTGAAGTGGGAAATCTGCAATTGACCATTGATTACTGCCTGATGACAGAAGGAATTCATGTTGAGAGAAATGCTTGAACATCTTGGAGGGGCAGCGCAAGACGATGAAGACAGAAGGCAGGAACACACAGGACAGCACTGTCCTGTGTGTTCCTGCGTTCTGTCTTCGTCGTCGTGCGCTGCCCCTTCAAGATGTTCAACCAGTACCAACTTGCCCAAACGTCTATCCTTCCGAGAGAAATGGTCATTGACGAGGAAGGGTATAATAGCATAGGGAGCGACCATAAATGCATCATTTTGAATGTGGGATATGTAGTTGCAAAAGAGAGCAAGGAGCATGAAATGACCAGTCGAAATTTGAACGCTGGGCAAACAATATGGTCGCAAGAGTCGAGGAACAACTTAGCAAATTGCCAAGCAAAGAGTGAATATGGTGAGCTTCTAAGTGTAATGACGAAAATACGGAAAGAGAAGCAACATGCTCGATGGAAAGAAAAAAAAACAAAAAGCTGGTGGAAAAGGAAGATACGAGAAGTGATCGCTGAATGACAGAAGGCGTCCCAAGAGCACAGGCAGGCAAAAAAAGCGCAGTTGCTGCAAGGTGAAGTAGCCAGAAAATGGGAAATATACCAGGAGAAGAGATCTTTGGTTTGAATACTTGTTCAAGCAAAGATAAAAGGTGAAAGTGAATGTTGGTTGTCAGAAATACGTGAGAAAAAGGCCTCACCTAGAATATTTTGGAACCACAATCTTTTGTGCTGGAAGTCTGGAACAATGCAACATATCCTAGACAAAGATGGAAACAAACTGGAAGGGGACGCGGCATTAAATTACATCTGAAAAATAACAGCTGTATCAATCCAAGGCAATGACAAGGTTTTATTTGAAAGAAAGAGCATGAAAGAGAACCAGATGGAAAAGTAGCTGGTGCGGACAAATTTCAACTAGAACAAAGCCGAGGAGAAAATTCCGAAGTGCACAGCTACAAGGCTAGACGAGGTTCCTGTTAGGCTGATTAATGAACTCCAACCAAAAATTAAGAAAACTCTCTTGAAAGCAGTGAAAAAAACTTTAAAAGCTAGAATACCAGACACTCGGCGACAAAGTAAAATGAATTTAATGTATAAAGGTGGGGGGAGAAAGATACAATGCTCTCATGTAGACCGTTGACCATTACATCAGTAATATACAGGTTTGCAATGCAGGCAACTAAAGCTGCAAGCATGGGCAGAGAATGGCATTTTGGGAAAACTTCAGAATGGCTTCACAATAGGTAGGCATCTGGATGATAACTTATTTGTCCTTACTCAGTCTATTGAAATATCCAGAGTAGAAAAGAGACCGTTATATGGGGCCTTTTTAGACAATAAAAGAGCTTAGGACAACGTAGACTGCAACATTTTACAGGATATTTTGGAAGGGGAAGGGTTAGGTGATGATTGTCTACAGCTTTTGAGAGATTTACCTAGAAAATAGCGTTTGTGTTGAATGGGAAGGGATGAGGAGCAAGGAGAATGTCGATATCAACAAGGGACTGAGGCAGCGGTGCCCTTTATCCCCACGGCTGTTTATGATGTACGTGGCGAGGATGGAAAAGGCACTAGAGGAAAGTAATACAGTAAAAGCTCGTTAATTTGGACTTCTAGGGACCGTAAATTATGTCCGAATTAACCAAATATCCAAATTATCGAGCGGACAACAAAAACAATAAATTCACGACTTTCATCAACATACCTTTACTGCGCAAAGTAATCAAGGATGCTCTTCTGCTTTCGCGCAGAAACCCGTGTGGATACTATTTTTTGAAGTCCTTCCAGGTGCTTAGCAGCTCGCATGCTGTCTGCAGTGTCCCAACAAAACTCTTCCAACACAGCGAGGGCCTCCGTGGCTTCCTTCACAGTGTGAGGGGGCCGAGGCTCCTCCTCTCGCGGCTTCTCTTCCTCCTCAGAATCTTCGCCGTGCAGTACGTCCCTGACAATTTCTTCGTTGGTAAGAGAGCCGGCTGTAACAACGCCGTCATCAATGCCGACGTAATCAGCAAGTGTCGCCGCATCTAGCAGAACTCCTCCGAAATCCTCGCAGTCATTTCCATTGTCGTCTAGCGACACTTCGGCCACTGCATCGCTAGGCTCACGCACAACGAAGGCACTGTGTCTAAAACAGTTGGCGACGATGTGCGCGGGTGTGTTTTGCCAAACGTAGGCAATAATGTTGACCGCGCTCAAAAGATTCACGTATTGCTGGCCGACTTCACGGCACAGGAGCATACATTCTAGCATGCGCCTGCGGTATTTGGTCTTGACATACTCAATTAAGTATAAGTCCCATGCAAGCGACTTTTTCCGTGACAGCGACAAGCGATGCAATGAAGATGCCCGTCGCGTTCGCTCGTCACCCAGAAGTCAGACTCCAAGCGAGCGACCGCTTCGTGCGACAGTTCTCCAGTGTTGCCGGTATTAGGGGATCGAGTTAGCACCAAACCTGGCGTGGCACTTGCTATAATTATTTAAGTTGATTTGTTTGGCTGTACAAAGCAGCATAAAGTATTTCTGAAGGTCTTGCAATGGGCTTGTTTTGTTTACATATCAAGATTTGGTAGTTTGCTCGTTCCGTTTGTATACTGAGAAGCGCGCACGTGCGCATACCGGTAGTACATCACTAATGTACATCCAGTTTCGGCTGCCTACCACTGGCTAGTCGCTCATAGCACTTCCGGGCGACGCGCAACGAATTCTAGATTTGCATAACTGAGCGATCGCGTGACAAGACCGAGCGATCTTTTCAAGCGACGGCCCAATCCGTCGCTCGAAGCCGTCGCTCGTCGCTGTCGCGGGGGTTTAGCCTACATTCCTTGGTCCATCGGTTGGAGGGCCGATGTTGTGTTCGGCGGCAAGAACAGAACTTCTATGTTGTCCAGTCCGGTGACACTGTTATGCGCACTACAATTGTCCAGCACCATTAACACTTTGCGGTTCTTTGTGGAAAACTGTCGGTCTAACTTCTGCATCCAGCCTCGAAAAATTTCCGAAGTAACCCAGGCCGTTCTAGTCGCTCTGTATTTCACCGGAAGAGCAGGCATGTTCTTAAAGCACCGTGGCTTTTGTGCCTTTCCAGTGAGGACAAGCAGCAAGTGCTCTGTTCCTGTCATGTTGGCGGCTAAAAGAATGGGGACGTGTACCTTGAATCTTTTGCCACCGATGCACGGATCTCCTTTCATGGTCACAGTCATGTCTGACAAAGCCTTAAAGAAAAGTGCTGCTTCATCAGCATTAAATATATCATTTGGATTGTAAGCGCCGATGTGTTCGCGCAGCTGAGCGTTCTTCCAGTTGTTGGCAATGTCTTCGTTGACAGCACCTTTTTCGCCGCACACAGTCTTAAAGACGAGGCCATGTTGCTCTCTGAAGCGCACACACCACCCTTCCGATGCTTTGAATGCATCGATATGCATCATCAGTGCAAACCTCTCGGCTTGCGCCATTATGAGGGGTCTACTCAATGGCAGGTTTGCACTATGCCACTCGACCACGCACCAAAGCAAAGCCTCTTCCAACTCTGAATGAGCTGCTGTTCGCAGACGCTTTCGTGACGCTCGGAACTACTTGTTTTTGAACGCCTGAAGAATCTGTTCTTAATTTTTCACATACGTGCTCAAGGTACTTCTTTTCACGTTGTACTTCTTCATGGCTTCTTGTCGAGAGAGCCTGTCCTTCAGGGCTCGCAAAATTTCCACCTTGGTAGCCAAGTCATTGGCCTCGTATTTCGGCCGCTTCACCGGTGTTGCCATCAGCGGAGAATGCAGTGACACGGGTGCACAACAGAAAAGCACCAATAAAGTTCAATAACTGAGCTGCGCTAAATCCAGCGGTCCTCGGCAAAACAGCGTGCAAGGATGTAGCGCACTGACAACAACAAAGCGACAAAATGGCCCCGTCGATAACGCCGACACGTGCAAAAACAAGGAAAAGCGCCCATCCAGCCACAAGTTGAGCCAATTGGATTGGCTAAGTTTATTGTAAACCAGTGATTTGGGCTTGTTGGTAAGACATCGTGAGGCTTATAGCATGTGAAAAAGACAAGGATGAAAGTGAGACGTGACACACACAGGCGCTAACTTGCAACAATCTTTATTTCGAGCAAGGGACCCATACATATATACAACTTTTTCGCGTACATCATACATGTGCTGTTTGCAAAAAAACCTTACACACCATTGCGCAGATACGATAACTTTGCGGGAAAGGGCAATTGATGGTTGTGACACACAGTTATCCCCAAGCCTATCAATCATTTCTGCTTCTATAATTTCACGAGTTATCCTAGCTCGGGCTCTTCCCACAATGTAGCAGTCCCTGTATGTTGGAGCACACGTCGAGTGGTCACCATCATCCACCCCGGCAACAGTGCACCTGCAATGCCTGCAGTGGGCGTCAAGGAACCCCCCCCGCTTTTCTGCTACATTATACCGGTGTTCCTTTAAATGCTTGTTGAGGCACCTTCCGCTTTGCCCCACGTAGTTCTCCGCACACTTTAAAGGAAGGTTGTAAACTGCTCTTATAAGCGCACGTGCAAAAAGAAACACCAGGAACCGTTTGTTGAATGTGTGGAAGCAGCACAGTGGAAGAAGCTAAGCAGCGGCTGCCACTGTTCCACGAACCGTTTCAGGCTCCTGCCTAGGGACAGCCACCTACTGCTGACATGCTTCAATATCTTTCTGGCCTCTACGTTGTGGAGAGACTGGAAAGCTTTCAGCTTGTCCTTCCTTTTCGAGCTTTTCTTGAGGTAGTAGAAAACATCAACTAGTACCTCATCGACATTCATTAGAAGGTATGCTGAGCCTTCCTGTGCCGCCAGATTGATCAAATGGCAACAACATCCTACGATGGCGATGTTCTGATCACTTTCTTTGAGCATAGCAGCATCTCCATTCTTTATTCCAATCACGACTGGCATGTTGTCACACGCCGTACCGATGCAGTTCTGGGGCGATATGTTCTTGCTCTTTAGTGTGTCCACAACAAGTCCACCAATGTTTCGTCCTGTGGAGTCGCCTTCGAGAGCAGGCACCATGATGGGATAAAGTTTTGCGCCCTTGCTGGCGTCATTCCTCCCGTCAGTGGAGACTGAGAACGGAGTCTGCTTTAGGTGGCTTATCACCTCGTCGATCGCATTGTCGGCCATTTCCTTCACAATCGCAGTTGTCTTTGTGCGGGCATAGGCATAGTTCATGGCTTCCTTCGAATCAAGAAACATTTTCTTAAATAGGTCTCCAGCGTGATCAGCAGCTGTGAACGGCATGTTGTGTTCGATCAGGAACGCAGTAAAAAGGCACTCCGCTCGAGTTGTAGTATCGAGATCTGCTCTGCTGAAGTACCCTCTAAGTTTCATTTTGCAGTCCACTAGTTTCACTGAGTCTTTGTGTTTCTTTGTATTAAGATGAAGCACAATGTCCCGGCAACCAGCGTGCACAGTGTTCACATCACAGCAGCACGAACTACAAAATGCGTAGCGTTCACCTTTACGTGACTACTTCATAAACGGAAAGTCAATCAAATAACTAGCGATAAACTTGGAAGTATTTCTTCTCGGACATTTCATGAGAAGCTTGCACTGGATCACGCGTTACAGCTCCGGCAAAATAAAGAAAACGTACACAACGCCCCACACGAAGACCACGGGACAACAAAGAAACGCAAGTAGATTTCTGTGAAGTGAACGGTCTTCGGCTTTGGCTCAAGCCGGATACAAGCTGATACAGTGTTGCCCGCATGGCCTCGCGAAATGGCGTGACGCAGCCAGTAGATTCCATTGTCTGGGCCAACGTTCATGTTGCGAAGTTTTCGGCATGAAACATGAAAAATTGTAAAAATATAGTTGTCATAACGGTACTCGTAAAAATGTGCTGAAAATCTGCCACTTTATGATAAAATCGTGAAACTTGGCAGGTCTGCACTCGACTACCCATTCTTTAAGCAATAGTTCTACATCGTCCTCATTAACTGGATCAATCGGAGAGCTTCGTCACTGGACACTGGGGTTTACTCAAAATGTCCTCTCTAATGCTATTGCGTTAAAAGTGTGCATAATGCAACAAGTGTGCTCTGGCACTGCACCTTCAACACTTACTTTGAAGAGAAGCATGAATTTTTGTTTCAGGGTCCACAGGAGAAAAACCCGCTGGCACCAAGTGCGTTGCTTGAAAGCACTGCACTATGAACATTACACTCATAGGCGAGATTACAACACAAAAACGTAACATGGGAGGTCAAACAATCAACTCTACTATGTTTCGAAACCTAAACAAACAAACTGTCCATATCACTTATACGTCACTAGAATGCATAATGCAAAGTGCACAGAAAATGCACAGTGGAGACCAGACAACACGCATATGCTCTTTCCACCTTCCACACCATGTATGCTTACATGCACTATAACATGGTCCCTATCAAAAGGCCAATTTCAAGTCCTTGGCAAAGCTATTAGTATCACATCTTATGTCGTATTCGAATGAGTGATCCGGAGCAAATTTTTTTGATCTGTGAATGAATGCATGCTTGAATAGGCGAGTTGGATACAAATCTTAAGTTTTTATCGGCCAAGATGTATTATATGCTCGTTCACAGATGCTAGGCTCTGTGCCTGATCACCAGCCGGAATACGTCACCAATCATAGTTTCTAAAATTCCTCAGCATACCTCCCCACTGCCCTGATTCACTGACAAGCATAAAAAGTCCTTGTTGCTTGGGTCTTCGGTTACACTGACATCTTGAGCAGTCAGGCAGGCCATCAGGTAACATCAGATACCCTATGCTGGCAGACAATCATGGGCTGTTAGTCATACAAGAATATGCTTGATAATGCAAAACTTCAATAAAAATAAACTTGTTTTTCATATCCAAGCTCATTACTACTGGCATAAGACATGTTTCTCGCATAACAAAAAATCACTCATGCTAGCTCTCTCAGTAAGCACCCACAGTTTGATTCGCACCATCTGTTTGTATACAGACGCTCCTCATTTTTGGACGCAAAGTGACCTGCGTCGCTTTTAGTGACACTTGTGCAGTGAACTGCGTCTGGGAGTCGCATGTACAGTGTGCAATTCCTTCTGTGGCTGCGCATGGGGTGATGGTGTGGAGTAGTGCTGCCCAAGTGCCGGATCAAAAGAAAATAATCTGGAGTCTTGGAGGCGTGGTTAATGGATCATTTGTGCTCACAGAGCACGCATCATAAGCAACATGCCACAATCATGCCAGTGGTTCCATTATTTCATTACAATCTAGACTGGTCACCCAGTCTTACGAGTATAGACAGATAATTGTAGGCATATTCTCCCCTCAAGTGCCACTACCGCGACATCGAACATGTTTAGGAATTTCAAGCCTGTGTAATGACGTGGCACTGTAAAATCTTCTGCAAGTGCTTCATTTAGTGTGGGTTTATCAGTAACCTTGTGTGCCAAGTTGAACTGAGTTGAGGATTACGTACGAAGCTACTGGTAAGACTAGCCTCGCGATTATTCTGCCGGCAATTTCTCTATCGTTGCAACACCTTCGATCAAGAATTTGAAGCACAGATCTGAGCCCCCGCACATCTATGCCAAAAATCGCCTCTACTAGTTCAACTTTCGTATTTTCGGCACTTTGCACTTAAGGGTGCAATCAAAACTTACTCGTGGATACTTCGTCCATGGCCGTTGTGACAGGAATTGTCATGATCGCTGCAAATTCCAGCGATGCACTGCACAAAATATCACATATGCCAGCGTCAGAGCCACTGACAACAAATGTAGCCATATCCATCACAATCGGATGTAATACACACCTGACGCTTTGGTGCAGTTGCTCCAGTCTCATGTGGAAGGAGACTGCAAGCAGCAGTCGGATACACCGTCGGAATGGCATAGAGTTTGGGATCCTGGCAAAGCGCTGCCTAAAAGTCTGCCACATACTGATTACGGCATAAGTCCGAGCAGTGAGTAAACGACACTAGTCTTCCTCGGTGTCCAACGGGGCCTCCCGGTAGCATGAATGAAGTCTGTCCAAGCATCCCTTTGCGCACTGTCCCGAAGGAACTTGTGAAAAGTCGCGCCATCTCGTACTTCAAAGGCATGGCGGTAGTAGTGCATTGGTGTTCCGCTCCTTCGCAGTCTCTGCGACTGTGCCTGACCGCGCTTGTTTCTGCGTGCATGCCGTCATAATCTGCCTCGCTCGAGTCTGTATTCCTTTGTGTGTATGTAGAGTGGTAGTTGATGTGCGCAGCATCAATTGAAGTGGTGGGCTGATCATGCCAGCGTTCTGTGCAGCCTACGGTAGCACGAACACCAGCGGCCGCGACGATGTTCCATTACTCCCTGCAAGTGGGAGTGCTAAGTGCTAAGTGGGAGGCTGCTGTGAATCGAAAGAACTTCAAGCGCACAAGAAAAACAGTGCTTTGCTCTAACTGCTTCCGTGACGATGATTACTACCAGAGTTTATCAGTAATGCGGGAATGAGTGAGAGTATGACTTTCTGCTAGCAGGCTTTCTAAACGCACCGCGAAAAGGTCGGGGCAATGAACGCACAAAGGCGTTCGGATGGGTGCGGGCGGACGGATGGTAACTGGTCTTGGAAGACATTATGAATACAAAAACTCGTCCAAACCTGGATTTTGATTTATTGCTAGCTCCTTCGTGTTAGCACGCTGAAAAAAAGGCACATGTTCGTCTCCCACCCTTGACGCAGGTTTCGTCGCAAACCGCCGTTTGAAAGCCGCCGTTTGAAAGCTGGCGCACGCCAGGATGCTGCGCTCCCCCTCGTGCACAGAGAGAAACCGGCTGTCTTACGTAGCCGACGGAATTCGCCACCTTTACAGCTCCAGTTACGAGTAGCGTGCGGATGGCGCGCTGATGAAGGCCACTACACGTGCTACAAGAGCCGGAAAACTTTTTCCGCATGTAAACCGTCTGTGTACATTGCCGATAGATTTGGGGCAGCGCACAAATGCCAATGATCGCATCCCTCCTTACGTTCCACGAGGAGGTATGCAGGAACATAACAGTACAGTTGTTTGCCCGGAAACGAACTCACGGGATTGCTGAATACAGCTTTGCAAAAAACATACTCACCAAAGAACATTTCTAACACAAGGAGATGCTAACACTTCGCTTTCGTTCACGTTGAAAGTACGGCTTGCTACCAGCATCTTTTGCTTCTTGGAGAGGCCGGCTATGTATACATGTAGGGAGCAACACCAAACTCCTCAGAGAAACGCAAGCTCTCGAAATTTGCCATTACCGTCTCACCGAACCACAGCGCCAAAGGCCAAACCATCTTGCACTGTGCTTCATGTGTGGCGGCAGTGGCCAGTCCAGACAAACACCAATGTTGACGTCATGAGGCACCCGACCAATCACAGGCGGAAACGAGGTGCGTGAGCTGCCCGAGTCTGCTGCTGCACTTTTCGTCAAAATAAAATCTGTTTGCGCTTTCTTCCACTCAATTTCGATGCGATATTCGAATTAGGAGGGTTGAAAACCATTACGTACAGCTATTCACTCATTTTTTCGGGAGAACTCTTCAGCTTCCCTTTAATAGCATCAAGTCCAAGTGATGAACCGAGTTCAGTCACGTTAAATTTCACTGAAGCTAACTTCTTGAAATTTGACAGTGGCGTTGAAAAATCCCAAGTTGTTCACCACTTGCGCCAAGTAGCTCTGGAGGACTAAATGCGATTGAAGTAGGTGGCTATGTGAGAAGTGCCTTTTGTAGTCCCGAAGATTCATCATCGACAAAACTGCTCCGGTGTCAACCATCAACTGTAGAGTCAAGTTGCTCACCTGTATAAGAATGTGCATAAGCGACAAGGCACCGACATTGTCTTCAGTGTGTAAAATGGTCGCTGTCTTTAGAGCAGTATTCTCTTGAGTTTCCAGCTCATTGACGGGTCCTGATGTACTTACTTTACAATGAACGGCACAGTTGGAAGTAATGTCCCTTCTTGCCACACGTCTGGCAGAATTTATGGCGGGCAGGACAACCTGGAAAATTTGCCCAATGATGTGGCAAGCTGTAGTGGAAGCAGCTGCCGGGCCGAAGTGATGGCGCGGAGACAGTTTAGTAGTAGCACTATGAAAAAAATTCATTTTCTGGCAAACACTTGCCTCCAAGCAGCATTTGTCAAAGTCATGATTTTCTTAATGTGCCTGCATGAAGTTGTGCATGGAAAAACGGCAAAGAAAGTGGAATAAAAATAGTACAAGTGAATTTATATGTTCTTAGGCCACCTTATTGTGCATCACAGCATTTCCACACTGAAAGCGTTCAGTCTGCTTCATGCTAGCCCCACTCGAATCACTTGGCAACCATGTTACAGTAGTCTGCTCTTCACAGCAATTTTGCCTCAAAAGGCGCTCGATGAAGTTCGCTGTGAGCGAGCATGCAATATCAAATTTGGATTTGCAATTGAATTTAGCATCTGACTTGAATGTATGTTGCAAGGGAACAGTACTCCTCATAAGCATAGAAATGGTGCCACATATTCCTTATCTAAGGTGGGGCCTCCTATGGTACCTTTTCTTGCCTATGAGCTTCAGCCGCTTCCGTTTCTTTGAACATCCAAGTTGAATATTCACAGGTGCTTTCACATGACATTTCACTATGGGCTAAAAATATTTTCCTCAATATGTGTACCTTTGCTTTTAATATAATCTTACAAGTGCACTCCAGCAATTCCTCCAGGGCTGCCGCACTGGTGTGTTGAAGGGCACGGGCTTTCTCTTTTTGAATAACCCACTGTGATACAGGCTCTTAGGTTAAGAATGGGTCACTGAGGAGCACTTTGGAGCACCTAAATGATGACAAAGCTGTTTCTTCATCATCATTTATTTACACTTAAGGGCCCCTGATGGGGCATTACATAAGGGGGGAGGGGGTAACAAATGGTAACCACGGGTCACAAAGATAAAACACATTAATACAGTTTGCAAGAACTGGTAAACACAGTAAATACATGAAAATGAAAAAGCCAATAAAAGGGCTTACTGCTGGGGCTGTGGACAAAACTGATGGAATAATAGTGTAAATTCTACAGAATTTGTTTCACTGACGATAATGTCAGGAAGTGCATTCCAATCTGATATGGCAATCGGCAGAAATGATTTATTGAAAGCATTAGTTGAACCATGAATGTGTTGAACACTGTGACAATTAAGCAGACGTCGTGATGATCTCATGGGTGGCAGAATTAGGCTCTCGCATAAATGAGGAAAATGATAAAATAGCTTATGAAAAAGGCAGAGACTTGCTATCTTATGAAGGGATGCCAGGGGGGTTAGACCAATCGAAGCTTTGATGTTAGTAAAGCTCAGCCGAGAATTATATTTGGATGTTATAAAGTGAGCAGCTCGATTTTGTGTAGCCTCTAACGCCTGGACTAGATACTGTTGATGGGGGTTCCAGATAGGGGATGCATATTCAAGTTTGCTACGGATGAAAGTTTCGTATGCGATTAGTCTAACCATGGGCGAAGAAAACGTGAGTGATCGTCTAACAAAACCTAGTGATTAGGAAATGCTTGCAGAGAGCGACGTGATGGGCTTTTACCAGCTTAGATTACTTGTTATTTCTATGCCCAGATACCTATAAGATTCTACTTGTTATAGCGCAATAGTGTTTAGTGTGTATGAGAAGTGTAGGTTAGATCTTTTACGAGACACGTGCATAAACTTACACTTTGATACATTTGACTGCTTGAGCCAGGTTGAACACCAGTTTTGAATTAAGGTTAAATCATCCTGCAGCAATGACTGATACAGTCGAGTCCACTTGTAACAATGTTCAAGTGCCATGAAAATTTCATTGTTATAACCGATAATTGTTATAAACGGGTTGCACGAAAAAAAAGCATAACAACTGCAAAGAGGGGTCACACACGGCAAGTGACATGCCAGCTCCGCCGAGGCATCGTTTTGGTGGTCCCGAAAGGGGCCTTGTAAAAAATACGAGAAGGTTGCCGCGGCTGCCTCTCAGCTTGAAAATCCCTTAGCGCCCCCCCCCCCCCCCAAAAAAAAAAACAAAGAAAACATGAATACCTAAGAGCATTTAATGAGGGCAAAATAGCTTGCACTTCTCACTTCTTTGCTGAAACAAACCCATAATGGGCGAGTTTCGACTGCTTCGCGGCAATCTTGCCGATGTCTTTCTGGAGGGCATCCAAATGTTGAACATGTCTGAGCGAAAGGTTTTTTGCAAAAATGAAGTCCCGCAGGGAATCGATCATTCTTGAGGCCTCCTGTTGAGACACAACTTGTACAGGTTCCGGTTCATCTTCGTCGTCGCTGCTGTCATCGTCTTCCGCGCCGGTGACTGCTGCAACGATCGCCTCGTCAGTCAATTTTTCGTTTGTCGCGACTGCATCGTTGGCGTGCAAGAATTCTTGAAGCCCCTCCGCGTCGCCGTCATCACCACGCACCGTAGACCAAAGTTCTGTAATGGCTCCATCGGCAGTAGCTTCGCGATACTCCGTATCACTGATATCCCCGGCAAAGTCCGCTTTTCGGAAGCAATTCATGACGGTGGAGGAGCTGACTTCTGCCCATGCCCCAAAAATGAATTGGACAGCCATCAGAAGCGAAATCTTAAAGTCTGGAGCGGGTCGGCATTCACGCACAGCAATGTCCAGGTTAAGAGCAAACCTGCTCAAAACACGTCGGCGATATAATGCCTTGAAGCATGCAATCACGCCTGCGTCCATCGGCTGCAAGCCTGCAGTCGTGTTCGGCGGCAGTAAATAAATTTTCACATGCGACAGCTTCTGGGCAGTCTGGTGTGCAGTACAGTTATCCAACGCCACCTTCCTGCCTTCGTGCTGCATCCGCTGATCGAACTCGCTCAGCCACTCGCGGAAAAGTTCACGCGTCATCCACGCTTTCTTATTATGACGGTAATGAACTGGAATCCTCGCAGCACCACGGAAACAGCGGGGATTCATAGATTTTCCAATTACGAAGGCGAGACACTTGTCGCTGCCGTCCATATTCGCGCAAAGGAAAACGGTCACCCGTAATTTGCTCTGCTTGCCACCCTTACAGGGATCGCCTTTGAGTGCATGTGTCTTCGATGGAAGCATTTGGAAGAATAGCCCGGTCTCGTCACCATTGTACAAGTCCCGGTCCGCATATGCTTCGCGGATGTACGGCAGTGTTTCACCTAACCACTTCAGTCTAGCGTCGTCATCGAGCGACCCTGCCTCGCCCACGACTGCCTTGTAGACGATTCCGTGCCTCTCCTTGAACCGCTGAATCCAGCCACCACCAGGCTGGAAATCGGTATTTTGAAGGAGATACGCAAAGTGCTTCGCCTTCTCTGCCAAAATCGGGCTACTAATTGGCAAGTTCATAGCACGTGCGCTAAGAAACCACTGATACAGTGCCTCCTCCACGTCTTTGTAGGCACCATGTCGAATCCTTTTCCGGCCATCCTCCATAGCATGGCCAGCACTAAGCATGGCATTCGTTTTCAGTCATCTTGAGCGCATTGCGGATAATGGTTACAATTGTCGGCTGTGACAGGCCGTACTTGCAGACTAAGTTGCACACTTTTTCACCACCTCTGTGCTCTCTCAAAATGTTTCGCTTCGTTTCCAAAGATATTGCCGCTCGCTTTCTCTTCTGCGGCAGTTGATCCAGTTGAGTCACGCTGGCCGCGCTTCCTGAAGGAGAATCCTCCATCGTTGAACTCTGGGGGGGGATCCGATAGGCTTGCAGAACCAGTAGGACCAAGGCCGGTGATGGCAAATGACCAAAACCTCGCTGGCAACGCACGTGCTTTGACACTGTACGCTGCCTTCGGAACATGTGCAACTGGTGAAGCAGGAACCAAGGAGAATGGGAAAGATGGGGCAGCCAACACTCAACTGCCGTGACGCGTTTTCAACGAGCGGCACACCCTCAGAATGGACTGCTCCCCGCACGCCGATACAAAAGCAACAAAAGATATTGCCTTCCTTCCCTCTCCTACTCTGCCCAGAGGAAAGCGTCCGTCTTTTCTCCTGCTTCTCCTGCTCACCCCATTCTCCTCGCATGCGTCGTCACGTGAGCTTTTTGCCGCCCCTGTGCGGGCGGCTCCGCATACACGCGCGCTCTATTGGCGGAGTAGTTTGGCCAGCGTGGTCGCTGCGTTTGCGCGTTCTTTTTCTGTGAGGGTTGGCTCCAAATGACTACATTTAATTGTTATAATCGACAATCTAGTATGATAGCATTGATATCAGCGGTTTATTTTACCATAGAACACACTGCAAAGGTGACGGTGCCGCGGCTGTCTATTGCTATATCCGATATATTGTTAAAAGCGGTATTGTTATAAGTGGGTTTGACTGTAGTTAATAGTAGAGATACGTCGGTAGAGAATGCAATCATCCGCAAACACACGAATGGATGATAAAATTTCAGATGGAAGGTCATTGATAAAGATTAGGAACAGAAGCGGGCCAAGAACAGAGCCCTGAGGGACTCCGGAGATAATGTTAGTACGGGCAGAAGGATGACTTTCGATGACGGTGTACTGCGAACGATTAGTTAAAAAGCAGTGAATCCATGAAAGTATCAGCGGGTCCAATGAAAGGCAAGAAAGTTTAGTCATGAGACGCTAGTGAGGAACACGGTCAAAAGCCTTAGAAAAATCAATGTAAATGACGTCAATTTGAAAGGGTGAGTCTAGGTTTAGGTGCAGGTCAGTCAGGAACTCATAAAGTTGATATTCGCATGAAAAGCGAGGCCGAAATCCATGTTGGTTTGAGAAGAAAAAGGAATTATTATTCAGATGCTTTGCCACATGGTAGTAAATTACATGTTCAATAAGTTTGCATGCAATGCATGTTAGCGAGATAGGACGATAATTTGACGGATCGGAGCGGCTTCCTGCCTTAAAAACCGGTGCCACTCTGCATACCTTTCACTTGGACGGAATTTCGCCACTGGAAATAGACTGCGTGAAAATTATTTGTCGTACGCGACTGGATATTACTTTTGTGCCTTACCCAATGCTGACACACAAAGAATTAATGCCACAAACATTTAGCGTCTAGAGAGAGCATTAACAGGAGACGGTAGATAATAGGCAGTATGCGATATAGACAGAACATGCGATAGGCGAAGCACAACAGTTCACCATTGCATGCTGAGTGAGATGCGGCAATGAGGCAAGCAGCATGAACTTGCTAAGAAGGTTTAGTGACAAGATGATGATAGCTGGAGAGCAGTTCCTGCTGCCAAAAGGAAACAGGTGCCTTAGCAGAAAACGTTCAGAATGAGGTACCAGCGGACTGAGATGTCCTGGCCAGGCAGCTGGCTGTACAGGAGCTGGGGCTCGCAGCCCGACTGCTCACATTCTGCCTACTGGTGCAGTCATCCAAAGGCATCTAGGTAACTGTGGGTGGCCTGGCACAGTTAAGCATTGGAAGGCATTGGCTGGTCCTTGACAGATTGCCCCAGTTGGAAGAAGCCTTGGCGGCTTGGGTCGGAAACTCAGCAGCCCTTCTTGAGCACTTGGTCTGGTGGCTGACCTTCCTGCATGGCTTCTTGGAACTCTATCCCCAAAAACATGCTTCACCCTTCTCTTCGTGGCCTTGCATTTCCCCAGGATTGGTCTCCTTCAGAGCTCAGTGTTCTTCACCAATTGGTTCACTGGTGCTCTTTGCATACCTGCGATTGATTCTTTCATTTCTTTCTTGTGCTGTGTGCCCTTGTGCTTGGCTCTCTGTCATTATCTCTTTACAATGTGCTGAACTGGCATCATCTGTGTGCGCACTCTTTGCTGTCGTTTTCCTTTTCATTTTTGTATCACTTACACATGCTTACACACTGCACTCATCACACCCACACACAGAAGTCCGTAGTGTTTAAGTCCGGATAGTTTGCAGGCCACTCTTCAAGTGTTGTTAACTCAGGCAGGCTGTTACATCATCACTGCTGCCTCTGATTTGTGTGCTCAGACACCGTCCAGATCTGAAAGCGCTTACATGTCCTCTGAAATTGTAGCCAAAGCTTCGTGTGGTCCATCCAGTCACAGTCTACCATATGCGTCAAAACAACAGAGGTTTGTCTATTCGTACTGGGGCTTCATGCACATCCACTGCAAACACGGAGGCAACAAAGGAAGGCAATGGATGCATCACCATGTGATCAAATAAGGCAGTGCCCGTGGGGTTACCATGAAAAGGGTCTATAGTCTTTTACGTACACAAAGATGATTGATGTTTTCATACCAGTCACTCCCATTCACGATTACGCTGAGGGAACTGCTGGTCCTACTGCTGGTCTTCAGGCACCCACCACACAGTTTTTTTGCAAAATATTTCCAGGTTCATAAGTCGAGGTTCACAGCAGCTGCACATAGCAATGCCATTTGGGCTTGTCCCCTAGGAAGTGGATGGCTGCTGCATAAAATGACCACACTGTCTCACTTCAATGTCTATGTGGTTTCTTGCATTCCTCAAAAAAGGCCTTCTTTGCATATAATCACACAGAGCATCTCGTTTCATGGCATCGGTAGTGGGATATTCCATCTCGTGATGTTGCTTGCCAGAGATGGGGCATGATTTGAGCACATCTGCTTAACATGTGTTCACCCAGAAGTACATTCTGCGTCATGCAGTTATTATTCCCCTTCATCACTGATGTAACTTGGGTGGTTCCCTCTGCAGCCTTGTGACACTCAACTGCTGTCACTTCGTCAGATGTAAAGTATGGCACCGTACCCAATGTTTTTAGAATGTGAAGCCACCAGCAAGACGGATCTGTTGTGGCTTCACTATTCGGTAAGACATGCAATCTACGTGGCAAAAAAAAAAATCCCTCTCGATGCACCTTTGCTTTTGTGCCTTATGTAGAATTACCAAGGTTCATGTGTTTAGTATCTTTCTGGAACATTTCAGTGATACAGGATTCGTCTCTGGTGCAGGGCTGGTTCTTTGCCAGGTGTCCTTATAAAGATACAACACTTTTATGTTAATTTTTGGAGTGCCTGGGGTGGTACCACTGTATCTTGGTCAAGTGCAGATTATAGGGTGTGGTGCGGGATGTACCGTGTATAATGTGGAGTATAGATCGACCCCCTTGCCCCAAATAAGAAATGACAACGGAAAAAAATGTTAGGCACAGAACTTCAGTGCATTTACTAACGGCACTTGACTCATTGGCTACTCGCTCGTTTAAACTGTCCAAACACTTCTTCGAGGATGATTGCTTTTTGCTGGCTGCCTACCATAACATGTCATTCTCAATGCCATCTAGGGAGTTGCTAATACAGCATTTCGTGAAGAAGCAGACTACCATGCTGTTGGGCAGCAAGTGAGGACACTCATGTGCAAACCATGGCGAGAAGCAGCCTACGCAGTCGTGAGTTGCGGGGGGGGGGGTCCTTGGGCTTTTATATTACTTCATTCATAGGGAAAACAAGGGGAAGGCGGGAGATGGAAATTCAAAATGATGAGCAAAACGAAAAAAGAAGGTGAAAGCAGGAGCCAACGTTTCGACAAGGGAACTTGTCTTCTCCATTTCTCACCACAGTATATATAGGCGGGGTTCTTCTAAAGGGGAGGAGCTTAAGGGGGGATGCTAGGCTCAAGAGTCAACTTTTGAACTACTGCATCAATGTTTATCAAATTTTCAGCGACTGTTTATAATCTGCTCATTAGAATATATTCAAAGTTTCAATGCGCTAGCCCAAACAGACAAAAAGTTATAGCTCTCAAATTCAGCAATCATGTGTCTCAGCTTAGGAAAACTATCATTTCAAAAATAATGGAGATATATCAACTGTTTGTAATTAGATATCTTCTAGATGGTTCATAGTGCAAGATAAGACCGCTCGCATGCTTTTTATGCAATTTCTGTAAAAATGTCATCAATCTAAAAACAAAGTTCAATTTTTTTGTAGTCATTACATGTCAGACATCTCAAAATATTTTCTGTTAGAAACTATTTAGCACCCTAAAAAGTATCTTATCTTGTTCCTGAGAAAATTTCAGTCTAGAAACCACCTTGAAAGCATCTTTTGGCAATGTAGTTTAGAAATGATTGTTTTCCTAACGGTTTTGTTTCCCCAAAAAGTGCAAACTCAGAAAAATGAGTTCGAAGATTTGAGAACATGCTATTTTATTTTGTGGTAAAAAAAAATTAATCAAAGTGCCCTGCTCCATAGGTCGGGCCCTCATCTTCAACGCGACGCTGTTCTGTGGCAATTGCTTCAAGCCTTCTTTTCTTTTTCTCAACTTTAGAGCTGTCCATCGCCCTTGCCTTCGCTCGGGCAATGCTTTGATGGGTTGCTTGTTGGACGTGCTTCATCGTCTGGACTCCATGTTCTAGTTCCAGCTTGTCAAATACTCTCTTGATGCCACGTGCACCCTCATTAAATTCTAGTACAGCCAAGGCTGCTGCAGTCTCCACGGTTCTCAGGGATGCGAATTGGGTCTTCGGGCACTTCTTCCACACTAGCGCATTGAAAGACTCGTTTGCATTCTGTGTCTGCATTCTTGAGCATCATGCAAGGAGCTCTGGCTTACTAAGCCGGTTGTAGAGAGGCACAAGCTCTTTGGCAACGTCTCTGCTGAAAGCTGGACGATGGGGTCTTGGCACTGATGGCTTACCAGCTTCAACTAGGGCTTTGTGCCGATTGTAGTGGCACCATGAGTCCTCACCATGTGGACAAGCGTCATGTCGTGGGACTTCGTCCGTCGAGTAGGAATGAAAAAGTGTCGCAAATACTCCTCGTTGCATTTTTGTCACATCTGGAGCATTTTCTTTCAGGGCAGATGCATAGTAAGCAGTGAGTTTTTTTACCACGCTTTGCGTCAGCTTCCCCTTGCCTCCTAGACCTTTCGTCGTTTTCTTTAGTTTTTCAATTCCAGCATAAACACGTTTTGCGACATGATTTATGCAGTCTTCCTTCACAATCTCTTTATCATACAGCTGCAGGCTGGAGACATGCAGGAATGATTTGCTGTCGCCATCACAGAGCACTGTGGTGTATTGCATGTTGTGAAGCTCCTTAGCGCAACTGAATATTATGCCTGCAGCTTCAACTTCCATGGCATTCGACGATCCACTGAAGTTCTTCTGGCAGACCTCACTGTGTGCTTTTTTCCAATCTTGATGTCCATCCTCACCTTCTTTGGGACCATAGTTGCAGCCATGGCAATAGTTGCATTGCACAGCAAAATCCAGCACCAACCCAGTTTCCAGCTCGATAGCAATGCCGAGCCCAAAGTGTGAGGTGTGGCCGCGTTTATGCCAAGTTCCGTCATAACTTACACACACGTCCAAAAGTTGAGTGGAGCCAGCAACGGAGTTGATTGCCCTCACAGCGGCTCCGGCTTCGCGCATGACATCAGACGCAGCTTCCATAGCGGCTCTGTGCACCTTCTCCGCTACTGTCTGGTATGTTTTGTGGTGCATGGGCATTGGCGCGTCCATACCCGCAAAAAAGTTTGCCATGGTTTTGTAGTTCATGCCGCAGTTACGGCTTGCAACCACGAGGCGCAATGAAAGCTCAGGCTGCTGACTGGACTTCACAGGTGGAGCATGCGCGGCCTTCTTGACTTCACCACACCATCTACACATCACGACAAACTCCAGATTCACACCCGCACCGATTTCTTCCAAGTCCAACGACTGTCCGTGACAATGCGGGCACAGAAGCGATGTTACCACCGCCTTGATGGCTGTAACTTTTACAAAACGGTAGCCGCTGGGCTCCGGCGTTTCCTCGCTTTCGTCGGCAGGACCCTGGCAAAGTAGCGCGACCTTCCTTTCAAATGTCGTCAATTGGCACTCACCACCATCAGCAGAACCAGTAGACATTTCCATAGGTGACGAACCACCATCGGAGCTTGTAGGGTTCGCATCAGCCGCCGGCAGCAGGCTTGGGCTTGGCGAACGCACAGGCAGACGCTCACTTGCTGGCGGTCGCCCAGTGCTGTTTAGGCCTCTCGCTTTCGTCGTGCGTTTTCGCTTCCCGAAGCTTTTCCGTGTCGAAGCCTTCGTTGCGGGCATCTTCGGGTCACACCACCGGCCACCCGATGATCGCAATAAGCTCACAGAAGGAAGATATAGCAACACATAGCAAGCGTCGAGCGCAACCAAAGCAGGAACGACTCCAAATGGCGCGAAAACAGCGTTGGGTGGTCACGTGGTACATTTCCGCCAATCCGAGCTCCTGTTTCGGTTTGCCACCCACTGCTTCGGTTCGAGCTCCTGTTTCGGTTTCTGCGGCCAGTAATATGCCTTTCTTTTTTAGTTCTTCGATAGTTGCCTTGCATAGTCTCGATGGAAAGTATTCCGTCACTAAACAGCGCGAAAAACAAACTTTCTATCGCAGGCATTCACTTCACGTTCGGTTTTTTGCCCGCACCGTGGCCGCGTCTTGAAAAGAGCGTTCACAGACGCCTTCGACGGCAAATGCGCCCCACCGCGTCGTGAAAAAAATTCATTTTCTTCTTTTCTACTTCTCCGATAACAACCAAACCTGGTGAGAATATTCTTCATTAAACCAGCAATCCAAAACAACTCAAGCTTTAAAACACATTTTTTTTCCGAAAATCGGTATTTTAGCCCCGCATCCCCCCTTAAGGCGTGTGGGTGCGGCAACAATTGAAAGTACGTTAGCGGCAAGGGTGTCGAATTGAGAATAAATTAGTGCTGTGCACAAGGCCAGTGACACAATCACGTGTAAATGGTGTGTCAGGCGGCATGTCAACGGCTTGCACAGCACCCCTCTATTACCTGTTTTGCTGGTAGGCGTGGGCTATCGTGTCTCTGAAAGAGATAATAGAAGGAGCGGTGGAAGGCAGTGCTCATGAAAAAAAAAAAAGCATTAAAAGAAAATATTGAGGTGGAATTAATAAATAAAAGAAGAAAAAAGAAAAAGACAAACCTTTTAGCTGTGTCCGCGTGATGTCCGTTTAGTCTTACGTTCATTAATTGTTTCGTTGAACTGATATATTGTTTCTTACAGAAGGAACATTCAAGCATATAAATTGCATCCGAACCTGTACAAGTAAAGCTAGATTTGACTTTGTGTGTATAACCATTTGTGGCGCTTTTAATTTTTGAATCGTTCATAGTGAGATACCATTTGCGCTTGAAAGTCTTCTTAGAGCAGGCTAAAAATAAACCATCTCATTGGGAAATGACATGTTTGACGCATTCACATTCCCCTAAGTACTGCCAAGACACTGCCACTACTAGAATATTGGTGCTAGTTGCATGCATGCTGACCACTTACATTTGAATTATTACGTGAAGACCAATTTTAGAATCAAGGTAAGGAAAGCTTCCCTTGGGATTGCATGGATGCTGGGTGGGAGCTTCAGTTGGGATCAAATAACTAAAGAAAATTGATTTATGCGGAGTCAACTTAACAAAAGTGCACTGTACTTGCATTTCACACAACCTTAACAACATAGCTGCTCTTAAGTGGGCTTGCCTCAACTGTTATGCAAACATATTTTTAAACTTCCTTCTAATTTACTTCCATGAAAGTTGAAATCTGTTCTGCAATGCATATGTTCCTGGTGGGAGGACTGATTTCATGCTTTATCCTTATCATTCAACTTCTTCAAAAAAAAAAGAAGTCATTGCAATTGCAGCCCTTCCGTATGGTTCTTACATGGTGCACAAACAATTGACGTGACCTGCCCAAATACAGGTTCATCTTATTTGACCTGAACATAAAAATTCATCATATGGGATTTGTCCATCCATTAACAATAATGGTGAAACTAGTCACAACAATCTTCATATATTCATTCTGCAATCTTGTCTTCTATCGCATGTCAATGACTGTATTCTGGCAGAACTGTCCAGTGGGCTCTCCGCCTACACCCACTCGTAATGATGAAATCACTCTGGTTTCGCAAAGTTCAGGCATTGGCAAAAGAATTGGAAATTTCTTGACAATTTTCAGGTGTGCATGGCTTGTACTGCTCATGAGTCATACGAGACGGCTGTTCATGTCTCATTGGGATAGGCTGAAAAATTCTACAAAAGACCTAACTCTCCAACACAGTCAGCGATATGAGAGAAAGAATGGGTGTTTAAAGTAACATTCTCTTTCCCATAAAGTACCTCGTATTCATTTAGAAATGAAAAATGTGCTTCTTCACTGATCTCATGAGATCAAAAGGCACACTGTCTGCAAGAAAGACGGGCATCAAGCACATGAACTTCATCCATTTACTATAGTATTGCTGTGGAAGTATTCCAAGTAGCACAGTGGGTGAAAAAAAAAAAAGCCAGTTGCACCACTGAGAGAACTTCAATATTTTCTCTGTGCAAGTGACCTTGGAAGGCGAGGCATCTCAAACACTGGCTGGAGTCAGCACCACCTAGGTTAGCTCAAGGCGTCCGCACGTGTCCGTGACGTCAGGCACAAGACATTGGCCTGGAAGTCAGCTTCACCCGACGCAGTTTCTCTCACCTGGCCATCAGAGCACCTGTTTTCAAAGATACCGAGTGTTTTGTGCCAGCTTACTGTTATTTAAACTGTTCCTATTAACTCTTTTGGGACCGCCCAAAAGAAGGCAATTCTGATACATGCTTGAAAATATTTTTTTATTCAATGAAATTTTGGCACTACCTTGTTGAAACATGCATCAAAATGAAGCTAAGTGATTGGACTTTTATTGTAGAAAAATTGAAATGACTAAATAGTATACATAACAGAAAAAAAAAATCTCAAAATGCAAATTTTTTCAAGTAAACAAAAGAAAGTTGGAAATTAATGCATATGAAAGTAAAAAGCAGCCCTAAAAAATTCCAGGATATACAAAATGTGCTAAAATACCTCTATGACAACATTGAGGCAAAAAACTGTGCAGGCATATGTAAATTTTTTTTTTTTGTGTGTGGGATTTCTCACACCACTGTTCACCCCTCACTTCTGTGCACCCTCTCTGTGCCACTCAAGGAAGCAGTTCCGCGAAGCATTGAAGCACAAATGTGCGTTGCAGTCACTGCAGAAAACAGTAGTCTTGACCTCATTCTTGGTTTGTCGATAGCAAAGTTTACAATTCTTGCGTCTCTCCACTTTTTGGGGCTTGTGAAGTGGAGGCTTTGCAGGTGGTGGTGGAGGAGCACGAGTTTGCTTGGCTCCTTCAAGATGAAGAAGCTGTTGCACCAGTTCCTCCCTGAAAGCTAAATGGTCAAAGGAAGCATTTCTGGCTAGCTCAGGGACGTCTGGATGTAATTTGCGATATTCTTGGAATAGTATGAAACTATTCACGCATGCTATGTTGATGCAGTGGAAGAAGAGAGTCTTCCACCAGCGGACACTGCGCATCAGTACATTGTAGTAGCCAATCATCTGATTTGTCCACTCCAAGCATTCCAGAATCGTAATCGTGAATTAGCAAAGGCTTTGGGATAGAAATTTGGGTCCAGGTACTTCCACTTCTTTGTCTTCTTTTTGCGGTGACTGGCTCGTTGGCTGTGTGCATCGTGCTCATCATGTTTACTACGCGTCGGTCTTTCCATTGAAGATAGAGAATTTCTTGGTTGCGCAACCATCTAATTTCACCTCGTTGAGCTTTCTTTTCCCAGTGCGTGTCTTTCAATTCAACAGGGAATCCGCGGCGGTCGTTTCGCGTAGTCCTGCAAGTCAATGTTTTCCAAGCCAATGGAGGTGGCTGAACAGGTGTGTGGAGGTGTAAAAATTATCCATAAAAATTTTGTAGCCCTGATCAAAGTGTTGTGCACACAGCTGGCAAACTACATCGAATGCCAACCCGTGAAGCCCTGCCTGCTTGCGCTTGCCTGTGTATACAGCAAACTGCACTGTATACCCGGTGACCGGGTCTGCAAGAACCCACAACTTATAACCCCACTTGGTCACTTTATCCTTGATGTACTGCCGTATCCCTGATCTCCCTTTCGACTTCACCATGCGCTCATCCACAGAGAGGTCTCGATAAGGCTGAAATAGCTTTGCCGACACTTTATTCATGTGCTGCAGAAGCGACCACACGAAGCGAAGCTTTCCTTTTGACATCTGAGTTACATCGTCCAAGTCGGCGACATGTAGCATTGCAAGCAGTGCTATGAAGCAAAGCCACGGCATAATTCGTGTTGGCAGCAGACCACTATAGATGCTTCCCACATTCCAGTAAAGCTTGATTCGCGGTGCTTTCAAGATGCCCATGTAGATTATGAGGCCAATGAACTTTCTCATTTCACTTGTAGTGACCTCTTCCCAAGACCCATCGGGACGGGCATGAGTGGGCTTCTCCAAGATCTTCGTGTAAGCATATTTATTGGTGTTCTCGCAAACAGTCTGGATAACTTCGGCTGAGAAAAAAAGGAAAAGGAAGTCCAGGGCGGTCAGGAATCTCTTTGTGGTGCTTCGGAGTGCCACACTCACATCTTCGGTCAGATGCACACCAGGTCCCCGCTTGGGAGAAAACTGAATACGCTTCTGCCGCAGGGGCAGGACGTCGTTCCCGTAGGTTGTGGAAACCCTACCAAACACAGAAAAATAATGAGAACATATAGTGATCCCACGTAAATACTCAAGAGCGAGTGGAAAGCGAAACTAAATACTCACCTTCGGACACTAGTTGACGGTCCAGGTGATCGTGACGCTGGATCACTCTCTGAACTGAAATCAGAGCTTGAGAATTCATCTTCTGACTCTTTGCTACTCGTTGTATCAGAAAAATCCGCAGTCGAAGCAGCTGAATCGCGCGACAGACGCTTCTTTCTTCGCGCGGCCTGACGCGACGTCGACGCCATGCTTCTCAATCTCGGCTGCCGCCGCGCTCAAGATTAAAATCTCTCCTACGTCGCCCCCTGCCGCGAGAGAGGCGAATTGCATAAAAACAAAAACTAGAGATGTGAAACGACCCCACTAGATGGCGACACGGGTTCCACCGCGAAAATTTCGCGTTTGAGAGCGCGCGCGATTTGATCGTGCATTTTTGCGCTATATCCGGACCGCGGTCCCGAAAGAGTTAATAGGTGTGCTCCTCGGGAGTACGACACATTGTTTTTAGCCTAATTCAGCAAGAGAAGCTGCAGGCTTTTGTCAATTGCTGCACTGAACGGTGAACTTAGTATTCGTGCTTGTTCCTTTTCTCCGTAAAATTATTTTTTGAACTCGGCTTTGGAAGGAAAAAGCCCATTTGTTAGCCATTACAGCAACTAACTAATCCATCGTGGCCTCAGATCCAACCTGCGGCATGTTTTTTTTTTATATTATAACTAGTCAGTTACCTTGCAGCCACAAAATGATTACCATATTCACTTCCCATTGTTTACCACTACTTGTTGACTCCTACACTTTCCTCAGTTGTGGTGACTGTTAGCTTCCCTCATGTGTTAATATATAGCTACTTCATGCTGAACAGGTATCTCAAAACAAACCTGAAAGACTTCAAAGAGATATGCAATGAATACAGGGCATGAAGGGTTTATTTTAGCACTTCACACATACACACACACACAAAGCAGCTGCCACCAAATTGTGTGACATGGTGAGATATGAACTCACGCACAGAACAACCAAGTACAATTTGTTGACCACCACAGTGTTTCAAAGAGCAACAAGCATAGACATATACATATACATTTCCGTCATACAAAAACGAAATATTTTGGAATGCAAGTTCTCACCCAGTACAGTGCTATATGCAGCTGTCGCTTAGTATAAAAGTGTGTACAAATATAAGATGGCTTAATACAGAGCTATCATAATCATGTAATTAGATGTACAAGAAACTATCACTACTGAAAAACAGTTGCCAGTAAACCATACAAACATCAATTTTCAACTCTTTAGCGTTTGCAATTTACGCTTCCCCTTTAAAACAGTTGTTTTGTCATTTTTGGTTTTACACAGATTGTTCAACAGCATGTTGGCAGCTACACTCAAAATATGGTGCATGAATTTTTCTGGCGAGTGGCCAGAATCGCAGGCACCAAGGTCATCAAAGCCTCCAGAATCATGCAGAATGGTTGACACAAAAGCTACAAGGGCCTCTTTCTGATTTGGAAGAGCAAGAAATTTTGATGCAAACTCCTCACTCAATTTACCAAGGACTATTTCTGTACAAAGCATAGCATTCACTACAACAGCACACGGAAACTTCAGTCGTCCTCATGTCATACCTGCAATGAGCAGTGTGTCTTCATAGTCCAAACTGGTATTCTCCTGTATAAGGTTTTCTTTGCACGACACGCACATGAGCTTTTTCAGTGTCACGTGTGCACAATACCCAGCAACATATGTAACAGCAGGAATCATTGACAATTTCTTAGCAACATCAGCGTTGGTCACTGCTATGGTGAACTGCCCACGAAGTTAACCAACACTTATGGTAGGGATTGGCTGTGCAATAATGGCCAGGTCAGGCAGGTCCAGTACTTCTTGAAGCCTGAGCTTGAGTTGTGAGCAACGCAACACCTTAGCATCTCAACCACCACGTCGGCCGACTGACAAACTCCTAAACTTTGCGAACGAAACCGCGCTTAATTCATGCAGGCAAATGAGCCCACTGCTTACCATCTCGATGCAACATGCGAGCGGATATTTTTCACATTTACAACAATGTGATGCCTGATGTGAGCTACACATCGCAGCTTGACAAACAACACACTGCAAAATGTTTTTTTGTCACCGTAAGCTGTGTCACATTACACCTCAGTTGCCGAATTTTCAACTGGCTCTTTTGGAGAGCCGCTTCTCTCTCATTCAGTGAGCCGTCCGGCTCTTTTGGAGAGCCGCTTCTCTCTCGTTCAGTGAGCTGTTCTGACCCGTTCACTCAGAGCCGTGTCTTCTGGCAAAGTGCGTATTTCTGGGCGAGTTGGTTGAGGGTCGGTTCATTTGGAGAGCCGGTTCTCTCTCGTTCAGTGAGCCGTGCCGACCCGTTCAGTCAGAGCCGGGTCTTATGACACTTCAACCATTGTTATTTCAAATTTCCTGAAACATAGCTTCGTACTATTATAATTACTGATGACCAATATTGAAATTTCAAGTAGATATAGGCATTCTGCATACCTTCAAGAGTATGTATGCCAAATTTCATTAGTATGCACCAATTCCAAGTGTACAAAAGGCTTCACGGAAGACACGAAAATATAAGAAAACTCGGAAATGAGGAAAAACAGGTTTGAAAGTTTCAAAACCTTCTATTATTCAAAATGCAATTGTTTTCGCATGAATCTTGGTCACACTCAAGAGCAGCTTTACAGAAAGCATGCACGTTTCTAGAATGCTCCTATGCTGTAGCTTGGCCCTTCCTAGCTCCTACGGTTGGTCTCCTCGGTGCGAGCCCTTTCCACTGCACTCCGACGGTGCACCCTTGCTTCTGCAGTTCACTTAGAGTTCATTTGCTTTATGTGCATGTAATTAGAATGGTCGCTTTGTGTGACCAACTCTTCTGGGGGAAGTACTCCAATCTCTTGTAGTACTTCTTCAAAGCCAGCATGGCCTTTATTATACCACAGCATGGTGATAGCCGTGGCTGCCTCCACAGATGCCCGGGAATTGAATTTTGTCTTTGGACACAGCAGCCATATCGTGCTGTTGAGCGACTCCGCTGTGTTTTGTGTCTTGCCATGAAGGCACCGAGTCAGGAGCTTCTAATCAGTGAGACGCTTGTATACAGGCATAATTGCCAAGCCCTGAGCTTTTGTCAGCAAGGGGGTGTGGCGTGGTGTAGGCTCCCCCAGTGCTTCACGCCTGTGTTTGCACCAGGAATCTGGTTCAACAGGGCAAAATTTGTGGCTGCTGGCCCCATCACTAGAGCAACAATGAAAATAGGAGGCCCATATAGCAGTGTACATGCTGCGCACGCTGCCCTTGTTATTCGTTATGGCCATTTGGTAGTATGCCTGCAGTTTCTGGATGGCTGTGACTTAGCTTTTCACCTTGTGGCAGTGGCGTCATTTTTCGCAGAGCAGTGCCTAAGTGTTTTGCAACGTGGTTGGTGCACTCTTCTTTTTCGATGACAGTGTCACCGTACACCTCAGCCCCTCAGACAGCAGTATAGGCTTTGCTGTCACCATTGCTCAAAAAACTTGTGAAGCACAGTGGGGTCTCGTATGGCAAAGTCCTCTGCCATATGCGCACTGCTGCTTCAGGTTCCATTGCATGGGATGAACATTCGGCGTTTTTTTCACGTACAAGACGAAAGGCTTACCATACCTCATCATCATCACCCATGTGCTTGTGGATACTGCAAGCAAGACATTAATTTGAAAGGACTTCAAAGTCCAAGCAAAGACCTGTGTCCAGGGACACAGCTGTGCCCACTCCGCTGTGGTTTTTATTGCCCCTTTTTTGCCAAGTGCCATCAAACATGACCGGCACATCGCCGCCGCCAACGGTGTCTTTCGTGACCTTTCGTGCCTGTTCCAAATTTTGGTGAACTTCCATTGCAGCACCGTGGAGCTTCTTAGAAAAAGCATGGAATGTCTTGTGATGCAGCGGTCTTGGAAGGCCGATAATCGCACGAAACCGCGAAAGCTGGTCATATCCAGCACCTATAGCATGCGCTGCCAAACAGCCATCACGTTTACGGTGAAGCCGTCACGCGAGCTCCTGCTGTTATAGCGAATGTTCGCCCCGGGGTCACCGTACTCACCGGCTGACATGATCCGCTTCGACGTGTGCGGTAATGAAAGCACAGATTCAGGGCAGTCGGGATTTTCGCAGCATAGCTCTAGGTACGACGAAAGTCCTTTGCGCTTCTCAGCTGCTTCTCAGATGGCAAGTTTCCGTTTGCGGCAAGTGGGGCATGCCGAACCTGCCACTAGTGCCGTCAATGCGCCGATCTCGCACAGCACCGTGCTAGCAGCAGGGGCACCGACCGACCTTGATTAGATTTTGAAGAATTACATCTTTTTCTGCAATGCACTGACGAAATCCACAGCAGCGTCGATTTTACCACAGTCGCAGTGACCGGTGTCGGCGGTAGGCCTAACCGACGTCAGAGCGTCACAGGCGTTGTTCCTGGCTGTCGTTCTTTAACTGTCTTACACCATTTCCCTCGGTACTTGTGCCGAGTTCGATACTTCCAGGCGTCGAAACTGCACTTTTTCAGGCTAGTCATCTCAAGAAAACGCCGAGAGAGCATGGGAAACTGTACGGCTAGCAAGAACGCGCAGCGGCGGTTTGGCTTTACTGAACAAAAGCAAGCCCGTGACATTCCCATAAGGCGATTGGGGCCGATTTTTGCAGGCGACGCTAGCGCCGCCTGGATTCTAAAGGTAGTTGCACTGATACCAAAAAAATGTTTACTTACTAATAACAGATAATGTTTTGAATATTATTCCCTTTCAATCTAAATTTAAAAATGAAAGGCGACGTCTGAATAATTTCTGGTTGCTTAAAAAGTTACATGTGTATCGAAAGCGCGGTGACGCTTGTGAGGAATACCGCACAGCACACGACTGACACCGGCGTCATCTGCTTCTGCTATCGCTTTTGTGCTGCCTGCTTGCTTTGGCCAGGTATATGCTACTATATATTGTTACTTAGGAAGACGCAGACGAAAAGCTATGTACAAGTATATTTACAAGAAAATCTGCTGCACTTGGCCAAGAGGCAACAGCCCGCGCTAGCTTCTCATCGTCGTCTTCGCACTGCTCGCCTTTTCGTGATCGCACATATTGTTCCGTAGCAATATATATTCTTATTTAGGACTCAGAATTATCTTGTACATTTACCTTTGAAGGTTAGCACTGCTGCATAGGCCGAGAGAAATCACGACGCTAATCACGCTAACCTGCTGCCAATAAATAGCTTTATTAGAACATCATCGATGTTCACATGAAATAAAAAGCACGTGAATAGCGTTTCAGAAGATATACTGGTGCGTAACATGCATAGTTATTTATGTGCAAAAAGATACTACGTACAGTCTCGCCACACATTTCTGGTGAACAAAAGCTGTCCGCACTGAGTGAAAAAATACATCCAACCACATAAAGCCATCCCACACTGGTATGTTGCTAAAGTTCCTCGAATTTTGTAGGTGAAGATGTCACGCCACTTCGTTCACAATATTCACAAACTGCAACTTGATTTGAGCGAGTGCCTCCTGTTTGAGCAGAAACACGTATCTTTCACAACAGCAAATTCTGTCGCGACTGTTCGTCTTCTGGTCCAGAATGCCTGTTCTCTCTCTTTCTTGCAGTTAACCATTCGAGAAGTCACATTATAAAAATTGGAAGCGTTTAAGCTGAATTTGCTTCGAAAAGTTTATAATTTCAGATATAGATGTTTTTCTGTGCGTGCTGGTTTGATGCGTTGCAAATAAACTTTACATAATAAAGGCTTAGCTGGTGTTTCGATCACCGCCGCCGGCGGTGCGTTGTCTTCGTTTCGATGGTAGTGTAACCCCAAGGCTTACGCAAAACGTGCCACAGGCTTGACAAAAGGAGCACCGCCATCCAATGGCGGCGCCGCGCTGCATGGTGCACAATTCAAAACGCGCGACAGTCTCGTCTTCTTTCTCGTTTTTCTTTTATTCTCCGTGAACATATGAGACTGACAGCCATTGAACCTTGGAGGAAAGGGCTGGCCACGACCTTCTGAATAAGGAGTGACCCGCACATCCTGTGGTCGCCTACGGCAGTGCGCGGCCGAAGGAATATCACATGATCATTGAGTAGGGGCTAAGCGTGCTGGTAGAGGCCGCCAGTGCTCACCCTCACAGCAACGCCTGAAATGCTCCGGCCCTGCCTTCAGGAGTACGGCGATGACGGTAAAAATTCGCAGAGGAGCAGCAGTAAACTCAGCATTTCTCATTATAGACAGGCTGCGACTAGAAAAATGTGCGGTGATACATGGGAGAGGCACTAAACCCCAGATATTTGGTATCTTCGCTGTGCAGTGCAATGAAATCTGAAACTTCATTGAAGGTGCGGCTACTAGGATTGAAATAGTGTAATCCCTTAGAGCTTTTTTTTTTTCTCTCATTGTCTGCTAAAATGTTGGCTGTGCTATGGTGCCAATATGGTCTGGTGCGCACTTTCCGCGCTAGCCAAGGCCTGAGCGTTCCCGCACTTCATTCTCCCGTAGGTTTCGCTAGTCCCGAGACGGATGCAATGAATGCACTACGTACCGCTTTGCAGGGCCCACACGTTCCTTTGCTGCATGTGGCACATTCACTGAAGTGACATGCCGTTGAGAGCGCGGCAGAACGTGAGTAGCTTTAGTGGCAGTGCATGCCACAATCGTAAAAATGTGCTGTTATTTACGTATTTATTTACGCCACTTTACCAAATGATAACGAAAGTCTGAGCTTGAAAAATTCTAAGGGCGCTTTATTGTGCCATCACACAGATAGTCGCTACACTTTAAGCACTTTTCTGGAGTTGGGCTTTTTGTTCAGAATTTTTCTCTTTGCGTTGCCCTCAGTGAGCAGCCCAGCGAAATTCGTCAAAAGGGCCTCATGAACTTTTTCACTAGGTCTCACAAGTTCCATTCTATGGGCCTCCAACTGATTTTTGTTGCACACAAACAAAGAGTTTTTAACAATTGAAGGGAGTACAACTTCTCCAATCTTTTTTAAAGGCTGTGGCCCTTTCACCAGCACTGCAGCCACTTTAGAGGCAGCACCCTCAAGGAGAGAAACAAAGCCCACAAAAGCCAAAGTGGGGTAGGAGAGCCCTCCTCTGTCAATTCCTGCAATCAGGACAGTGGTAGTTGAACTGGATGTTGGTGCACTTAACTTATCAATGCATCCCAAGCAGTCAATATTATCTTGAACTGCCCTCGCCAGGAATCCAATAATCGGAGCTAGCATACTCGATCTCAGGCTCTGTTGTGGCAGACCTGGAAAGAAAGTGTGGTATGCTGTAAGAAATAGGTAATAACAAGCTTAACAGCAGTCACAAAAAACAGTAAACTGGTTAGCGTTTTCTTTGAATAAGAGTGTTTGCTACAGAGACCTTGACATCGAGTGCAGGCCAGCATATAGTTAAATAAAAAGCCACTTGAAACATTTTTCAGAAAATGCCTAATAGCGCATTGTGCACTCTATAGAAATTTCGGACAAAACATATATGCTTCCTAGTTATCATGCTCATTTTTACAAACATGCAGACCGTTACAAGTAAATTTTTAGCTATGTTTTCAGGGCTCGCTCCAAAGTGCATTGATTAGGACAAAATGCATACTTGGGTACTGCTCTAATGCAGACAGGTAGGGGAGCAGAAGCTTTCGAACATCCTTTCCTGCAGTGGCCTTACTCACTGTTTGAACAGGCAGACATGATGCCGCCCCTAGATTTGCCACAACACTTCCGACACTGCCACTGGCTGAAGAATGAATGATCCCAGTGATCAAAATCTTCTGAAGCGCCGACAACACTGAGGAGGCATCTGTTTGCTCATTGCTGCCATTTAGCTGCCTAATAGCCGAGAACAATGACTCTACGTTATCACTGGAAAACTTTCCTGTCAGCACAAAGTGAAATCCTGCATTTAGCAGGTGTTTTGTGCACGTAACGGTTGGTGCGGTTGTTACAGTTGGTGCCTCGTGCGTCTCTTCAGTAAAAAATTCCAGCTTGTGGATGGTGCCCTTCTTCCACGAGGCAAAATAATCCAGACATTCTGCCTCGAGCCATAGAAGCCTACAAGGTAAATTAAAAAAAGAACAAACACATTGAAGCATGATGCAAGAAAATGGCACCGAGCTTTTCTTTTTTTGCAGTATGAAAAAAAATGAAAAATGGTTTTAAAAGGAGTACATGAGTAACAGCTTTCACATGCACTTTTAAATGGATGCTTTTTTCGAGTATACTTGCATTCTCGCAAATTAAGACTTCTGAAAGATGAGTGCTTTTACATCTTTCAACCATGATGAATATGGAACATACCTTTCATCACTTGCACTGTAGAAGGGCATCCTCCAAGCATCCCTACTGACGGTATAAAATGTAGTGCTCTTGATGTTGTGCACTGAATACCACTTGTACACTATCTCCATGAATTCGCCTGTGGGCAAGCAATCCTCGAATCCAGGAGCAACAAGATGATGTCCCTGCTGCTGCAAAAATCTCAGGACTGAAGTGACCTTAAAAAAAAGAACAGCAGTGAGCATCTAAGCTGCAGAGGTTTAAGGCCTTCCGGATAGTTTTCTGGCCTGAAGTGAAGGCTGCAGACCCGTGCTTCGGTCTCTTGGAACCCAGGGCTCTTTCCCTGGCCCTGGAAAAAAAAGAGGGACATCGTGGAAACAGGTATACATTACTTCACGCGGGTACGTTCTGAGTACCGCTCAAAGCAACGCAAACTCGACTACTGGAGCACACGAGAGCTCCGAAGCTCGATCGCCACTTGGCAGGCACCGTTGCTCGAAAGGTACATTAAAAGCATGTTTCAAAGCTAAATGCAGCATAGTAACTTACCTTCGCCTTGCCGAGAGATGTTTTTCAACCATTGGTTCCTAATATCAGTCACAGGGAACTCATGAAATGAAATTCCTAGCGCCACTGTTCACAGGCGGCGATTTGGAAAACTAAAAGAACGCAAAAGCAAATCAACAGTGCCACACGCGCAGGTCGCCCCTTATACAGTAGGTCGTGGGGCTGACGCTGCACGTCCCGATAATTGGAAATGGCGGGCGGTGAGGGTCGATGCAAATGGCGCGGACTTTCTAAACTTTCGGTGTATTATAGAGTTGCCGCCGCTCACTTAGGCGCATTTTTTGGCGACTTCTCGTGCGAATTTCGGCTTGATATTTACAGAAATAAAAGTTTGTAGACCAAAGATGACAATGCAGCTTAAAACAAAAATGATTATTTTTTTCGAAAACTGCGACTTTTCAACCCGCATCTCTTCTTAAGTCAAGCTGAAGTGACAGAGTAGTGCTTGAGAATCTCTAAGGCGAACAGAGCCTTAATAATCGAAAAGTTGAGGTAAATTCAGGACATGAGTAGAGACTCCCCCGGGACATTCAAGTGCTTGCCTGATGGCGAAAGCACTCCTCAGTTAAATTCCTTCACTAGTACCCAATAAGTCGTTGGAAAAAAATATCCTTATAATGCATTATAAGATGAAATTCAATGCTACTTGTACAGTTCTTTTTCATTTTTGGAAAAAAGAACTAATTGAAATTGCCCTTGACAATGACAGGGGCGGTTGAAAGGTTTTGTTTTCGCTT
This sequence comes from Dermacentor andersoni, assembly GCF_023375885.2. NCBI lineage: Eukaryota > Metazoa > Arthropoda > Arachnida > Ixodida > Ixodidae > Dermacentor > Dermacentor andersoni. The sequence goes on from NC_092816.1 coordinate 167,351,857, forward strand.
GACTCTGCCCTGCCCACGCTTTTCGTTTCAGTAGTTTCGTCATCGCATAGTGCTGCGCTGGTTTTGCTGGCTCGAGAAACTCGCGCAAACTGCAAGTAGCGGAGAATTCACCTTCCGCGTGATTTTGCAGGATTTTGCAATGGTCTAAGCCACTGCACCAAAAAGCAGCTGCAGTGGCAAATCCACTAGTCTTCCTTGGCTCAGTACCGCGGTCTGTCGGGTGCCGTTTTACTCACCGACGGCAGCAAAGGGTAGTGATGGCGTATCTAACGTCACCACTACCCCGATTGGGTGGCGGGAGACTTGAATTTCGAAAACGGTATTTGGGCCCTCCAGATGCAATTTTCTCGTAAATTAAGCCTTTTCTTGGCCCAAAACAAGTGTTACAAGGTTTCTGAAATGGTATTTAAACAGTCCACACTGCCTTAGTATTGTATTTGCCTTTAGTGTCCCTTTAAGTGCCATCCTTAACTTTCTCAGCGATGCTCTGTTGCACAAATAAATGCTAAGGACATTTGCTCACGTATTCTGAAGGGGATTTTAGCGGTGAAATGTCATGTGAAATGTGGCACCAGGTACTCGTCAGGTGACGAGGGGCAAACATAAAGAAAGTCGGACACTTGACTGCCATACAGACCCATATGGCAGTTGGCAAGAAGGGTTGCCACGCGGTACATGCGCCCCACTCGCTGACATGACATTTTTTTATTTTTGTGGAAATCCACAAAGGCAAACTCTGGCAACCTTAGCAAAGCCCCACTCCACAGCTTGTTGCACCCTGCTCATGCCCTTGTTAAGAAAATCCTTTATAAGGCTGCAGGGTCATGCCACCAAATGGCTTGCATAGGAGTGGGAGCAAAGGGTAGGCAGGGTCGCCATAAATGACGAACTTCTTGCCCATTATGATCTTCTCAAGGTTCTCGTACAACTTCGTTTCTTTGAGAATGCTTGAAATGCAGTGTTCTGTAAGATTGTGCAGAAACAGTAGTGATATACTTTACATTGACATACTAAAACTAATATTTCGTTATTAAGTTGCATATGTCGAATTCCAAGGTTCAACGAAAACCCGTCAGCTTGGCAAATATTGAGTGCCAATAAAGCCTTTTAGACCGATATTAAATCAAACTGGGTCATCCAATATTGCAAATAAAATATTAACATTTGGGTTGGCCTGCTATTCTCTCAGCCTCACAAAATAAAGCTTTCAAAAATGAATCACTTTAACATAGCACAGCATTGAACCAAAATGGATATTGTGAGCATAAGTGCAAACAATGAATGACTAAACATGACCACATTAATAATCAAGCTGTAATGCACTTTGGCTCATGCTGCTGCGAAATGACCACGTGTGTTGGCAGGTATCATGCACAAATATCCCTCATGTAGACATTTAAAGGGACCCTGAAACGATTTTGACGATTTTGTACAAACGTATTGAGTAGGTCATTCTGATCATTAATTGACGCATGTAAGTGCTCCACGTAAAGTGTCATTTATTATAAGGCTTTAAAAATGCACATCGCTGCCGATCGCAGCACACTGTTAGGCAGAATATTCAGCCGCCCCTACCTATATGACGTAAATCACCCAATTGACGTCAGTAGGGCGAGCTATCCGACTGGCTGCCCAGGGCATGTCATCGATAATTTTTCCACCTTAGTGATGAACAAATGATGTTTGTAATAGTTGGAATGTTAGTTACTTTGCTGCTATAAAAAGAAAGTAACAGAAAGAGAATGCACAAGAACAATTTTTCACTGCACTTAAGCACTTACGGCACACAGCAAGCGTCGTCTGCTTGTGTTACAACGTGCTCCATTTTGACCAGAGCTCTGCGGTCAGAGTCGATCTCAGTCTTTTCGCGAGCACCATGATTAGACTGTCATTAGACTGTCAGACAGAATAGGACATCTGTTCTCCGTGATTTTGTTGCAGATGGCCAAAAACCTAACTGTGGCTTTATACAGTGCAGTTTATTATTTGTTCCTGCATCCCACATACGTTCCCAGTAGTTTTGCAGTTTCTTGTGTAAGAAAGGCTTCAGATCTATGACAGGGACAGTACCCGTAGGAGTGATAGCTAGTGATGCGAGTGATCTGGCCAATTTCTCAGCTAGTACATTACCCTCAATGCCTCCATATTACTGCATGTGTATATGATAAATAAATGTCGCATAAGAGTGATAAAAGTTCAATTGAAACAGGATTTGTAAACATTTGTAAAGAAATCAGCGCTTTTACAAGACTTAATGACTGCAAATATTGCTGCTTTGTCAAGTTTTAATTTCTTTATATGTTTTACTGCAGACAGTACAGCATAGACTTCTGCAGTGAAGATACTTGTTAAGGAGTTCAGTACGTCAGATTTAGAAAAAGAGGAACCAACAGCAGCATAATATATGCCAGCATGTGATTTTGACGCGTCTGTTTAGAATTCGGAGCAGTAGTACTTCGATTAAAGTTCACGGAAATGCATAGTGATTCCGAGGTCAGGAGCATGCTTTGTAACTTCTACAAAGGATACATCACAGTGTATCACCCGCCACTCCCACGGCGGTAGTAACTTAGCTGGAGGCATTAGGCGATGTTTGAGAATTGGGACATCCATTTCTTTGCTCAGCTGTCTTAAATTCAGTGACAAAGGTACTCTCACAGAGGGTCCATTACGAAAGAGTGTTTCACACGTCAAGTCGTTAGCGGTTGTGAAACACGGATGTTCCTTATTAGAGCGAACTTTGAGAAAATAGGTGGAGCTGATGTATGTTCTCTGAAAATGGAGTGACCACTCATCTGACTCGACATATAGACTTTCGACAGGGCTTGTTCTAAATGCAAGTGGCCAGGCGGATGCCCAGATGGTGAACAGGGTCTACCATCTTCAGCACGCTCGGGGCGGCAGAGTTATATACTATGGCTCCATAGTCTATTCGTGATAGATCTAGGCTCCTGTAAAAATTCAACAGGCACCTCCTATCGCTACCCCATGTTGTGTGGGATAGGATTTTAAGTAAGTTCATGGTTTTTAGACATTTTGCTTTAAGACATTTTATGTGTGAAATAAAAGTAAACCTGAAGTCAAGTATAACACCTAGAAATTTGTGCTCTTTGTTGAAAGGACTTTGTTGTCCGCCCAGCTTTACAGAAGGATCTGGGACTAGGCCTCTCTTTCTCGTGAAGAGAGCCCAACTTTCTTCGGGGTTTATTTTAAATCCATTAAGGTCTGCCCACTTGGACACCTTGTTTAAAGCCTGCTGTACCTGTCTCTCACACACTATTAGGTTGCAAGATTTCAAATCTATTTGTATATCGTCTACGTATACGGAATAAAAAATAGCTGGTGGTAATGATGCAAGAAGCGCGCTCATCTTAACGACAAAGAGCCTGCAGCTGAGTACGCCACCCTGGGGTACCCCAGTTTCCTGTATGAATGTACGCGACAGTGCATGACCTATTTTCACCCTAAAGGTACGGTTCTCTAGGTAGCTCTCTGTAATGTTTAATATATTGCCGCAGATGCCCAGCACCGTAAGGTCACGCAGGATTCCGTACCGCCAAGTCGTGTCATACGCCTTTTCCATGTCAAGAAATACGGATAAGAAGGATTGTTTGTGCACAAAGGCATCGCATATGCTTGCTTCAATGCGCACGAGATGGTCAGTTGTAGATCACCCTTCTCTAAAGTCACATTGAAATAGGTCAAGCATCTTGCTGTACTCTAGGCAATGTACAGTGAAACCTCGTTAAACCGTAGTTGGCCGGAGCTCGGAAAAGGTACGTATTAAACGGTAGTACTGTTTAACCGAAATAGCATGAGATCGCCCGCTTACCTGTTGAAAACGGAACTCAGAGAGAGTGCGATAAAAGGGGAAAAAAACATGCAGTACTTATTCACTTCGCATGACAAAAATTTTATTTTCGTTTGATGCCGCGGGGACCTAGAACGATGACGACAGCGGCCTCAAACTTACTGCAGCTGTGTGCCAGCTTTTCAGCCAGCCCCCTCTTCTCGGCAAACACTCGCATGGCAGATTCCTCGTTGGCGTTAGGTATTCTCCGTGCACGTGCGCAGTGGTGCTGCAGAAGTCCCAGGGGCGTCTTTTTCATTGCCGGGTGTCGGAGTTTGGAATACTTTTCATTTGGAATAGTTACGTTATCGCGCCCCTGTTCTCGTCGCGACGATTGCATTCATGAGGCTGACCTAACACGCAGCTTATGCCACTGTTGGGACTGAATCGCCCTTGCTGTCGCTTTCCGTGTCGTCCTCATTACTGTCGCTAGTCGACACTCGTAGCCGACATGCCTTCGCGGTCGCAGCAGAGCTGCCGAGCAACTACTTCGCATTGAAAATGCCACACACTGTAGTCAACAGCAGATCCCTGTTGCGTGCCAGCGCCGACTTCTTTGGGTCACGTTCGATAGCACGGACGATGTCTAATTTTTCTTCTATGGTGAGCACTCGGATTCTTTTTTATCCAAGCTTCGGAACGACGCGAGTCCTTGCTCGCACGACGCCATAACGCTCTCTGGCAGGGTTGCCAGGTCTAAAATGTGAAAAGTAGCCAAAAATTCCCGGAAAGTAGCCAACTTTCCACATACAGAGATGTAGCCAAAAAAGTAGCCATGTTATGGAAAAACGTCACATTTTCATTTATTATGCAAATCTGAAGACATTATCACAGCCAACACTTAAAGCTGCTTTTATTAAATGTAGGAACATACAAAAAATATGAGACCTGTATAAATGACGACAGCTAAGAGTGCTTTGATCAGCATGTAATATGACTAGAATATTACCACAAATCAGAATCACAGCTCCACTTCAGGTGTAAATGTTTGAGTTAATCTGGCACACATTTCTCGAAGAATGTCAAAGCTCGAGGCATCCTCGAGCGATGGCTTTCACGATTATTTATGTGCGATTTTGCGTCTTGGCATCGGACGCGTTGCAGGCCTTTTGTTACGCTCTGCAAAGTGAGATGCCCAGTCGCGCGAAATCTCGCAGAAGTGATCGTATTCCCGAATACAGCTGTATATTTTCAAGCTGGGAACACATAAATGGACCAACTACGCTGAGAGCACGCCGGCCAGGCTGGCCGCTGAAATGCTGGTACGTTTACGTTTATCCCGCGGCCAGTTGTCCAAGTGTTCGATTTTGCAAACTTCGGGCAGCTTCAGGTTGTCTTAGGATCCCACCTCACGTTGACTTCCCATCAGGACCGGCACTAGCTGGCTGCCGTCTGGCTGCCAGCGGGCTGCCAGAACACCGAAAATCGAAGCCAAATCGCGGAACGTCAATGCAAAGATGGAACATGCTCTGACGTCAGCAGTGCGAAATTCTTTACATGAAATGAAAGCACCCGAGTCAGATTGACGATGATGATGGACCAGCTTGAAAAGATTTGAAGTGTCGTCGTCGTGCGTTGGCCTAAATATTTGCTAATGTTGCTGCATAATATGAGCTACACAAGTTTCTATCCAATTCTTACAATAGTCAAGCTATTTCAAAAGTAGTCAAGGCATTTTTTTCCCCGCCAACAGCCTCAAAAAGTAGCCAATTTGGCGCAAAGTAGCCAAATCTGGCAACCCTGCTTTCTGGCACGGCGTCAAAATGATGTTGATGTGGCTTCACGCGCAGACGCACAGGGCGCTTGGAGGCCATTGTTCCGATCTCTGAGGCTCGTTGTTCTGCCGGGCCGCCCGATGGAGACGGCGTACCGCCGTGTTTGCGCGACGGAAAGTTGAAACTCTACGTTTTAACCAATGTGTACGCAATACACTGGTGCGGTTTATGCGGATACAAAACAGATTATGTTCAACAACCGCTGAGTCGGGGATTTGACTTTACTACTTTTAAAACGAAACTACTGTTTAAGCGGGTACGGTTTAACGAGGTTTTACTGTACGAGACGGCGATTGATCATTTCTTCAAAAAGCTCACTCAGGCAGCTCGTAAGTGCTGCAGGACGGTAGCTAGTCAGCAATGAAGTATCTTTACCATGCTTCAAAACAGGAATCACAATAGCCTCCTTCCACTTAGATGGGAGGTAACCAGCAGCCCAGATAGTAATGAAAAGTGTGAGTAGCTAGATTTGTGTGTCGGAGTGCAGGTGCTTAACCACATCATACATGATTCTATCGGGGCCCGGTGCAGAGCTCTCACATGTTGATAAGGAAGCTTTAAGTTCGACCATGGTAAAAGGACGGTTATAAGGATTGTTTGGGATACATATCCGATTCAGCGGCTTACATTCTTCTATTGCTTTATGTTTCAAAAAGGTGTGCGAATAGTGGATGGAGCTAGACACGCGCTCTAAGTGTTCACCAAGAGCGTCGCTCTGGTCTAACTTGTTTCCATCTATAGCTCAACCACGTCATTGGTATTGTTTTTGTATCGTTGAAAAGCTCGCATGTTTGGCTTCTTTTTAACACTTGGTAAGCAACCCTGGGCTCCCCGGCTGCACAAATAAAACGGAAAAAAAAAGTGTACGTGATTGTGAGTGAAGTAGGCCTAAAATGTGAATAAATATTATTACAGAAAATTTCTAAAAATTATTTTTTCTGCCATTTGCGTTAGCGACATAACGTAGCGACAACAGTAGCAAAGTTCGCAATACAGATCATCACGTAAAAAATGGGTAATAGTTCGCACCCATCTATTTCCTTTACATTCGCACTTATATTAGTTTTCACAGGTTTTCGTTTGTACTCAAAAGAAGATGACGAGCGTGCATTCACAACTGCTAAATTACAAGTATCGCAAGTTTGGCGGCACATGGAAGGTCAATGGTTTTCCCGCATGAAGCAGAAGCTTGCGCTGTAGCTCAAAGAAGTTGTCGTATAAGCGCTTTCCAACCGAAGAGCAAGTCCGCTTCCAAGGTTGCATATTTTACGTGCAGCTCAGAACTGTTGTTTGACGGCCCGTCTCGCCACTGAAAATTTGCCTTTGAGCGAAAGTCTCAATCAATGCACCCTCCTCACATTCGACGTCTCAGCCTTGCGCGGTGCATCAGTACCAGGTCTGTCTCATTCAGAAAGACTTCTCCGATACATTGGACAGGCAGCCGAGACCGTGAGTTGTTTGGTGTACCGCCTTGAACACGCTACTAGTGAAGTCCCGGTAAGCGCTGAAATTTTTAAAATTTCTTCTAATCTTTTTTTGCACTACATTTAAATATGGTTCAAGTTCGCTGGAAGTGTATCGTATACTTAGCCGCGTTCATGGCCGCATGCATATGGGTGACTCCGAAACCACGATGATGGAACCTTTAAGCAATACTACGCCATGTCACCTGCACACGTGCGACTCCGGAACTATGAGGCCGGAACTGTTAAAAAATCGCTCTATATTGAGTTACCCATCGCGATCTGGAAAACACTTCTATCTCGGACAAATCAAAGAAGTTTTTAGGCATGTAGGGCTCTCGGGATTGTACTTGTCGGTGATAACATAGCCTCCCCGCCTGCCGGGCCGGATTATCTTCGAATCCGGCTATAAGTTCTTTTTTTTTTTTTGCTGGTGAGCTTGAAATTCAACTGCTCCAGTGCACAGCTTCTGCAGGCTTGGAATGACGCCTGTCACTGGCACAAGATGCCGAGAGCGAGTGGGGCTATACTAACCCAGGTACAACCAAATTAGGAAAGCCCACGAAACTTCAACAAGACACTCCCTCACCAGATCAGGAATTGGCCTCCCTGGTGCAGTATTTGGCCACCCCCTCCCAAATGGAGGGGGTGGCCAAACGAAGAGCTGATAAACGAACGGCGTCATATAAACCACAGCCACGCTCACAGTAGCACGAAGCGCGGAATTCCGATGCTGAAGGTCGCACTTGCAACGCTGCCTCGTTTCACGTTTTTGTTGCGTTAGAGTGGTTAGAGTGAACTCTAGTTGCGTGAATGAACAGGTAGTAGCTGCTAAATTCTACCACGGGCCACCAGCGCACTGGGTTGCCAACTGCGGAAACGTTTTAGTAGGTTGCCAACTGAAAGCTTGAAAGGTTCCAAAAATAGCTGTTTTCCTGCGACCGTGTCGTCTTTTTGGCGCAGCTAGGGCGCAATATTGATCAATTTGCCGCTTTTGGAGCAGAATGGCGCAGGAGAATGTAAATGTATCAGAATGGCGCAGCTGGAGCACCACTGCACTTTGCCTTCATGGTTCATACCCCTTGAGCAAGCAAAAGATGCAATGGCTCATACCCATGGAAGGCAGAGGCTACACGCACTCAGCAAAGTGAGGCGAACAGTGCGTACATTCATTCAAATCACCCATAGAACACACAGAACAGCATAAGCATCCAAACTATAAATAAAACGTTACATATCCCCCTCAGCAAATGTAGTGGTGGTTTTGCAACACCTTTGCTAAATTAACCATAAGTTAACACTAAAGGTCGTGGGTTTGACTCCCACCAAAGTGTGAGGGTTCGAGTGGTGTAATTAACACCAATGGTCGCCGGGTTCAAGTGCTGTAATCAACTCTATCTTAATTAAACCTGCCTTATGTTTGCCGTTGAACATATGTAGCGAACAATCAATGAAGGTTGATAAGAGTTTATACTGGTCAGATGAAGTTCCATAATGTTGATAATGACACCAGGCTGTGTGGAAATGAGGAAGTGGCACAATGCTTACGCATACTTACACAACTACCTGAGGAAGTTCTGCATGAATTTTTTCTCATCCGCATTAGTGATATCGCTAACTGTCTTTAACTCCTCACCTTTTCTTTATGCAGATGACAGGACAATAGTAGGAATAGATGCATCAATTCTTTCCCAAACTACATACCTTAGTAATGACCTCAACAAGTTGACAGAATGGTGCAATCTCAACTCTCTCCAGATTAGTAAATCTAAAACTACATTTCCTTTAAAGCTTCAGTCTACTCTCTAGCAATGATGTTTTAACAACTTAAATTATGTGCTGTTAAGCAATGTTCCTTCTTATGTGTTATTTTAGACTCCAACTTAAAATATTCTATACCGAGTTTGCACAAACCAAGAAATGACCTATGGGCTAATAATCCTAATAAAAGCGCAACAATACTATAGCCGCCCTTTGTTCTTTGTTACTATCACTGTACTACACCTTCATTCACACTCATTTTATTTGCTATGTATCACCCTGGTGTAATCCATGTGCATCTGGTTAATCCAATTATTCTCAGTTCTTTCCGTGCCAACGGCCTTGCACTCCTTCAGGAACATTAAATCCTTCCGTGAATGCTTATGGTTAAATCTTATGGCTATGACTTATGGTTAAATATACGTAATTATCACGCTATTCAAGAAAATAAACCTCATTCCAATTAATGTATATGAAAAGGTATGCCTTTACAATTCCAATAACACGCTTTGAATAACAACTGTTTGCTACCGAAGTATGCAGCAACTATGGAAAACATAGCCCAATATGCAGCTGTAATACCTTGGAATAACCTGCCTAATGATTTAAAACTGTGCGAATGCTACGTTACATTTAAGAAAAAAACTAATCCTGTTTCTAATAGAAGGTTGAGTTGATGGTCATCATGTTTACTGCTACGGTTTTGTTGTATATGAATTATGTTTAATAGCTGTGCTTACCAGTAATTGCTAATGTGTATTCACTGTTGCTTGCTCACTTCATGCACCTCAAAACAGGAGGTCGCCTTGCAGCTATGTACTATGGGGCCTCCTTCCATATATTTAAACCAATATGTACCACCTTTACAATTAATAAACAGTCTTTGATTTGATTTGAATACACACTGCAGTTCCTGTGGCATTTTGCCAGGTCTGTTGTTTAGAAACCAACTTGTGCTTGTCAAGACGTCAATGTGCAGAAGATGCATGTATATTTGAAAGGTCAATCTGCAGGTCTGCCAACGCACAGTTGGGCTACGTTCACACTTGCGATGCAGCAAGCGGGCGGAAAATCTTTTCCGGACATATCCAAGATGTTCACATTTGTTTCGCCACTGCAGCGGAAACCACTGGCGCTTTCGCCCACGTCCGTCTAGTCTGTGTGCTTTTGTCCACGTGGTGTCGCTGCTCATTTCAAGTGGTATGTTCATTCATTGACCCATCAGTTATCAAAAGGTATGATTTTGCAGAACTGCGCGTGTCGTCTAACTTTTGTGTGCCATGGATGAGGAAGAAGACGTAGTTCTGATACTTTCAGCTAGTTGTTCTTCCTAAAGATGGACAGTGAACAAGGGAAAATGTAAAAATTTGTCACTGGATGTTTACATGCTAGTGCAGCTTCTGGTGAAGTAGAACCGTTTTCCGCTTCGCCGTGGCAAAAAAATCGGCCCAAGACTGATCGGGCTCGCCACCTGGAAAGCCGCCTAACAGGCAGATTTTGTCAAGTTTTTTATGCTTCTGCCTGCTCCAAGACCAAGTGTGAACATAGCCTTACTCCAACAACTGTTTCATTCCTGCTAAAATAAAGTGGCCCATTGCTTCACCGTGCTATGCGATAGGTTTATTGCTGCAGCCAAAGCAAGACAGACGTGCAGATATGAAGTTTTCCTGCATTAAATTTTCCACAACCCGATGCTCGTTTCGCTCTTTCTATTTTCGCTTGACATTTTAGGTTGTCTCAAGCCAGTGGTTGCCACACTAATTCTCATGCAACAGTGATGCACTATTTTTGACTCATGGGCTCAAAAGTGGCTCTGTTTTATGATCTCTCCATGCATTTCAACTGTAAGGCCAACAACCTAATGGTCCAGTTTCATACCACAAAGATATGCACTTCTGTGGCATTGTACAGCAAGCCTCATGTGTACAAGCCAGAAATAGAACCAATGAGCGCTTCAAATGCCGACAAACTTAGTTCAGAGCTTTCAATAATCATAAATAAAAGCAGCTACTTTGCCATAAAGTAAATAAAAACATTGGAAAATTTGCTACCAATGTCCGAAAGCACACCGCACGTAAATTAACGCAGATGTTCAGTTACATCTACAACTACATGCACACAGTTTCTCGAGCTTTTGGATCACACGCACTTACCCGCATCATGACGTCGCCGCTTGAAAGGCCCATCCAGTTGGCAAACTATGCCATTTGGGCACATCACAGCCTGGCATTTTTGCATGTGGTTCCTCTTGTGCCCTGAATAGTGTTCTTGCTGGTCCTCCGTTGGGCGACAAATTTGATGTGCCGTCTCATCTATGAAGGCCCAGTAATTATCAAGCAGGGCACCCTTTATATGGATAGCCTGAGAAAAAGAATAACAGCTGAAAATTGAGCACAGGAGAAAGGTTGAAAAGACATGTTGTTGCATAGAAGTTAAGGGTGGTAAAGTGAGCACACTTTCTCAAAGTGATTTCCTCACTTGCAGTGCTAACATAATCCTCTCCCTTCCCTCCCTCCCCAATTTTTCTAATGTGCAAGTAGCACATTTTGATGTACATCTTCTTTGATCTGTTAAAAATGCAAGCAGACTAGGTGAAACAGCTTAACTGACTTATTTGAGCTAGGTCCTCAAGGAAATTAAGCTTAAGTTTTTTTTTTCCTTCACGCATGGTGTGCACATTTGTGTACGCCATTTGTTTTACTCATCGGGTCCAGTGGTAGCAAATAAAAAGCAACATGCATCGAACTTTGGGTGTAATGAGCCCCCTGCATCCTTTACCTTCTGTGTGCTGCATATTCCTACAGGCACCCATTCCGCCGAAGGCAGTACCAGTTTTTCGATCGTAACTGGCTCCATCCAGCGGGTAATGCAAAAAAGCGAATCTCGCATGAGAATTTCGATCCAGACTGGGCTCGATTTCGATCGAGTGCCCGTGAGACCAAGGTACCGGATGGCGCGTTCGACAGTCCGTGCTCGACAGAACTTTTCATTTCTCATAACATGTGCACGTACTTCGAGCCGTTGAATGTTACGTAGAAAAGCAACCTTACTGACTGCACAATAGATAGACTAATCATGATGAATCATTAGGCAATGCACAAACCGACATATTACTGCACGTCTGTTTATGGAGTGTCCGGTGCTTTCAAATAAAGTTGCGTAATTGTGACGCATGTATCGACAGTCCATCATGATTCGCGCTTGAAGGAGTCATACTAGTCCGACTCACCTTGGAGAATTTCTTGAGGGTGAGCAAGTTTAGCCACTTGTGTGTAGTCATGTCAGCCAACAGGTGGTCGAAGTAGTGCTCGATGTGAGCTAGCACTAAACACACGACGCTTGACAGCACAGAGCTGTGCGTGTTAAACAGGAGCTCCAGCTCGCACAAACGGTTACGGTGGGCCAGACGTCGAAGTGCCATACAGAGCACCTCGTTGCCTGGAACCCGTACGCGCTGGGCACTGATGACCTCTTTGGGAATTGTCAAAGCTGATGCAAGGTCTGTCAAGTCAACCTTCTGAAAGTGAAACAAGCTATAAAACTCATCGCTGTCCATTGCCTCCGCATCCAGAAAACCACGGTCATGTAAATTACAGTGTGGCGCTGGTTCCGATTGTAGGAGACAAATGTAGTCTATTTCTCTGCATGACAGAAAGCGCATTAGCATTTTCGTCGCTATGCAGGCTGCAATGTGACATTTGCACTTAGTTAACTGTGCCTATGTCATACCCAAAGAGAAAACCTCGAAACAATGCAGACTTGCAATGCGGCCCTGCGGAAGCCTAACCACGTACAGTGAGCCGTTGCAGTTAGCTAATAGCCAACCATCTAACCACAGGCGCATGCATGCACCTGTAAAACAAGGCTTGGGCTTGACAGAAAAATTAAATGCTGCTAGTCACAGGTTTATAGACTTTTTGCATATATATATACATATTGTAGTGAAGAGGAATGCCAGGCGCTGCAGCCACATCGCCAGTCATCCGGGAGGCGTGAGCTCGAGATTGCCTGAGCTGCTCTGGTTCAGACACGCTGCCTGCTGCTCTCTTGTACTGTATTCATATTAGATTCTGGTGGAGATGCTGTGGTTTTCCCCAACCTGGAATTACGCACCCGAACTCTGCCATCCGTCATGCCTGACGACCCCAGCCCGACATCCCTACCGGTTACTCCAGCCATCATATGTGCCGGTGCCCAGTGTCAGCGGGATCCTGACATCTTCAGCGGCACCGATGAGAAAGACGAAGATTGGCTGGAATCGTATGAACGCGCCAGCAACACCAACAAATGGGACGATCCCCTCAGGCTCGGCAACGCGATCTTCTATTTATCGGGCATCGCCAAGCTGTGGTTCAAAAACTGCGAAGCCGATCTCCGCACGTGGGCTAGCTTCAAAACCGGCATCGCAGAAGTTTTTGGCCACCCTGGCGTGAGCAAACATCGAGCTGAACAACGCCTGCGAAGCCGATTCACCAGCAAACTGGCGAAACGTTCACCAGCTACATAGAGGACATCGTCGACCTCTGCCCACGTGTCAACCCGACGATGGCGGAGGCGGACAAGGTACGTCACATCATGAAGGGCATTTGCGACGATGCCTTTCATATGCTCCAAAAACCCAGGCACTGTTTCTCAAGTCATTGAGCTTTGCCAAAGTTTCGATGAGAAATGTGGTGATTGCCAATACACAAATGACTTAACATATATATGTCGAAACAGCCATAAACTGATACCACTCCCCCTGTGCACAAAGAAAACGTATGCAGCCCTTTTTCCACAGAAGAGGAACATGTACAACTGTATTGCGGTATTCATGGGTATAAGCCAGATTTCAATTTCGTTGCCCAAAAATTGTAGTACTTCTTGGATAGTCCAAAAGGTAATTGAGCGTGTTGCCCTTGTCTGTTTCTAGGCATGCGGTTGCGATGGATGCCATATGCTTGTGTCACAAATTGAACATAGTGCTATCTAGGTGCGACTACAAGGATGTATATTTGTAGCTGCCCTCAATCCCCTTCATGCTGCTAGTCAGCATCTATGGTGATTTTGTATTATTCATCTATGTAGCAATGTTTACACACAGCAGGCATGTCTGAATACCAAACCACCTTACTCTCCGCAGTTACTCTAAAATGAATGCGTTATGACAAAGTGTAATGTGAGAAGTCCATGATAAAGACATAAAAATATCTTCTTACTCATTTCTGGGCCATTAAGTTTTGTATAATACACTTGCGGTGATTAACACAGAGCCATGTTGGCCTAACAATAGTGGCACAGGACATCCTTCAAGTTATCAATTGGTACAGAACCATTGAGCACGCTGCTGGTGCTCTTGCCCCCACTGAGAATGCCAGTAGCATACTAACACACATTTTGTTGTTAAAGGTCCATTACAGAGACACTAAAAAGAAACTAAATCATTTGACTGATAAAACAATCAGAACTTTGTACTCATGAACATTGTGGCAATACGCTGATTAATAGAAGAGAAAATGAAAGTTCAACTTTCATTTTTCAAATATGACGCAGTGCCAGCACGTCAGTGTGGAGTCACATACTTCAACTAAGCTTATTTTTTGACTCCTTTAGAACAGAATTCATCATTATTGGCCAATAGAACATTAACTAGACCTGAACAGACACTGTCAAATTCCATGATATCACAGCGAGCTGGTGCAGGAATTATAAGGTGGTGGTGGCGACACCAGTTTTGTTTTTGGAAGTTATCTGGCATATCAAGCCAATTCTCACGGTAAGAGTTGTTTTTTCGGTGTTGTAGAAGAATTATTTAATAAAGCTAAGTACATTTTCTAGCTATCGTATATGTTAATATCTCTTCTGTCTTGAAGCACTTACCTCTGTCAAGATAGCATAAGTGATTCATTGCAGTGGCCTGCAATGAAGTTGAGGACGCCAAGCACACCATCCTCTGCAAACAGTGAGGGAATGCACTTCAGTACTATTTTACTAGCAAAACTGACCTATAAACTGTACATACATTTTATACAAAGAAAGAAATTAGCTAGAGCTATGCATGTATCGAGGCAATGTTACTTCATGCATAGGGCTATAAAGGGACAGGGCACACATCTTGTCGTTGCTGTAGCCCTCCTCTGTGCTGGGCGTGTTGAGGTGCAAACTTCTATAATATTTTTGCACAAGCATACGGGCAAAAGGTAGATGCAAGCACCACGTCTACGTCTCCATTTCATCTCCGTCTGCTTACACAAATATGTTATCCAAGTTGTAGTTTGTGCTACCAACTTTTAACGTAACAGTTGGCATTGCTGTTACGTTATTGCAAAGCTGTTTCATATTGGAAAGTGTGCCCATGCGGTGTAGTCAACATTCCTGGCCATCTCAAGTGTACTTTAGACAGCATATTACGAAGAAAACAGCTCATTGTTAGTGTTCAGGAATCCAATCTGGATATTAGTAACTGTCCAGATTTTTAATTTTGAATTAGAAAATGTAGTGTGGTGCCAGAACTACATCTTTAAAAGACAGTTACCAATGAGAACCATCACATGAAGTCGCATTAAGCAGGCTCCTACAAACTCTGCATGCTCTCTCATTGTGGTTAATCCTCTACAGCTTGAAAAAAACCTGTTGCAGCCCCCTGCCTGTGAAATAGTAAAGAAGTTACTTGCTCTGAGTATTTTTAGCTCGAGTGAGTAAAAATAATTGTGAAAAAGATTTTAGTATATAGTAACTCATCTATGTACAGAAATGGTTGATCCCTGAAAGGAGTAGCAGTAGTTTTGTCAACACTGAAAACCTATAAAAAAATAGCAACACATAAAATTACCAGAAGCCATGGCAGAGAATCGCACAATCTCGTCCTGCTCCCCTTGGTCCAGAATGATGCTGCACAGACGGCTGCAGCTGTGCGCAATGCTGTCGACTATTGTTCTTTTGAATAATATATTGAACTCCATCAGCAGCTGAAAACAGAGACCATTATGATTAGCATAAATGACATGAAAATGTTGAATATAAGCATGCCGACTCTTCTTTTGCTAGGAAGGGATACTGTAGGAGCGCCTCCGACAACGCGATTCACTGAAGACACTCGTGCTGTTCCTTGGCTCTTGCGAGCAGATGTGGCCGCAGATATTCTGCATCAGCTGTTGCAAAATTTTCCTGTAGCCACTCATTATGTTTTTGCCGTGATTCCAGGGTCTCCCCATAAATGATAAGGTCATTGTTGTCCTGCAATATGTAAAACCAGCACCTCAGCGACGAAACTTTGATAGTTAAAAGAAAAATATAAGTGAAACAAGAAACAGCCAGAAGATGTGCACCACTGACAACACTCTAGCTGCATTTTTCAGAGGGGTATTCAAAACAAAAATAATAAACGAACACCAACAGAGAGGCAGCACAGCTTCTTGTTTGCCACCTCCACCACTGGCTCCATGGGACTCTTGCGGTAGCTCTGGGCCCAAACGGATTGCATTTCCGTGGACACATTCACCCCCTTCTTTCTGTTCTTAAGCTCATTCTTGAGTGCAACTTTCCATGATTCCTGTAAATTATTTGAACAAAGATGCATAAAAGACAACTTTCGTTACTTTAGTGCATAAAACGGCGCACATGAATTCCAGTTGGTTAAAGAAGTGTGTATGCATACCTATAACAAAAGCCCGTTGCCTGTTACTGTGCATCACAAACAAATTTTTTTAAAGGTACTTGTTGAATTTATACCATTTCGTTCTGTTGGATCTTGGTTGTTTTACTTGTGGAAGTGTAAAGATTGCCATCTTTACGGACTCTCACGCTGCCCTTAGCAGATTACAACACAGTCAGATTGACTGTCTAGTTGTGTACAGCACTACTGACTCTGCCAACAAAATTGTCTTATATGACGTGTCTCTCGTTGCCCAACGGATACCTTCACGCATAGAGATCACCAGAAATGATGAGGCTGTTCGGCTGGCTTCACTTGCGCTCATAACGGCTGTGCATGCCCTGAAATATTGTGCAAACATGATGACACTCGTCTGCTGATTTTTCAACACCTACTCAAGCAGCATCCAGACCAACATTGCGCAAATGGAGTGTTCCCACCCCATGTTTGCGATCAAGGCTTGCCTCGTCACACTACAGTGCAACTACTCAAGCTAAGGGTTGACTGTGTGAACGTGTGCGAACGTTTATACTGACAAGGACGTGTGGTGAGTCCATCATTTCCGTTGATATTGCAGTGTCCTGCATCTATTGCGCAATGCACGTCGCTTGTGAGAGACTGTCACCTTGGCCTGCGGTGTACGACACTCAACAAATATTTGTACCCCAGTGGTTGTGCGTTTTGATGCAATCATGTGCATCAAACTCTTACTTTTAAAAAAGAATCTATCTTAGGTTCACGTTTGTAGCCTATTTCTGTTTTCGAGTGACAGGAAGTCCGACACCATCTTTTCTATTTTGACAATATTTAGTGGTGCGACCTGCAGTGACCGGCCCTACTGTGTGTGACCGGTATTGTGTGTGTTCTACCAAATTCTTCGAGATGTGTCATCTTTCTCTTCCATCGCCTTCTTCCTATCTTCCATTTCTATGTTGCTGTCTCCTGCTTTCTGAAGAGTAGGCAGGCGTTGTGCCCCTTCCGGTGGCAGTTGCCAGCCTGCTCTTCGCATCCCTTTCCTGTCTAGGGTATATAATGGGGTGTTTCCACAAACACTTTCAAGAATTTTTAGAGGTTGCCTGTGGCAGATAGCACAATTCTAGTTCATGAGCTGGTCTATTTAAAGAGGCAGACATTACTTGCACAAAAAATTGAAATCCATAATCGACCAATTAACATACATTCATTAATTACGTTTTTAACTAATTACCTTGTGGCCCGTATTGAAATTAGCCGCGGAGTTCGCAAGGTGGATCCACTTGGAACGAATTCTCAGGCTCATACCAGTTTCAAGTATGAATTCCTGAACGTTGCGGAGAAACGCATTGGCGTTCCAGTTACTCACCCCACGAATTATCGTTGTATGCATCAAAGTACGAAAATAATTCGAATGCCAATGCATTTCTCCGCAAAGTTCTGGAATTAATATCTCGAAAGTGTGTAATCCTGAGAATTCTTTCCAACTGAATCCGCCTTGCGAAGTCCACGGCAAGAATCTGTAAACTGCAATATGGGCCATAAGGTAATTAATGAGTCAATTATGCATTTCAATTTTTGTGTAAGGAATATCCGCCTCGTTAAATAAACCGGCTCCTGGACTAGAATTGTGCTGTCTGCCACAGGCAACCTTTAAAAGTCTTTGAAAGTGCTCGCTGAAACACCTGTTATGTTTTCAAAACAAATAATAATACCCGCCGTGGTTGCTCAGTGGCTATGGTGTTGGGCTGCTGAGCACGAGGTCGCGGGATCGAATCCCGGTCACGGCGGCCGCATTTCGATGGAGGCGAAATGCGAAAACACCCGTGTACTTAGATTTAGGTGCACGTTAAAGAACCCCAGGTGGTCGAAATTTCCGGAGTCTTCCACTATGGCGTGCCTCATAATCAGAAAGTGGTTTTGGCACGTAAAACCACATAATTTAAAACAAATAATAATAATGTTACTGTGCATCAAAACAATTTAAATTACTAGTTCTGTTTCTACCACTTCATTCTGTTGGATCTTCCTTCTTTTACGTGTGTAAGTGCACACAGGATACGTAACTGAGAACCCCATGAAGCTTTTACTGCTGTATGGTATCAGCGCACCGCCAGAGATTTCAACTTCGTAACATGAGTTTCCCGGATTTGGATATATTCTATCCATTTTCTCGATATAATCTGAGTTTGTTGCATATTACATAAAGACTCGGCTATTTGAGGTGCCTGAGCGAAGTTGCATAATATTCAGGGTTCCTGAATTAGGCTTCCTAGTTTCATAAACACTGAATCATTAATGGCTATCCTCATCTCATCATTGCATTTATCAGTAAACTGTGCATCTTCCTTCTTGTTGCCCTTGCCTGATTATAAGACCCTGCAATGAGCTCCGCCACACCACATCAATCCAGCTGTGAGAAGCACTGCATAAGACCTCAATGTGGCACCTATATACTAAAATGAGAAGGGAAAGATGGGAAGTTTTACACTCACCATGCCACTGCCTTTCTTCACATTGTCACGCAAGTGTGGATATTTTTTAATTGGTTGCTCCACAGCAGTGCAATAAAGCTCCTTAGAAGGATACCTATACAGAAGAGATGTATCAATATGTTTGTATTATCAATACAGCATGAAAACATCTCAGTAAGGCACTCAAAGTTGTAAAGAATCTTCAGAAAGCCAATTGAGGCAATGACTATTTCTTAGCTATATTCTAAATGGTTCAAAGAAATGATAATTGATTATCAGCCCCTGACTCAACATAGGCCAACCTGCAAACCACTTTATGTCTAAGCAAAAAAAAAAAAAAAAAAAAAGCATTCATGAAGGACAAAAGGTAACATTTTAAAGGAACTCGGGGAATACACCACGTAACTTCAGTTTCCTGCATTCATGAACGCAAGCATTTCAACATACGCACATAGATAGGTAATGCAGTAAGCTGTTTATAAAAGTGCAGGATGCTGGTGCACTACACCTCTGTTAAGAGCATGCAACCTATCCCGTTCAGTCACGGTGTACACATTTGCAGACACGACTTATTTTTGCCATATCTGTGCAGTTGTGGCAAGGAATAGATAATAAAAATTCAACTTAAGGTAAATTGAATGTTCTTCTTACCTTAAGTACCTCCATTATACTTCTGAGGAAAATCTATCGCTACCGAAGATCGCTTTGGAGAAGGCACTACAGTGTTTGACGGTAGGTGTGACAGGAAACGTTTCTGTAGCAATTGTGAAATTTTTTTTCTTTCTAGTAATGCTTGCAACCAATAATTAACTTGCACAAGTAATTCATGCTAGTCTAATTCGTGACTAAAGGGGCTATCTGGCTTGTTCAATTACTACTGTGTCATTTACATTATAACATTTTAAGAGAAAGCTTTAGCTCGAGTGCTCCTATCCAAATACATGTAAAAGGAGAATTCATTTTTCTCGGCAACCACTGCACCAAATTTGACGAGGTTTGTTGCATTTAAAAGAAAAACTTATCATCTTAGTGACTGTTGGTTCCGAATTCTTGAGTTAGGTTGTCAATTTTTTATTAAAAATTGGCAAAAATCGAAAATTTTCAAAAAACGAAACTATCAAGTTCACAACTCCGTAACTCAACAACAAAGAATGATAATACAATTCTGTGAATTGTATCTAATAGTACATCCAAAGCGGACAAAATTGATATGTTACACATGAACATAAAAAAATTTAGTCATAGGGAAATACTTTTGTAAAACCGTTCTAACCAACGTAACAAATTCACGTAAGATGTAAAAGGACATATTGAATTTGTCCGCTTGGAATAATCTAATGGATGCCGTTTACAGAACCGCGATATCAGTTTTTGATGCAGAGCTATCAATTTGTAAACTTCGTGCTTCTATTTTTTTTTCAAACGGTCAAATATTTGAAAATCGTTTTCAGAAAATTGAAGCCCTAAATCAAGATTCCGCTTCCAACAGTCACTAGAATTTAACTTTCTCTTTCAAATGCAACAAATTTAATCAAAATCGGCCCAGGGGTTATCTCATAAAAACGTTTTGTCGTTTTACATGTATATGAATAGGCCGCGTCGGAGTTGGGCCCGAGCTAAAGCTTCCTCTTAAGGCAGCGAGACTATTCCGCCTGCAGTCACCTTGCAGAAGCAGAACTTGTGTGTGACATTGCATTGTGGTGTAAGAATATGTAGAACCAAAAAGATGCCGCCCTCCAACTTATTTTATTCACAACAGTATAGCCACATTAATATGCAGCTGTCTGTAGTAGCATTAACACATATCTATAAAAACTATGCCCACACAGGCAGCACTTAGACTAGGCAATGCACACAACAGCCATCCAATTATTCATAACTTTTTAATTCATAATTTATTTATTAGTAAAAATACAGGTAATTACATGTGCATAGTATACATAAGGAGGTCCCATAGTAAGAGACTGTATCGGGACCTCCTGTTAGACATTTATGATGTTATACAATGTTTAAAGCAACAGTAGTGCAGATGAGAGCTAAGAGTAATATCAAAACATGTTTAGAGCATATGAGTAATAAGAACACTTGTTAACAGCATGACAATATAAAAAAGGATCGAATAAAATTTAAAAAATGGACAATTTCAGTAAGTATTTATTATGAATGATTTTAGTTCTCTGTTAAATTGGTATAAATTCTTTGCATTTTTGATTATGGGTGGTAGAGTATTCCAAAGAGATATGGAGGAAAATTCCGCAGTCTGTTTACCATAGTTAGTTCGTACTTTAGGTAGACGGAAATTATTATTGAGTGCAAATCTTGTGTGACTATGAGCTATCAGGTCACAAGGTGAGAAGCAGATTGATGGTAGTTCCTTAGTCATATATTTGTAGAATAAAAGCCCTAGATTATATTTGGTGAGTTCTGAAATGGTTAGGATGTTTTTTTTTTTACGTAGTAGGGATTTTCCCTTTGCAAAGTGTGAACTGCTTGTAACAATTCTTATGGATTGGTTCTGAATTACCTGGAGGGATGCCAAGTGAGTGTTATAAGTGTTACCCCAGCATATTATGCCGTAGTTAATAAGATTGAATGAATGAGTGGTATAGCGAGATTAATGTATTATGTGTAAAGTAGGGACAAGTTTTAATTAGAACGCAAATACCGTATGCTATTTTCTTGTTGATGTGAGAAATGTTATGTTTATATATCAAGCTGCAGTCAAGAGAAATCCCAAGAAAAGATGAGCATGGACTGGGAGAAATAGAGTGTGAGCCAAAAGTTATAGGGGAGGATGCGGAATGTTGTTGATGTGAGGAAAATACAAGAAATTTAGTCTTGGTGGCATTAACAGATAATAGGTTAGCATTGCACCAATGTACAACATTTTCTAGATCAGTATTTAGCTTATTAATAAGAAGTGACATATTTTTATCAGAGGCAAATATGGTAGTATCATCAGCGTTTAAAATGCACTTAGTAGACGACAAACAGTTAGGTAGGTCATTGATATAAATAAAAAAAAAAAAAACAGTAGTGGTCCTAAGATGGATCCTTGAGGTACGCCAATGTTAGTGGTTTGTTCTCTGGAATAGACATTAGACAGACACTATCTGAACTCTGATAAGTAACATTTTAATAGTGGGAGTGCAGGACCACGAACACCGATAGTCTCAAGCTTAACAAAAATGATAATATGGTTTAAGCAGTCGAATGCCTTTGTTAGATAAATGAAAACTGAACCTGCAAATAGACCATCGTCAATTATTTATTTAAATTGGTCAGTTAGATCTATGAGTGCCAAATCTGTGGAGTATCCATTATGAAAGCCAAATTGGCATGAAGAGAGAATATTAAATTTAGTGAGATATTTGGTTAGACGCAATGCGATTAATTTCTCCAGAACTTTGCCTAAAAAAGGTCAAATACAAATAGGGCGGTAGTTGTGTATTAATGTGCTGTCACCTTTTTTTAGAACTGGAATGAGTTTACTGCGCTTAAGCTCGTTAGGAAACACACCAGTCTTGAATATAGAATTAGTAATATAAGACATGATATCAGAAATTAGGACATCTAGAAACTAACTTTCCTCATTAGCAAGAGCCAAAGAAGCTAGGCTGGCGCATTTGTAATGACTACGCCAGATGTGTCGTATTTTTTTTAATGCAGTGAAATGCGTCAGTAATCACATCAATGGCACTTTATATGTTCCTTCTTTGGGTTTTTTGTGAAGTTATTTTGGTTTTCAGTTATGAACCAACCAGCCTGAGAATAAGTGCTTTTGTTTATCTGGGCTCGGCACTTTTTTCTTGCTATTGGAATGCTACTGCAGGCAGTATTCGGGGTGTTTCAGCAATCATTTACATCTTTAAAGGTTGCCTGTGGCAGATAGCACTCCGGCTGGTGCGCCCGTGGCGTGGGGTCATCAGCGGCGAGGACACGCAGGGCACGTTTACGGATGTGGGGCGGGGGACTCTGTCTGCGTTACACGGGGCGACCGCGCGCCCCTCTGCATCGGGACCTCACGGGACGGCCACCTCAACTGGCCTGCTTGGAGGATGGTAGATCGCCTTGCTGTTCACCGCCTGCAGGCCCGCTCGCCGATGCCGCCGCCGCCGCCGGAGGCCCCGTCACCGGGACCGCACCGAGCGGAGGTCGCCGTGCGCCGGATCCGGTGGCAGAGCCAGGCTGTGTGGCGCCGCCTGAGGCACTCGGCGGAACCACACAGCCCAACACTCACATCAGGAGGTCGCTGGAGATTTCGAGATGGGACTGTGTACCATCTGCACTGTATTGTGGAATCACGAGGGTGGGAGGGGGGCGAGGGAAGGAGGGGAGTTGAACCCGGGGGTTCACACAAGGGAGAGGAGGCACAGGCACAACGGCCAACTCATTACCTGGTGGGGCTACCACCTCATCATCACCGCCCACTCCCAGGTGAAAATATCCCAAGTGGTCCCGCTTGATTCCCAACTGGTCCCCATTGAATTGGCTTATGGTGAAATTCCCAGTTGGTTGTGGTCCCAGCTGGAACTAGTTCAGCTGGGACCAGTTGGTATTGGTACCAGCCCCCACTGGGACCAGTTGGTAGTGGTCCCAGCCCCCACTGGGACCAGCTGAAACCAATGGGCACTATTATTGGCAGCAGCCCCATACATTCAAGGTGCCCATTGGCACACTTGCATTCAGAGCTGCTGCTAAACAAGGGCAATTAGGCCACTTCATTGATAAAATTCATTTATTGACATCCTACAGATCGAGCTTTTCTTTCGATTGCGCCAGTCGCTTGTGCGATTTTCTCACGTCTTGAATTTTTTCAGACAGTAGTTTTGTTACTGAGGCCACAGTTGCAGTGGTGTCTTCACCTTTCAGCTGGCCCCAGTAGTGGACTGTGGCTGCAAAAAAAAAAAAGGCACAGCAGTGCATAAAGATGAATAATGTTAGCAAAATGTCAAGAAAACTAAGAATTTTATAGACAAAGCCAAAATCTAGACACGTGATATGCCATTACAGACATTTCAAGGTTACAGTAATCTATATATGAAAAGCAAACATTTCCATTATACTTGTCACAACGTTCACTTTTTTAGGGGTAAGTGGCTGCTTTGGCAGCTCCCCAGCTGCTCTTTGCTTTGGTGCAGCAATGCCACTCATGCTCCTGTTGACAAGGCCATCTGTGCCCCATATCGCTTGAGCTGTATCCTTGCATACAAGCGTTGGTTTCTTGTTCAAAATTTTTGCTGCTTGGGTTGCTGAAATGATCACGCCTTCTGCCAGATGAAACTGAAAGGAACAAGAAACATCCATACTCATATTATTCGAAAAGAAGGATCTCCCTAATGAATTGTGCAACCAGCTTATCTAAATTTCTCCTGTTATGTAATTTTTAGAGCATGAGAGAAAAATAAAAATTCTGAAAGGATGGATGTGAAATGCAGCTGGGTTGTGTGTGCTTTCATTGACTGAAAAGGGAAAGCAGGGTTTGCTCATCAGAAATTATGTTCTTCAACATGCCCACCAACCTTCAGTTTCAATGACAAAAGAACTAATTACGGGGCTTTACATTCCAAAACCACAATTTAGTGGAGGACTACGGAATAATTTGGACCACCTGGGGTTCTTCAACGTGCACCTAAATCTAAGTACATGGGTGTTTTCGCACTTTGCCGCCACTGAAATGCGGCTGCCGTGGCCGGGATTCGATCCCACAACCTCGTGCTTGGCAGCCCAACACCATAGCCACTAAGCAACGGCGGTGGGGTTTCAGTGACTGAAACATCAGGGAATAAACTTCAATATAATGATAACTAAAATGAAAACTACTGCCATACAAAATGCGTGAATGCGGTTTAGGCAGCATCCATTTCCCCCATCTCGTTAGGACAGTGACAACCTTATGGGCTGTTTGAAAGGCTAGCATGCAAATATTACTTTTTGAAGCACTAAACATGAAAAGGAATGTGAAAATAGTGTGCATTAGTACTCACTGATCCATCACGGAGATGTACGAAGTCTTTCTCAGGCACTAGATAAGAATAAAAACAATCAAATCTTTGTGACTCCTTTAACGCCACTGTGTGTGCAAATAAGTGCTTTAAAACAAGCTTAGCATTGAAATAATGCTATCTAGACACAATTACATTACATTCGACACAAGTAAATGGCATGACTGCTATAAGAAACAAGCTGAGCTATACAACATTTAGGGAGCAGAGAAAAAAATTCTGGCAATTCGGCATAAAAACGAAACATTTGATCAGTTGCTTTATGAATGGTGGTATGGGTAGCTCAAGGCATCTACATTTATTTGTTAGATACAAAGTGCACGTGAGCACTCAGGTAAGAGTAAAGCAAATGTATAAAGCAAATGTACTTGTCACACAGCAAATAGCAGCAGAAGCAGGATTAAATGAGCCTGATGGAGTTCGCTAGCACAGTCTAAAGCATACTAACATTTTCTCATTCAGAAAAGCATTGTTCAGAGAGAATGGGAATAAAAGAACCTACTCGGTATGCGAGGTGTGTCACCCCCCTGGGCGTTGTCGTTAGGAAAACGCCAGTGATCATCTGTAATCCCAGAGTGCATGCTAGTTAATTAAAAATCACACTATTAGACTTATGCGCTCAAAAATACTTAAAATTGCAGGGTTTAATAGAGAGTTTTAGATCAGGGGGGCGCAACTGTCAGAGCTTCCTAACTGTAGAATGGGTCATGAGGGATGCTGTAGTAGTGGAGGGCTCTGGATTAACTTTGGTCACATGGCCGTTATTTAATGTGTACCCGAAGCACGGTACACGAGCATTTTTGCTGTCCGAATTGGAATCTGACCACTATTGCCAGGAGTCGAAGTTGTGAACTTGTGCTCAGCAGCAGAATTTCATATCCACTGAGCCTCTGCAACAGGTACTGTGTTCATATGCTCTCTACCTTTCTTCAGAATCATTTTTCAAAGGCTTTTGGCTCAATAGTGCAAATAGTTTACTGAAAATTCATTTGCCTAAAAAGGCTTTTAGCTGAATGTGAGGAACTGAAAGCACTTACCTTCTGTCATTGGACTTCGTCCTACGTGATCTTCTGCTGCAGAAAAAGCATCAAATTATTGTGATTAGATATTAAAACTTTAGGTCATTATAAAAAGTTATCTTCCCAATAATTAAGGCTATAATCACACAAAGAGAAGCAAAAGGATCTTTTCTGCCGAACCACAGCTCTCCATGTACTAACCTTGCCTGGTGCAAATGGCTTGTTATGGAATGAAGTACACTAAAACACTTAGTAAAGCACTAAAGAAAACAGAGTTGCTTACAAGTGTTCCAGAAATACAAGTGTTCCAGAAATGGTCCCAGAAGTATAGAAGAAATGAAATAGCTCACCCATCCTGCCATGGCCTTTGGCATTATGCTCTTGCTTGGCATGAATGCCTTCCACTATAACAGACAGGTTTAAATATTAGCATAACACGTAACACACACAGTTAATCATTAAAGCTACTAAAACAAGTCACCAATAAGGCGTGTATCTGATAAGGAATGTAGGCTTTAGCCTTTCAACTTGAATGCTAGATGGAAGAACTTACCTTCTAATGGAAGGCAAGTTCTTCATATGGTTCTTGCTATATGGTCCCGTCTCTGAAGAGAAGCTTTCACTAAAACAATATGTACAGGCGCCGACAAAAGTGGTATACTCCACGCAGCGGCACACTGTATTGCGACGCCATCTACAGGCAGCATCTGGGATCGAGACAGCCAATGGGTGCCCTTTATTGTCGACAGACATGATCCCAGATGCTGCCTGTAGATGGCGTTGCGATGCAGTTTGCCGTAGCTCCGGCTCCCACTGCGTGGAGTATACCACTTTTGTCGGCGCCTGTACATGCCAATTATACCTACATACTTAATGTACAGCCGATATTTACACACTATGAGCATGCCTGTCTCAAAGTATATACGATTCTTGTAGCGTGTCTCTCTTACACACTTCTGGCAGTATGTATTATTCAGTGTGTTCAAGCCAAGGTGATTACGCTTACCTTGAAATATTTTGCTTTCTAAGCACCGCTGGAGCGATGCCACATGCTCCAGCAAGATTTCATTTTCTTTTTCTAATTTTTGAGCTTTTTCTCTCTACATTTTTTTTTTAGCTATTTCTTTTTGCAGCTCTGACTCGGATATCAGAGATTCATCCTCAGATGATGAACTGTTGCACTCACAATGGGATTTTGGGCTCTGAAAAATTTAATCAATTAGATGATTATCAATTGCAAATACACATTGTAGAGACACACTTACATGGCTTTGTTGATTGGGCTGGCTGCATGACTCACCCCTGGCCTTTTTTTTTTGCACTTTGCAGATGCTTTGCCAGAATTCTACTATAGTTTGCAGTTCTTGCATTTGCTTGCGCAATTTTGCGCTTTTGTGATACCTAATAAAAACCGTAAAAAATACTGAGTTGGTAAAGCTTTAGGTCACGATATAATAGGAAACTGCACCCTAAGCTCATGGCATACCTGCTTGTCTTGCTTCTTGGCACTAGGCCTTTCATCCTCACTGTCATCTTCCATTTGTATTTTTGGCATGGGCACTCTCTTGGTCGACTTCTTATTTTCCAGCTCCTCCCGGGATTCTGAGTATGGCATATAAAGGGGATTACACGAATAGTAAAATGAAAGCAGTAGTATTAATTAAATGCAGGCACAAGTAGTACAATGAAGAATCAAGTTGCCTGCCAAAACAGTGCGACATTAGAGCAAGCTTTATTGCTTATATAGATGGGAATAATTCAGTGTAATTGCACGTCACGATGGTAACGTGTCCGTGCATTGACATAACACGTCAACTTGTTTCTAACGTACGTTTTGACTACACCCGAAGAAAATAAATTGTCTTGCTTAATTGATACGTTGGCTGCATGTGCAGGCGCAGTCAAATTAACTGCCTGGTGCATTGCCTTAATATTTTGCCGATTAATCTCGAAAACACATGCGCTTGTGGCCGGCCACACCGCTCGTCATACGTACTGCATGAAGTCCATACACGATTACTCATTCGAAATCGCCTGCTACTGCAAAAATTATTTCGTATTTTTCAGATTACATCTGTATTACATGCCAGTAGTTCATGGTCTACGATTTAAACAAATATGCAGTAGAACAAGCTGTGGGGCTAGATGATTCATAGCTTTCAATAGGTGAAGCGCGAACATACAGCACACTAAGAAAGAACAATGACAGAACAAGGCGCTTGCCCTGTCATTGTTCTTTCTTAGTGTGTTTTCTCTGTTAGCGCTTCATCTTTTGTAAACAAATTTAAACGCTTAATTTGAGCAAGGTGCGAGCACGTGCGCGCAAGCTCCACGTGTGGAAAACTTGCCGGCCAGCAGCAGAACTTGGGCCTCGTAGGCCCGCGTATTCTCGTGGTTCTCATCGTCACCCCAGAATACCGAGTACACAGTCCTGTTAAAATCCTCTGTGCTGCGAGGATGAAAGTCTAAAATCGAACTGGCAGTCACAACGTACAGGTGGTTCTTGTCGAATTCTTTGAGAAACTTCACAAAGCAAACATATTGACACAACTATATTTGGCAGAACCATAATTCAGCGGGTGTGCGCCAGTCGGGACGACGCTGAAGTAGTGCGGGTTTTTAGGTGAAGCGGGGAAAACGAAGAAGACGTTGTTGTTCCCTTGGACGACTGATAAAGTGCGTTTCTTGGCGGTGCTGCTACGCATACTCGTCGATCCCACGTCGTTACACTGGTGGAGGTGCTGGGTATTCTTCATGCTTGGCACCCCTTCGCGGAGCCGACGATCGAGCCCGGAATCACCATCGCGCATCGAAACACCGGTCCACCGGTTCAGTCGTCGCCTGCTAGGCTTAGCGCCCGAGTCCAGTCCCCTGCAAGAAACTTCGAGAAATCGTTTGCCTCCTACAAATAACATGGCCACCGCAGCTCCATCGCAAGTAACACTACAGAATCCTATGGTCCCGGAGAGCTTTCGTGGTGATGCCTTTGAAGACGTCCACGATTGGCTAGACCAGTTCGAGCGCGTCGCCCAGTATAACCATAAGACCAGCTCGGCGGACAAACTCTCGAGTGTCTATTTCTATTTGAAGGACAATGCTCGTACGTGGTACGTAAACCGGGAGAGGAGCTTTGCCACGTGGGACGAATTCCGCGCACAGCTGCTGGATACCTTTTCAAGCATCGACAGGAGGGAAAACGCGCAGCGTGTCCTTGAAATCCGCGTTCAAAAGCCCAATGAGAGTCTTACTATGTTCTCGGAAGACATGGCCCGTCTT
The DNA here is from genome assembly GCF_023375885.2 of Dermacentor andersoni. NCBI lineage: Eukaryota > Metazoa > Arthropoda > Arachnida > Ixodida > Ixodidae > Dermacentor > Dermacentor andersoni. The sequence goes on from NC_092816.1 coordinate 167,381,086, forward strand.
TTCCGTAGGGCAGACCCAGACATGCCAGAGGAAAGAAAGCTGCGATATCTCTTGCGAGGAGTGAAGGAGCAACTGTTCGTCACCCTTGTGAGAAATCCACCGACAACAGTGGCACAGTTCACAAAAGAGGCTACAGCCATTGAACGGGCCCTGCATCAACGATACCGCCAGCATGACATGAGCAACTCGGCGGCGAACACTTCCGTACTGGCTGCGAGTAACGACATGTCTCTGCGTGAAGTTGTCCGAGAAGTGGTGCGAGAAGAGCTTCGGCAGCTCGGCTTTGTGGTTGCGCCTACGGAACCGACGCCAGCGTTATCTTTTGTTGCTGATGTAGTCCGGGAGGAAGTCCGGCAAGCTTTTTCAGTGCCAGACTGTGGCAACGTTCCGCGGCGCCTCACGTATGCGGAGGCTGTTCGCCGTCCACTCAACGCAACTTCAACGCCGTTGACACCCATAACTACAACACCACCTACGCCACAAATAGAGCCGACATCGTCACCCTCGTCGACTCTACCGACCCCGCCGATCATGCCAGCACAAACAAAGCCGTATTTTCGACATGCGCACGCCACTCCTTGGCTCCATGGAGAGTTACCGCCGAACTATCAGCGTCGGAAAACTGATTTGTGGCGCACCGTCGACCGTCGACCAGTGTGCTACCATTGTGGTGAAGCTGGACACGTCTATAGAGTTTGCCGCAAATGGAACAACTATCGCGCCGCTCAACACCCAAGCTTTCCTGCCAACTATGCTTATTCTCCGTACGACGGTCGACGCGCTTACAACGACGCTCCTGTCAACAGCCAGCCACAAAATACGACGACGCCGCGACCACGTTCTCCATCTCCGGCGCGCTACAATTCGCCGACTCGTCGCAGTTTTGCCGACGTCACTAGGGGCAGATCGCCTAGCCCTCGACGGGGAAACTAGCCGCAGCGACCTCCGGGGGTGAGGTTGCCAATACTCTAACTGCTCCACATCCCCCGTTATCGACGAACGATGACGCGAAGACTATATTGACGAAAACGACGCCCAGCACAACGACGAATACGACGGATAGAAGTACGAACGACGTAACTGACATAGTCAGCGCCGAGCTCATCGTTTGCATTGACGGCCACGAAATAGCCGCTCTGGTTGACACTGGCTCACATTTTTCAATCCTTAGCTTACAGGTCGCTGGCAAACTGAGGAAGGTGAAGACACCATGGCACGGGCCCAACATAAGAAACGCCAGAGGTCAGTTGATGACACCTGTCGGGAAATGCACGGCCCGACTCTTAATCGCCGGTTCCTCCTTCGTCGTCACCCTCGTCATCCTTACTGAGTGTTGTAAAGAACTTATATTGGGCATGGATTTCCTACGGGAGTACGGCGCCGTGATTAACATCCGTGACAAAAGCGTCACATTTGCCACGAGTTCGGATATTGTCACCCATGAGAAGCCACAACAACCTCGCTTACGTATTGCCGCGGAGTTGCTCTCTCGTACAGGATCGCTGTGACACCCTGCAAAGTGGGACTGGAGTAGCTGAACACATCAGTGCGCTAGCACTGAATTGCGGTATGTCCATTGCCAGAGCACTTATCAATGTAATCGACGGAAGCGCCGAACTCTTGCTGACAAATTTTAGTAAGGAGCGCCGACACATCGTTAGAGGCACTGCTGTCGCCTATTTCGACGAAGTGACAGAAATACAAGACTGCCACTTAGCGCAGGAGTCGGCCTCTACAATCCACACAGCTGCACCTATTGTAGACGTTAATCCGACGTCAACGGCCGTTGAGCGGAACCGTCTTCTTGAGCTCATCAATCAGTACCAGGGCTGTTTCTCCTCTGCGTCAAGAGTTGGTCAAACGCCACTTACCAAACACCGCATCATTACTGATGTCGACGCCAGGCCCATCCGACAAAACCCTTATCATGTGGCCCCAAAGGAACGCGAAGCAATACAAAAACAAGTGAAGACGATGCTGGAAGATGGCGTTATTCGACCATCTAATAGTCCGTGGCCATCACCTGTAGTTTTAGTGAAGAAGAAGGACGGTAGCCTGCGCTTCTGCGTCGACTATCGGAAGCTCAATCAGGTCACAAAGAAGGACGTTTATCCACTGCCACGTATTGATGATTCCTTGGATAGGTTGCGAAACTCGTGCTACTTTTCCTCAATGGACTTGAAAAGCGGTTATTGGCAGATCGAAGTGGATGAGAGAGACCGTGGGAAAACAGCCTTTGTGACACCTGACGGACTTTATGAATTTCAGGTACTTCCTTTCGGTTTGTGTTCGGCGCCAGCAACATTTCAGCGTCTAATGGACACTGTGCTCTCCGGACTCAAATGGCAAACATGCCTGGTGTACTTGGATGACGTGATTGTCTTTTCCGCAACGTTCGACGAACACTTACGAAGGCTGAAAACTGTTTTTGAAGCGATACGCTCCGCCGGTCTCACTTTGAAGCCTGAGAAGTGCCATTTTGGTTTTCATGAGCTCCGGTTCCTGGATCACGTCGTCAGTAGCCAAGGAGTCCGACCTGATCCGGATAAAATTGCCGCCGTCGCTAATTTCCTGATTCCATCAGACAAAAAAGCCGTGCGACGTTTTCTGGGACTCTGTGCATATTAATGGCGATTTATTGCGAATTTCTCGCGTATCGCATGGCCGTTAACACAGCTCACCTGAGAAGATATGCCGTTTACTTGGGGCGAAGACCAGCAGCGGGCATTCCACGAGCTCCGGCAACGCATGCAATTGCCTCCCGTATTAGCACACTTCGATGAAGAAGCCCCGACGATACTGCATACAGATGCAAGTAATGTCGGTCTAGGGGCGGTGCTAGTACAATGGCAGGGCGACAGCGAAAAAGTGATTGCTTACGCCAGTAGGACACTATCCCGAGCCGAAGCTAACTACTCCACCACTGAAAAAGCATGCCTCGCAATGGTATGGGCAGTTCTGAAATTTCGTCCGTATTTGTATGGTCGGTCTTTCACCCTCGTTAGTGATCACCATTCCCTCTGCTGGCTCATTAATTTGAAAGATCCTTCCGGCCGGCTCGCACGCTGGAGTCTTCGACTCCAAGAGTTCGACTTTGTTGTTACATACAAGTCGGGAAAACGGCACGCAGGCGCCGACTGCCTTTCTCGGTCTCCTGTTGAGCCGGCAGCACAAGACGATGACGACACGGTTTTTCTGGGACTCGTGGATATTGCCGATCTTGCACGCCAGCAACGGGATGACATTGAATTGCTGCCGCTTATTGATTACCTCGAAGGACGAACCAACAGCGTGCCGAGGCTCTGTGCAAGAGGGGTGGCATCATACTGCGTGCGTCGCAACGTCCTCTACAAGAAGAACTTCTCGCCTAGCGGCAGCAACTACTAACTTGTTGTTCCATCACCGCTTCGACGTGAAATCTTACACGCCTGCCACAACGAGCCGACTGCTGGGCACTTGGGCTACACTCGCACATTGGCACGGATTCGGCAGAATTACTATTGGCTGAGACTTACTGCGGTCGTTAAACGTTACGTTCAGACATGTCTGGATTGCCAACGTCGTAAACCGCCATCCATCAAACCAGCCGGCTTACTGCACCCTGTTGACGTACCGGCCACACCATTTGCACAAGTAGGCATGGACTTTCTGGGCCCCTTCCCAACGTCTACTACTGGTAATAGGTGGATAATCGTTGCCACGGATTATCTCACTAGATATGCCGAGACAAGTGCCCTGCAACGGGCAACAGCAGATGAAGCGGCACAATTTTTTCTGGAATCCATCGTTTTAAGGCATGGCGCTCCCGCAGTAGTCGTCACGGACAGAGGTACTGCGTTCATGGCCCAGTTTTTAGATATCGTTCTACGTCTAAGTGGTACCGCCCACCGGAAGACAACAGCGTATCACCCTCAAACGAACGGACTGACAAAACGACTCAATAGGACATTGGCTGATATGATAAGCATGTACGTAGATGTAGAGCATAGGAACTGGGACGAGGTTTTACCTTATGTCACCTTCGCGTACAATACGGCTCGTCAAGAGACCACTCGCAAGACGCCCTTCAGTCTCGTATACGGCCGTGAGGTTACAACAACATTAGACGCAATGCTCCCTCATGAATTTGACAACGAGACGGGTGCTGAAAAGATAACACACCGAGCAGAGGCAGCTAGGCAGCTTGCGCGTCTGCGAATCCACGAACAACAGGACTGTGACGCCAGACGCTACAATCTTCGGCACAAAGCCGTAACATACAACATCGGCGACAAAGTGTGGGTCTGGACACCTATTCGACAGCGTGGGCTCTCTGAAAAGCTCCTACGCAAATACTTCGGGCCCTACATAGTTCTCCCCCCGCAGGGGCGTCTGCGTCAGCAGGCGTTTGGTGTGTTGCGACACCACGTACCCGAGCACACGAAGGTTGGACCCTCCCGCGTGTAGCCGTGTGCGGCTTAGCCGTGTCCGGGGAAAGGGGGATCCTGGGGGTTGAGCTGATGCTGGGTGTTTGGACCTTTAAGGCCCCCCGGCGGAGGCGACACACCCCTTTAGCCTCTGCTTCACATAGACGGCACCCCCGGACTGACCCACCCGGGGGAAATCGGTAGTTGCCTTTTCCTGTCTCTCTCTCCCCCCAGCCTTCGTCTTTCTCTCACTTTCCACCTTTCCTGTCTTCTCCTGGCTTCTTCCAATTTTCCAGGCAGCAAGGGTTAACCTTGTGTGAATAGCCAACCTAGGTGATTTCATATTTGGTTATAGTGGTAACGTACAGCTGGCGTCCCCTTGCAGCGTCCCGTTGTAGGACTCCACGGTGGGTGGCTGGCGTTACTGCCGAAATTTCACATATATTTATGGATAGCTCCTTTCCTCCACTCCCTGATCGCTCTCAGAAAAGAGGGCGCACCGATGAAGTTTTTCAGTTTTTTGGACGCCAAGTCCACAACTTCCCACGTTTCCATGTAGTTCACTCGGAAAAACCCGGCAAACCAGTGCGCACTATTTCACCGTTCCTTGTATCAAAGACTTTGACTGATGTTTTTGGAGCCGGTTATAAGGCGACCAGGATGGCAAGCGGTGATCTCCTCCTGGAGCTCCGCGATAAGAAACAATACGAGAAACTGCCTAAGCTTGTGTCATTTGGGGATAACCAACTAACAGTAACCTGCACCTTACTATGAACACCACCCACGGCGTTGTCTCGGACGATGATTTGCTGGAGCTCACTAAGGCTGAGCTCTTGGAGGGCTTCAGTGAACAGAATGTTATAAATGTCAAAAGAATTAAGATGAGCCGAGATGGAAAAAGAAATCCAAACGAAACACTTGATAATCACGTTCGGTTCGATTGTCCTGCCCGAGTCAATCGAGGCAGGGTATATTAAGCTCCGTGTTAGGCCATACGTGCCAACCTCCTGAGATGTTTCAAATGCCAACGTTTCGGCCACAGCTCGCAGAGCTGCCGAGGCCGCCAAACCTGTGCGAAATGCAGTGCCCACGAACACACCTCTGAAGCTTGTGAGAATTCTCTCCACTGCGTGAACTGTGATGGGGAACAGGCCGCGTACTCGCGGTCCTGTCCATCATGGAAAAAAGAAGAAATCGTTACAATCAAAGTTAAAGAAAACATATCTTTCAAAGACGCACGCAGGCGGGTATCGTACCTGCCAAAGAAAAGTTTTGCCGAAGTGGCGCGTCAGGCGGCAGCGTCACAACGGCCTCCTGCGGCTGTCCGACCGACAAACAGTGAGTCGGCAGTTACGCCATCTGCCCCCGCGGCGGTTGCAGCTAGCGCTGCTCCGTCAACCGAGGAGAAGGGACCATCGACCCCGAAGGTGGGCGCAGCCGAGGCTGCCTTAACTTCCGAGGTTCCTTCCTGCGCTGGCAACGGCCGGCGTAGCCAAATCCCTCTGGGAGCCCCATCGACCTCCGGGCTGGTGGGCGCAGGGGTCTTGCCCTCCAAGGCGGGACTCCCTCTGAAATCTTCCCGCTCGCAAGAGCACGTGTCCGGCGCCTCACAAGAGGCAATGGAGACTACACCCATCCTCAAGGCGCACCAAGCGCCTAAGGAGCGGCGAAGCTCCCTCGAACGCTCGAGAAAGGGCAAAACCCCGATTACAGGGCCTCGAAAGGGCTCTGTACTCTAAGGCATAACTTCCGTTTCTGTACACACAGCACTAATTTACTTTAAATATGGATACACAAATTATTCAATGGAACATCAGAGGTCTCCTTAGAAACCTTGATGATTTGCAAGAACTCATCTACCAACACAATCCAAAAGTGCTGTGTTTACAGGAAACACACTTAAAACCAGAACACACAAGCTTTCTTCGACAGCACGTTACTTTTCGCAAAGATCGCGATGATGCTGTTGCATCATCGGGCGGTGTCGCCATTGTAATTCAAAAAAGCATAGCGTGTCAACGTTTACAGCTACGAACGGCCCTCGAAGCAGTGGCGGTTCGAGTTGTCCTGCAAAACAAACTCATCACTATTTGTTCGCTTTACATACCCCCACATTTCAAATTAAACAAACCTGAATTTCAGTCCTGCATAGATGAATTGCCAGAACCGTATGTTCTTGGCGATTTCAATGCACACAGCAGCTTGTGGGGAGACTCGCATCGATGCGCGAGGTCGTCTCGTTGAACAGTTCCTTTTTTCTTCCGGAGCGTGCCTTCTCAATAAAAAAGAACCCACATATTACTCTCTTGCAAACAGATCCTTTTCGTCAATAGATCTTAGTATAGTTTCCGCGTCTATACTGCCCGAATTCAAATGGGAAGTTACGAGCAATCCTTACGGGAGCGATCACTTCCCCGTACTGCTAAGAACATCTAAAGAAAATGAATTTCCCCCACAAGCTCCTAGGTGGAAGATAGATACAGCCGACTGGGAGAAATTGCGAACTCTCTATCTAGCATCTCATGGGCTGATATGTCTTCTTTAGGAATTGATGCCGCTGTGGAGTATATTACAGCGTTCATAATAAATGCCGCATCAAAATGCATATCTGAAGGAAGTGGCTTGGCATGCAGACGGCGTGTCCCGTGGTGGAACGACGAATGTAGGATAGCTCGTAAGAAACAGAACAAAGCGTGGGGGCTGCTACGCGCTTCCCCCACTGCAGAGAAACTTATCAACTTAAGAAAGTAAAATCTCAAGGCAGGAGAACCCACAGGCAGGCCAGAAGAGAAAGTTGGCAGAACTTTTTATCGAGTATTAAGTCGTTTACAGATGAGGCCAAAGTCTGGAACAGGGTAAATAGAATTAGAGGTCGACAAACGTACTCACTCCCTCGGGTAAATACACAGGGCGATACACTGCAAGATCAGGCAGACTCACTTGGGGTGCACTTTGAGAGTGTGTCAAGTCCAACAAATTATTCAGAATCCTTTCTCAAATACAAACAAATGGAAGAATGTTAGCCACTCATAAGAAAATGTCGAAAGAATGAACCATACAACTGTCCTTTTAGTATTGCCGAGTTCAGAGCTGCCTTGAGATCATGCAAAAGCTCCGCACCGGGTTCTGACAGAATCATGTATGAAATGATCAAAAACCTACACAATGACACCCAAGTTACACTACTCACAATTTTCAACACTATTTGGGCTGCAGGATACTTTCCAACTGCATGGAAAGAAGCAGTTGTGGTCCCTGTTTTGAAGCAGGGACCACAACTTACCCTTACAGAAAACCTTACACAAAACCTTACACAGGCAGCTGGTAAGAGCTATCGTCCGATAGCTCTTACAAGCTGCCTGTGTAAGGTTTTTGAAAAAAAAAAGATTAATCGCAGACTCATACATTTCCTTGAAATCAACAATATACATGATCCCTATCAGTGTGGCTTCAGAGAAGGCCGGTCGACAACAGATCACCTTGTACGCATTGAAGGATATATTCGGGACGCATTTGTACACCCCCGCAGGGGCGTCTGCGTCAGCAGGCGTTTGGTGCGTTGCGACACCACGTACCCGAGCACACGAGGGTTGGACCCTCCCGCATGTAGCCGTGCGCGGCTTAGCCGTGTCCGGGGAAAGGGGGATCCTGGGGGTTGAGCCGATGCCGGGTGTTTGGACCTTTAAGGCCCCCCGGCGGAGGCAACACGCCTCTTTGGCCTCTGCTTCACGTAGACGGCACCCCCGGACTGACCCACCCGGGGGAAATCGGTAGTCGCCTTTTCCTGTCTCTCTCTTCTCAAACCTTCGTCTTTATCTCTCACTTTACATCTTTCCTGTCTTCTTCTCTCTTCCATTTACTTCCTTTCTCCACGGCGGCAAGGGTTAACCTTGTGTGGATATCCTACCTTGGGTACACCATATTGGGTTATAGTGATGGCGTACGGCTGGCGTCGTGCAGGCTTATACACAAGCTGTGCCGCGTCCCCTCGTTGGGCTCCGTGGTGGGCGGTCGGCGCTGTTGCCGAACATACACATTTTCCTATGGCAGTGCAAGCCTCTGTTGTTTATGATCGGCGTCTGAAGAGATGCCGCACCGAAGTACCATTTCAATTTTCCTTTCAAGGCAACGCCCCTACATTTCGAAAGTACTATGTAGTGCATAGTGAAAGCAACATACCGGTAAGGAAACTCTCTCCATTCCTGGTAGCGAAGTGTCTGAAAGACAAAATCGGACCAACATACAAAGCATCCAAAATGTCTAGCGGGGACCTCCTCCTAGAACTGAATAACAAAGATCAAGCAGATAAGCTCTCTGAACTTACCAGTATTGGCGAAGCGACAGTGACTGTTTCAGCCCACAGAACACTTAATACAAGCAGGGGAGTAATATCTGAAGAAGACTTCATTGGTTTAAGCGACGAGGAACTCCTGGAAGGTTTTCAGGAACAAAATGTCACCAAAGTACAAAGAATAGTAATCCGAAGAAACGATCAAGAAATCCCCACCAAACATGTTATACTCACCTTCGGAACAAGCGTAATGCCTACTTCACTCGATGCAGGTTATGTCAAAGTCAATGTGAGACCGTATATCCCGAATCCCAGACGGTGTTTTAAGTGCCAAAGATTTGGACATGCTTCACATGCATGCCGAGGACAAGCAACTTGTGCTAAATGCAGCTCCAACGAACACCAATCTGAGAATTGCACTTCTTCGCCACACTGTGTTAACTGCAAGGGAGATCACCCAGCTTATTCGCGGTCCTGCCCTTGCTGGAAAAAAGAAAAAGAAGTCATTGCGCTAACTGTTAAAGAAAAAATCTCGTTCTTCGAAGCCAGAAAAAGACTGTCGTACCTTCCCCGAAGAAGTTATGCCGAAGTGACGCAGGCGGGGGCAGCGTCACAGAGGCCTCCGGAGTCCTCCGAGCCCACGCGCAGTGGTGCCGCAGTGACTCCTCCCGCCCCCGTGGTGGAAGCAGTCAGCACTGCTCCACCCTCTTCGACGGCCCTGCAGACACCAGCCCCGCAGGGCCCTAAAATCAAACGAACCCCAAGGCCCGAGGCACGTGTCTCGGCGCCTAACTCTCGGTCCTCCAGCGCCTCAGAGAGAGCGATGGAGGTCGACACAAAAACTCCGGTGTCCTCGACACCGAAGGACAAGCGCTCCCTCGAGCGCGGTAAGAGGGACAAAATCCCAATAATAACTCAAAATAAGAAGGCGATAACCTAAGGGTTATCGCTCATTTGTATTAGCCTTTTTAATCCTTGTCACCTATAATCCCACCTCTTACTCTTCCGTAGTGCCATTTCTGACCTTTCAGTTTCAATATGGCTTTCATTATCCATTGGAATTGTAGAGGCCTTTTACACAACTTAGGTGACATCCAAGACTTGTTAAGTAGCTTCTCTCCTGTGGCCTTGTGCTTACAAGAAACCAACTTAGGGGAAAAGCACAAAAACATTTTAAAAGGATTCAATGTTGTACGGCGCGATCGTACTCAGGCGAACCGGCTTTCTGGTGGCGTAGCTATAGTTCTACGGAACGGCATTGTAGCTAGAGAAGTTACCATTAATACTCACTTGGAAGCCATTGCTGTCACGGTTTTAGCACACAAAACCATCACCATTTGTTCAATGTACATTCCACCACATTCCCATTTTACTGTAGGAGATCTGGAGTTAGTTTTAAACCAGCTACCCAAACCTTTTTTAATAGCAGGTGATTTTAACGCTCATAACATATTATGGGGTAGCAAAACAACTGACACCAGGGGACAAACACTTGAAGATTTTATTTTGACTAACGAAATATGCCTTTTAAACACTGGTGCGCCAACCTACTGCTCCCCAAGCACAGGAGCTATGAGCTGTCTTGATCTGGCGCTGTGCACTCCATCTCTGTTGATCAATTTTAAATGGAGTGTGATTAACAATCCTTATAGTAGTGATCATATGCCCGGCATTATTAAAAACACATCTCCTTTCCCTACAGTACCATTAAGACCACCCCGTTGGAAACTCCATCTAGCAGACTGGCCTCTCTTCAGCGAGAAGGCCAGTCTTGATGACATATCAGATGATCAAACAATAGACGAAATGAATGAAAAGATTATTGCCTCCATACTTGCTGCAGCAGAACAGACGATCCCGCAATCATCCGGCTTTTTAAGGAAAAAACTAAAACCCTGGTGGACGAATGAATGCACTCAAACTAAAAAAGCACAAAACAAAGCATGGGGTATCTTTCGGCGATATCCAACACATGATAACCTCCTGTATTTCAAAAAAGCAAAGGCGAAAGCCAGATACACGCGTAGGCAAGCAGAAAGGCAGTCTTGGCAAACGTATGTATCCTCCATCAATAGCTCAATAACATCCAAAAGAATGTGGGATCAGCTTCGTAAGTTTAGAAGCGAGTACGCTCCTTATACGATCCCCATACTCTCACCTCCAGGTACACAGACGAATTTAAAAGAACAAGCAGACATATTAGGGCAGCATTTCCATAACATATCAAGCTCACTAAACTACTCCACTGAATTTCAAAAGTACAAACAATCAGCAGAAAAACAAAAGCTTCCGACAGCAGGAAGTTCCGAGAAACCATATAATGCCCCCCTAACACTTTCCGAAATTAACAGAGTACTCACTACTGGCAAAAAAACAGCGCCAGGTCCGGACAGAATTCATTACACAATGCTCGCACACCTATCTTCAAAAGCAGTTAAGACATTGCTCCGCTTTTTTAACATAATCTGGGAAACAGGAAAAATGCCGAATGCATGGAAAAAAGCCATTATAATCCCTTTCTTGAAAGCTGGAAAGCATCCTACAACAGCTACCAGCTACCGACCTATAGCACTCACAAGCTGTCTCGCCAAGTCATATGAATCCATTATAAACATCAGATTGGCATACGTCCTCGAAACTGAGAACCTGCTCGATAATCATCAGTGTGGGTACAAGAAAGGCTGCTCCACAACAGATCATCTAGTTCGGTTAGAACACGAGATACGTGCGGCCTTTCTACAAAAGCAATATTGTCTCACAGTTTTCTTTGATCTTGAAAAAGCGTACGACACAACATGGAGGTTCGGTATTTTAAGGGATTTAGCGGATTTAGGGATCCGCGGCAGAATGCTTAAATGTCTAGCTGATTTCATGTCCGATCGAACATTCCAGGTGCGTTTAGGAACGGTGCTGTCCAGCGTATTTATTCAGGAAAACGGAGTACCTCAGGGATGCGTATTGAGCACAACACTGTTTGTGGTAAAAATGAACTCTCTCAATAATGTAATCCCATCTTCTATAATGCATTCACTATATGTGGATGATCTTCAAATTGCATGTCGTGCATCAAACATGGCAACCTGCGAACGACAAATTCAAATTACACTAAACAAACTAACGCAGTGGGCATCTGAAAACGGCTTTCGCTTCTCAAGTGAAAAAACGATTAGTGTTGTCTTCACACAAAAAAGAGGCCTACAACCAGATCCCATCCTTAAACTACAGGATGCCACACTACCCGTGAAACAAGAACACAAGTTTCTGGGTGTTCTGTTTGATAAAAAGTTGAACTTTCTCGCACACATCAATAGTATTAAAATCAAAGCGAACAATGCACTTAACATTCTAAAAATCCTCTCCCGGAAACGGTGGGGCTCTGACCGTAAATGCCTGCTACACATCTACCGCACTTTGGTGCGTAGCATATTAGACTATGGTAGCATTACATATGGTTCAGCCAGACTATCTTACGTCCGACGACTTGATCCAGTCCACAACTTAGGACTACGACTAGCATGCGGTGCTTACAGAACATCACCTATACAGAGCCTACATGTTGAATGTAATGAACGTCCTTTACAGCATCGCAGAGCGCTACTAACTTTTTCCTACATACTCAGAATCCGATCCTCACCACAACACATATGCTACAACATCGTCACAAAGTGCAGCTCACGCTTACATTACACAAATAAACCAAACATGATTAGGCCGCTTATCTTGCGATACGAGGAATACTGTCGGGATTATGACATCCCTCGGGAAGTCCTCCAGGTTGCCAGAAAGCCAGAACGTTTACCCCCGTGGTGTGATTTCACAGCGTTATGTGATTGGACACTAACACATCTAAAGAAAAGAGACACACCACATCAACACATTATACAAGAATTCCGCTCTCTTCAAGACAAGTACATAAACTACATAGAATTTTATACTGATGGCTCTAAAACGGAAAAACACGTGGGTGTAGGGGCTGTAACAGAAAATTGGGAAACATGTATTCGATTACCTCAGCATGCCTCTGTCTACACAGCCGAAGTGTACGCGATATGGACGGTAGTTCAAAAGATCATTGCTGACAAACTTGAAAACACTGTCATATACACAGATTCATTAAGCGTACTGAAGGCTCTACACATGAAATCCCAAAGTGAACCCTTGTTAGGCGATATTTTGAATGCATTAACGTCAAACAAATATGGCAGATCAATTAAGTTTTGCTGGGTACCAAGCCATGTTGGAATATTGGGTAACGAAGCGGCGGATAGATGCGCATCAATGGCAGCGTACAAAAACATTCAAAATACAGCACTTCCATATAAAGACAGTGTCAATGCGATTCGGAAGGCCTTGATGTCAAAATGGCAACGCGATTGGGACACTTGTTTAAGCAACAAGCTTCATCTAATTAAACCTGTCATTGGAGAGTGGAAATCATGCAGTCACCAGCAACGATTCTACGAGGTGATCTTGTGTCGACTTCGAATTGGACACACACATCTGACGCACAATTTCCTTCTCCGAAAAGAAAACCCGCCAACTTGCGAAAAATGTAATGAAGCTCTTACAGTCATGCACATCTTAATAACATGTCCACACATCGATACACTGAGACGGAGGTTTTTACACAGCCTGTATAAATTGCACATCCCATTACACCCTACCCTATTACTAGCAGATGACCCCCTAGTGCCATTTCCTAACCTCTTCGAGTTTTTAGAAAAAACTGGTTATTTACACCAACTATAATGTAATGCAGGTTTACCTGCTCTAACGGTTCTCTTTATTTTGTCTTGTGACTGGCGCAGCATGGCCTGAGTTGCCTTTGTGCCACTAAACCCAAACTAACTAACTAACTAACTAACGCATTTGTACATAAGCAGTTTTTCATGTCAATATTCCTTGACATGGAGAAGGCATATTACACAACATGGCGCTACGGCATCTTGCGAGACTTGTCGGAAATCGGTATCTGTAGCAATATGCTGAAAATAATTGAAAGCTATTTGTTGAATCGCATTTTCCGAGTGAAAATCGGCAACGTATTGTCGCGACCTTGCACACAAGAAACAGGTGTACCACAGGGAGGCGTGCTGAGCTGTACGCTTTTCATCGTGAAGATGAACACGCTTCGTGCTTCGCTACCACCTGCCATTCTTTATTCTGTCTACGTTGACGACATTCAAATCGGCTTCAAATCCTGTAACCTCTCAGTATGCGAAAGACAGGTGCAGCAGGGCTTGAACAAGATTTCCAAGTGGGCAGACGAAAACGGATTTAAAATCAACCCCCACAAAAGCTCTTGTGTTCTTTTTACAAGAAAGAGAGGCCTGTTTCCGGATCCTTCCTTAGAACTATGTGGACACCAAATACCTGTCAACAAAGAGCACAAATTCCTGGGTATTATACTTGACTACAGACTCACTTTCATTCCACACATTAAATATCTGAAAGAAAAATGTCTAAAAACAATGAACCTAATGAAACGTCTATCCCAGACTACATGGGGTAGTGACAGGAAGTGTTTAATGAACCTATACAAGAGCCTAATTCGGTCTCGATTGGATTATGGTGCTGTAGTATATACCTCTGCCGCCCTGAGCGCGCTAAAGATGCTAGATCCTGTTCACCATCTAGGTATCCGGTTAGCCACTGGCGCTTTCAGAACAAGCCCGATTGAAAGCTTATACGCGGAATAAAATGAATGATCCTTCCATCTACAGAGAACTTACATCAGCCTTACATATTTCCTAAAAATACATTCCAATCATCAACATCCATGTTTTTAGCACTGTTAACGATATGACATACACTACAGTTTGCCATAACCGTCCCTCTGTAACACAGCCTTTCTCGCTTCGTGTGAGGGAGCTTAGTAATGAAATGCGTGTCCCACTCCTCGAGCTTCGCCTAATGCATCCAACCAAGATGTTACCACCTTGGGAGTGGCAGCTGATAGAATGTGACATATCCTTTTTAGAAGGAACAAAACACGCACCAGAGATAGAAATCCGAATGCATTTTCTAGAACTCCAGTACAAGCACTCCTGCGCAGAGTTCTACACAGACGCTTCGAAGTCAAATGCCGGGGTGTCTTATGCTGCCTTCGGTCCATCCTTCTCAGAATCTGGTGTACTACATCCGGAAACAAGTATCTTCACGGCCGAGGCCTACGCAGTATTGTCTTCTGTAAATCACATAAGAAAATCAAAACTTCAAAAATCAGCGATATATACAGACTCTCTAAGCGTCGTGAAGGCCTTGATGTCACTCTATAGACACAAAAATCCAGTACTTAATCAATTGTACTCCGTCTTGTGTAAAGCGTACATATCTAACCAGCATATTATTATATGCTGGGTGCCTGGCCATAGGAGCATCGAGGGTAACGTTCTGGTGGACGAGATGGCCACGTCAATCACATCGCAAGCTGTTAACCCTGCCGCTGCGGTGCCTATCGCAGATCTGAGGCCTTTCTTGCGAAGGAGATTGCGAGACCACTGGCAACGCATGTGGGACGCGGAAACGGATAATAAGCTCCACCTGATAAAACCACAGTTAGGATTCTGGCCCTCTACTACAAGATCGCGCCGAACAGATGTCCTATTCTGTCGTCTCAGAATAGGATACACGTTTGGCACCGATAATTTTCTACTCCCAGGAAGTGAGCCTCCAACCTGCGGTATATGCGGGGAGAGGCTGACCGTACTCCACGTCCTCCTGGAGTGTCGGGAAGCCGAATCTGAGAGAAAGAGGCATTTTTCGTTAGCATACCGACAGCACATTCCCCTTCATCCATTAATGTTACTCGGCCCAGAACCGCTATTCGACACCAATGCAGTCCTAAGTTATCTGAAAGATGTGTTGCATGTTGTTAGCCCCACATGTTCGTAGCGTCTCCTCTCTTCAGAGGATGCCGCTGTGATAGTTCTTTCGTATAGCACGTGCCTCTAGGCCCTTGTGTTTCAAGGGCTCCGGCGAGGCAACAGTGCTCCAGGTATTTTTACCGTCGCATATATTTTCTATTCTGCGTCATTCTTTTACGATGGATTTTAATGTTCATAGTATTCGTCATTAGTCATCGCCATAATTTTATAGCACGTAGATTTTACGCACTATTTTTACGCCACTTTACAGCCATGTCACATCTCCTTCACAGGACCCATAATTCCGCCACGAAATCACTAACACTGTCTTGGCGTTCTTTGGCCATATCGGGCCCATGCGCCACTAAACCACACACATCACATCATCAGTTTTAGATTTGTTAATGAATCAAATTGGCTGCGTGATAGTCGGTCCCATCATGGAACATGACAAAGTTGCAGTGTCTCAATATGTTTTCCACAGCAAACAGTATAAAAGACCAAGCAAAACACACTGCACTGCTGCAATGCTTCCTTCAGGGGAATGGGTAATAATTTCTCACATCCTTGGGTTTAAAGACATCACTGGCAAAGCTAGAGTTTTTGCAGTATGTGAAAAATTTCGCACAAGTCCGACTAAAGCTTCCCACATTCACAACGCCCAAAGTGTGCAGTCCAGCCATGTCATTGAGGTAAAGACTGGCATCATTCCGTGTTTATACATGGAGATTGAGCAATCAATTTTTTTGCACCACTTGCTTCTAAAGCCCTTTTTGAAAATAGGTGATGAATTATAAGACATGACTTCAAAGGAGCACTTATTTCTGCAGAGGCCCTGCAACACCCTTTACTAAAGTTGTCACATATGTTTGGAATGAAAAGGCATCACCACACAAAGCTTTTACAGCAAATAACATTTATCTCAGGAATTCGTGGCATCATTGTTGTCTAAAGCTATTCTCAGTGACAACTTGAGTGTTCAGTATGAGCTCCGGCTACCAAACCCCATGGCAACTGCCCTCTGCGCCTTTGCATTCTGAAACATCGTTCCCGACACGAACTTATATTGTATGAAGTCACCTCCGCATTGACATTATGGAAACAGGCCAGTGTAGTTGACTAGTACGTGTATACAAATTCTTGGAGTTGTACACCAGAGCAGTTGCCACTGCATTCTTAGTTTGTGTATATATATATATATATATATATATATATATATATATAGTGTGTGTGTGCAGCTCTATCCACCATGCGTGTTAAGTGCTTTAGGGCACCTTTATGGAATCGAACTCTGGTGTATGTGCGTGTATGTGTGCAAATTCTCTGGATACTCGCCTACTCTGGCTCTGTATGGTCATAGTAGCCTTTGTGCCATTAAACACCATTAATCATAACCATCTAGATACTCAAGAGAACAAGTTGAACGCTCTTCATCGTGAAAATGAACACCCTTCGTGCCTCGTTACCGCCAGCCATTTTTTATTCTGTTTACGTAGACGACATACAGATAGGACTCAAATCCTGCAACCTTACTGTATGTGAGAGGCAAGTTCAACAGGGCTTGAACAAAGTGTCCAAATGGGCAGAAGAAAACGGATTTAAAGTGAACCCCAACAAAAGTTCTTGTGTGCTTTTCACTAGAAAGAGAGGGCTCATTGCAGAACCCAGTATCGAAATGTATGGTCAGCGAATCCCTGTGAACAAAGAACACAAGTTCTTGGGCATCATACTTGATTTTAAATTAACTTTTATTCCACACATAAAGAATCTCAAGGTCAAATGCTTAAAAACAATGAACTTACTGAAAGTGTTATCCCACACAACATGGGGCAGCGACAGGAAATGTTTAATGAATTTATACAAGAGTCTCATTCGATCTCGGCTGGACTACGGTGCCGTGATCTACCATTCTGCAGCCCCGAGCGCGCTAAAGATGCTAGATCCGGTCCACCATCTAGGAATCCGACTGGCCACTGGAGCTTTCAGAACAAGTCCCATTGAAAGTTTATACGTAGAATCAAATGAGTGGTCACTTCAGCTGCAGAGAGCATACATCAGCCAAACATACTTCCTGAAAGCCCACTCTAATCCCCAACATCCATGTTTTAATACCATCAACGATATGACATATGCTACGCTCTTTCATAATCGTCCTTCCGTAAGACAGCCTTTCTCGATGCGTGTGAGGGAGCTTAGTGATGAAATGCATGTCCCACTACTCGAGCTCCGCCTAATGCATCCAGCCAAGCTGCTACCTCCTTGGGATTGGCAGCTCATAGAATGCGATATATCTTTCGTGCAAGTCACAAAGCATGCTCCAGAGATTGAAATACAAATGCATTTCCGGGAACTCCAGTACAAGTACTCCTGCACGGAGTTCTACACAGATGCATCGAAGTCACACGACGGGGTGTCCTACGCAGCCGTCGGTCCATCCTTCTCGGAAACCGATGTACTGCATCCGGAAATTAGTATCTTTACGGCTGAGGCCTACGCACTATTGTCAGCTGTGAAGCACATCAGGAAATCAAAACTCCAGAAATCAGTCATATATACGGACTCCCTTAGTGTTGTGAAGGCCTTGATGTCATTCTCTAACCACAAAAATCCGGTAATTAATGAACTCTATTCCGTTCTGTGTAAAGCGTATATAGGTAACCAGCATGTCATGATATGCTGGGTGCCAGGTCACAGGGGCATCGAAGGTAATGATCTGGCGGACCAGATGGCCACGTCAGTTACATCGCATTCTGCTAATCCCACCGCTGCAGTTCCTGTCACAGACCTGAAGCCCTTCTTACGTCGGAAACTACGGAACCACTGGCAGCGCCTATGGGACGCGGAAACAAATAATAAGCTCCACGTGATAAAGCCACAGTTAGGATTCTGGCCCTCTGTAACAAAATCCCGCCGAACAGATGTCCTATTCTGTCGTCTCAGAATAGGACACACATTCGGCACTCATAATTTTCTACTCAGCGGAAATGACCCTCCAACCTGCGGTAGATGCGAGGAGAGGCTTACCGTCCTCCACGTCCGCCTGGAGTGTCGGAAAGCCGAATCTGAAAGAAAGAAACATTTTCGCTTAGCATACCGGCAGCACATTCCCCTTCACCCATTAATGTTACTCGGCCCAGAACCGCTATTTGATACCAATGCAGTCCTAAGTTATCTGAAAGATGTTGTATTGCATGCTGTTAGCCCCACATGTTCGTAGCGTCTCCTCTCTTCAGAGGATGGCGCTGCGATAGTTCTTTCGTATAGCACGTGCCTCTAGGCCCTTGTGTTTCAAGGGCTCCGGCGAGGCAACAGTGCTCCAGCTATTTTTACCATCTCATATATTTTCAATTCTATGTCATTCTTTTACGATGGATTTTAATGTTCATAGTATTCGTCACTAGTCATCGCCATAATTTTATATCACGTAGATTTTATGCACTTTACAGCAACTATTTTTAGGCCACTTTACAGCCAAGTCACATCTCCATAATACATCGCCAACATCACCACTTGTCATGGCGCTCTTTGGCCACACCTGGCCCTTGCGCCATTAAACACCACATATCATCATCATCAGAACAAGTTGAATCTTTGAGTGTGGTAAAAAAAAGAAGTGCTCTACGCCTAGCCTGTAAAGTACCATATCGCTACCACAGTGCAGAATTGTTTAAGAAGCACCACATGATTCAGGTTCCATCAATGATTACAAGCTATGATTTCAAGCTATGCCGCTTATATAAACTCGGTTTGCTGAAAAATAATGATGCCATGACAAACTTAGCAAGGCTAAAGAAAAACTTCCTTGCTTATCATGTGCGCCATCCTGAAGTGTGGTACGTCGCCAAATGTAGGACCAATTACGGAAATCAAATGTTAAAATTTCAATTGCCTACACTTCTAATCCACATAATAAAAGAAAATAAGATTGACATATCTAGTTCATCACGAAAACAACTGCATTTAATGTTTGTATAATGATGTGATACGATGATTTTCTATTTGACTACTGTGTAATCCCCTTTACAAGTGACGTTTTATAACTCCTGTAAGTGCTTTCCTCTTAGTAGGTTGTACTCTCTTAGCTGCACGTTTCTATGCTTCCCCGTGTGATAGAGGGTCAGGGCTCCTGAAGCTGTTCTTACAGCTTTTACGTGTCCTCCTCGTAACATTTTCTTGTTGCGGAATAAACTCAATTCAACTAAAATGCTCCCCAATATCTAACTCACAAAATTGGGAGCTTTTAATGATGCCCACAGTTCACCCTCGCACCTTATCACTCGGCGCACTTCAACACAGACGCACATGCGATCGCATTATTCTTCTACGCGAGATCATCAACAGGCATTTTTATGTTAACGCCCTCTTTACTGTTGCCAGTTCTTCAGCACGTGTCACTCGCCGTACATACCCACTTAAACGTCATGCCATTTATGCTGTTTTTAGACTGCTTTAAATTTTCTTTCTTTCCTTTCACAGTTGAACTATGGAACAATTTATATGGCACATTGCATATGATGTCTGTTGATCACTTTGTGCGAGAATTACCTAATCATATATTTTTCGAATGATACTGTGCTGTTTTCTGCGTTAATTTTTTCACTCACATTTGTAATCATGTAGGTTCCTAATAATACAGTTCTATGTGAAACCTTCTGTACCACTCCTGCAATAATACCTGTTCCACTCCTGTTCTAATAAACAATAATTACAGTGAAATATTACTCATGATTTGTACTTGTGTATTGCAGATATTTTCATTGTGATAGCTCTTATTTGCACCAGTTAATCATAATGCATAAGGGCGTGTGCTCTTTTATACCAGCAGAGTAAAAAAGCCTGAAGATTGGCTGCAATTTCAGACATCTGAAAAGTATAACAGACCTGCCATGGGGGCTCTGTGGCTATTAATTGCCACAGAGTCGTCTGTTACTGAATGTTTGTGGTTGTAAGTTCGATTACTGGCCGTGGTAGCTACATCTTTATAGGGTAGGAGGTGAAAACACTCGTACTGAACTTGGGGTGCACATTATAAAGAACCCCAGATAACCAGAGCTAGGCATTTGTTGCTTTGAGAAGTTAGCATCATCATAAATCAATTGGGAGATGATATATTCCATACACATTTTGGCAGGCCGCCTTCACAAGAATTGCCGGAAAATCTAGTTGTAGATGCATATTACACTGTTTCAGCAGGAAGTGGTTAATTTTCACAGCGTAGAATATAATACTGTCGGCATGTTCGTGTGGCGTCATGAACAACTAAGCATCGAAGCAACTATATGCAAATGCTATATACAGCCTGGCTTCTTGAGTCAATTTTCGTGTCTTATCAAAGTGGCACGCATGCACATTGGCTCTTCCAAATTGGCCTCTGATTGGTCCTGTATTTATTATGGCCTCCAACTGGACCCACTGGGCTGCCAGTTGGAGTATGTGTGGTCCCAGTTGAAGCCTATCCCAGTCAGCCCCCAGCTGCGACCACTCGGTTCCAGTCAAGTCCCAATTGGTCCCAGTAGGCTCCTAGCAGGTCCCACTTCACTCCCACCAGGAACCAGTTAAAAGCCAGCTGGAACCAGCTGATCCCCGTGTGGGACCACTTGGTTCCAGTCAAGTCCCAATTGGTCCAAGTAGGCTCCCATCTGGTCCCAGTCTGGAACCAGCTGGAACCAGCTGGGACCAGTTGGTCCCAGTTCATTACCAGTTCGCTATTTTCACCTGTCACCTCGGGCCAGTTGAGCACATCTGCGGGCGCTGCAGCAGCAGCGGCCGCGTCGTCGTCAGCCGGCGTCGGGGGTAGAACCTCCACCGCCGGTTCGATCGCAGGAAGTTCACTGGCCGGGATGTTATTGCTGCCCAAAACCGTGCTGATATGGCGTCGCATCTCAGCCTGGTGGTGCCAGATGAAGTCCTCGAGGTTGGGGCCCAGGTCTTCCGGCAGAGGGAGCGAAATGGGCACAGTGATGTACTCGAACGTGGCTCCAGCCACCAGCGGGAGTGTGGGGTCGTCCATGGACGCGATGCGTAGATTTTGAGCCACCAGGGACTCGTGAATCTTTGCGAATGTGTACGCCCAGAGACCAAGGTACACCTCGTGGGAACGGTCTGCCCGACAAGGAGTCAGGGCAATGATGCGTCTGAGCAGCCGGTCGACCCCTTTCCACCTGAGGGGCCACCGATGCTGGATCCGTGACTTGGGCGTCCCTCGTAGGTACGGAGCACGCGGACGTGACTCGTCGGGGCAGGAACATACATACAGCCAGAAAAGTACGTCAGGGAAAGGGCCATCAAGCACATAAGGCACCAAAACAGGCTCCAAGATAGTCATGTATGCCTCGGACGTCATCCTATCCGTGAATCGTTAAAGTGGTCCGAGGCCGGCGTGGCTTACTGCTCCCCAAACGTGCACAGAGGTGCGGCCGCTTGAATGAACGTTCCATACGTATTGCTCGTCTTCCCTGCATTGCATTGAAAGTGTGCGAAGAAAAAAACAAATAGATCAGATTACGCCACACATGATGTCCAAACGGATATATAGTATACTTTTCAAGTGATAAGAATTGAATGCATTATAAACGCTGATTCCTTTGAATCCTGCTAACTGCAACCGGACAGCATAGGCACTACTGATTACACCTTGAACCGCTATAGTTTTAACCCGTATCTTTTAACGCGGTAGATTGGCAGCGCTTCACAGCATCATGAAAAGTCATATTTTAACACTTGATTTGGTTCTTTTGCAATTTGTAAGCACCCTTCGGCACAAAAGTCAGGCTCACAAAGGTAGAAATGTCGCAGCGCACGCTACATTGTCGCCTATGGGCTGCACCCTTTCGTCATGCGCTGCTCGTCTCCGGCAGTTCTCTTGGGTATTTGAGAACTTCAAACTAATCTTGATATCTGGATCAAAGACAATGTCTGAAGCATGGAATTTGGCAGGCATCTTGACTTATGCGAATAACTGTAGTAAGCAAAAGTAAAAAAAAAACTTCATAACTAACATTTTTTCAGAATTACACGAAAAAATAATATAATATCGTGTGGTAAATTATTTCCTTATTGTCCCGGTGTATATATTATAGATTAAGGTGCAGATGGTCAGGGCTCAATTTATGCTAAAAATGATTGTTCCGCACTCACCGACACTTTTCAGGCCCCCAACATCTCTTCTGCACATCCCATTTGGTGCAAAAGGTGGCTTCGTCTGTCTGTGAAAATCACAGCACGCCAGTTATTTGGTGTCCATGACTCGCACGATGAAGCAAACTTCAGTGGAGCTTGCCTGTGCGACTGTTCGAGACGAGTCTTCTGGGCCGCGACCATGCTGTGGATTCCACATTCATCAAGCCTTCTTTTAACGGTTGACACGCTTACATAAGACAATCCAAGCTCGTCTTTAATTTCCCTGGCAGTCAGGAAAGGGTCCGCGACCGCCGCAGCAATGATGAAACGGTCATCTTCGATGGACGTCGCCCTTGCGGGACGCCAGCGTGGGGCGTCTGCTATGCGGCCTTTGTAAAAAGCCTGTATCACCCTGCTGACGGTGGCCATGGGCCTTCCTGTCACATTGCAGATGGCTTTATGGGACATTGTGCGACCCATAACAGCAATCGCACGCCTTTCTTCTGCAGTGAGACGTGGAGCCACGAATAAGACTGTAGTGATCTTTTGGCTGCGTGTGATTGCGATCCTAGTGGTTCGCGGCTGTCTGCGCAAACGTTCACCGGTGCGCCAGGTTTCGCGCAAACCCGCATAGCAGAACAAGCATGCGTGGTTCCGGCGGTATCGCATTGCTCGAACGCGTTGCGCACCGCAGCATTCTAGCCGTGGCACGTTCGCAGCTCAGCTGGCAGTGCTCGTCCAGTGATGAAGAGCCGGTGCTCGCGACCCCCAAATCACGCAGGCCTGTATCTTGGCCGCCCGCGAATGCCGCAGCGTCCACGCGCGTGGCGCTATCGGCCAACATATCTCGAAGGCGGTAACTGGTGACACGCGCGTGGTAGAAGCGAAATGCCATACTAAAACGCTGCTGCCACGCACGGAAGTGACGTCACAGTTATGATGACGTTGTTTAAACAAGTATGGCGTGTTCCGGTTTATAGTTTTACGCGCGCTGCTGGAGCTGCTTCAGCTTTTCAGCTTAGCTAAAACACAATTTTACGGTTCCTTACTGTGTTGTGTGATAGAATGTTGTTCTAGTTAGTTGCGCTGGAAGAACCGGATGGTGTTCGAGCTTGCGATCTCGAGCCACACTTCGGCGCAACGCTGGAGCAGCTCGTTTCTTTATGCCTTGGAGCGCGTTTATGGTTGGTAGTGTGGTCTTGTGCAGCTCCTGTTACGTTTTTCAGTGCTGTTGCTCTTGTTTGTTGAATTTACTGATGTGAATGGAGCATATGTGGGCTCTCAGTTTGGCAGAACTTTTTGCTCTTATGGTAAAAACGTTTAAACTCGTTCCAAATGCTTGTTGCTGCAGTTGCCGCTTAGTGTTGTGCATCGATCGCGAAAAAAAAAATGTTTCATCCTTCGTAGGATTGCTGTTGCAGATATTGCCTAAGTAAGTGAGCTGTTGCAATTTTTATATGGCACTCGATGTCGCATTTACCTGTACTGTTTCTTGTCTTGCATGTTCATACTGTTGCCGTGTTTATCGGATTTTGGCGGCTAGCGAATCGCGACTTGCTTGAGCACCTGCTCGCCACAGTTCTAAAGGAACATGTTGAGCAACCCCAATGTAAACTATGAAGACAAATATTGCAGAACGTGGCCCAGCCGCTCATAGTTCTACTTTGGCTCAATTTTGTTCTAAAGCTTGGTTGTCTTGAAGACCAAGAAATTTTCTTAAATTTCTTCCAGCTAGTTTGCTAAGCTGCTATTTAGTATTGCTTCTTGTGATGGCGCTATGCGAGGTACCAGGTTTGCGCAAATGTTCCTCGCAACTTGTTTACAAACATGATGTAGGTTCATTGCAGGAACCTGCATTAGGTTATAGATGTGAGATGCACGCTAATATGACCGGTGTGGGTTTGCACGTCCATGCATGCCACTCTCAAGCAAATGCCAAGTTTCCATTGTATGAATCTTCCTTGACTTCGCAGGGCTTGTTTGGTTAATCCCTTCATCTGTGCAATAGAATGCTCATTAGTCGTGAGCCTTACCCTGATCCTCTTGTCCAACAAAAAAAAATCTTTTAGGCATTGCATTAGGGAATATATCTGAGTGACAATGTGACAATTTTTGCCTCTGTAACCTTTCTTTTCTCCCATCTTATCAGTGAAGGCCTTGTTCGAACAGAGTGCCATGCAGTGACAGAAATTCTCATCACAGTAAGAAAATCTCTGAAGGAGATTTTTGAGTCTGACTAGGACTTCGTCTTGGGCAAATTGGTGAAGTCTGCTGCACATTGTTTTTGTGTGCGAAAATCTATTTACAGAGGAAGGACACATGAAAGTGCGAACTACCAGCTGATTTAATGATTCAAAGGATGAAACATAGTGTACAAATTTTGTGCACAGGCAAGAGGTGAATGTTGTGACAGTGCTAGTTTGTCTTGTAATGCTACAAATAGCCATTAAAAAAGTGCACCTCTTGGGAATTAAGGCAATTGAAGTGCTACTAACATGTGCACTCTCTGATAAAATATACCTTCGTGAGCTCATGCGATGTTTTGTTGCTACTCCTGCCCAGGATCATAATGTGCGAAAGCACGGCTCACATGAGCAGGCCTTGCAATGTGTGCTGCACCATCCGGTTTATTTAAATTGTTTGAATGCTCCCTCAAATAGTCATTCAGGCATTGGGCCGTTTGGTCCACGTAGAACTTGCCACAGCTGAGAGATATGACCAACCCGTAGCACAATGCTCAATATGGTTGGCGTGATTTTTCATACACCCTTGTCTTTTGGTACGAGAACACAATTGGGCTAATTTGACAGGTGTATAAAGGAACAAATGGGACATTGTATCTAGCAGGCATGTTCTTGAAGCTGTGAATAAATTTGTGCACATATTTGTACATGAGGTGTACAATTTGTACACCTCAGGCCTAGTGGCGTCTGTTCCGCTTACATCTGATTAGCAAGTCCTTGTCGAGCTGCTCTTCAGCTTTCGGGAAATGGATTCGGCCATGGCACGCATGACCTATAGGATAAACCTGCTTTTAAAAGCCTGTCGATCTTATGTGCCTCATTTAGCCATCAGTAATAAATAATTCACTGCTGTTACTGAAGCACCCACTTAAATATAGTCCAAGGTGATCCTGTTTGGTCCCAAAACATGGACGCCATACCTTACCTGCAGAAATTTAGATTTTAAATTCTTTAGGTTGAGGGGAACAAATGTCTTCAATTTTCTTTGTTTTGACATTGTACAAAAATAACTGTGTGCCAATTCATTAAGAGTAACCTACAAAAAACGGATGCCTCTCTTCACAATAACGTACAAGCTTCTGGCACTGCCCAGGCGGCGCGTTGGTTGAGTCAGTTGAGTCAACACTGGCACGGTGGGACTGGTCTGCCAGTGTTGGGCTAATATCGAAACTGCATGCATGCTCTTGCTTAGAGCAACAGAAATGGCACGAATTTTGCGTTGTTACTGGAAGCCAATAGCAAAATTATTCGCTTTCACATAGACAAATGTTGTACACTGCTGCGCACATTTTTGGCGTGAAAGAAGGGGTCTTTTTTTTTTTTGCTGAGATAGCTCTGTGAGCATGAATCGGCTTGATATTCGAATAGCTCACTTTTTCATGGCAGTGCTTCAACGCTCTAGTGAGCCCTCAAATTTTGATTACTTTAGCGTGTTCAAAGTGATTAGCCGCTTCTCAAGCTAATGCACGGAGGTAATGTTGAAGTGTGACCATTATATTCACGCCACTGAAATATCTATGCATTTCGCTGGATCTGCTACTGCGGCCACACATTTTTTTTAATACATACTGCAGCCTGTTAGGGCTATGTTAGGAGTGGGTGTACATGCGAGTAAAACTAATTATGATATGCAGAAACAGGAACATAGAAATAGAAAAATGAAAAGAACTATACATCAGCAATAGCATTTAAAAATTGAGAAATGGATAACAAACTAACTTCGGCAGGTAACAAATTCCACTGTTCAATCATGCGGGGGAAAAAGCTATTTGAAAGTGTTAGTTGGTGGATGGAGTGGTCTGATATTAGAGGCATGATAAGCTCTAGTTGAAGTCAAAGGTGACAAAGAGAGTTCTTGTAAGAATAGAAAATCTTCAGAGATTATATGTGCTGCCGTCTAGAAAGAAACTGGAGGTTTAATTCCGCAAGAGCAGCTGACGGTGAAAAGTCTCAGTCGAAGCGACGGCAAACATAGCGAATAGCCTTCCTCTGGACCAATTCAATACAATTAATTTCACATTGTTTATATGGGTTCCATACAGAGGAAGCATATTCTAAAATTGGGCGAATCAGTGTTTTGTATGCTACTAATTTAGTGTCCCTCGGAG
Organism: Dermacentor andersoni; assembly: GCF_023375885.2. Taxonomy (NCBI): domain Eukaryota; kingdom Metazoa; phylum Arthropoda; class Arachnida; order Ixodida; family Ixodidae; genus Dermacentor; species Dermacentor andersoni. The sequence goes on from NC_092816.1 coordinate 167,408,119, forward strand.
CAGCAGACAAAGTTCGGCGGATGTAACCAAGTTTTTTTAACGCTTTACTACAAGTGTAATTATATGTTTGGACCAAGACAAGCTGGGTGTAAAAATGACGCCTAGATATTTGTATTGAAAAACTCGTGTTAGTGGTGCACCGTTGAATACATAATCAAAACATATGGGCATGCTTCTGTTAGTAAAATACATTATAACAGTTTTGTCAAAATTGATGCTCATTTTCCAGGTAGCACACCAGTCACAAAATGAAACAAAGGCATCTTTAAGGCGCTGATGATCAGCGAGTGAGTCAGCTGGGCTGTACATAACACAATCATCTGCATAGAGGCGTATTTTTGAAGTAACATGGTCTGGCTGGAAGATCGTTAATAAGCAAGAATAGTAGAGGGCCAAGTACAGATCCCTGTGGGACCCCTGAGGTGACGTCCACTACAGATGAATCCGCAAAATCATAGCATACGAATTGGGAACGCAAAGAAAGGAAACTGGAAATCCAAGACATTAACTGAGGGTTATATTGAATATTATGGAGTCTATGGAGCTTTGCTATAAAGTCAATGGTGTCAATCTGATTACCTAAGTCGTCGTAATGGGAAAGGTCATGAGTGAACTCCGCAAGTTGGGTTACAGTCTAAAACCACGCCTGAAGCCATGCTGAAATCTGTTCAATGGGTGTTATTTTCAAGGAACATTATTATATGATTATAGATTATGTGTTCTAGTATTTTGCATGAGGTTGGGGTTAAAGAAATAGGCCTATAGTTAGATGAGAGCTGTGTGCCATCAGATTTATATAAAGGTAGTACTTGAGCTCTTCTCCAGGAAGAAGGCACAACGCCGCTATTAAGGGACTTCTGACATATAATGAACAGATATTTATATGTCCATAGCGAGAATCGTACTAAAAAGGAATACGGAATTCCATCAGGGCCGGCTGGTTTTTTAGTATCTAAGTTTAGTACGAGATTCAAAACATCTAGGGTAATGTTGATATCATCAATTGCATAAGAATCGTTAGTTGTAAGTGTTGAAAGACTGGAATCATCCGAGGCGAACACTGACTGAAAATATGTATTAAACACTTCTGAAATCTCTAATGGATCGTTAACAACACTGTTGTTGATTTTAAAAGATGTGGAAGAAGAAGAGCCAGGAGATGTGAAAGACCAGAATTTACGGGGGTTAGATTTGAACAGTTTCGGCAACTGAACATTATAGAAGAAATTTTTGGCTGAGGATTTCTTTTTTCTGCAGTTCATATTTTACCTGAGTGTACAAAACGCATGCCTGAGGATTGTTTGAGCATTTAGTGCGAAGTCTGCCTGCACGTCGCGATAAGTGCAGCAGTTCTCGGTTCATCCAGGGAAGGTTATTGTTTCTTTTTCTTAGTTTTCAAAGGAACAGATAGATTTATACATGATTTTACAATGCTTTCAAAACATGCCGCAAGCGCATCTACGTCACTAGATAGTCCAAGATAGTCCAAGTGCCATTGAGGAAAGCGAAATGGAAAATTGATTTAGGGGCGCTTTAAGGTAGATATAAGTCCAGATTTTTGTAATAGGGCTGCCTCACGATCGACTTTTGCCGCATTATTAGTATGCATTGCAGTGTTACCACAAGTCGGTGACAAGCTTCACACTACTTTAAATGTAAAAATTGTCTCTAGTTGCAAATCAGATTAAAGGGTCCGGTTAGGCAGACACTGCTGCTCCATGTAAATAGCACCCCCCAGGCGCATACCTTCACTGGACGCTGAAGTAACTAGAGCCTGGTCTGGCCGCCAGCATGAAACAAGAGAGGCGATGAAGCCTATGAAGCATTGGGGAGAGGGGGAATCAAGTGAGGCACTAGATCACCCGGAGCAACAGTCTAAAGAAAACATGTATTTTATGTTAATCTTGCTTTATTAAGCAATTGTCTCGCCCTAATTTCGCGAAGAGGACATCTTAACCAAGCCTCTACACAGAAAGGCAGAAGAATGACACAAATGTCTGGCAATGCCGTTAGAAATGTCAACATACGAGCACGGAAAGCGCAGTTGCCGGTGATGTGAGGACTGACGACTTAACAAGTACCACAATGCGGAATCGAAAGCGTATGCGTCGGCTCCCGCCTTTTAAAAAGATTCATGCTTTTATTGAACACGCCAATACCATGCTGTGCGCCGACCAGCTTCAAAGCCGCAAATTGCACTGTCTTGCAGGGTGCCTATTCCCCCATCTGTCCCCTAGTTGCGCTTCTGCTGTGACGGGTGTTGCGGCGCTCGCCACCAAGGTGCTCTGTCAGGAGCATATACTAGATTGACAAGTAACCTTATTTCCGCATTTCTTGTCAGCAATTTGGGCACACTTAGCTAAAACTTTCATGTTTAGTGCACTAGTGAGTAGTTGCTCTAAGCACCTTTATGACAAATCGACTGTCTTTGCTATGCGCTTAGCTGAAAACCTTCTATGTTTCTAAAGCTGATTCTGAACAGTATCCACAATTGCCGACCAAGTCACTTCCTTTGGCCTCCTCGGATGTTCTTATCTTCCAAGCTGAATTAGTCTTTATCGAGCTGAGCCACAATTGTTTGACCAGATGATGAAAATAGGTAATGAACTCGGAGAAAGCATAGGGTAAATTAAATGTGCATTTTTGGAATTTATAAATGGTGTGGATAAGGGAAATGAAAGTGGACGAAAAGATAGTTTGCTGTAGGTAGGAGCTGAATCCACACCACCTTCATTAGGCATGTAGTGCCTTACCAATTCAGCTACTGTGGCACTCACCCTCCCATCCCCTTGGCATAAGCCACTACCACTCACAGCCACAGCAGCAGACATCTTAACTGCAGGCATCATGAAATACATCAGCAGGCAACTGTTCAAGGGCTCTGACTTCGGCTGCCCCTTGATGCCCTAAGAGAGGGTATGACGGTTTATTGGCCATTTGCCCAATTGGGGCAAGTGGGCTGTTGATGTGATTTGATCAAATGAACAGGCATTTGAAATCCCACTTACTCAATTGGTTGTACATGCCGTTACCAAATCTGTTCTTTAAAAGGTGAAGCGTTCCTCACTAGGACACACCATCGGACATAAGAAGAACAGATATCACTAGATATGACTTCGTGCCATATGTGCTCAGAATTAGCCACAAATTGAAAAACTTGACTAGTAGATATGGTGCCCCAGTGGTTTCTCCCGCACCGAAGTGATTAGCCCAATTGTGTCTTTGTAACACGAGTACTGAGAGACAAGGATGTACAAAGAACCATGCCAAGCACTTTGTGTGTTGTGCTGTGGGGGTTATCAGCGCAATACCTCTCTGCTGTGGCAAGTCCTATGCAGGTCAGAGGGACTAGTGTCTAAAGGGACACTAAAGGGAATTATTAAGTCAAGCTAAAGTAATAGATTAGTGCTCGAGAACGTCGAAGGCATCACTGTTATTGCGAACAGAGCTTCAGTAACTGATGAACGGAAGTAACTGCAATACACAATTAGAGGCTGCCCCAGCACATTAGAGCACCAGCCCGATGATGAAGGCACTACTCATTAAAGTTCTGTCGCTAGGACTTATCTACTAGTAATAAAAAGATTGCTGCATTGCATTATAAGATGAAAGAAAATGCTATTCGTCTAGTTCTATTTGATTTTTAGAAAAAAGAACCCATTGAGGTTACCCTTGAAAGCATCGCCCACGCTTACATGTTTTAGTAGTTTCGTTATCACATAGTGCTGAGCTGGATTTTCTGGCTCGCGAAACTCACACAAACTGCAAGTTACAGAGAATTCGATGTTTATGTGATGTTGCGGGATTCCCGAACAGTCCGTGCTACTTGATCAAAAGCAGTTGCAGCGGCGAGTCCAACGTTCTGTCTTGGCTCAATTGCTACATGGCCGGGCTTACGCATTTTGCACAGAAAACTGTAGCACCGTCTGTAGGGTACTGTTTTACTCACCAATGGAAGTGAAGGGCAGTGATAGCACAACGTCGCCACTCTGTCCTCAGGAGCAGGCAAATTGAATTGCTCTCTAGGTATGCGAACCCTTCAGATGCAATTTTCTCGTAAACTATCTCTTCTTGGCATGAAACAAGCACTGTGAGGTTTATGGAATGCTACTTTAATAGGCCACATCTACTTAGTATTTGCCTTTAGTGTCCCATTAAATGGCCATAATAGGAAGCACTCAAACAATTCAAATAAATTTCATGGTGTGCATCTTGGCACGCTTTGCAAGGCCTACTAATGTGAACTGTGCTTCTTGCGTGTTATGATCTTGGGCAGTGCATGAGTTCATGGAGTCATATGTTATTAAAACGATCCTGCATGTGTTAGTTAATATAATTCATTTTAATTGCATGTGACATTAGAAGCAGGTTAGTATCCAGTAAACTGTTGTATGCTACCCCAAGGCATTTAGGCGGTCAAAGTTAGGGCCGTCGACCATTTGCCTGCTCCTCCCCGCAGGGGCGTCTGCGTCAGCAGGCGTTTGGTGTGTTGCGACACCACGGACCCGAGCACACGAGGGTCGGACCCTCCCGCGTGTAGCCGTGCGCGGCTTAGCCGTGTCTGGGGAAAAGGGGATCCTGGGGGTTGAGCCGATGCTGGGTGTTTGGACCTTTAAGGCCCCCCGGCGGAGGCAACACACCCCTTTGGCCTCTGCTTCACATAGACGGCACCCCCGGACTGACCCACCCGGGGGAAATCGGTAGTTGCCTTTTCCTGTCTCTCTCTCCCTCCAATCTTCGTCTTTCTCTTACTTTTCATCTTTCCTGTCTTCTCCTAGCTTCCGCTTACTTCCAATTTTTCCAGGCAGCAAGGGTTAACCCTGTGTGAATAACCAACCTAGGTTATCTCATATTTGGTTATAGTGATAACGTACAGCTGGCGTTTGCAGGCCCTGTTTTTCAGGCCCTGCAGCGTCCCCTTGTAGGGCTCCACGGTGGGTGGTTGGCGTTATTGCCGAAATTTACATTATTCTATGGCTAGTTCCTTCCCTGCCCTCCCAGATCGCCCTCAGAAAAGAGGGCGCACCGAAGATGCATTTCAGTTTTTTGGACGACAAAGACCGAACTTTCCACGATTTCACGTCATTCATTCAGAAAAGCCAGATAAACAAGTACGCACAATCTCCCCATTTCTAGTTTCGAAGTCTTTAACTGAGGCTCTAGGTCCAGGTTACAAGGCAACAAGGATGGCAAGTGGAGATCTCCTTTTGGAGCTCCGTGACCTGAAACAATACGATAAGCTACCCAATCTAGTGTCTTTTGGAGACTTTCAAGTGACAGTGACTCCGCACCGCACTATGAACACTACACGCGGCGTTGTCTCAGATGATGACCTGCTTCAGCTGACAGAAGCAGAGCTCCTAGAGGGCTTCAATGAGCAAAATGTTGTTAATGTGAAAAGAATAAAGATGAGGCGCGATGGTAAAGAAATTGCGACCAAACACCTAATTCTCACCTTCAATTCAAGTGTCCTGCCCGAATCAATCGAGGCCGGGTACATCAAGCTCCGTGTCAGGCCTTACGTGCCCAATCCACTCCGATGTTTCAAATGCCAGCGCTTCGGCCACAGCTCGCAGAGCTGCCGCGGCCGCCAAACGTGTGCTAAATGCAGTGCCAAAGAACACACCACTGAAACTTGTGAGAACGCTCTCCACTGTGTAAACTGTGATGGAGAGCACGCCGCGTACTCGCGGTCGTGCCCATCCTGGAAGAAAGAAAAAGAAATAGTAACGATCAAAGTGAAAGAAAATATCTCATTCAAGGAGGCACGCAGGCGGGTAGCATACCTGCCAAAGAAAAGCTTTGCCGAAGTGGCGCGTCAGGGGGCAGCGTCACAACGGCCTCCGGCGGCTGTTCGTCCCACAAGCAGTGAGTCGACAGCTACGCCATCTGCCCCCGCGGCGGTCGCAGCTAGCGCTGCCCCGTCAACCCAGAATGAGGGATCATCGACCCCGAAGGTTGGCACAGCCGAGGCTGCCCCGGCCTCCCCGGCCCCTTCCAGCGCTGGCAACAGCCGGCGCAGCCAAATCCCTCAGGGAGCCCCATCGACCTCCGGGCTGGTGGGCGCAGGAGTCTTGCCTTCCGAGGCGGGACTCACCCGGAAATCTTCTCGCTCTCAAGAGCACGTGTCCGGCGCCTCAATAGAGGCAATGGACACTACACCTGTCCTGAAGGCGCACCAAACGCCTAAGGAGCGGCGGGGCTCCCTCGAACGCTTCAAAAAGGGCAAAACCCCGATTACAGGGCCTCGAAAGGGCTCTGTAATCTAAGGTATAACTTCCATTTCCATACACACAGCACCAAATTAACTTCACTATGGACACGCTAATTATGCAGTGGAACGTCAGAGGTCTCCTCTGTGGGGAGCACACGCGCCCATCTTCCCCCGCGCCGTCGCGTCGAGAGCCGGCATAGACGGGGGAGAGGCGCACTATGCCCTCTCCCGATTCTCCCTCGCTCTCGCGACGCGCACGCGCCCTTCCTCCGCGACTCGCGGGCAGGCAGCTGACGGGCGAGGAGGACATTCCCCTCGCCCAGCTAAAAAGGTACAAAACAGCGCGACCGGGGGAGACCCTCTCTCTCTGAGGCCGGACCGATAACCTGCCGGACTGGAGTACCTGCTGCTACCCGTGAGTGACCACGTTGCCTGACTATCCCGGGCAACGAGGCCAGACTATTTATTACTATTACGGAGAGGACGTCCCTCTGCGAGTGTTCGCTATTGCTAATAGCAATAAACGTTGTTACCGTTGACACCGCTGGTTGCCTTATTCGTCCGAACCCGGCGTAGCCGCGATTCCCGCGCTACGGGTTGGGAGTACCACGAAGCGACTGCGTGGGGCTAGATCCGGAGCTCGCCTTCAGCCCTAGCCGCACGCAGAGTGGAACCCCCACACCTCAGAAACCTTGATGATGTTCAAGAACTTCTCTACGAACTCACTCCAAAAGTGCTGTGTGTACAGGAAACCCATCTGAAATCTAAACACACTAACTTTCTTCGTCATTATCTTATTTTTCGAAAAGATCGCGATGATGCCATCGCATCATCTGGCGGTGTAGCCATTATACTCGATAAAGGTATAGCGTGTCAACATCTACAACTACAAACGCCCCTAGAGGCAGTGGCCGTTCGAGCCATACTTCTAAACAAACTTATTACCGTCTGCTCTCTGTATATACCCCCGCACTATCAGCTCCATAAACATGAATTTTATGCATTAATAGATCAATTACCCCAACCCTATTTGGTTCTAGGAGATTTCAATGCACACAGCAACCTATGGGGTGACTCTCATTGCGATGTGCGAGGTCGGATGATTGAACAGTTTCTCTTTTCATCTGGTGCATGCCTTTTGAATAGTAAGGCACCTACATATTATAATACTGCACATAAGACCTATTCCTCTATAGACCTCAGTATTGCATCACCCACCCTTTTACCTGATCTTAACCCCGCAGGGGCGTCTGCGTAAGCAGGCGTTTGGTGTGTTGCGCCACCACGTACCCGAGCACATGAGGGTTGGACCCTCCCGCGTGTAGCCGTGCGCGGCTTAGCCGTGTCCGGGGAAAGGGGGATCCTGGAGGTTGAGCCGATGCCGGGTGTTCGGACCTTTAAGGCCCCCCGGCGGAGGCAACACACCTCTTTGGCCTCTGCTTCACGTAGACGGCACCCCCGGACTGACCCACCCGGGGGAAATCGGTAGTTGCCTTTTCCTGTCTCTCGCTCTCCCTCCAACCTTCGTCTTTCCCTCACTTTCCATCTTTCCTGTCTTCTCCTAACTTCCGCTCACTTCCAATTTTTCCAGGCAGCAAGGGTTAACCCTGTGTGAATAACCAACCTAGGTTATCTCATATTTGGTTATAGTGATAACGTACAGCTGGCGTTTGCAGGCCCTGTTTTTCAGGCCCTGCAGCGTCCCCTTGTAGGGCTCCACGGTGGGTGGTTGGCGTTATTGCCGAAATTTACATTATTCTATGGCTAGTTCCTTCCCTGCCCTCCCAGATCGCCCTCAGAAAAGAGGGCGCACCGAAGATGTATTTCAGTTTTTTGGACGACAAAGACCGAACTTTCCACGATTTCACGTCATTCATTCAGAAAAGCCAGATAAACAAGTGCGAAATATCTCCCCTTTTCTAGTTTCCAAGTCCTTAACAGATGTCCTTGGTCCAGGCTACAAGGTATCAAGGCTGGCAAGTGGTGATCTCCTGTTAGAACTGCATGATCAGAAACAATACGATAAGTTGCCCAGTCTATTGTCATTTGGGGATGTTCCATTGACAGTAACTCCTCACCGCACTCTGAACACCACCCGCGGCGTTGTGTCTGATGACGATTTGCTCCAGCTGACAGAGGCTGAGCTCTTGGAGGGCTTCAGTGAGCAGAACGTTGTCAATGTCAGAAGAATTAAGATAAGAAGGGATGGAAAAGAAATTCAAACAAAGCACCTGATACTCACATTCGGTTCAAGTATTCTGCCCGAGTCTGTAGAGGCCGGGTACATCAAGCTCCGTGTCAGGCCATATGTGCCAAATCCCCTAAGATGCTTCAAATGCCAGCGTTTTGGCCACAGCTCGCAGAGCTGCCGAGGCCGCCAAACATGCGCCAAATGCAGTGCCGTTGAACACGCCACTGAAGCTTGTGCAAACACTCTCCACTGTGTAAACTGTGATGGGGAGCACGCCGCGTACTCGCGGTCGTGCCCATCCTGGAAGAAAGAAAAAGAAATCGTAACGATCAAAGTGAAAGAAAATATCTCATTTAAGGAGGCACGCAGGCGGGTTGCATACCTGCCAAAGAAAAGCTTTGCCGAAGTGGCGCGTCAGGGGGCAGCGTCACAACGGCCTCCGGCGGCTGTCCGACCCACAAGCAGTGAGTCGGCAGTCACGCCGTCTGCCCCCGCGACGGTTGCAGCTAGCGCTGCTCCGTCAACCGAGGAGAAGGAACCATCGACCCCGAAGGAGGGCGCAGCCGAGGCTGCCTTAACTTCCGAGGTTCCTTCCTGCGCTGGCAACGGCCGGCGTAGCCAAATCCCTCTGGGAGCCCCATCGACCTCCGGGCTGGTGGGCGCAGGGGTCTTGCCCTCCAAGGCGGGACTCCCTCTGAAATCTTCCCGCTCGCAAGAGCACGTGTCCGGCGCCTCACAAGAGGCAATGGACACTACACCCATCCTCAAGGCGCACCAAGCGCCTAAGGAGCGGCGAGGCTCCCTCGAACGCTCCAGAAAGAATAAAACCCCTATTACAGGGCCTCGAAAGGGTTCTGTAATCTAAGGCATCCCGTCCGTTTCCGTAAACACAGCACCAATTTATTTTAAATATGGATACACAAATCATTCAATGGAACATTAGAGGTCTCCTTACAAACCTTGATGATTTGCAGGAACTCATCCACAAACATGGTCCAAAAGTGCTGTGTTTACAGCAAACACATTTAAAATCTAAACACGCAAACTTTCTCCGTACGTATGTTACGTTTCGCAAAGATCGCGATGATGCCGTCGCATCATCGGGTGGTGTTGCGATTCTTACTCATAGAAGTATTGCGTGTCAACCTCTACAGCTACAAACGCCCCTTGAAGCAGTGGCGGTTCGAGTTGTCCTACTAAACAAACTCATCACCATTTGCTCCCTTTACGTACCCCCGCATTACCAACTGAACAAACATGAATTTCACTCCTTGATCGATCAATTGCCAGAACCTTATGCTGTTCTTGGCGATTTCAATGCGCACAGCTCCCTGTGGGGCGACTCTCGTATAGATGCGCGAGGTCGCCTTGTTGAACAGTTCCTTTTTTCTTCTGGAGCATGCATCCTCAATAAGAAAGAACCCACATATTACTCTCTTGCAAACCGATCCTTTTCGTCAATAGATCTTAGTATAGTCTCCCCGTCTGTACTGCCTGAACTTGAATGGGAAGTTACCGACAACCCTTACGGTAGCGACCACTTCCCTATACTGCTAAGATCATATAAAGAAAACGAATATCCACCATACGCTCCTAGGTGGAAGATTGAGACAGCTGATTGGGAGAAATTTCGATCTCTAACTAGCATCTCATGGGCTGACCTGTCTTCGTTAGGAATTGACGCCGCAGTCGAGTTTTTTACAGCATTCATAATAGATGTCGCAGCTAAATGCATATCAGAAGTAAAAGGCTTGGCCTGCAAACGGCGTGTCCCATGGTGGAACGACGATTGTAGGATGGCTCGTAAAAAACAGAACAGGGCGTGGGGGTTGCTACGCGCTTCTCCCACTGCAGAGAATCTAGTCAACTTTAAAAAAGTAAAATCCGAAGGTAGGCGTACCCGCCGACAGGCCAGGCGTGAAAGTTGGCAGAAGTTTCTATCCCGCATCAACTCGTTTACTGATGAGGCCAAAGCCTGGAACAGGGTCAATAGGATAAGAGGGCGACAAGCATATTCACTCCCCTTGGTAAACACACAAGGCGATACCCTACAAGATCAGGCGAACTCACTTGGGGAGCACTTTGAGCGAGTGTCGAGCTCAATCAACTATTCCCAATCCTTTTTAAAACTTAAAGAAATAGAAGAACGTAAGCCAATCTTACGAAAATCCAGGCAAAATGAACCGTATGACCAGCCATTCAGTATTGCTGAGTTGAGAGCTGCCTTGAACACATGCAAAAGCGCTGCACCGGGACCTGACAGAGTCATGTATGACATGATCAGAAACTTGCATACTGACACTCAATTTACACTACTTACACTTTTCAACACTCTGTGGGCTGCGGGATACCTCCCATCTGCATGGAAAGAGGCGATTGTGGTTCCTGTCCTGAAGCAGGGAAAAGATCCCTCCTTGGCAGCAAGTTATCGTCCGATAGCTCTTACGAATTGTCTGTGTAAGCTCTTCGAAAAAATGATTAATCACAGACTCATACATTTCCTTGAATTCAACCATATACTCGATCCCTATCAGAGTGGCTTCAGACAAGGGCGGTCAACAACAGATCATCTTGTGCGCATTGAAGGATATATTCGCGATGCCTTTGTACACAAACAGTATTTCCTCTCCATATTCCTCGATATGGAGAAGGCATATGATACAGCATGGCGCTACGGGATCTTGCGAGATTTGTCGGGAATGGGCATCTGTGGAAATATGTTGAAAATAATTGAAAGTTATTTGTCCAATCGTACCTTCCGTGTAAAAGTCGCCACTGCACTTTCACGTCCCTTTACCCAGGAAACTGGTGTACCCCAGGGAGGCGTGCTCAGCTGCACTCTCTTTATCGTTAAGATGAACACACTACGTGCTTCGCTACCGCCAGCCATTTTCTACTCCGTATACGTAGACGATATACAAATAGGCTTCAAATCCTGCAACCTCACAGTATGCGAAAGACAGGTACAGCAGGGCTTAAACAAAGTGTCCAAATGGGCAGACCAAAACGGATTTAAGGTCAACCCCCACAAAAGTTCTTGTGTTCTCTATACAAGAAAGAGAGGCCTGGTCCCAGATCCTTCTGTAGAACTGGGCGGACAACAAATTCCTGTCAACAAAGAACACAAATTCCTTGGTGTTATTCTTGACTCCAGGCTCACTTTCATTCCTCACATAAAACATCTTAAAGGAAAATGTCTAAAAACCATGAACTTACTTAAAGTTCTATCCCACACTACATGGGGTAGCGACAGGAGGTGCCTGTTGAATCTTTACAAGAGCCTAGTTCGATCACGGTTAGATTATGGTGCCGTAGTGTATCACTCTGCCGCACCGAGTGCGCTTAAGATGTTAGATCCCGTTCACCATCTGGGTATCCGTCTGGCCACTGGCGCATTTAGGACAAGCCCTGTTGAAAGCCTATATGTAGAGTCAGACGAGTGGCCACTCCATCTTCAGAGAACAAACATCAGCTTAACATATTTTCTCAAGGTTCGCTCTAATAAAGAACATCCGTGTTTCACAACCGTTAACGACTTGACGTGTGAAACACTTTTTCATAACCGACCCTCTATGAGACTTCCATTCTCACTGCGTGCAAGAGAACTTAGCACGGAAATGGATGTCCCAGTTCTGGAACAACGCCTAATGCCTCCAGCAAAGCTAGTACCGCCCTGGGAGTGGCAGCTGATAGAGTGTGACACATCCTTTGTAGAGGTCACTAAACATGCCCCAGAGATACATATCCAAATGCATTTCTTGGAGCTCCAGTACAAGTACTCGTGCACAGAATTTTACACAGACGCTTCTAAGTCGCATGCCGGGGTCTCCTACGCAGCCATTGGTCCATCCTTCTCGGAATCCGGTGTACTGCACCCTGAAACAAGTATATTTACGGCTGAGGCCCATGCACTATTATCGGCTGTGAAACATATCAGAAAATCAAATATTCAAAAAACAATTTTATTTACAGACTCCCTAAGCGTCGTGAAAGCCTTGAAGTCACACTGCAAACACAGAAACCCTGTAATTACTGAGCTCTATTCTATTCTCTGTAGAGCGTATATGTCTAAACAGCATGTCATTATATGCTGGGTGCCTGGACATAAGGGCATCGAGGGTAACGTTCTAGCAGACCAGATGGCCACATCGATTTCATTGCATGCAATTAATCCTGCTGCTTCGGTCCCTGTCACAGACCTGAAGCCTTTTTTAAGAAGGAAACTGCGAAATCACTGGCAACGTAAGTGGGACGCAGAAGTAAATAACAAACTGCACGTGATAAAGCCACAATTAGGGTCTTGGCCCTCCGTAACAAAATCACGGCGAACAGATGTCCTATTCTGTCGCCTCAGAATAGGACACACATTTGGCACACATAACTTTTTACTCACTGAAAATGATCCTCCAACCTGCGGTAGATGCGGGGAGAGGCTGACCGTCCTCCACGTCCTCCTGGAGTGTCGGGCAGCCGAATCTGAAAGAAGGAAACATTTCTCCCTAGCATACCGGCAGCACATACCCCTACATCCCGTAATGCTACTCGGCCCAGAACCTTTATTTGACGCCAACGCAGTCCTAAATTTTCTGAGAGATGTTGTCTTCCATGTTTTTAACCCCACATGTTCGTAGCAGGTCCTCTCTTCAGAGGATGTCGCTGCGATAGCTCTTAAGTATAGCACATGCCTCTAGGCCCTTGTGTTTCAAGGGGTCTGACGAGGCAGCAGTGCTCCAAGTGATTTTACCATCCTATATATCTTTATTTTGCATCATTTTCCTACGATGGATTTTAATGGTCACAGTATTCGTCCCTAATCATCGCCATAATTTTATAGCAGGTAGATTTTACGCACTTTCCAGCGAATATTTTTAGGCCACTTTACAGCCAAGTCACATCTTCCATAATACATCGTCAACATTAACACTTGTCATGGCGCTCTTTGGCCAAACCTGGCCCTTGCGCCACTAAACACAACACATCATCAACCTGATCTTAAATGGAACGTTATTAGAAATCCATACGGGAGCGACCATTTCCCGATAGTTCTATCTACACCGAAGACGAATGAATGTCCCCCACAATTTCCTCGGTGGAAAACTGATTCAGCCGACTGGGAACAGTTCCGAAAAATTACTCTCATATCGTGGGCTGACGTTTCTGCTCTAAGCCTGGAAGCCGCGGTTGAATACTTCACCTTTTTTCTGATTGATGCCGCGACCAAATGTATCCCAGAAACAAAGGGATCATCTAAGAAGCGCCGTGTTCCATGGTGGAATGAGGAATGTCGTAACGCGCGTAAAAAGCAGAACAAAGCATGGGGGCTGCTCCGCGATTCTCCGACTGCAGAAAACCTTGTTAATTTCAAGCATGTCAAATCTCAGGGAAGGAGAACGCGCCGACAAGCTAGAAGAGAGAGTTGGCAAAATTATATATCAGGAATTAACTCTTATACGGATGAGACAAAGGTCTGGAATAGAGTGCACAGAATAAAAGGTCGACAACCTTACTCGCTACCCTTAGTAAATACACAGGGAGATAGTATGGAAGACCAGGCGAACTTTCTAGGCGCACACTTTGAACGCATATCCAGTTCGTCGCACTATTCGGACACATTTCAAAGACATAAATCACGAATAGAACGGCAGCCATTAGTAGGAAAAACTGCAAAATGTGAGGTATATAATAGACCATTTGGCATAGCAGAGCTTCAAGCAGCACTAAACGGCTGCAACGAATCTGCCCCAGGCTCTGACCGCATAATATATGAAATGTTAAAGCACTTGCCATCTGAAACACAAAAAACCCTTCTTTTTCTTTACAATGGTATATGGTCTTCCGGCCAGATTCCCTCTGTTTGGAAAGAGGCCATTATAATTCCCATTTTGAAACAGGGTAAGGACCCTTCTTTGCCAAATAGTTATAGACCGATAGCGTTGACAAGCTGCCTATGCAAACTCTTTGAAAAGATGGTGAATAAACGCTTGCTCCACTATCTTGAAACCCACAAAACATTAGACCCATACCAATGCGGTTTCAGGGAAGGTAGGTCGACGACAGACCAGCTTGTCCGCATGGAAACGTACATCCGTGAAGCCTTTATCCACAAACAGCTTGTCGTGTCTGTATTCCTTGATATGGAAAAGGCGTATGACACTACGTGGCGCTTTGGGATCCTTCGGGATCTTTCTGGAATGGGTATACGTGGCAACCTGCTGACCATTATTGAAAGCTACCTGTCTGACAGAACGTTTCGTGTTAGAGTTGGCAATGTGCAGTCACGATCATTCGTACAGGAGACAGGTGTACCGCAGGGTGGAGTGCTGAGCTGTACACTCTTTATTGTGAAAATGAACTCCTTACATACCATCATACCACGCACACTCTTTTACTCGGTTTATGTAGACGATGTACAGATAGCTTTTAGATCATGCAATCTTAGCATCTGCGAGAGACAGTTACAGCTTGGCCTAAACAAACTCTCCAAGTGGTCAGAAGAAAATGGTTTTAAATTTAACCCTCAAAAAAGTACATGTGTTCTCTTCTCAAACAAGAGAGGCATTTCACCGGAACCCGCCATTGACCTTAACGGAGAACGACTATCGGTCAGTCTTGAACATAAATTTTTAGGTATTATTTTGGACACAAAACTTAATTTCATTCCCCACTTAAAATATCTTAAAGCCAAGTGCCTAAAGACTATGAACCTGCTGAAGCTGCTTTCTCGAACAAGCTGGGGAAGTGACAGGAGGTGTTTGCTTAGCCTGTATAAAAGCCTTGTACGATCACGCCTCGACTACGGAGCCGTGGTGTACCAATCCGCATCGGACAGTGCTCTCAAAATTCTCGACCCGGTCCACAATCTAGGTATACGGCTGGCAACAGGCGCATTTAGGACAAGCCCTGTGGAAAGTCTGTATGTCGAAGCGAACGAATGGTCCCTACACCTACGCAGAACATACCTAAGCTTTTGCTACTTTTTAAAATGTAAATCGAATGACGAACATCCGTGTTATTCAACTGTACTTGACTTATCTTCTGCAAGACTTTACCGTAACCGCCCGTCTGTTCGAGCTCCTCTATCTGTGCGCTTAGAACAACTGGCTAATGAAACCGGTATTCAACATCAAGAAACAGTCCTAATGACTCCCACTAACCTTGCACCACCTTGGGAATGGCAGTCTATCCAGTGCGATATGTCTTTCGTCGCAATAACAAAACATGCGCCTGAGGTGCATATACATTCACACTTCCTCGAACTCCAGGCGAAGTACTCCTGCGCAGAGTTTTATACAGACGCTTCAAAGTCTACTTCTGGTGTAGCTTATGCAGCGCTGGGACCTTCGTTTTCAACGTTCGGTGCATTAAATCCAAACACCAGCATTTTCACAGCGGAGGCATACGCGATCCTCTCTGCTGTGAAACATATCAAACAAACAGGTATAACAAAGGCTGTCATATTCACAGACTCATTAAGCGTTGTTAGCTGCATATGAAGTATACGAAAACACAAAAACTCCATCCTTAATGAAGTCTATAACCTTCTATGTTCAGCGTACCTGTCTAACCAAATGATTGTTCTTTGTTGGGTGCCTGGCCATAGAGGCCTAGAGGGCAACGTAGCTGCTGACGAAAGGGCTACATCCGTACCTTTTTGTGATGCAAACATTAATATACCTGTACCCTACACAGACCTTAAACCATTTTTACAGCATAAACTACGGAAATATTGGCAACGGCAATGGGACACTCAGGTATCCAACAAACTGCACCTAATCAAACCGAAAATAGGAAACTGGATCTCTGAGAAAACAACGAGACATAAGGAAGTACTGCTCTGTAGGTTAAGAATTGGGCATACCTATAGCACTCACTCATACATTCTAACTGGAACTAACCCTCCGACATGCACTAGGTGTGGAAGTAGACTTACAGTCCTTCATGTTCTCGTTCAGTGCCCATTATTAGAAGAGGAGAGAAAAAAGTTCTTCCCTTCCTTATACCGTCATAATATACCTCTGCACCCAGTTTTCTTTTTAGGCAACGACCTTCTAATTAATTTTAAATCAGTACTCAAGTTCTTAGAAGAAACTAATACCATAGACATCATTTGGCCAGGCTATTTGTAGCACAGCCTCTGCTTAGAGGCTGTAGCTGCAATGAAATCACTTACAGAGCACATGCCTCGCAGCCCTTGCACTGAAGGGCTCTGCAGAGGCACTGGTGCTGCTATAAATTAACATCTTTTAGTATCTTATCGTTCTCAACGTACTTTTACAACCGTAGGACTCACTTCTCATTGACATTATTTTAATTGATACATATTTTTCAGCATTTACAGCGAATATTTTAGGCCAATATACAGCCACTCGATAACCGCCATATTCATCGATACTCATTGCCATTCTTCACCAAACGTCATGGCGCTCTTTGGCCATTTCTGGCCCTTGCGCCAAGAAACAATATTCATCAATCAATCACTTGCCTGCTCCTAAGCCCGATTAATGGCAAATCAGTTCTGTGGAAGCCCGCAAAGTCAAGGAGGGTTCACGAAAAGGAAAATTCTCATCAACCTGACTTTAGCACAATGTCCTGGGTTCCATCCCAGGACCTGGAGAAAATTTTTTTTTCAGCTATGAAGCTTTTTTTTTTCGAAGAAATCCCTTATGGGTTTTTAAAAAACTGCTTTGGGCTGAGAAACCTATGAAGCCATCATTGTTTTAACATACTTCACATGACATAGCCATAGGTACGTACGATTGTATAACACATAATCACTGATAACTTGACAATCCATGCTTCTCTTTCATATGCTCGTCCAGTACACATGTAGAACGCAACAGTCTGCATGTTGTAAGCTGACTTCAAATGGCCGGAGTAGAAATCATGCCGTCAGTGTCACACAATCATAGTCACTGACGTCTTTTTGCTTTTGTTACACACATAGTTCATTTTACACAAACATGTTGCTCCGCCTAGCAACACTTCACGTTAATCATAACAATGTTGGGTTACCAGCAAAACGTTACCATAACATTGGTTCCCATAATGCATGGGAGTCGCTCCATTTTGATTTCCGACTTGTTTAATTGTTTAACCCTTTTGCTGGAATTCAAATTAACAAGTCCTCATTGTTAATTACATGAATGCAATAATGACTTGCAGGCTAAGGCAATGTTTTCAGACTTGCGACGGAAGCACTGTGAGCAGAGGTGTATGTACAAAGAAGTTGTGCGAAGGCTAGGTTCGGTCGTCCTGGTCACCAATTTATGGGAGGCAGCATGAAGAGGTAACCACGGCTTATTCAAGCCAGCCAGCCATGGTGTCACGGGATCTTGGGAGCAGCCGTTCAGGTCGCGTGCACTAGCATGTTCTATTCTTGCTCTGCCTGTGCGTGAGCCCATCTCCTAGTGCGAAGTGCAATTGAAATAAAGTCCAATGGTAAAGCCCCCAGGTAAAGTGTGCAGACGGTGTCGTCATTGGTAGTGTCGGGTTCTCGCAATCTGAGAGATATACACCAGGCAGCACTGGCAGCATAGGTTGTGAGTGAAGCGCAGCCACAATGATACCAGAGTGAGAAATCGCAACCTGCCACAGGCACTCGTAGATGCACGGGCCTGTAGAAGTCGGAGCTCCAAAAGTAGACCATCTGGCAGCTTGGGACTTGCGTGGAGATAGCGCAAGTGTTGGTCACTCATGTTGTTGACTTAGAAGTGATTCTCGAGCTGAAGAAACCAGATGGCAAAGTTGCTCCTGCAAAATTTCGGTAGGCCATGCATCCGCGGAAGATGTGAGCACATCGGAAAGCTTGCCTGCTGCTGCTTTCAGTGGAATCTCGAATGCCGATAGCATCAGGGTTGCAGTGGTCACTCAATGCATCACGAAGGTTGTGCTTGTGGCAACGCTGCGCCAGCGAGAGTGAAATTTGCGCCTTGTTGAGTCGGTGGCTGAGCCTCTGAATTGGCGATGAGTGAGTTGCCCCGAGTGGAAAGCGGGCAGCTTGTGGGGCCGTCTAAGGAAGGAGAGCGACGAGCTGAAGAGTAGCCGAAAGCGCTTGCGTTTAGCCCAGTGTATTTCTTGGAAAGAATCCTCTGAGAGCCGGAGCCTGGAACCTTGTTAAGAAGGAAATGGTTGTTTAGCGGGATGAACCAGATGTACAGCATGTCAATGTAGAATTCCCATGCCCCCTACAATCGCGAGACTTCTGCCAAACCGTGCGAGGCCACGTCACTACTCGCCTTGGTAAAGTTGGTGCGCTAATGCTGGCATGGCAGGGCTCAGTCGTCCTGGTCACCGAGTTGTGGGAAGGCTGGGCTCGGTCAGCTGTGTCATCACTTTGAGGGAGGCAGAGCGAAGAAGTAGCTGCCCTGGCCACTATTTGTTTAAGCCAGCCATGGTGCCACGGGATCTCGGGGCAGGCTGACACCGCGGCCGCTTTGGTCAAGTGCGCTAGCGTGATCTGTTCTCGCACTACCTGCATGTGAGCTCATCTTTTTCACCTGCGTTAGAGGTGACAGTCATGCCGCTACGAGGTACTAAACATGTTTACTGTTTGAGCATCTCTGAATTGCATGAGCTATTAAATACACCTATCACGCAAGTGCAGAGCCCTTCCGCTAAGTCTATCTGGCAGGAGTCTTTTGTCCTGTAAATATTCACGTTTTCCCTGTCCATTGTACAGCTGTATCCTGCTACGTCTACTTGGTTAGATGCCAACGCCAAACTTGGAGGAAAAAGCGAAGCTAGATCCTGATTAAACGACTTCAATGTGTTAGAATTTTTAGAATTATCAGCATTCAAAATTAGCTCTCATTACAAACCACATTTAAATTTGCAAGAAACTCTCACTAAAAGGCAGAGGTTATACTTTCTGATGAGCCTACCCTGTGCATTTTCATTCCTTAAGAATTTGTGTACTTTTCCTTATAGCTTTTATCTTCAACATTAAGTGAACAGGGTTTTTCAACTTATAGTCAAAAGACATTTACACAAGAACTAAAATTCGTGCTATCTTGTGCTGTCAGGCCAAATTTAAGCTTTTCTGTGTTGTATGTCATCTTGCTTTTGTGTTCTACTTGGCTCCTAATAGACAATTTACACACAAACAAACCATTTGTATTACAGACTCTTCAACTTTATATGCAAAAAGTATTGCCATTGCAGACAGAAAACACTGGAATATAGTAATTCTGATAATTGTTTTCCGCGCAAGAAATTTGGTTGGCTTTGGGCGAGGGTCTAAAAATGTTGCATAATTTGGTTTCCTAAAGTCAGTTTTTCCGTAATACTGCTGTAGTCACAGGACATGTGTGTTCCTTAATTACAGACGTGCGCACCACATGTGCTTACACATGTGCTTAAGATACCCCGATAGACATTTTACACACAAACAAACCATTTGTATTACAGACTCTTCAACTTTAAATCCAAAAAGTACTACCATTGGAGACATAAAATACTAAAATATGGTAAAAAATTCTGGGAATTGTTTTCTGCACAAGAAATTCGGTTGACTTTGGGCAAGGGTCCAAAAATGTTGTGTAAGTCAGTTTCCTAAAGTCAGATTTTCCGTAATACAGCTGTGTTACGCGGTGAAGCCTGTCAAAAGTGAAAAGAGGCCGTTGTCACAGGACATGCGTGTTCCTTAATTACACACGCACGCACCTGCTGTCTCCTGTCATACTACAAATACCGACACGTAATAACTACTGGCAGCCATTCAAAGCTGTTTCTGTGGAGATTTAAGGCCCATGTTCTGGGGTGAAAAGTGCGGCCCTAGCTGTAAGAAAGTAACATTTTGTTTATCAAGCGAAAGTTTATAGTGTTCATGTTTTTTAAGTGTTTAATATTTCTAGAATATTAGCTACATCCTTGCAAGGTAGTTGAAATAACAGCTCACATTGCCACAGCCATGTCCAAAGTAGCTCTGATGGCCTGCTAGTACAATAAATAGGTGTGTTGGTGCTTTTACTGACAGGAGACGGAGGGTGCACACACGTATCATTAAGGGGACACTAAAGCAAAACAATAAATCAGTTTAGACTGATAAAGCATTGTTTTAGAACCCTGCAGGCAGTCATTTTAAAACAATAGTTTGGTTATTAGATATGAAAATGAAGTTCGAAGTATCAGTATTTGAAATTCATGCCAAAACCTCGACACAGCAGCGTCAGTGTGACGTCAGGGATTTCAAAGTATATTTTTGCGTTTGGGCAGCGTTGGCTGAGTAAAATTCCCGAAACTTCATCTTTGGTTCCTTTAGAACACAATGTAGACAGTCTGTACCGCTATGTACTTAAGTAGGCCCTAGAAGATACCATCCAAATCCATGACGTCACAGCGACCAGGTCTGGGAACTTCAAGGAGGCGTCGCCACCCGTCTTTTGTTTTTGCACTTTTTCTGGTCTACCAAGCATCTTATACTGGTAAGAGTGGTGTTTTTGGTGTTGTAGAAAGGTAATTTACTAATGCAGAAGAAATAATTTTTCTCTTTATTGTCCCTTTAAGGAACACATTATATGTCCCTGACAGTGGCCCCTTTCCACTTTTATAATATGCTCCGTTGTCGTACATTGCATATGCTTCACTGCATAACAAGACCGTATTGTGGCGAAGCTGATTTTAGGAAACTGAATTATGCAACACTTCTGGGAACCTTACATGGCTTCATTCTGTAGAGGCTCCAGGAAAAGGCACGCTGCTCTATATTCGCAGCAAACATAATCTGCGTCATAGAAAAAGAAATGTTTGTGATGTTTATTTGCAAAATATTCATGTAACGTCAGCCAAAATATTACCTGCCGTTTTATTGTGGCACTGCTGCCAGTAAGCCTGAATACCTGAGTGGGTCTGAGTAGTCTGGCTCTGAAAATTGCCCATTGATAATATTTGCATTCCGTTAAGATCAGTTTTTGCCTTTACTAGGATGCGAATGAAAAAAATGTTACTGTGACGTAGCATTTAGCATGACCTTTAATACGCCCCGAAGACATGGTGGACCGATCACACTGAAGGCACAGTTCAATCTTAAGCTGGGTCCCCACAAGAGATGAAGATCAAAAACACGATGTGATGATGATCATGTGCAGATGATGAAGTGCCTAAGAAATGCCCACATTATAATTATTTGTGTCAATAGAAGAATTATAAGCAACCTCTAAAAATCTGAGTTTTTGTGATGAAATTGTAAAAGTTGGCAGGTATGTATTATGACATTGATGCAGAAAACATTCATTTTGTCATTAAAGAAAGTCATGTATGCATTCACTTTTTCATCTTCCCTCTTGCGCTTGGGCCTTCATTGGTCTACATTGTGCAACAGGTAAAATGATGAGAAATATAACTAAAGACAAATAAAATCCTAGCCTGCTAACATACGCCTACTCAGTACACTACTGACACGTTCTGGTTTATCAAGCGTGCTCATCTGTCAATTCAGGCACAGAAGCAGGTTCCGTTCTTGAGCTGAAACATACACAGCCATGCTTACATAGGAAACAACTTTCAGGAGGCCAATTATTGACACGCATTGCAGATAGTACTATGGATCAAGCATGAAGCTGACCACAATGCCCTCGAACTCTTCCCAACATACATATATTTTCTAGCATCCTGGGCCAACCTTCTGGCCATGCTTTGAAGCTGCTGTCAGGTTTCGAACCAAGCCCAATCTTTCTGGCTTTGTTCTCCTCCTCGTCGTACCATTTCCCCCCTCATTTATGGTTGTCTTATTGAGATAGATATTATGTGATGATTTTTCATTTGTGTGTAGTTTGGCCAAAGTCAATTTCAAATAAAACAAGCCACCCAGCTATTTTTATGGCCTAATTGTTTTTGCGCTCATTGATCATGGAGACCTACCTGCACGGCTGCATGTATATGGCAACTAAGTTCTCGTCAGATGTTATGTGAATATTTAATTAATAAACTTCATATACATTTCTGCGCAGCACAGACCCATTGCGGCTGCAACTATACTGAGCTGCATGGCTGTTCACAGCATCATTACGGAATAAAATCTGCCAGTCTTTATTTAATAAACAGTCAACATAGTGAATAACCGAATACTATTTTGTATATTCTAAATTTAAGTACTTTATGGCTTGCACTGCCGTGTTCTTGTAACTTTGGCAGGCCTAAAAATCTCAACAGACGATCTAACTATGTGGAGTGATTTTTTAGCCATTACATATTCATTGCGTTTGCCTGCTTTACACATGGCTACCAATAATCAGTAGATATCATGTCGGTTATTTATATTTGGAATTGGTGACTTTCCCAAAACCTCATAGTACCCCCCTCCAAAAAAAAAAAATCCATCGCAGACATGCAACAAAAGTTTAATGCACCCATGGAAGGGGAAGTAAACCGTAAAGATTTAAGTTAGAAGCTCAGAGTAAGATGGTATTTCGACGTGAACAGCAGACTACAACAAATAAAGCAGTGGCACAAAACAAAGCGAATGAAAAAAGTATTGTTCAGCCATTAAAAACATTTCACTGTTGCTGCAAGGTGAGAAGAGGGAAGCAGCCCTGCATTCACCCCAGCAACTACAGGCTTGACCGAAGGGTCCAAGACATCTCGAACATAATGTCCACACTTGGCCAAAGAAGCGGGAACCATATCGAGAAGCTTGTGTTCTGGCCACAGAAGCGGGAGCTCACAGGCCTTGTGTTAGAATTCTGTAGCCTGGTGAAGTTACAAACCGTACTCTTGTAGCGATGTGTTGGCCAGGTTTTGACTGGTTGCCCTGGTCCAGTGAAGTCTTGACTGCATGTCTTCAGCACAATCCATGGGGCGACCTTCCTATGTGGTTTTCATCCATGTTGCAGCTATTCCCTTCATTTTTGTCACCCGGGGCTTCGTGGTCCGCAGTGATTAGTCCCTTACTTAATATGTACAAATAGGTCCTTTAATTTTCCTGTTTTCTTGCCTTGAATGCCCTCATACCTATTGCAAACAGAAAAGGAAGATAGCACCACTCTTCTATCATGATCGTTCACAAGACAGTCACGCAATTGAATGCAGAAAAATTGCGAGAAACAACTCAAGCACCCGAATGCAAGAAAAGAGTGAAAATAATACTTTATGTTAAAAAAAAGGATTTCCTTTTCAACACAATATTAATATAACACTGCCCCACTGTACGATACATCAAACATTATACACAGCTCCAAAATTGCATAACTGTGCAAACTCAGCCTGAAATAGATGGAATAAAATTTGTTCCTTGTGAGAAAATCGGGATGTGTGGCTTGCATAAGCTGAATGTGTGCAGTTTTTGCTTAGCAGAAAGGTTATTAGTCAAACTTCTATAGTGGTGACCAAAATAGGAGTTCGGCAATGGGAAAGAAAAGAACATTAACATTTGTGTGCAGTAGTGTGAGAGTTAACGTGGGCAGAAGTGCAAGGTGTAAATAGGGTCTATTTCGGGCAGATATACCGAGATATAAATTGCACTGGTATTGTACTGAATCAATGTATTTTGACATAAAGCAATAGGCTGCCCTTTAATTTGCATAGATTTTGCCATACAGTTTACCAACACTTGCATGGCTGTTAGACTACTGCATACTTTGGCAAAGCCAGATAGCTGTCATGCTAAATGTCATGTATAAGGCAGCCATGTATGTCTATCCACGAGCAGGCATATCTGTATTTTATGACTGTGCGCAAGTTTATTGTTGACAGATACCGTATGTTGTGCATAACATAAAGTATGTCCTTGCATTCATAATGGACGGCAATATTTTTTAGTTCTACCCTGCCCCCTCACTCTAGATCTTTGTCCAGAGAAGGAATGCCCACTGCTTGAGTGCCCATGACACAGTCGATGCTGCTTCAAGCTTCAACAATTCTTGTGTCAGTTACAGCTATGCAAGCCAATATTTGCACCAAGAAAATGTTACTTAGCTCCTTCAGGTTTTTTAAGTAAAGTACTTTACCAACAAAACTATGCCCGGGGGCTGTCCCCCTTCGACTTTTCTTTGGCATTTACAACACATCCTAAGACCATAAATGCTTATTCAAAGCACCCAATACACTTTAGGCCGAACATTGTCTGCAAAGTTCCATTTGAAGAGGTACTGACATGATATCTTCAAATATTCCTTTTTTTCTCTCATTAAATTAATGCTTTAGAGCTCTAAAAATATAATAACAAGCCTTGGAGTGGCGTGATTTAGTATAATAGCTTTCCTAGAGCCGGTTTCAGTTTTGTTTTCTGGGAGGATACTGTGTAGTGACATCACAACACAGTATGTGGTCATGTGAGAAAAGGACATTGCGACGTTTTGACACTCTCTTGAGGCCTCCGGCTAGCTCAGTCGACTTGTGCACTGCAAATTTTGAAGGTCAATGTAGCAGCACAGTGGACGACTGAATGAGCTAGAGCGAGTGTCATAACATCGTAATGTCCTGCTCCCACATGACCATATACTGTGTCGTGACATCAGGGGATAATATCCTCCTGGAAAACAAAAGTGGCTGTAAAGAAGCTACTATATTAAATTATTTACGGTGTTTTGAGGCTTCACCCCTCAAACGCTGTCTGTCGTCTTCTCTCCGCCCATCTTCAGCACTGTTAAATTCAATTATAAACGTGCACTAACCAGCTCAGTTAAGCACACTCGTGCAGTATGTACTACCAAGCGCTTTTTTATCCCCTTCCATGTCGCACCGTTACCCCGATGGAGGCGAAATGAAAAGGCACCCATGTATTGTGCATTTGGCGCATATTAAGGAAACCCAGATGGTCAGAATTAATGCGGAATCCCCCACTACGGTGTGCCTCGTAATCATATCATGGTTTTGGCATGTAAAACCCCATAATTCATTTCATTCTGACGAGAAGTGGCTAATGTATTTTTAAAACCTCAGTTGGCAACGTGTTTTACCTGCTCAGAAAGAATAAATTTGCTTCTTCTTGTGCTGTCCCATGGATTATGCATTGCCTTCGATCAAAAGCCTGACTAAGCATTGAGACACATCTTGGCTTGTCCATGGCAATGCTAGAGAATGCGAAGTACTGTTTATGAGCTGAGCTTGTTTTTGGCCGTTTTTAGCAAAAAGCCACGGACGAACCTAGCTCGTCGAAGGCACGGAAAATGTTAAACATACCACTATGTGTACAAGTATTTCATTTCAGAATCAAGTAGGAGAACACAAGCTGCACACCTGGCAAGTATTGCTTGTACAATTGACGGAAAGCTAAGTCTACCAATCTTGCTAGAAAGCACGCCTGAAATGATGCACGTCAGCAATTCCAAAACCAGACAGCAAGGACAAAAGTCTAAGAATGCAAGGCATGCGGTGAAAAATGTTGGGTTGCTTTTGCAAAGAAACTGCGGGTAAATTATTAGGCTTCTATGAAAATGCCTTTGGCAGACCAGTTCTTTTTAATAAGCTTGATGACACAAATTTGCATTGCTTAGACAAAGGAATACTGTTAAGAGCTTGGGGTAATGGCTTTCAGTGAAAGGCAATAATGAAGAACAAGTCTTAGCACAGCCACCTACATGCTCTTTTTGTTTGGACAGTGATTTAAAGCAAGGGGGGTGGGGGGCTCAGAAGCAGATTAAGAATGATGTATGTAGGACATGCCCACACATCATTAACAATGGCAGATGACATCGGTGATATTTCTGGCTCCTGTTCCAAACATTAAAATATGAACCAGATTCTCTCTACAATGACTGCTTTATCATCAGGTTTATAATATTACCCTTTTTTATACACCTAAACTTATAAAAAGGAGCTGCAGACAGGCTTCACACAAATCAGGTAGCAATGTCTTTTGACAAATTAGCTTAATAGCATCAGCATTAGGCATATACTTCCACAATCCTGTTCATTAAGTACTACTTGGAACATATGCAGAGGAAAGGTCACTTATATTGTAATTAATTAGAGCTGCATGAATCTCGGAACTTTCAAGCAACCAGAGGCGCTCCATGCTGTAATGTCTTCCTAGTTGTATTAGTATGTATGGAATACAGGTTTAGTTAGATAAGTACACTAAAGGCAAAACATTTTTATTAGTGACCATGGTTCTTTCTTTCGTGTTTCTTTTTCAACTTGGAAGGAGAGAAATGAGTGCAAGATGATGGTTGTCGGTACATTTAGATTGCCACAACAGAGTGATTAATAAAAATGGAGTTGCCGTGAACCCGTTAAACGCATATCCAATATATAAAGAAGGGAACCTTAGCAAAGCTGCACAACCATAAGTCGTCAGTTCAAGTGCATATACTAGTTAAAAAAACAAGCTTAAAATATAATGTACCAAATATTAATTTAGCCGTCATATATACCACTCATAGGTGCTAGCGTGGCTGAGTTAGTGATCAGAAATGATCCTACAAAAAAACCATTGTTGTAGAAAAAACAAAATCCGTGTTCCTGCTAGGGTTTGAGTTCATGACTTAATTTATAAGCCAGGTGTTCCATACATGACATGGCAGCAGTTTCATTCTTTTCTTTCTAATGTAGACACAATCCAATAATTGTAACCCAGTGTATTTGACCACATTTGAATGTTTCAACAATTCAAATGCTGAACTCTTAAGAGTACTAAAAGTGAAATATTTTTATGTGGGTAGTTCCATCAGTCAATACAGTCATCCTTAGTCCACTATAACTGCTGTTGTCTTAAATATTAAATGATGTGCAATATTGGGAGATGTTGAACAAGTAAGCACCATCGGAAGATAAATAATTTTTGTACACCACAGGTCATAGAACAGTTACCCATTGACAAAAAGCTAATAAAATTGACATTGTGCTTAAGAAGCCCGAGTTTGTTAATGTGAGCAAAGGCTTTGCAAGTTTAAAAGCTGTCCATCAAGAAAGATGTGTTTTCAGGTAACACTATATCATAGTAAATACACAGGGCAAGTGGAACAGTAGGAGCTCCAGATTATATTTGGTCATGGCCAGGACATTACGTGAAATGATTATGAGACTTTCAGCTGTCCACAGAGTTGACAGTGCAAGCCTTGCCTTAATTAGGTTTCCCTAAAAGGCTGCCACAGTAGGTTGACGCCTACTTGTATGTAATGGTTCATTTGAAGTTTTGTGGGTTGTTTTCGTCACCCCACTTGGAAGAACCCTTAGCACACCCCTTTTACTATCGCAAACTAATCCTTGCCTTCAAAGCTTTCCACTTCCCCTTTCCATAGCCTTCATTTTACTCTTACGCACCTGATATCCTCCTCGACCCTTGCGAGTGATGAGCTATGTGGAAATCAGTTTTTAATAAGGCAAGTCCCTTTGTCCAAACATTGACTCCAGGCAGAAGATTCTCTTGTTCAGTGACTGTCAGTCATTTAACTTATTGTGTGGTGATCTACTTTCTCTAAACAAAACCTTGCACAATAAGGTGTAATTTAAAACCACCATTAATTTCTGGCAAAGTGGTACCTTAGTTGGCCAGGCCATTAAGTGTGCTGACCAACTAGCTATCTCTAGTTAAGTACAAGGGCATCTCAGTCATTCAAGTGAGTATGGGAAAGAACATTTCAACAATAACTTTGGTTTATTGTCACATAAGAATAAGTTATTCTGACAGGGCTGCCTTTGTGGAATCGCTGGATCAAAAAAGCACACATGCATGAATCACGTGCATGCATACTTTCATATGAAAAGCTGACATTTCTATTGCGTCATTCTTTCACGCTACAAGTAAATGATATATTTCATTAATGTGGAAAGCTGGGTTAGTTGGTGATTAATCATCATACCTTGCAGCTAGTGTCATAAATTCTTAGGTGTCTTCGCCTTGTCCTTGTCAGTGCACTGCTTCACCACCAAGATATGATAATCTATTTCATGTTTCACAAAGGCTAACTATGAAGCTTTCGATGACAGTAGATGCAGAACTATCAACTAACAACTCTGACTACCTAAAAGATAGACCATCAGAACACCAACATGATTGGGTAAAAAGGAAGCAGAGCAGTTCCTGACTGCCACCTTTGTTTCCTATACTAGCGAACGTGCCACAAATGTCAGACACGTAAATTGGGCAGCCACAACACAACGGCTCCTGAATTTCACAGGTGCAAACACCTCGTCAAAAATTTTAATATGTAGTGCGGAAAGACATTTTTATAGTGTATTCTGTATGTATTGGTAGTGCGCTATCAAAGAACTGCGGCGCAGAAAAATCGTGAAGCTATTACGAAATCAGCTATATTTATACATCCTTCACTGCAACCAAGAATGTTATACCAGAAAGAAGTTCCTGCCGTTTACACATATAACCGAAGACAGATTCAAAACCATGCATGTTTAGAGTGTTAAAAAAACAGAGCTATCTTAATAAATTTACAAGTACCGCATCGTTAGCCTGCACAACGCCTTGTATTGCATTGGAAATAACAAAGGAAAAAATAAAAGAATGTAAATATAAAACACAAAAATGAGTAAATCATTGCATATTGTCCAAGTTTCTAAGTACTAACACATACAGCTTTAATGGACGACTGCAAACAGCAGACAGTATGAATCACTGATTGGTAGCGCACACCAAAAGACACGTAGTATGAGCTGAATGAGTACTTATTTGCAGGGACTGTGAGATCACTGTGACCATTGTGAATATGGACAGCAGTTCATGGCGAGAACCACTAATTTGTTAGTCACTGTGCAACGAGTAAAGAATATGTACTTCTGACATGCAGCTTCTTTGCAGTACAACGTAATAATGAACATCACTGACAAAAAACTAGAAAGTTGGAAACATCTAACTCGCACGAAGACACTAAAACTACGAAACTCAAGCTAAACAGCTATTGGCTTAATTTTGTGGATGGTTTATTGTACCAGTGCAGTCGGATATGTATAGTACACGTCGAATACATTTTCACTGCAGCACAAATTTTATGCGATGAAGCCGATAGATTTTGGTGTAACAGCTAGTGTAACAGCTAGGTGTAACAGCTAGCAGTATATATATATATATATATACTGGCTACGTGCGAGACACTGAACATTGCGAAAACATGATGAAGCGCAATGTGTTTACCGGAGTTTAAATTTTTTACGATAGCGCTTCACTGCATAATGCTTAATGCTGCTGCAAAGCCCATTTGCAGACAACAATTATGCATTGCAGCGAATAGCTGGGTTTATTAGTTGGTTTTATTGTTGTTCGCGAGCGGTTGTGTAAAGAGGGCGCAAACAGAGAGGAATCCTGAGGGCAAAAAAACGGCTTAAAACACCACACCAGAAACACCTCTGAATGCATTTCGGTACACATATCAGATGGTTCAGTGCTCATACTGTGACCGGAGACGACGTGTACGCACGTGTGTAATTAGGGACTTTTATTATAGTCCCCGTGAGAGTTGAACTGAGCCCCCTTTCAATCTAAGTATGCTTCACAGCAATGCAGTTTGTATAACCCACAACATAACTTGCCTGTATTGTGGTGAAGATAAAGCAAATCTGTCAACAACCATTAAGAAACACATACAAGACCTTTGCCCACGTGTAGGTGTGTGTGTGTGTGTGTGTGTGTGTGTGTATATGTATATATATATATATATATATATATATATATATATATATATTAGCACATATGCTCCTCTTCACTGCATTTTGTACAATTTAGCCCACAAGATGTCTATGTTGCGGTCAAGTTTGCCCCCTTTGGGTTGTATTTTGTCCCCAAACAATAATCGTCATTTATCTTGCCCACATTTCCTTTCTTTAATACTGCGAGGCCGGTACTTCCTAGTCACGAACGGCTTGTGCGTAATCAGCTTGACACAACAGTCTCGACAGTAAAGTATCGAGCACCGAGTTTTCAAGAAAGGAAATATGCAAGTAAGGCAGATATGACGATTATCGCTGTAGGACAAGACAAGCCCGAAAGGGTGTAAACTTTTTTTTGAGTGTACTGTGGACTGTCAGCGGCTGTGAAATCTTCAACATCTAGCTCTTCTCTCTCTTTCGAGATAAAATTTAATTGCATCTAGAGAAGCCCCAGCCCTGGAAAACTATTCTCCATGTTAGACGGCAAGGGACTAAAGAAAGGAAGTGAGCAAAAAAAGAAAAAAAAAGCACGCTGACTTACACTTACATCCGTGCGAAATGCACTATCACAAAAGTGATTTTCTCATTGCCCTTGTGGAGCACAGCTCAGATATATTTTTGGTTGCACCACAAATCGTGTATTGTGTGGCTACTGAATTCCTAAAGACAGCCCTCACTGTTACAAAGCCTCTGCAAATATAAATCAATGGTCCCTGTCCTAGTTAACACAACAGGCGGGTACATGTATGGCATGCTAGACAAATAATTCTGAATAAATCCCTCTTGAGCGCATGGCCGTTAACGAGACCTTTAGCATTTTGAAATGTAAGTTTAGCTCTGAAGTGGTTAAATTGGTGATACAGCCATGGTCTCGAGGTAGCATTTTCTTGAATCTACTGTGTGTAAAACACTCACGATTGTTGACAGTTGAATTGTTACAATTGCAATCAGCAGAGAGACCTAATCTCGGCCTACATAGCTATACATACTAAAGGGCTCAGAGCACATATTCAACATTCCACCATCTTGCTTGAGTACCATCTCGTTTGCTTGAAAGTGGTGAGCTCTCAGGCTACATTTTCAATAACCATTGTTACTCACTAGCCTCCACTTTCAAAGATGTTTGCACGTGCTGCAACATCACCATTTCCCCTTCGGGGTGAGAGAAAGCTCTATTAGAACTGTTTATGACATCTGGGCCTTCTTTGTAACCCCTGGTATTTAGAGGCATACTTGATCAAGTGCCTTTACAAATTCACTGTCCTTCGTTATTAAATGTGACCACTGTAACTGCAAAAAGACCATTGAACACCTCCCCTGTCAGTCTTTGATGTCCAATGTCAGCCCTTTTAGAGTGTACCCACACAACTGGATAGTCGACCTTTCACAGAGGCTAGGATCCTGGGTGCTTGGCCATATTAATGAAGAAAGCTATGCATACATGCTCTTATGACTTTCTAAAATAAACGAATCTGAAAAGATACTTATAGACACCATCTGTCTTTTGTGCGAGTGAACTGTCTCGACTTGCATCCTTTTTTTCTTTTAAACCCTCATACACTCACCCCCATGCAGGGTAGCCAACTGGATGTACGTCTGGTTAACTTACCCGGCCTTCCTTGTTCCTTTCTTTCTCTCTCAGATGTAAACCCCATGCAGGAAAACTAAAAACCACACAATATCTAGTCAGCCATACCTCTTGAAACTAAGATGCGACATGCTTAAACAATTTCAGACGTGTAAATGCACCTAAAATACAAGTACAAAAGAAAGGACAACACACATGTAGCACATTCACTACTGATTCTTGTGCTTTCTTTTAATTGTCCTTGTATCTTATATACTTTTACAAGCCTGCAATGCTGAACCAACTCACCCAACTACCTACATTGCCTAAACCAATTCAATTAATATTTTGGTTAATGTATACCCAAGAATTCGTGCGATGACTGGCAGATTCTTCTCTTGCAGAACTTCATCCGACCAAACACCAGAGAAAAGAGTGATGCTGATACAGACATACAAGTTTTTTTGGCAGTGGAATATGTTAACTGGACAAACTGCTGCAAGCGTTGCATAGCAACATGCATTGAAGCTGGTGAGCAAGTTGAAGTGCATGATCTGCAAATTTTCTGCCAATAATTTGCATTGTCAGACATCTGTGAGGAAGGTGCAGAAAGGATTGCTGGCATCTGGACCAGGTTCTTGCTAAGTTCGTAGCAACTGCTATTACACTGGAGGACAAAATAAAGCAACCACTGTGCCACATGAAGCAGTATTCTCGCTTGTTGCCTAATCCAGCAAGGACAGAAAAAGAGTGGAGAATGCTGCCTTCCAAGCCTAATTACAAGCAATGCAAAAGCAACCTTGGAAATCGAATCAACTGCATCATTCTGGGCAGAAATGGGAGAAGTAAAAAGATAGGATGACATGCAAGAGTACAGAAATATCTGTACATTGGCCCAGCACATATTAACTTTATATTATTGCTGCAACTGAAGGAAGCTATGCTAAAAAAAAAGAGCAGCAGCTGGGCTTGGAGTAGAAAAACTGCATGCCATAATCACAATAATATCAGCTTTTGCCATGACTGGCAGGAGCTATGTCAACGTGTACAAGCATCAATCAATGACCAGCAAATTAAAGTCCAACAAACAGGAAGTGGACTAAATGAGACATTTGCTTGAGCTTTGGCAAAGTGTTATCACCTGGCATTTCTACTTTCATGGCCTCATCAATAAAATAATGTCGCATAAGTAATACAATATTGCTTTTGCTGTAATGGACTTTTTATTGTGTATTTGCTTATGTTAGTATACAATTTTTTGATGTAGTTCTATAGGTGCAACAAAGCACAAAATTTTTTGTTATAGATTGTATTGGAAGATTTCAATAATGGGGTTGTTACTCTTACATGTTTTTATGCCAACCCAGTAGCCCAAGTTGTATATTAGCTTGTGCCACTAGATGTGTGGATGTGTTATGTTTGTGATGCCATCGTGTTCGCTGCATTGTCGTCATTCCAGCTTTGTCATGCGACTCTCACGCTACCTGCGTTGGAACCAGATGGCTCACATGAAAAGATTCAGGTGTCTCAGCAGCAGCACACCCACCCGTTGTTGGTCACCTCCGTTTGAGATTCAAAAGGAAGTTTCACATGAGTGTTCATTTCGAATCACCGATAGCAATACCTCACCTTGGCATAGCCAACTACCTGTAAAATACTTCACATAACATCAATTTTCACATTGCGTGGGATTTGCGCAAGTTTATCTCATAGTTTTCATGTAGAGCCTTTTGGACCTTTATGTGGGGGATAATAAAATGGCTTTTCAAGTCTAGCTCCTCTGAAATATATATAATTCGACACCTTGCATGCTAAGCTGCAGCTTCTTAAGTCCCGAACTGGCATCAAGAAAGCCAGGACTGTAAAATGATACTGGGCTGGACAAATCAGTTTCCAAAGATTTATGTTGCGTTCTTGACCTCCTTTCCAGAGTTCCTGTGATAAGTTTGTGTGAAAAGACATTCTCAAAGCTAACATATGTAGCGACCAGGCTGAGAAGCTTTATGTCAAGAATGGCTTAGCTGGCTGATGGTGCCTTTGGTGGAGCAATGAATTGCAATTTTTTTATGATGTTATGAAGATAAATAACACCATAGTATGCAGACTTATGCTGCAGAAAGAAAGCAAGAAGCGAATGAGTAATTGCAAAGTGATCTGAATATTGTATCCCAGCTGTGCATGCCACATTACCAGAGAATTCTGCTGACCTTTAATTAACCTTTCCAGCGCAACATGTCTTTATCAAGCCATACCTTTACATTGGGTTGATATATGCAGGGATGCCCTTTCACCTTCATGTAAGCTTAGCTCTGTCAACAGCAGATGCACTAAAGCTGAACACTCTTGCTATCTACTTCACATATTGCAACTCAAATGAAGGAAACACAAGTCTTAACAGTAAACTTTTAAAAAGTGCATTTAAATACTTGTGCAACCTCCTTTTTGGAAAGACCATGTGGTGCCTAGAGATGTAGCTTGACAAGTAAGAAACTGATGTGCTTTTATTTGAAAATAGAATTGATTGATGTTTTGTGGGACAAGGTGCCTGGTGTCTCAATGAGCACACTTTATGGCTGAGAATATTTTTGCCATTGTGTCAGCTTTGAAAACTTGTCAGAATCTTTAATCTTGGTGCATTAGAAAACATCTTTACACAATATGAATGTAACCCTTGATGTCATTGAAAGAACAGTGCTGAAAACAATTCGATGAATACAGCAGAATGAAATGCAGAGAACTTAGGTGGGAAATAGGTAAGCAATTTACCAACCACATTATGAATGCAAGCAGCTGACACTTTATAGAATAAGAAAGCCCTGGAGCAAGTCTCTGGCTTGCAGTGCAAGACCTGTGCACACTTATGATGATATTGCAGTATTCATGGCAGGGACAGGACCATTCAACCTTACGCACTGTAACACTCTGTATATCTCTTTGAAATCTTCTTGTACCAACATGTACAAACTGCATGTTGCAAACAGTAAAATCATTGCTATTGTCCTACAGACAGTTTCCATGTTTATTGGATACTCATGTTAACAGCTGACTTTAAGCTTCCATACTGAGAGCTGGACGAGTTAGTGCGTTTTTGAAAGAGTAGAAACAGTGCACAAAGTATGAAGGACAGTGAAAACGCAACAGGAGCACTGACTTGCAACTGAATTTTTTATTCAGGTATACATACAAGAATAATATGCACACACCACGCAATGTGAAAAAAAGCAAGCAAATGAAGTGCAAACTATTAATCATGATTGACATTGCTAGAAAACACAAGCATGAGTGACGTCGTGAGTTAACTGCGACATCATACTAAATCCACGCAAAAAATCATGTTAGAACTTACATTGGCATTATGCGATTCAATAAATTCAACAGTATGCTTATAAACTACGTATTCTAACATTTTACTTGAATAAGGTGCTAAGAAGATCAATCTATATATAGCTACAAATGCCTTAGTCAGCAGATTTGAAAAGCGGGAGGACTTTCGTTTGTTTCAGAGATGAAAGAATACCTGTTGTGGGAGAATGCTGAGAAATAACAGCGATACTGAGGAGTCCATTGGGAATAATATGATGTACCAACATGCATTAGGAATTACGTCAGGATCTCCAAATTTATTAAATTTGCAGACATACTTCTATATTTTAACAATATTATTAAGGCATACAAATTTAAAAAAGAAATCCCACTACGTTAGTATTTGCCATAGCAAATGATTTCCTAGGGGTGCATGTACAATGGCCCCCAATTGAATATTGTACAACTAAAGCTCTACCACATTTGTTTGTACCCTGTTGATTGCAAGTCGCACAAGCCTGTTCCCTTAGTGAGTGAAACTCAGTGAAAGAAACTTGGCCTTCTTTGTGGAGCAAAGACAGTTGGCAAAAATGAAGCACACAAAGGTAGAGAGGTTTTGGTATAGCCTGTACAGTGAAAGATCCACTCAAGATCCAGGTGCTGTACCGTATCTTCAGAAGATAAGGCATTTATCTAAACACGAGCACAGGGTGTAAATGATCGCACTCCGATGCATGTGATACATAATGACAATCACCACGAAAGCCTATCGCATTACTATTACTTCCACAGGTAATTTTCATGGCTGCTATGGAATGGCTGTCTCACTGCACCACAATCTATAGCAACTAATACACTGGGCATTTTAAATGGTTCATGAAAGCGGGTTGGGCCCTGGCCTGACTAAAGCAGCGGCACTCGAGAGACACTTTTCAACGCCCAGCCTCGTGTGAGTCACTTGACACTCGTCACGGACACTTGCTGACATTGCCTTCAGGCGGGAACCGACCTTTCTGTTAGATTCACGTTTCACGTCCAGGCTTTCGTTACTAGGCTTCTGCGTGCGTAAGGCGACGCGAAATGTTTGAATGCACTTTGCTCATCGACAAAAGGCGCCCTTACTTTGCACAGCGATTTGGAAATGTGTATGCACCCTACATCGACGTCAATGCCGACGCGCACCACTTCTGCGTTTTCGAGCTCGAGAGCAGTGTGTCGACGTGGTGTCCAAGGCCAAACAGGCATCTGACTTTGCCAGAAGGCGTACACACAACTTAAAGAATCGCTACATACGACACACCCTGCAATATGCATGATCCGTGTCGGCACCATATGCAGTCGGCGCTGTGCTACCACGACTCTTCGAAACCGACAGTCCAAATGAGGCGACATGTCGTGCTGTTTCGTGGATGCAGCACAGTTCGTTCGAAGCTTCTGTAGCTTCGTAACGGCAACGTTATTCGTACTCGCCGATATTACACAGTGACCCAATATGCAGTCGGCGCTGTGCTACCACGACTCTTCGAAACCGACAGTCCAAATGATGCGACATGTCGTGCTGTTTCGTGCTGTTTCGTGGATGCAGCACAGTTCGTTGGAAGCTTCTGTAGCTTCGTAACGGCAACGTTATTCGTACTCGCCGATATTACACAGTGATTCAATACTACAGTACACACCACACAGCCACAAGGAATCACAACGGTCCTCCCACTGCGTGCACGCGTGTGTAGGCGCCGACAGTCATTTTCGATTTTAAAACGCAGCACAAAATAAATGCTTTATTTATTTAGGCGTAGTGTGTTTAACAACAAAACGATAACGTTAGCATTTCATGTATTTTTTACTAAGCTTTCTTTTTGTGACGTCATCATGCGTGGCAGCAGCGGACTCCACTTGGGGTCGTCTGCTGCCACGCGCGTGCACCCAGCGCCGGCCTATCTCGAACCCGGTGCTTGTCGCTAGGCGTCGCAGGCGCGGTGCGGAGCAGCCTCCGGGCCACACTGGACAAGTGTGATCGAGTCTGTACCACTGATCTCCACTAGGGGGCTCTGGATGGCGCATCGCCGCTTTCGGGGCCGCGCGCTCACACGGCAACCGGAAGTGACCGAAAGTGTGCGTGCTTGTCCCGGAAGTCGGCGTCTGCTGTGGTTTTCAACGGCGGAGTTGGCGTTTTTGCTTGCGCTTTGTTGCAGTTAGAACTGCACAGTTCAAATTGGCTATTGGAAGAGCACGTAGTGAATGTTTAAAGGCATAAAATATAACGTTTTCTGCTTGTATATCGTAGCAGTGCTCCCTAGAAATAGTAGCAGGAGCTCGAACGCAATATGAATAACACGATCTGGCGGGCTTGTTGGACCCAGTGGTTGGACCGTCCTGTCCGCCTTCTGTCCTTTTTCCTAACCGTGCTCGCGCTGCTGAAATCGTGTTGATAGTTCAGCGCTCTGTCCTGTCCGCCTTCTGTCTTTTTTCCTAACCGTGTTCGCGCTGCTGAAACAGTATAACGGTATGGAACGAAATATGGGCGGTCCTGTCGCTAAGCGGCTGATCAAGGCAGCCAGTTCAACAGAATTTACTTTCAGTCGGAACTAGTTGGCCGATTGTAAACGAAAATTCATCGCTTTTGCAGCGCGTTTAAGATAAAAATAACCTCAAACTCGCTCTGATGCTTGTTTCTAGGCGGTAACTTAGTACTAAATGGCATTTCAAAAAGGGATAAGAGACCTACGCTTGAGCTAGCACAGCCGGGCATTATTGCTGTTTTCAGAGTACACAGCACACATGCAGTATTTACCTTTCTTTGAAGGGTGGAGGGGTCTTCCAGAGAAGTCTGGTTGAAATGTTGGATAGCAGACTGAGGCTCCTCCCTCAAATCATTTGTGTGTTGTTCAACTTCGCAACCTCTGTGTGCACTGTTAGCTCTTTTGGAGGTTTCATAACTTAAACCAACCTGCCACAGTGCCGTATCAAGATTTTAATATGCGTTGCAGAGCAGGTGGTCAAACACTTTCTGCAGCCCTTAGCTACAATATGCTGTGCTGTTGGATCCACCTTGGAAATGGTAACCTGTAACGAGCTCCAAAACCTGATGGGTAATGGCTGCAGCCTATGAACGTATGTTATGGTTTTCTGGGGACCAACAACTATCTACAAATGGTCATCTCTTTACCAGTCATCATTCAGGTCTTGAAAAACAACTAGAAGAAAACATCAACGCACTTAACTTACATGTGTTTGAGGCCTTGACTAAGAACTAAATAAGTACACAAATAAAACGTGGTTTATTTAACTCGAAAATTGGCAGTTTTCTCACATCACATATTCCATTACCTTATTGGTGGTTGAAAAGTACCAAATTCGTCAAGCGCTTGCAGATGTTTGGGCTGTTGATCTTTGCTGTTGCTTGCTTTGCAGCGTGGTGCATTCTAATCTTGATGTAGCATCCAATGACACATTTAACCAGACGCACAAAATGATTTGAGTCAGCAGCTGACTCAAACATGTGCTCGTGCAGTTCTGGATACAGCTGGCCGAGCCGAGTTGCCGAGAGCTCACCCATGACCTTGGCTGTCCAGGCGCTATCCACATTTTGTCTCTTTGAAAGGCTACCGCCATTAACTTTTTCCTGGAGACGAATGACCTTCTCGGTCATCTCGCAGATATACGAGGTGGATGATGATGGCTTGGCAAGGCTTCCGCGGTTCTTCCTGTTCAAGAGCGCTGAAGAACATGCCTCTGCAATAGTAGCTGAGTGGCATAGGGTGCGTGGCATCTTGCGCTCTACCATACGGCACACAAATCCAGCAATGTATCGTACAACATTTTCTAAGTAGGGAGACAATACAGGGAGCTTTCCAACTTCCGCATCAAGTTCACTTTCACTTGGAAAGTCAGCGTGTTGCATGAGGTCTTCGGTGCCATTCAATTTTGCTGTCGCCATGTCTAGCTCATCAGCACAAATGTGGCTGGACACGTACAGGATGCGTGTCTCATCAAGAGATGTGCAATTGCCTGCACCGCCTTTGATTTGGTTGCGGGTGACGAGTCGCTTGTATGCAGATACAAATTGTGCCACTGTGGGATTATTGTTCCATCCCCCTCTTGCTCGCACAGCAGCAAAGAAGAGTTCAATGTGATCCTGGGAAAGCTTGTAAGTCAGCAGGTAGCGCAACAGAGGAGCTTCACTCAAGAGGAGAGTGGATGCCAGGCATTTTACACTCTCAATCGTAATAAGGAAGCCAAGAAATGGAGTTTTTCTTGGTGTCTTGAAGACAGGCGTGCCTATTACATCAGTGAGCCCCTTTATGTAGCTGTTTGCTTCTTCAAATCTTTAAACAGTGAAATTGCATCGGAGGCCATCACAAGTGATGGATGTGACATGCACTCCTGTGTCGTGCAACTTGGTAAGACATAACTTCACTATATTTGCACGTTCCTTTCCCGAGAGACCATTGATCAGGAAATAACCGCAGGGTATCTTCTAGTGAGAAACCAGAGATACAAGCATGAAAACTAGTGCTTCAGATGCAACTGCATTGCTGTCATCATCTACCTCATTTCCAATATCAACGTAGCCTCTGAACTTCTTTCCGTCCTATTCAAGATGCTTCCTGATGGCCATTTCGTCGACCACAAGATTGCACAGAAGTTCTTTGTTCTTGTTCTTGGCCTCATTGGCTTTTGATTTGATAGCATTTAGAGCTTCACCAGTGAAACCAGCTTCACCATTTACAGAACTATACCACTTGGTAATTGTTGATGGATGCGGCAGCGCACAATCAAGTTTCTCTCACATAGTTTTAGGCTTTTGTTGAGTAAAATGTTGCAGTGTAAGTGCAAACATGCGCAACATAGGGGGGTATTTTTCTCGGCTGTACTTGACAGACGTATCTCCTTCTGCTGGTGCATGTTTCAAAAGGCGTTGCATGATCTCTAGAGGCGCGCCTGAAAAACATCTTTCAAGCATTGCAGAGGCATCTTCTGAAACAAGGTTCTTCTCTTTGAGATCACTAATTATCTCAGTGAATGTGCACACCCTTTTTCTCAGTCGGCGCTCTCGTTCAAGGCTCAGCTTCAGCTTTTTCTTGACACCAACTACTGAGTCCACACAGAGATCCATTTTCCTCTTTAATGTCTTCGGAGACTCGAATACGGCGTAGTTGTGATCAGAGAGCTGTAAATAAACCACACGGAGTTAAAGCTTTTACAGGTGCAATGTGCAGAAAATTATGAGAGCTGAAAGCAGACATCTAGCGACACACAGACATCACAGCCAAGTAGAGCTAGTATATTTCAACCCATCAAACAAATTTTCAAAATACTTCAACTAGAATAGCACTGTGGCTTTTGCGTAGAATTCCTTTTCTTTGAAAATGTGAAAATACACTAAGATAATTCTCGTTTAATAGAAATGCCACAATGGTAATGCCTTAGGGAGGCTAAAGCATATGAATTTGATTATGGTGAGGTGACAAAGACTTACATTAGCTAAGTTGTCCTCAGTTGATGTACGAGTGCTAGTTGTCGGCTCATTCTCTGGTGTCGTGTCCTCAGCTGGGGTTCTTTCTATTGGTGGTTTCCTCCCAGCCGTTTTCTGAAACAGCCATGTGAATGGTGCTCAGTTCTTACCAAGACTGCATAACAGTAAAAAAAAAGTAATGCTGGTGTAGGTGCGATATGTGGAGAACAATATGACCATTATGGATGTGAAAATTAGGGATGCGGTTTCTTTTGCACTGAAAGCTAATTGTATAGCAAACAGTTCAGTCTGACAGGCAGATTCAAGGTCATACTTTATTAGAATAATAAAAATCCTCATGTAAATGTGCTGAAACAAGTAACATTATACATTGTGTTGACACCAGTGCTTTCCCTTCATATGGCCATCACACATTCAATTTATCATGCAGGCATGATGGACAAAGAAGTGACAGCTGACCTGTTGTCAGCCCCCATCTCTTCACTGGAGGAAGAAAACCACCGCCTTCAACATGACCTGGATAGTGCACGCAGTCGCCTGGCAAAGGCAGCCCCTGGAGACAGGGATGTGCTCCGCAGCAACCCAGACATGGTGGTGTTTTACACAAGGCTGCCAAATTATGCATTTTTGGAGGCTGTTTACAGCCTAGTTGAGCCTCATGTAAGGCATACATTACGAAACCGCCTGAGTAAATTTCAGGAAAGGGCCGTTTTCCTAATGAAGTTATGGCTTAACGACCTGTTACAAGATCTTGCATACAGGTATATTATTCTGTATTTTATTCTGGGCAACAGCCATACCCATATTCATTTGTAACATTAAGCTTCGTGCACTACGTAGAACTACACAGTTGAGCATGCAATAGCCATGTTGTGCTGGTGAACTTCATTGCATTAGCTTCAGTAACACTTATTGAAGCACATAAGAACTCGGCAGTTTATCTTACAGGTTTGGCATTCACCAGTCAACCGTAACGAGGATAGAAATGTGGCTTGATGCTGCTTACATCAGGCTCAGCAGTCTAATCAAATGACCAGAACGTGAAGATCTTCAAAGAACGATGCCAATGGCATTTCAAGAAACATTTGGCAAGAAAGTAGCAGTGATTCTTAATTGTTTTGAAGTCTTTGTGGACAGACCTTCAGCCATGGAATTTAGATCATTAACATGGTCTACGTACAAGCATGCGAACACCGTGAAGTACTTAATTGGCATCGCTCCGCAAGGTGTAATCACGCACATATCAAGAGGGCGGGATGGACGCACCAGTGACAATGCTGACAGAATCGTGTGGCATTCTTAGCAACCTGCTACCTGGCGTCTCTGTGCTGGCTGACAGGGGTTTCTTTATCTCTTATGCCGTGGGCATGTGTGGAGCGAAGCAGGAAATCCCAGCCTTCACCAAAGGGAAGCCACAGCTTGCTGCATGCTCTGTTGAGGCAACACTTAAGGCTAGCAAATGATAGGATTCATGTTGAAAGAGTTATTGGGTTAGTCAGGAACAAGTACTCCATTCTCAAAAGCACTCTTCCCACTGAATTTTTGGAGCCAAAGGTGTTTAACAGCATGAAAGTGAGCGCACTTGACAAGGTTGTATTTGTGTGTGCCGCACTTACCAACCTGTGCGACTCTGTTGTATCATTTGACTGACATGTGTCTATAGTGCAAAGCATCTAGAAAATGTACAGTACCTTTTTTACGACTCCT
Organism: Dermacentor andersoni; assembly: GCF_023375885.2. Classification (NCBI taxonomy): domain Eukaryota; kingdom Metazoa; phylum Arthropoda; class Arachnida; order Ixodida; family Ixodidae; genus Dermacentor; species Dermacentor andersoni. The sequence goes on from NC_092816.1 coordinate 167,450,111, forward strand.
TGCAGTCATTACAAAATCATTTCCGCGATTTAGGTGCCCTCTTCAAATTAACACACTGGAAGTGAAACTATTGTCGATTGCAATGCTTCCCATCACACCTAATCATGTCTCCATATACTGGCTGCTGACAGTGGCAATATTTATCATCCTGACTGCCTGCACTTTGCTCCACTACTACTTCTTCAGCAGCAGTGGTCCAATAACGGAAACAAAGTTAAGGCAGGAGAACTCGTTCAAAATACAATGCACACTTATCCACAATTTCGTTGCAGAACTCCTTATCAAACATTACTCTTTCAATAAAAATATCTTTCTATGTCCATACTACAAAATCACAGTAGTTTCTTTTGCAAACAAACATCTGCATCATTACTTGCTTGAAGTAATGATGGTTTCTCAATAGCTTTGCATCATTGCCATCAATTACACGATACGATCGTTGCTGCTCTGGAGTTTCGCAAATAAGTACATCTTTTGCAGAGTATGGACATTTTATCTCCAGAAGGCCAGCCCCAAAACAATTGCAATGTAAAAGGCCATCAAGAGTTGCAGCCAACAATGGTCCTTCTATGCTTATGTGGAGGCCAGACATTTCGCATTTAAAGCCTAGATGGTGCTTCTGCATTGCCTCTATGTAAGTTGCCCTCGCAGCAGCTTCTTCTTTCCCCATTGAGTTGCTGCAGTCTGGAATTTGCAGTCCACCGGGTAGCACAGTCTCTTCGGCAGGCTCTTTGAAGAATCGGTGAATGATGTTAATACCGCTCCTGCATTTGAAGCTGTAATGCGTCCAGTCCGAAATAAATTCCACTTCTCGGATGCAGATTGGGCCTTCGTCTGCTTCTCGATCAATGCAACACATGCAGGAAATTGCAATTCATGTGCAAACAAGCACAAATATTTATCCTTTTGATTGCTTTTTAGCTCTGCTGTAATGTTTTAAGGATGTTGTGGATTCATGACAATATTGCATACATTTGAGGGGCCCACGCAGCATGTGCAGGTTTAGCATAAATTAATTATGATTGTGAACAGATGCTGACACACGGCTGCACGGCACATTACAACAATAACAACCTGCAGAATTAGTTTTTTAGCAAGGTTTGGCTCTAAGCAAGCTACAAAGAGACGAAGAAACTTACATCAGGCTCAATTGAGAGGTCCTCCAAGACATTACGGCATTCTGCCTGTACATCCTCCAAGGAAATTGGGCACTGCTTCCTTTGCAGATTGCAGAGGTGGAGCTAAGGGTACTTCAAGCCCAAGGGAATGTAGGGGTCAGCAAATTTTTGGGCAAGCGAGAGAAGTGCTGGCCTACCCTCACATTTACTCAATGATGAGAAAAACTTTAACATCTCGTCCTCTCTCGGCTTGGGCATTTCAACACTTGGTGGGTCGCGGGGGACAGCCTCAGTGTCGTCCAAGCGGCGTTTTTCATTGCGAAAGACGCGAAGTTCATCTCTGCCACCGGTCGGCATTCCAGACTGACGAGATGAGGCGGTAGCCATGCATTTTGCCCATCTGTGCATGATCGGCCATCCCGGCGTGTCACAACAGCCTCCAAATAAAAGAGCACTGCTCCAACGTGTGAGCACGCCTCCCCGAGGCCAGCCATGCACATACAGTGCACGCACAAAACTTCCCCGTGAGCTTTAATTAACAGCCTTGGCAGCAGCGGCTTATCTCTGAACTCCTGAAAGTGGCCGACCTGCACAGTGAGAAAAGATACATCAGTGTTTAGCTTACGCGATTAGACACTGTGAGCACGAATTCGGGCGTATGAAGCACGAACATGTCAGCAGCTCCACCGGTGATCTAGCGACAAGTACGACGGACTGGGCGCCACATCCATTGCTTGCTCCATCGCTATTTTTTCTGGACGACTGAAAAAATGCCCCAAGCCGCTGACATGTGGTACATTATATAAGTACAGCCTACCTTTCCAACGACGACGACGTTGCCATCACGAACTGGTGGCTCTCACTCGCTCACTCTTGATGGCTCCACAAGATCGCTGGTGACGTAATTATGAGCCTCCAGGGATTTATAGCGCTTTAGCTGCACCCGCGTCACGAAACTCGTCCCGTGGACTAGATAGTCGCTGATGTCCGCACGATTCACACTTCGATAAAAACCAACATTGTTCGTAAAGTGGTCGTCGGACAGCGCCAACGGGTCATCTCCGCCGCATTTCGCAATTTCGATGATATATCTGCTGCACTCGGGCTCAGGCAGTGACCTTGCGTAGTAGTTGAGTTGCATGTTACACTGGAGTCGCGCCGATCGAGAAGTACACATCAGCTTTTTGTGGCGAACGGATTGTTGAAAGCGTCAGTAACAAAAGCGTTTTCACAGCTAAGCCAGCCAAGCACAACCACAAACATGGCACTCGACGCAAGGCACTGTAGTGCCACATTGCGGCCGAGTTTCAGTGCATACTCCCTATTGATATTTTTATCCATGTAATAGCTACACTAATATTTTCCAAGTGCTACAAAACAATGTAGCTACTTCCAACTTGCAACTGAGTGGCATGTGCTGTCACGATCCACCCGGGTTCGTGAACAAGGGAGGGCTCGAGGCACCCTCCGTTAGACACGCTCCACAGCGTGGTGGTGCTGAACGATGACTGACCGCCGAGCAGCCGTGCTCGTCGGTGTTCATTGCGGTGCGGTGACCAATGTTGCCTGCCGAGCTTAGCAGGCCACCAAGCCTGGCGGCGAACGAACATTATGCCTGAGAGGGCGTCACATGCTTGCTACACCCCCTTACCCCCAGTTTGTTTGTTAAATAAAAAACAAACGTCCATATGAGGCTCTGCCTCCACCCTAGCTGGGTCGACGCTGCCTGCTATCCAGGCGAGTAACGGTCCGGTGGCCTCCGCCGTCGACTACTTCGCCTAGGCACCGGTGTTGATGGGTCGGGTGTGGCAACGCCGGGTGCTGCTTGAGCCAGCCTCGCTCTATCCAGAGGGTCTGTAGTGGCCGGCCTCGTGAGTGGTGCTGGGCTTGACACCGGCCCAACGGGTACCGCACCACTGGCTACGGTTGCCGCATCCGAGGTGGGTGGTGCTCCGCTGGAAGCGACTGGTGCTACCGCTAGTCCTCCTGCGGGCTCGAACTCAGAAGTGGCAGTCGAGGGTGCTGGCCAGGTCCCGAGGCGAGGCCTGACATGGTCGGCGGGTCTGTGCCACATGGCCCCGTCTGGCATGCGGACGAACAGCGATGAGGCGCTGGCAGGAGACACCGCCTGTCCGGCAGACCAGGCTGGGCCAGGACGGAAGTTGCTGGCGAAAGCTGGAGCTCCCGACTCTGGCAAAGGCCCGGGACGGCACCCTTGGTCAGCAGCCAGCTTCTGCTTCAGCTGCTTCAAAAGCACTGTGGATCAGAAGGCCGGATGCAAGACGTCCAAGGGTGTCTTGACCATCCGACCCAACAGGAGCTCACAGGGGGCACGGCCAGTGAGATCCTGGCGCGTGGTCTGGTACTGAAATAGTATCCGGGCAATCTGCGTCCGGAAATCTTCAGTCTAGCTCTTCTTGAGCTTGTCTTTGATGGTTTGCACCACCCGCTCGGCTGCACCATTTGAAGCAGGGTGGTACGGCGGAACCATCATCCAGCGGATTCCGTTCTTCGTCAGCCAGGCCAGGTACTTTGTGCTGGCGAAAGCAGGACCATTGTCAAACACGATGACATCCGGCAAACCCTGGGTGGCGAAGACCTGTCGTAGCGCTGCAATGGCCTTGCCTACTGATGGAGTGGTGACAGGTAGAACCTCCACCCACTTCGAAAAGGCATCCACCACCACCAGGAAGTAATGGCCCTTGAAGGTTTCCCCCAAATCCACATGTAGGCGGGACCAGGGTCTTTGTGGGAACGGCCAAGGGGTGCTTTCCACATGACGCAAGGCTCGCTGATGCTCCTGGCAGATTTAGCAGCTCTGCACCACATGCAGGCTGGCTTCCGGGTATTCTGGCAGACGAACGCCCAGTGCATGAGAATCCAGTTTCGGCCCAGCAGCGTCGGCGACGACCCCTTGGTTAAGTAAAGGGGAACGTTTGCCTCCATGTCGCCAAAACAAATGCTGACCTGTGCCTGACCCTGGACCTGGGAGTTGCCCGGAGGAGCTGCGCAGCATCACGCCCGAAGCCTCGACGGACACGTGGGGGAAAGTACGCTTGAGGAGTTTCCCGGCCATTACTCCCAGGTGAAAATTTGCAACTGGAATGCAACTGGTCCCAGTTCAACTGGTTTATGGAACAATTCCCAGTTCCAGTTGCAACTGGTTCCAGTTGGTCCCCATTGCAACTGGTCCCAGTTGGTCCCCATTGCAACTGGTCACAGTAGAAGCCTACCAAAGGCGTCTTCTCCTGATGGATTTCACGCAACAAAGGCAGTTTAGCTTTTTTTTTATTTATTTGAACTCCATCTTTCGAAGGGCCTTCGAGACATATTGTATTTTCTCAGTGAGGAGCCTTGACAAATTCTTGAGTGTGTCGGACATCCACATTCTTCTGTTGGCCCCAGTGCTGGATTGTAACTGAAAACAATTGTAATGTTTCTTATATAAGCAAAAAATTAACTTCAAGAATCATACAATGATATAGTGATTGGAGCGGAATATAGAAAATATTCTCATTATGACAAATTATCTTATCTGTGTATGTTTAAATTAGATTATCTGCACAAGCAATAACCTAAGAATGAAGTGGTAGAAGTACCACTGATTAATTTAGGGAGAATTTGCTTAGATGCTTCAGCTAATAACACTTGATCATTCCCATGAGACTACAATAAAGGCATGCTCTTCGAATACAAAACGTTTTGGCCTTGTAAACAAACTTTTCAATGTGCCAAGAAACTAGGACTAAACACGACCCTTGTGTCCTTTGATGAATGGTTCAGTTGAAACTCACTTCAGTCCACTTAAGGTCACTTGGGTGCTACATTTCCAGAAGTTGTGCACTTCAACGTAATGAAAATTTTGTGATCATTACTTCATAGATGTCCGTGTGAAAATTACGACTGTTGCCAAGTCTTCCAGTGTTCATTTGTCTGTGACAGTGTGAACATAAGCTTTCTGACACCATTTGCTGTGACTTCTTGGTTTGCAAATTATAGTAATATAACACAAGATACTCCCATAGATGAAAACTATCAGCACATCTTGAGAATACATTTTCAAGCACGGAAGCACAGAGAAAAAATGCTGTCTGATTCTGTAGCAGGGCCTTGCACAAAGTTCTTAGGCTGCCACCAAGCAATGTAAAGTAGAAGCAGTACAAGAAATTAAAGGCAATGGAAAGAGAAGCTGTGCGTTCTTCCATCATTTCAGTATAACCACAACCTACCCAAATGTTTACTGTTTAGTGAGCTGCAGCATTCAAACCCAAAGCTGCATTTTTAGTGGTGGCATTAACATTTTGTGACAGCTTACCCACTACGACATCCACCTTTTTTGGGGTGAACTGCTGTTTCGGCAGCTCGCCCAATGCCCTCTTCCTGGGGGCTACATTGCCGCTGACGCTCCTTGTGGCAAGGACCGTGTTACTCCACAGACCCTGCACTGTATCCTTACACACAAGCGTCCCTTTCTTGTCGGCACAGATTTTAGCCGCTTGTGCTCCAGAAATACAGAAGCCATCTTTTAGGTGAAACTGCAAAAATAAAACTGCAATGGTCAATGATCTTCAGACTAGTTTACGTAACCTGCACACACACCACCCATGAAAACAGAAAAGGGGCAGCCTCCAAATTAGCTTCACAGAGTGTCACATAGAGGCTACAGGTTGTGCTGCTACGAGCAGGCCAGTGCATTTTTTCTTTTACCATGTTAAAGGCAAAAACAATTACTACCATTACTACCTCCAAACAGTACTACCTCCCAAACATTCCCATTTAGTTTTCATATGGTGCTTGACCTTGTTGTAGTTGGCTTACAGTACTTATACAATGAATAAAGGGAAAATCAGACATCCACCCGTTCGTAGCAATTGCTACAAAGGAAACCCATACGGGTTCCTCGAAAGAAAAGCCTCAGAGTTGAAGAAAAATTCGTCCTGGTCCGGGACTCGAACCCGGGACCACCGCCTTTCCGGGGCAGCCGCTCTACCATCTGAGCTAACCAGGCGGCTAGCAGATGGCAGGGCGAAGTCGAATTTGTCGACAACACGAAGCAAAGGCAAGTGTTTGACGTAGTAGTTCTGCGGAAACCCGTAAGGTGGAGAGAAGTAATGAATAAAGGGAAAATCAGACATCCACCCGTTCGTAGCAATCGCTACAAAGGAAACCCATACGGGTTCCTCGAAAAAAAAAAGCCTCAGAGTTGAAGAAAAATTCGTCCTGGTCCGGGACTCGAACCCGGGACCACCGCCTTTCCGGGGCAGCCGCTCTACCATCTGAGCTAACCAGGCGGCTAGCAGATGGCAGGGCGAAGTCGAATTTGTCGACAACACGAAGCAAAGGCAAGTGTTTGACGTAGTGAACGTCAGTACTTATACAAGTACGTCACAGGTTTCTTCTACCACTGACACATATTATGACACAACCAAACTGTGACAATTTAGCTTGTTTGCTTACATAACACCATAAGGAAATCAACACACTAACAACGAGCACAGAAAGACATGAAAGCAGTGGGCGAGCTGTAATTAGTTGACTCGTTTTAAAACGCCTCAATTGAAGTATGTTGCACTAAACACATGCAGTAATTGTGCTATATATGAGCAAAATACTTCTGTTATTATTCTATGACAAACTGCTAAGCAGTGGTTAAGCAACAAAATATCGCTTACGAAGCCGTCTTCCGTATATGAAAAGTTTGGCTTCTGTGCTGTAAGCAGAAAAAGAAACGTTTTTAGCAGACAACAGTTGACATCTGGCCTCGTTTGTATGACATTCTAACAGGTTTTAAATGCTAGCAACAAGAGGAGTGAGACAGAAGCTTACATTCAATGAGTGGCACTGAGGCACACACACACACACACACACACACACACACACACACACACACACACACACACACACACACACACACACACACACACACACACACACACACACACACACACACACACACACACACACACACACACATATATATATATATATATATATATACACAACACATGCCTTTAAGTGCCACAGGTAGTGATAAGACTTTCTGTGCCAAAAAACGGTCAGTGTCAGAGCACAGACCATTAAAAATAACAATTCTTTTTCTGACAGAGAAGCGGCAGAGTGAAGCTAACTTTGCAATTTTCGCTGCTTCCAATTACTAATCTTATTATTGCTCTGTGTTTCTGCAAAGCTAAGATCCCTTGAACGTATGGTTTGCACCCAGATGTGCTACAATGAAGCACAAGCTGCTCACTGCATTATTTCCCGACATTATAATGCTCTCTTAAATTAAGATGCAGGCAATGGCCCAACTAGCTGGCACAGAGCTTGCCAAAAAACTGCGGTATCCGCTAAACAACTGCTTCTTTGCAATCCACAAAAAGTACTAAAAGCCATTTTTTTTGCAAGAACACGTACGTCCTATCTGGTAGTGGACTACTACTCTTACATATTGCTTTTGACTATCTTGGGACTGAAAAAAAGTGCTTTAACAACACTTTCTGTCAGACCACTCAAACTGTGCAAGAATTTACACAAGTAAAGACAGCACAACAGCGACATTGCTGCCTATAATGTTGACTTGAAAAGACTGGAACACTGCGCCGTTAAGGTATCGTTTTGGCCCCATGCAAGTCAGAAACCATTTGCAAGTGTAGTCCACAACCAGATAGCACACATGTATGCTTGCAAAAATGCTATTTAATGCCTTATTTGAATTGCAAGAAAGCAGTTGTTTAGCAAGTGAGCCAAATGGGCCATTGCCTGAAGGTTATATTAATCAAGTGTTACAATGTCAAGAAAGGACGTAATAAGTGGCTAGTGTTGCATTCAGCACATGTGGATGCAGACAATTTTTTTTACAAACCTTGGTTTTGCCAAGACAAAGTCAAAGTAACAAGAATAATAGCTGTAGAAGCAATCACTGCAACTTTAGGTGCCCTTTGTGCCTCGCTCTGCCAGAAAAAAATATATTTCATTGGTTCTGGTGTGCATTACGATATTGCGCCTGTTTTCTCATGTATCAAAGCAAGAAGTCTTCCCAATATCCATGGCATTTGTGAAGGCATGTGTGGATCCTCAGTGTATATGTGTGCCTCGGTCTCGAGTAAACCATTTACCAGAAATTTAGTGCTCGTTCACACTACCAGTCATGGAAGCATAGTCTGAATAAGCATATGTAGCCACATGTAAAGCAGTGTTGTTTACTGTGACAGTGACATAAGCACCGTGGATTCGACAGGGATCTGATTGCGGGGATTCAAAACATTGCCCTTTTCTGAAATTCGCAATGCTTTTATCGCAGTATATATGTTGGAAGGAGGTCATGCAATCTAAACCATTGCGAAAAAATGGACCCCTGGCTTAAACCACAAGGAGCACTCAATCGTACTCGAATGTGTTCCAATAACAACTCTGGAATTGACAGGAAGAAATGCAATGTACATTTCACTGAATGCACATTTAAACGATGCGAATGGTTATGAAATATGTATAGCATTTGTAGTACAAATTTATGCTGTATAAAATTACCTTCAGTCTGGGCGGGCTGTGATGCAGTGGGTTCCGCATGTGGAATACTCCGCAGTGCTGGTGGAGTTTCTGGCAGGTCTGCATGGAGAATATACAAAAGGATATATACATTTCTCCCACGGCTTTCATCAAAGATGAACATGCTTCTTCAAAAGCACATAAGCCAACAGCAGCAATGTAAAGCTAAAAATGTCCCTTTGTATGGCTGCACTGCTTGGGCCCCGCACAGCTTACCATGTCTTTCATCATCCCCTTCAAGTGGAATTTGGGCCATTTCAGAGCCTGCAGGACTTGCAGGCCCGCCAGATGGGAGGAATTTAAACCTCGCTTCCACTAAAACAATGATTAGAACACATGATTTATGTCTTTTATAAACTTGTGATTGTCAAATGTGCATTCCTTGCAGTGCAAAGTTGAACACCAGCATGAAAACATAGAGGCACTTACAGTTAAATATCTGTGACTGGAGGCAGCGTTGCAATGTCATTGTTTGTTCAAGCAGTTTTCGATTTTGATTCTGCAGGTCGAGGGCTCTTCGCTTCCAAATTTTTTTTTCTTTCATTGCTTGAAGCAACTCACTTCTAGAGCAAAGCGAGTCACTTTCACACGAAGAACTCGACGGAGTTCGTGTCCATTTCGCGCCCTGCAGGCAAGATAAATGTCAGCTTTGCAATACATATCAGCTAGCTACTAAATTCAAGTTGCACTTACCTTTCTTTGTCCAGCTTGGCTCGTTGGAAGACATTCATTGCTGATTAATGCAGCCTTCACATTTGATTGCAAGATTTGTTCATACGCCATTGTCTTCGCAGCGGCACGATGATGCTTTCGCCTCTACAGACAGAAAAAAAGAAAGCATGCACACTTCCCTCGTGAAAAACTATTGGTGGAGCAGCACTCCTATCCAGCGGCTCATACATGTGTATGCAGGAGTACAATTTTAATTTAGACTAAATGAAATGTGCGAACAATGCATGCTGTACTTTGTTGATATACTTGGCTTATACTCCTGTGACAGTTGGTAAAATATCATTACCTTTCTTTCTTTTTATCTTCATCTTCAGTTGTGTCGTCGTCCACATAGAGTTTTGGTATGTGCACCCTCTTTGCCGTTTGCCGTTTCTCCAAGCCGTCTCGTGTGCCTTTAACACGCAAAAAATAGAGCATTATGTTTCTTGCTTTCCTAAAAAGTTTCACCTAACATCCTAGCAGCCAAGAGTACGTTTTGAATAAGTTTGTGAAAGCAGCCGAAGTCCGGTGGTGTAATATTTATTTAACCAGCAAGATGAGTGAATGTATTAAACCCGCATAATATTACCATAACTCCATCAATCAACTTCCCATGCATCAGTTTTAATCTTACTTTAGTATTTTTATTTGCACACATGTGCATATCTGCTTTACTGCCATATATTTTCGCATATCTTCATTTACACATGTATATTTCGAGATATAGCGTAGTTTTTTTTTGTTTATTACCGGTCCTGCATTCCAGCTCCAAGAGCGATCGTCGCCGTTAAATGAATCAGTGCAAATTAAACAAGGATCTACAATAACTTGCATGCTGTCTACATGCGAGTGTCAGATTTTGTAAGTAATCGGTTACGATCCCGAATTGGTTCTGTTCGCAAAGCACGGTCTCCAGATATGCGAATGTTGCGAGCGACTTCAAAATTTTCACAAGTGGTAGAGAAATAGAAACACCTTCATAAACGAGAATGTTAGCCACTTACGGTCCAACATCAAGATCTGTCCACTGTAGGGTCCCGTGTTTTCTTCATTGATGTCGTCCCGCCACATGACAGAATACAGCAATCGATTATCAAAATCTGTTTCATGATTTGGGTCTAATCCCTCGATGTCGTCAATGTGCACGATGTGAAGACGGTTGTTTTCTTCGTGGACAAAGCGTACGAGTGCGAACATGACGTACCTAACGCTAATAGTAATTAAAATAAAACAAATGAGCCAAAGAGAAAGGGCGGCGGATTCTAAACAAATTCGGAAGGCAAGAGACTATTAAAAACAACAAAAGCTGAGTGAGATATATGAACTAAGCGACGAGCGAACAAAAGACAAACGACCGAAAACACAACTAACCACTGACGACGAAAGGCACAAGAAAAATTGCAAAGGCCGATGGCAATAGTATGCAATAAGCGACACATCGGCTTCCATGACGGGTGCGACTGTTTTCACAACAAATCCGTGCAGGGGCGGAGCCTCGCCTCGATGACGTATCACCATTTTCTTTTTTTCCGCCTCTGTTTGGTGGCGCGGTCAGTGTGCGGCGCTTCAGTGGAGTGAAATGTCGGCGCGCGTACCATATTCGCGGCGCGCGTTTTGTTTCGCTTGTGAATGCGCGGAATGCAACGATGAGCGAGCCTCTCTCCCATGGCTACCTCAAGTCAGACGATGAGCTTTTTGAGAGGTCCTTGGCTGCCGTCAACGAGAGGTATGCTGTGCGGACATCAGGAGACCTGAACAAGCCGTCTAAATGTAAGGATGTATTGACTGCTTCTTAATGCTTCGCTCTGCGTGTAGATTTAACATTGTAAAACGCAGTAGTTATTTTAACCAGGGACTCAACATAGCAGAACGACTTGTTTTCAGTTGCGGTTAGTGCGCAACACTAGACAATTCATTCATCTTGATTTGCTTTTTTGAAGATCGGGTTATATATTGTTCTGGTTACCGGTTCAGAGTTCCCCTAGCACCGATTTAATTCGGTTTGAGTGGAGTATTGTTCTGGTTACCGCGACATGACCCGATCTTCAGAAATTCTGATAAATGTAAAATTAACAACTGTTATTTTTCGGTTTTCAGTCATAATTACAACCGCGCACGCAAGGTAACCACGAATACAAAAAATGAAAGGTCTGCCCCTGTGCTCTTTACATATTTGATTTGAATTCAAGACAGAGCTGCGCTTGGGCGTTTGTTGTGTTTGCATCTGCGCTATATTTTTAATACTGAGAAAGCAATCGTGCGCAACACGGGACACGAATTTCGGTGGGGCTGTACTATGTGGCTAGAACGGCCACCATAGCTGTACTCCATGTCGTGACACGCCCGTTTGTGCCATCCGTGGTCCTGCTACAAGGCATAGGCCTAATATTGAACTCTGTATACGAGAAGCTGAATCGTCAGCGTCGAGCTTTTTTGTCGTGTTATATTAAAATTCCAAGGCCCAACCAAACTGTAACATGTTGGTTTTTTGGCGCTGCTTGCAAGTTGTTACTTAAGACCACACAAAAAAGTCTGGGTAATTAATAATATTAATTATTATTATTATGGCTGAGGAGAGCCAGAATTTCTAGCCAGAGGCATGCATATCTTAAGGTTTGTTTGCTGCCCGTAGCAAATAATAAAGGCAGATTCGATATTGCCTCTGCCATGCATAAAATCAGGCGCCGTCATTAAATCGTCTTTATTGTTTATTTTCAGCCAATGTCGTCTTCTCCACAATCCACTGCGGATGCCATATCTTTCTGGGGAATGTGCCATTTCGAGTTGTGAAGGAAACAGTCAGTCTGCAAGTTCGGAATGGAATACTACAAGAAGACTCAGGGAGAAAAAGACCAGGTATGTTACATGGATGCACTTGCAAACACTTCACTCTCATGCAGATATCCAGCAGCCTTCGAACTCAAAGAATGTGTGCAAGCAGTGTAAAGAGGATACTTCGCGACAGCTGTCTTTAACTTATTTTCCCTTATACAAAGCCCCTTTCAGGGCCCTCAGGTTGTTCCTAGTGTGAAGAAGACGCGCCTCGCGGCACAGACACATCGCCAACGCGCGGCTCGGCTCCGCTCGCGCTGTTGATTACTGTCGCCTTTTTTGGACAGTGCTTCGGGCTGTCTCGCCGTTCCCGGTCGCTGAGCTTTTGCCTTAGGAGCCGCCAATAAACCTCTTCTCAATTGGTGGAGGTGCTGGGACTCAAACCCCGTCGCTTGTAACCCTGGAGCTGCGATCAAGAACGCTATCGCCCGCCATGACCGACAGCTCATCCCAAACGGCGCCGACGCCACAGTCCGTCACTTGCACCGGCGTTGCACGACAACGCGACCCCAAGATCTTCAGCGGTGCAGACGACGAAGACGTAGAAGACTGGTTGGCGTCATATGAACGGGTGAGCGCGCACAACAAGTGGGATGATCCAGCGAAGTTAACCCACGTCATATTTTATCTGGCTGGTGTTGCCCAACTCTGGTTTCACAACCACGAAAGTGACTTACCCACATGGTCAATCTTCAAGACAACCTTTACAGAAGTGTTCGGCCGACCCGCTGTTCGCAAACTGCGCGCTGAACAACGCTTGCGCGCCCGAGCACAGCAGACGGCAGAAACATTCACGAGCTACATTGAAGACGTCGTGGACCTGTGTAAACGAGTCAACGCGGCAATGCCCGAAGCTGAGCGAATTCACCATATACTGAAGGGCATCGGTGACGGCGCTTTCCAGATGCTTCTAGCCAGGAATCCGCGCACTGTGTCCGAAGTCGTCAGCCTATGCCAACGTTATGATGAGTTACGGAAGCAACGCGCTTCGACTCGGCGTACTCTGGGCAGCGACGACTTGGTGGCAAGCCTTGACAGCATGTACGACCCATGCTCATTACTTCAACGGGTCAAGGACTTCGTGCGTGAGGAAGTTGCCCGCCAACTTTCTTTAGTCCCCTTCACTCAGGAGCCCACCTCCCGTCTTCCAAACACGCTCCGCACTCTCATCTCCGAAGAGGTCGCTCAAGTTGTCCTTTCCGCACACCATCAGCCGCCTGCAGCCACGAATCTCAACTCTGCTCTGGCAGTGCAGCCTGTCGCGACTCCTCCCACCTATGCGCAGCCAGTCCTGCCTGTGGCCGCGCCTCTTACGTACACGCAGGCAGTACGCAGGCCTCCGCCTGCGTCTTTCGCGACCCATTCCCAACCGGTGCCACCGGAAGCCCATGCTGCATCTTGGACCGCACCGAGAGCTAATCCTTGGAGGACGCGTGATTATCGTCCCATCTGCTATTCTTGCTGCACTCCTGGACACGTCGCCCGATATTGCCGACGTCGGCCTCAAGCGTTCGGCGACGCCTCTCGGCCCTTCCAGTACGGCAGCCAGCCCTTTCGCCAATACGCCACTCCTTCCCCCCAACCGTATGCTCGTGCTGACCTTCCAGAATTTCCTTCGCGTCGCTCGCCATCCCCTCGCCGACGCTCGCTCTCCCCAATGCGTCGGCGACCCGCACCACCTGACCAGGAAAACTGAACGTCGCAGTTCACGAGGCAAGAACTGCGCCCCATTCGAGCTGTCCAAGTCCTCGCGCCTGTCCTGCTAACGTGGTCGAAATTAGTGTAGAAGGTGTTCCTGCATTCGCTCTTGTGGATACCGGCGCAGCCGTTTCTGTGATAGCCGCCAAACTGTGCCGTTCGCTGCGCAAGGTGACCACGCCGCTTTCTGGACTGTCGCTTCGTACGGCAAGCGCTCAGCACGTCACTCCGCACGCAGCCTGTACTGTACGTGTGCTTATTCACGGCATTGTTTACATAGTCGAGTGCATTGTTCTTCCCACCTGCTCGCATGGCGTCATCCTCGGATGGGACTTCTTATCCCGTCATAAAGCCGTGATCGACTGCGCACGCGCCGAAGTTGAATTTTCCCCTTGTGACGCACCCTTGCACGAAGATTGTGACCGCCCTTCTAAACTTACCGTGCGCGAGGACACAGATATTCCACGTGGCTCCTTCGCTCTCGTACCCGTCTCTTGCGATGCCATCACTGATGCAACGGTCCTCTTCACACCTTCCGACGTCTTCATGAGCCGTAAATCTCTCCGACTACCCTTCGCAACACTTGACATGGCTGGCGGCTGTAGCAATATATACTTTTGCAATCCCCTCTGTGCGCCTATTACATTGCTCGTTGGTGAATGCCTTGGCATCGTGGAACTCCTCGACTCTTCGTCTTTGGTTGACGTCCCCGGAGACTCTTTTGATGTCGACTCCGGCCAGTCGTCTTCGATTTCCGCGCTTGGAGAGACGTCCAAGGATGCATTCTCGAGTGCCATCGCCGATACCCTCACACCTGCCGAACGCGCCGACCTTCTTGATCTCCTGCACCACTTTCGAAGTTCATTCGACGTTTCACAACCTCACTTGGGCCGCACGTCGGAAGTGCAGCACCACATTGACACCGGTTCACATCAGCCGTTACGTCAACGACCCTACCGCGTCTCGGCCGAAGAGCGTCGTGTCATTACCACCCAAGTCGAAGATATACTGCGCCGTGACGTTATTCAACCTTCGCACAGTCCCTGGGCATCGCCTGTCGTTCTCGTTCGCAAGAAGGACGGGTCTATTTGCTTTTGCGTCGACTACCGTCGGCTAAATAAGGTAACGCGCAAAGACGTCTATCCTTTGCCGCGCATCGACGACGCCCTCGACAGTCTTCAGGGAGCAGAATTCTTCTCGTCCCTTGACTTGCGTTCCGGGTACTGGCAGGTACCGATGGCTGCAGCCGATCGCCAGAAAACCGCATTCATTACGCCTGACGGCTTATATGAATTTAACGTAATGCCGTTCGGGCTTTGTAACGCCCCTGCCACCTTTGAACGACTCATGGACCACTTGAGGCCACGCAGCGTGTTGTCCATATGTCTGTGTTACCTCGACGATGTCGTGGTTTTCTCGCCTGATTTTCCGACTCACCAGCTCCGCCTCAGACTTGTTTTGACCTGTCTAAGGAACGCTGGCCTCCAACTCAACCTCAAGAAGTGCCGCTTCGCCGCGCGAGAGCTCACCATTTTAGGCCACGTTGTGTCCAAGCACGGCGTTCTACCCGATCCTGCAAAACTTCGAGCAGTCGCTGAGTTTCCGAAGCCTCAGACCATCAAAGAAATTCGAAGCTTTGTGGGCCTATGCTCATATTTCCGGCGCTTTGTTCGGAATTTCGCATCGATCATGGCGCCATTGACTCAGCTTCTGCGCGGTGACACCACCCTCTCCTCCTGGTCCCCTGCATGTGACTCTGCCTTCGCTACGCTGCGTCGTCTTCTCACCACCCCACCTATTCTTCGCCATTTCGACCCGTCAGCTGCAACTGAGGTACACACAGATGCCAGCGGGGTCGGTCTCGGCGCCGTCCTCGCCCAACGAAAGCCAGGCTACCCCGAATACGTAGTCGCCTATGCGAGTCGCACGCTGACGAAGCCTGAGGCCAATTACAGCGTGACCGAAAAAGAGTGCTTGGCCTTAGTATGGGCACTTGGCAAGTTCCGACCATACCTGTACGGGCGCCCATTCGACTTGGTCACAGATCACCACGCGCTTTGTTGGCTTGCCAACTTGAAAGATCCCACTGGCCGCCTAGCCCGTTGGGCATTACGCATCCAGGAGTACGATATTCGTGTCGTATACCGCAGTGGGCGAACACACTCCGACGCCGACGCCCTGTCTTGTTCACCTTTACCTCCAGACTCGGCCTGCGGAACAACTTCCGCGCACTCCATCTCATCTCTCGGCATGGACTCCTTTGCCACCGCACAACGTCGTGACCCGTGGATCGCTTCTCTTTTCGACTATCTTTCTGGATCATCGACCATCCCTGTATCCCGAACTCTCCGACGCCAAGCAGTTCATTTTGCCATTCGTGACCAGCTGCTCCACCGACGCAATTACTCTCCTGAAGGCCGTCGGTGGCTTCTGGTGATTCCCCGCAGCTTAAGGTCACAAATATGTGCCGCTTTCCACAACGATCCACAGTGTGGCCACGCCGGAGTCTTCAAGACGTACGAACGAATTCGCCACCGCTACTACTGGCTCGGCATGTACAATTTTGTACAAAAGTTTGTTCGGTGCTGTCTTGACTGTCAACGCCGCAAATCGCCGCCTTTACGCCCGTCTGGTGCCTTGCAGCCGCTCCCGTGCCCTGCCACACCCTTCGATCGCGTCGGCATCGACCTATACCGCCCGCTTCCTATGACGCCAGACGGCAATCGGTGGATCGTAGTTGTTGTTGACCACTTGACACGCTACGCCGAAACTGCTGCTTTACCAAGTGCTACGGCACGGGATGTAGCCTTTTTCGTTCTACATCGCTTCGTGCTTCGACACGGCGCACCTCGAGAACTCCTCAGCGATCGAGGTCGCGCCTTCCTCCCCGAAGTCGTCAAAAGTTTGCTGTCGGAATGCCGTATTATTCATCGGACAAGCACGGCATACCATCCCCAGACTAACGGACTCACAGAGCGATTTAACCGCACACTTGGTGACATATGCTGTCGATGTACGTGGCATCTGATCATGGTAACTGGAACCGCATTCTTCCATTCATCACGTTCGCGCGTACAACACCGCGATCCAGGCCACTACGGGATTTTCACCTTTCTTCCTCCTGTATGGCCGCCAGCCTACGCATACCATCGACACGCTCCTTCCATACCGTTCTGACTCCTCCGAGTGTCTACCTGTGTCCGACGTCGCCCGACAGGCCGAAGAATGCCGCCAGCTAGCGCGCTCCTTTACGGCCGAGCAACAGCAGCGCCAGAAAGAAAACCGCACCGACACGCTTCCGAACACCACCTACGCTCCAGGCGTTCTTGTGTGGTTGTCTGTGCCTTTCCAGACTCCGGGGCTTTCCTCGAAACTCGTCCCAAAATTCGAAGGGCCTTACCGAGTCTTGGAGCAAACATCTCCGGTGAATTTTCTAATTGAGCCACTGTCACCACCTGAAGACTTGCGCCGGCGTGGACGTGACATTGTCCACGTCTCGCGTCTCAAGCCCTACCACGACCCTCTGCCTCCTGATTCTTAAGGCGCCAGGATGGCTCTTCTTGTCCGGGGGGAGATTGTGAAGAAGAAGACGCGCCTCGCGGCACAGACACATCGCCAACGCGCGGCTCGGCTCCGCTCGCGCTGTTGATTACTGTCGCCTTTTTTGGACAGTGCTTCGGGCTGTCTCGCCGTTCCCGGTCGCTGAGCTTTTGCCTTAGAAGCCGCAAATAAACCTCTTCTCACTAGTAAATGAATAGATTTAGGAAAAGACCATTATGGCTGTGTACCAAGCACATAGCCGGTGGTTGGAGTGGCCCAGTCCCCCAAGAAATCTTCAGTTTTGCTGGAACGTCCTTTACCACCTCTCCCACCTGTGGCGTTTTCCCCTCCCCACCCCCCTCTCATTCAGTAGTTGCTAGCCAAACAAAATCCTGGCTACATGCCTGGTGTGAACTATGGAAGCATGTCACTGTTGTTGTTTGTACTTCGAAAGCCGCATGATGTTAAAGCTGACCTGTGTGTCTTTTAACATGCACGTAAAAACACCAGAAATAAATATACTTTATTTAATTTATAGGATTCAAGCACCACTGACTGGCCGAAGGAGGTGTAGGAGAAAAAGTGAATGAACCTCCAAGGCGCAAAAAAGAGGGTTCATGAGACTTTTCCCCTTTCCGTGGAACGGCTATGTAGTACGCACCATACTAACGACTGATGCACCATACATCAGGTCGCATGTTTTGGTTACATGATGGGCAAAAACTAGACAGCTCAACATTGACTGTTTCGAGTTCCACGATACTAAAGTACGTGTTGAGACTAATTGAAATATACTAGCTGATAAATGCTAAGTTTAGACGATTGCCTATTTTCTTGTGCATTCCTGTTCCTTATGCAACCCCTTTTTATATCCCCATTCCCATAGGGTGCCATTGAAAAATGTTCTAAGTCTGGATAATTAAACAGCTTCCTCAAGTCACTAGTATCAGTATGTATACCTAAAACATTTAGCTGAAAGGGTAGTTCTCATAATTGTCCTCGAAAATGGCCAGTTTGCCCAGCCTCTAATACCAGTCACAACTGTTGAAGTACTCTTGGCGAAATTGCTCTACTGTGTAGGTAACCATACTTCACATTTTCAAAATACTCTTGGTGCACATTAGGCATTCTCTCAAATGTGCTTTATTCACAGTCGATGCATATTACAAGCACATTACTGAACATTTCTTGAAGTAACCACCAGACAAAAATGTAATAACATGTTTTCATATACAATAGCTGCTATATTAAAATGTTAAAAGGAAAGTATAAAAGCAAGCACTTTCATGGAAGTACAGAAGGGATGCAACTGTACAAACAGTTTTATACACATACATTGAAAACACAAGCCCAAAAACAGTTTTATAGAATCAATGAATTGTGTCACCGACACGAAAGGGCAGTATTTCTGCACATACACAGCCGTTGCCAATGTTGCAAATACATGAATATAATGGAGTCTAGTATAAAACATAGCATATTAATCTTAAGAGCTCCAAACATTCTGAAACATATTTACACATATTTAAAACACTCTGCTTAAGCTCAAGTTATGCATGGTAAAAATTGAGTTTTGTAAAGTTCGCAATTCCTTCAAAAAAGAAAAAAAGAAAACACTGAGTGGCAATCTCTGAAGTTTTCCCCTGATCCTTTCCTAGCAGCCCGAGCCAAAGCTCCTGTGAAGAATCTACAAATCAATGGCAGAGTGACAGCACACTATAGACCCCTTCTCTTTGGAAGAGGCTTCAGAGACGAGCATCCCTTTGTCGGTGAGCCCCGAATGTGAAGGCCAGAACTCTGTGGCACAGATTTAGCCAACTTACGGAATGTGACTTGCAATAAGCCCCTGGCCTTCAACAGTGTTTAAACGTCATGGCAGCAGTAAAGGAGGGAACTGCACTTTTCAAGTTCCTCGGTTATACATTTGCGCAACTCCGAGACTGAGGGGACTGCTCTCCCAGGAACCACAGCAACCACAGGCTGTAAAGGCACTTGACAAATGCTTGGCTCATTGGCAAAGGGAATGTCCGGCTCTGATACTGCTGTACCAAGAGCCTGTGAAGACACTTCCGAAAGACTGGGCTCATTGACAAGGGGAATCTCAGAACCTGTTTCTGTTTCTAGACAGCTTCCAAGTATAATTTGCGGTCGACTGAGGTAACTCTGCGGAAGAGAGGAAAAGCGCCACCTGTCGCTGTACTTAAAAACAACACAAAAGTGTTTGCATGGGTACTTGTGCTTTCTAAAGTCGGGGCAGGTACACGATGGCTTGGTGAAGTCGACTGTGTACACATCATCATCACTTCTTTCAGAATGAACCGAGAACATGCCTTCAGTGGGCAGCTCTTTCATGTCTGTGTGGCTGTATTCCTCTGCGTTAACGAGCCGTCTCAGCATATGTTTAACAAACCCGTGAGGCCGGTTATGCAGGTATGCAGGAATATTTTCGCTGTACTGTCTGTACACTGATGAATGCCTCTTGCTGCCTCATGGAATTTCACTTCTTTGTCGGGAACGTAGCCATGGACGACAGCTGTGATTAGGGATGTCAACGACCGTTTCCCACTGGCACTTTTCACATACTGTGCCTTCAACACCCTGTTTTGGGCCTCAATGCCGTTATTTGTGGTCAAGACAACATCAAACTCCAGCCTGTAAGACATGACCCACAGCTCCTTTACAGAGAGCCACACTGCTTCAAAGTAACTGCGGAATTTTTCGTTTTCCGATACTCTGAGGCGACAAGGACTTCAAATGCCATGTCAAACTCATCCTGATTTGAAGCACTGGCTAAGCGTTTCATGAGTCTCAGGGCCTCATCCGGATCGGATATACTGTTTTCTATTCTGCGCAGCCACCTTTGCCATGCTTGTAGTCTATGGAAGTCACAGGTGGAGATTTGACTCTCTGGGAACACTTGCTTGATGGCACTTATTTCTTCCTTGCTGTAATCTACCATCCAGTACTGTGGGGACCAGTTATCACACCACTGCTTAAAAACGTCTAAAGCATCAGCGATACAGTGGGTCGTCTCAAACTGTACGATAAACACACCAGCTGGTGTGTATCCCGACGGTGTTTTCACAACAAGCAAGAAAAGTGGTAAGGCATAGTCACTAGTCTTGTGTGTTGCGTCCAGGCAAACTACTGAGCCTCCATACTTTTTAAGCATGTTTCTCATGAACTTTGTCTGGAAGCAGAACAGCAACGTGTCTTCACACTCGCTGGCAATGCTCTTTTCCACGTTGTTCAAGTCGTTGCTACCCACGCAGCTGCGTGCTGCATATGGCCGATAGAAAATGGAGGATTCGGGTTGCTCACCCCTGATCTTTTCAATAAGGATTCTAGCATTCTCTTGAACGACTGTACTGAAGCGGTCTCTCTTAAGAACAGCTTGGATCTGGTTGCTGATATCACGATGTGTTCGGAAAAAGGCCCTGCAGCTGCTATCAGGCTTTTCCTTGTTTGCAAAAAGCACGTCGTGCACGTAATAGTGCAGACACTTTTTCACATCTGATACAGATGTAATTCCTTCCCTTGCCAACATTTGAATTCTCTCAGCAATGTTCCTGTCCATGTTTTGGCTAAAAGCTTCCATGTCCTCGAAACCATGGTTACGATGGGAACCGCAGTTGGCAATTTTAATGTATATCCGCGTCTCTTTGGCCAGTCTGCTGCTCTGCGTCAAGCACCTCCTGCAGCTGCTTGGCCTTGTCTGCTTTCAGCCGACCCTCTTTTGTCTGGCCGCATGGCTGGGGAAGGTCCACCTAGAAAGTAGGCATTGTTACGTATATTGAGCATACTTTATGGTTTAAAACAGCGCGACAAGATGAGAAGAAAGTGAAGACGAGACAGAAGACAGCGCTCAAGAAACAACTGGAAATTTATCTCCACTTGTCCATTATATATACACGTGGGAAATACCAAAACAAGCAGAGTGCGAAAGATGAAAAGAGTACAACACATACAGCCTCGGCTTGGATGCCGAGACTGTATGTGTTGTACTCTTTTTATCTTTCGCACTGTTCTTTTTTGTGCTATTTCCCACGTGTACTCGTATATATACTGGAAATAGTGGAAATAAACTTTCTGTTGTTAGTTCAGTGCTGTCTTCTGTCTCGTCTTCACTTTGGCCTTATATTGGCACGCTGTTTTAAACCATAATGATCATTGCTGCTTGAGCTAGTTGGTTAACTATCTCAAACAAACCTTTCATTGAGCATACGTCAACCAAGTCTAATGTGCCCCATCTTATGCCACGACAAATTTGCCTGCACTGCGGACCAAGGGCAACAGGAAAAGCCGATATTAGGGAGTTTTACTAGACCGTTCTTTAGCCCCGATAACGATACCATAACGATGCACAACGCGTGTTCAAGGCTGTCAGGGGGGAGAGAAGGCATCCTTATCGGATCCCTCTACTAAATCTCCCTACTATCACCAGAAGTAGAAGCAATGATAGTGGACATCAGCTACAAATTTCTCACGAGCCACTGCAAGGACAATGTAATAATTTTTTAAAACTGCTTGTTTCGTGTCTGCTTGCAGACATAAATGCCAAGATAAAGGTGCCCAGAAAATAAGCTGCAAGCATTTTTTACTTGTGATTGCACATTACGTACCTGGAAATCTGGGTACAATTAAATCCACTTCAAATTCGTTGTTGCTGCACACCCTTTCTTCTTTTTGCCTTGGAGGTTCATTCGCTTCTTCTCGTACACCTCCTTCGGCCAGTCAGTGGTGCTTGAACTCTGTAAATGAAATCAAGAATATTTATTTATGGTGTAAACCTAAAGTAACCTAAACTAAAGTAACATAAAGTAAATTCTCTTTACACTGCCTGTACACAATCTTTAAATTTGGAACGCTGCTGGATATCTGCATGAGACTGAAACGCTCGCAAGTGCATCATCATGTAACATACCTGGTCTTTGTTTTTCTCTAGAGTCTTCTTGTAGTATTCCGTTCCAAATATGCAGACTTTGACGGTTTCTTTGACAACCACAAACAGTACATTGTCTAGAGAGATTCTGCACCCGGAGTGGATCATGGAGAAGACGACATTGGCTGAAAATAAACAATAAAGGCGATTTAATGAAGGTGCCTAGATTTATGCATGGCACAGGGCAATATCATCTCTAGCTTTAGTTTGTGTAATGTAATGGCAGCAAAGAAACTAAGATGCGCTGCCTCTAGCAAGAAAATCTGGCTCTCCTCAACGAGAATAATAATGATCACTATTATTATTAATTACTGATACTTTTTGTATGGTTTTAAAAAGTGACAACTTAAAAGCAGCACGAACATGCTACAGTTTGGTTGGGCCTGGGAATTTTAATATAATACGACAAAAAGCTCGACGCTGCAGCTTCAGCTCATATACAGAATTCAACATCAGGCATATGCCTTGCTCTAGATGTCCAATTCACACTTCTAGCAGGACCACGGATGGCACACACGGCCGTGTCACGACATGGAGTACAGCCCTACCGCAAATAGTGTCTCGTGTTGCGCGCGATTGCTTTTTCAATGTTCAAAAAAAAGTGCAGATGCATACAAATTCAAATCAAACATGTAAAGAGCACAGGGGCAGACCTTTCATTCTTTGTATTCGTGGTTACCGTGCGTACGCGGTTGTAATCATGACTGAAATCCGAAAAATAGCAGTTGTTAATTTGACGTTTATCAGAATTTCTGAAAATCGGGTCATGTCGCGGTAACCAGAACAATACTCCACTCAAACCGAATTAAATAGGTGCTAGGGGAACTCTGAACCGGTAACCAGAACAATATATAACCCCATCTTCAAAAAGGCGAATCAAGATGAATCAATCGTCTAGTGTTGCGCACTAACCGCAACTGAAAACAAGTCGTTCTGCCACCTTGAGTCCGTGGTTAAAATTACTACTTCGTTTTACAATGATGAATCTACGCGCAGAGCGAAGCATTAAGAAGCAGTCGATACTACTTACATTTGGACGGCTTGTTCAGGTCTCTTGATGTCCGCACAGCATACCTCTCGTTGACGGCAGCCAAGGACCTCTCAAAAAGCTTAAGCTCATCGTCTGACTTCACGTAGCCATGGGAGTAGCCGTCTTCATGATGATGTAACCCTTGGAGGTACTTTTCGATCACCTTCTGTCGGTCAGGCTCGCTCATCGTTGCGTTCCGTGTGAAACAAAACAATACACGCCGCAAATATGACACGCGCGCCAACTTCTCGCTCAGGTGGAGTGAGCTGATCCGAACTGAAGCGCCGCACACCGACCGCGCCGCCAAACAGGGAAAAAAAGAAAAGAAAATGGCGATACGTCATCGAGGCGAGGCTCCGCCCCTGCACGGTAATGTGAATACGGTCGCACCCTTCCATGACGCTGATGATGTCCATATCACCTTCGCCGGCCAAATTATTACATCGAGGCCATATTCGGTCCAGCTAATTTTAATTATTCCTTTTAAATTTCACGCTATTCTACACATTCGCGCACAACGTTTGACACATGCTAATATTATATAATAGCACTAAACAAAACTGCGGGCAAAAATTTTTTGCTAGGCAATTGGGTGAAGGCCTTTAGGGTATACTGAAATAAGTAAATGAATAAGTACGACTGGGTAATAGTATGTATTCATAATGAATGTGTAATATAGATAACTATTTCTGTTTCGTTTTTTTTTTTTATGGCTGGCTAGAGTTTTATTGTAGATATTGACCGCTCACTGTACAGATTGCCATGAGATTGCCGCCATCGCCATCGGCGTTATGTTGTGTGGGTTGTGTTAGGGTGGCTAGAAGGGGAGGTGTGAATACCGGCGGCGCAAACGTGACCCCACAGCGCACCGATGCCGCGGGGCGGCGCTGTTGACCAAGGCGGGGTAAGCACGCAGCCGAAATGAGCGCCTCGCCAGCCTCGCGTCGGCTGCATCTCTACCAGCGAAGTGAAAGTGAGCCCGTTTCGGGTATCGCGCGCTTTCTGCGAGCGTCAAAGAATGAATCTTTATCATGAAAACAATGTTATGTCAGCCCAAATCATTACTCCTGTGAAATTTTATGGGCCCAGCTCGCACTGTATCGAGATTAAAACGCGTTTTGTCTGTGCGCATTTCGTGAGCTGGCTTTGGGTGTTAGGAGCTAGTGGGGGCTTCGAAATAATTTCGACCACTTCGGTTTCTTTAACGCGCACTGACATCATACGGCACACGGGCGCCTTGCATATCGCCTCCCTGAAAATGCGACCGTCGTCCTCGAGATCAGCAGTCAATCACCCTATGCGTGCCGTAAGACCTGTAAACTGCAGACATTACCTGATAAAGTCTGGACGTATTTACAAACCACTTTTTTTTTTGCGCTTGCAGACCTGTAGCATGTCATTTTGATGCTCATATAAGGAATTTACTATGATTGCAGACAGTGAAGCAACAGATCTGGTCATGAAATTGTTTATTAACAAGTGAGCAAAAAAATACACAACACACAATGTTTCAGTGTTTTCCGTTTCTTCTCACTGCTCTGCTGATTGACACCTTTAAGCAAAAAGTTAATCCTTGTGAGGCAATAAAAACGTATAACTGAGGCTGTCAGGGTAGCAGAATGGTCTAGGCAACCAACCTTTACTATTTAACCAATTGACTGCAAAATCTCGGCCACAGCTTTGGCATGCTAGCGTGTTACACTGAATTAAAAATTATGGGGTTCGACGTGCCAAAACCATTTTCTGATTATGAGGCACGCCGTAGTGGAGGGTTCCGGAAATTTTGACCACCTGGGGTTCTTTAACGTGCACCTAGATCTAAGTACACGAGTGTTTTAACATTTCGCCCCCATCGAAATGCGGCCGCCGTGGCCGGGATTCGATCCCACGACCTCGTGCTCAGCAGCTCGCGCCTTGTCGTGGGCCAGCTCATTCGGGTTGATGGAGCCGGGGGAGACGTTCCGGCCCATGTGAGCCGGGAACCAAGTGATGACGTGACGGGCCGTGCCTGTCTTGCGGGTCCTCAGCACTGCCGCAGCCTCGGCCGAGACAGAGCCGGCGAGAAAGGCCATCGCCGCCGACCTGGAGTCCGTGAAGATATGCGTGCGCCCGGGTTCGCACAGAGCCAGCGCCACTGCGACTTGCTCTGCGACGGACGCCGCCGAGCGTTGGATAGACGCTGCATTCAGGATCTTGCCTTGGGGGTCAACCACCGTGGCCACCAGTTCTTGTGTGCTGTTTACAAGGAAGAGAGGCCTGGTTCCGGATCCTTGCTTAGAAATGTGTGGACAACAAATACCTGTAAACAAAGATCACAAATTTCTAGGTGTTATACTCGACAATAGACTCACTTTCGTCCCACTCATTAAACATCTTAAAGAAAAATGTCTGAAAACAATGAGCCTAATGAAACTTCTATCGCAGACTACGTGGGGTAGTGACAGGAAGTGCGTAATAAATCTCTCTAAGAGCCTGATTCCGTCACGATTAGATTACGGTGCCGTGGTATGCAACTCTGCCACCCCGAGCGCGCTAATGATGCTAGACCCTGTTCACCACCTAGGTATCCGCTTGGCCACGGGCGCTTTCAGAACAAGCCCGATTGAAAGCCTATATGCCGAATCGAATGAGTGGTCACTCCGCCTGCAGAGATCGTACATCAGCTTTACATATTTCCTTAAAGTACGCTCTAATCTTGAACATCCATGTTTTGGCATCGTTACCGATATGACGTGCGCTACACTTTTCAGCAATCACCCCTCTATAAGACAGCCTTTCTCGCTGCGTGTGAAGGAGCTTAGCGATGAAATGCATGTCCCACTCCTCGAGCATCGCTTAATCCACCTAACCAAGCTCTTACCTCCTTGGGAGTGGCAGGCGATACAATGTGACATATCCTTTATAAAAGTTACAAAGCACGCTCCTGAGGCCGAAATCCGGATGCATTTCCTAGAACTACAGTACAAGCACTCCTGCGCAGAGTTCTACACAGACGCTTCGAAATCAAGTGCCGGGGTATCCTATGCAGCCGTCGGCCCATCGTTTTCGGAATCCGATGTACTGCATCCGGAAACAAGTATCTTTACGGCCGAGGCCTACGCATTACTCTCTGCTGTGAAGCATATAAGAAAAGCAAAACTTCCAAGAGCAGCGATCTATACAGATTCTATAAGCGTCGTGAAAGCCTTAATGTCACTCAGCAAACATAAAAATCCCGTATTTAATGAAGTATATTCGATCTTGTGTAAAGCATACTCATATAACCAGAATATCATAAGATGCTGGGTCCCTGGCCATAGGGTAATCGAAGGTAACGTTCTGGCGGACGAGATGGCCACGTCAATCACATGGCAAGCTGTTAACCCTACTGCTGATGTGCCTGTCACCGATCTGAGGCCTTTCTTACGAAATAGACTGCGAAACCATTGGTAGTGCACGTGGGACGCGCAAACAAATAACAAACTGCACGTTATAAAGCCACAGTTAGGTTTTTGGCCCTCCCCAACAAGATCTCGGCGAACAGATGTCCTATTCTGTCGCCTCAGAATAGGAAACACATTTGGCACCCATAATTATCTGCTTACTGTAAATGAACCTCCAACCTGTGGTACATGCGGGGAGAGGCTGACCGTGCTCCACGTTCTTCTGGAGTGTCGGGAAGCCGAATCTGAGAGAATGATACATTTTTCCTTAGCATACAGACAGCACATTCCTCTTCACCCAGTAATGTTCCTCGGCCCAGAACTGCTTTTTAATACAGACACAGTCCTAGGTTTCCTGAGAGATGTGGTCTTACATGTTATTAGCCCCATGCATTCGTAGCGCTTCCTCTCTTTAGAGGATGCCGCTGGGATAGTTGTACTGTATAGCACATGCCTACAGACCCTTGTGTTTTGAGGGCTCTAAGGAGGCAGTAGTGCTGTAGCATTTCTTATAATCTGATATATTTTACCTATCGTATCATTCTTTTTAATTGCATATAGATGTTCATAGTACAAGTCATACGTCATCGCAATAAAGTTATACAGATTTTACCCACTTCAGAGCGTATATTTTAAGGCCCCTTTACAGCCACGTCACACCAACTTCATAGTAATCATAATTACACTGGAAACTCATTACCACAGACATGGCGCTCTTTGGCCATACCTGTCCCTTGCGCCATAAAAGCCCATACAACAACAACAACAAGACGACCAGATTTCGTTTGATGGGAACTAGTTCATGTGACCCGCATGTTACAGGCGCACAAAGTGCCTCTGCTGTATCACTGTCCACTGCTACGCCACTACAGTAGCCTGACTATGACGCTACGCCCCTTCACACAAACAGCCAGGCAGCAGAATTAGGCGATGATGGCCAGAATGAAGCTGAACTGTTTTCCCAGTTTTCTGATATCAGTGAATGTTCAGCAGTGTCTGGTGACACTGCCAATAGAACAGATCACTTTTTCCCATCTGGTGACCCGAGCAATACTGGAACAGCTTCTGCGGAAGATGATGGTGACCATGAAGACGCACACAAGTCTCCCGCCGCAAGACTTGCTTGCTTTAACAGTGAATTTTGCTATAGAGTTTGGGCTTCCTTGGAACGGCGTCGAAGCTCTCCAGAAGCTGATCGCGTACGTTCTTGACAGGAACGACGTTCCTGCAACCAAATACCTTTTCAAGTAGTATGTTGGTGCAGGTGTCGAAGCCGCGAGGTTTCACTTCTACTGCGCAGAATGCTTAACATGGCTGGCTG
Organism: Dermacentor andersoni; assembly: GCF_023375885.2. Taxonomy (NCBI): domain Eukaryota; kingdom Metazoa; phylum Arthropoda; class Arachnida; order Ixodida; family Ixodidae; genus Dermacentor; species Dermacentor andersoni. Next base: position 167,478,270 of record NC_092816.1, read on the forward strand.
AAACTTCAGGAAAACTTCAAGAAAGAAACAGCGTTGAGGGCTGCTGTTCAATCTGTCATAAACAGTACAGTGCCCGCAAAATGCTCCTCGATGGCCACTTTTTTTTTTTTTGACGTTGCCACTCCAACAGCGAATCTCCTCTCTCCTTGCTGATACATCTGTGGCAGCTGCCCTTTCCAGCCAACTTGAAGACATTGCTCAGAACAGAGATAACAGCCAAATGACTGATTTCACTGACGGTCAGTTGTATATAGACATTAAGGCGAAGATTTCACGTCACGACTTAACGCTACTGCTCAATGTAGATGGGGCATCGATTTTCATATCCAAGTACAGTGGACTCTCGTTAAACGGAACCTCAAGGGACCGGGAAAATATGTTCCGTTTATCAGGAGTTTCGTTTAGAGAGAGAAGGTTCAGGATTTCGCAATCCGTTCCAGACTGCTTGGTGCCGACGAGGCAGGCGTGCGCGAAATTGGCAGTGTCCGCTGAAGCGGATCTCAGATGCAAAATCTAGGTATTAAAGAGGACGGTACGCTATGGGCACAAACTTTATTGCACAAAAGCGGTAAGCAATGAACTTTTTCCCAGAGCGCTACTAAAATTAAAAAAAAATCTCAATAGTCCACTTATTCCGCGGTAATCAGTGGGAACTGCGATTTATTGGCTTGTGAAAAAGGACTTTATGTTTGCTTGTTTGAGCTCTCGCAGCCGTTTTCTTTGAATGGCACCACTCATACTAGACAGGCTGCTCAAAAACAGCTCAGAACTTTCTTCTCGTCGGAAGAAACTCTTAAGCATTTGGACTGCCGATTCCGCCTGCGCAGGTGTCACCACAGGATCAGAGTCGGCAGTCTCGTGTTCGACTTCTTCATCCTCGTCTTCGCTTTCATCGGGGGGACAGACATCAGCTACAATGCTCTCCACGGTGTTTTCCGGACATGTTGCCACATCACTGTCAATTTGAACATACTCATCAAATTGAATGCCCATCGCAGCACAATTCACCAGTAGCAGCTCTTCTTCGGCTGCATCTTGGACATCAAGCTCATCCTGTGTGCAGTGTTCTGTAGCTGAGGCAAACCGTGCATGTCTGAAGCAGCTGGCAATGGTCGTTGCACTCGCCTGCCGCCAACCATCATCAAGGGGGTAAATGGCGCGCAGTACATCGACCCTGTAGTCGTTCCCTTTGTCCATGCATAACAGCATCCTCCGGAGAAGGTTCTTGCGGAAGCGCGACTTGAGCGCTTGGATCACACCCTGATCCATAGGCTGCAGCAGTGCTGTGGTGTTTGCTGGCAGAAATTCCAATTGTATGGACTTCAGACCCGCCACATTTCCATGTACAGGGCAGTTATCGACGAGGAATAAAACTTTTCTTTTGTCTCGCGAGAACCGTGCATCCTCGCTATAAATCCATTCCCTGGAAATGGACTGCGTCATCCACGCCTTGCCGTTGGCCTGATAAGAAACGGGCAAGGTTGCGACATTTTTGAAGCAGTGAGGGTGCTTCGATATCCCGATCACTAGCTGCTTCAATTTCTCGCTTCCCATCATGTTAGCCCCGATCAGAATGGTCAACCTGTCCTCACTCAGCTTCCCCCCGGTGCATTTCCCTCCTTTGAATGACAAGGATTTTGAGGGTAGTAATTTGAAGAACAGTGCTGTCTCATCTACATTGTAGATGTTCTTTGCGTCGTACTCCTCCAGAATTTTGGGGAGCCGTGTCGCTCGCCAGTCGGCGCATGCCGTCGTGTCTGCAGCGGCAGCCTCCCCTGAAACGGCACGACACACTATGCCATTCCGATCTTTAAATCTCGTCAACCATCCTTCGCTGCACAAATTCTTCTGCTTTCGCGCGAACGAGTGGACCACTGATCGGAATGCTTTCACTGCGGGCTATCCGCAGCCAAACCACCATGCACTTCTCCAGATCTTCGTGGTTGGCCACCCGCGGTCGTTTTCTTTGAGGGCCAAAGCGTGACGTCTCGAAAGCCTGCCGCAGCTTATCCTTGTCCTGAAGTATCCTCGTGCGGCTGCTCTTGGGGACGGCGTGCTTCGTTGCAAGCGCTGTTTTTGTGAAGCGACCACTCTCGAAGTCGTTGATTATCTCCATCTTCCTTTCCAACGTAAGGGCATTATGAGGTCGCTTCTGCGCTGCCATCAGGTGCTGACTTCGCGACGAAATGTGGCAGACGACGCTAAACAACGGATGTAAGGCTTAACCATAACAACAGCAAGCGCACCGTGACAAGACAGCAAGTGATGCGGTTACAGTGTGCGAGAAAGAAGTAGTGGGGAGACAGTGATGCGTACCGCGATGCGGCTCTGCGTGAACGTCAAGTTGCGGTTTCGAGTCTATTTTCGGTTCCGTTTATACGGTGGTCTGAAAATTCGAGTTCCGATTAACGGAATTTTTTTTACATTGCCTTAATACAAAACCAACCAACTGCGAGGCGTTTGTTCCGTTTAAGCGTGGATTCCGTTTAACCGATTTCCGTTTATCGAGATTCTACTGTATTCAATTCGGCCTATTCAAGTTACCATAAATGAGTTGCCACCACATCTGCGTAGCAAGAATGTTCTGATACCAGCTTTGTGGTATGGACAGTCCCACACTGACATGACTCTATTCGTAAAGTCATTCGTGGAGCAGATGAATCAGCTTGAAACGGCCGGAGTCACATGGAAAGCTGGGTCGCAAAGCATTCACTCCAAGGTAATTGAGCTCAGGCAGATGTCTGTGATAACTACTTGGCAGTATCTTAACCTCGTCTCTTACTTTGTCATTACAGGTATACTGTGCAAGTTGTACTGCTGATGCACCGGCAAGAGCGCTCCTCCAGAACAGCGTCCAGTTTAATGGCTACCATGGCTGCAGCTGGTGTCTTCACCCAGGGGAGTGTAGATGGTGCGAAAATTCTTGTGACTATCCTTTTTTTTTGTCTTTTCCACTCTCTTCATCCAGCTTTTTAATCCTGCTGGTGCATTTTGGCAAACTTGCATCTGTTCAATTTACATGCCTCTCTCTGTGCCATATGTATAGACTTCATTTAAGACAAAGGTACTGTTGAAATTAGTACCTCTATATCAAACATTCAATTTAATCCACTGCCATCAACCTATCCTTCAATTTAACAAAGTTCATTTTGAAGGAACTTGGATGCGATTTCATAGGTTCGTTCGATTCACCGGCACCAATGTGAACCAGTCCACAGCAAGGCTTGAGAAGGTCATAAATGGTGCAGCTGGATTACAGCAATGCAAGCAAAATGCTACACTTGAAAACAGAATGCTGAGGTGCAGATGTAGTGCAGGCCTTATGTATGTCTACATAATGTGCGGTGTCTGTGCAAGTTTGGTAGGCGTTAAACCACAGGGACATGGCACGTTTTAAGATGTTTTTCTTAAGTACAACAGGAAGGAGTATACATGTACATGACATACATTCGGTTAACGAATAATCATTTTTACACTGCAAAAGAACAAAGACTCTGTCGAACATAAACATGTCTCACCTTCACTGGCAAACATGTGGGTGATTCTTCTTCCTTTTAATTTTATTGCTTGGCTTTAGAGGGCAATAAATACACAAGAATACCACCTGCACTGAGAATTTACAGACATTATGTTGTTTAATCCGAAATAGTATTGCTAATCGATGGGCACAAACAGTGGAATTGTGGGCTATGGTAAATACACATACACAACATCCTAGTATACATGTCTGACGTAAACAGCGCACCCCACATTGCATGGACACAGCAGATGCATGTGAGCAGGGTTTCAACCGGGCTTGCGCCCATGTGCTGCATTGTTTGTTTCGTATCTGCATGTCTGTGCTAACGTGGTACTGTCAGTAGGAAAGTTGCGGAAAAATCGGGAACCAGCCCAGCACCTTTTCCTGTCATTGTTCAGAGGCTGCCATTGCTACACCGCTGAAACAAATGGCAGGGTGCAGCACCTCGTGGGTGGTTCAGGTGGTGCAGGCAAATTAAACAGACCTCATATAGTGATGCATCGTAGTTTGATGCGTAATATACCATGTTGATTTAATTTTGTAATCTTCTAATTTTGCAGTCCTCTAAACCTAGAGCATATCGTATTTGGTTTAGCTTAATTTTAGAAGTACCTATATTTTTTACTAAAATCTTGCAATCTTCTCAATTGCAGTGAAAGGTTAAGTACTGTAATCTGTTCTGTGGTATGGTTAATTTATACTTTTATGTACATGCATGTAGGAACCATCAAGTACCCAGCAGACAACATTCCCAAAGAGCGAACGCATGACCTAACACTTCAACAAATGGCTGAAGCTGCATCATATGGGACATCAATCAGTGGTATCAAAGGGCCGTCTCCTCTCATCAACCTGAGACACTTCGATATAATTTGGGGATTTACTCCTGATTATATGCACTGTGTGTTGCTTGGAGTGACTCGGCAGCTCACTGATCTGTGTCTAACAGATGTCAATGAGCCATATTATATTGGGGCACCACAGGTTTTTGAACTGCTGGACAACCGCCTCCAAAGTCTAAAGCCGCCACTCTGCTTTGTTCGCCTTCAGCGTTCGTTGGCTTTGAGAAAGTATTGGAAAGCTACAGAATGGGGGGGGGGGGGGGGCAACAGTGGCTTTTGTATTTTGCACTTCCATGCCTTCAAAGAATTTTGCCATCAGAATATAGGAAACATTTCTCACTTTTTGTAAAAGGCATTTGCCTCTTGCTGAAGGACTGTGTGTCTTCAAGAAATGTCACGGAAAGCACACATTGCCTTGCGAGATTTGTTGTAGACACACAGTTTCTGTACAGCAAGAAGCAGATGACTTTTAATATGCATCAAATCATGCACTTGCCGAAGAGTGTAGTTCTTCAGGGACCACTTTGGGCACATTCGTGCTTTGCATTTGAAACAAACCTTGGTAAGCTGAAAGAGCTCGTGACATCAGCCAAAGGTGTTTCATTGCAAATTGTTGAACGTTTGCTGATGAGTAACAGCAGCAAAAAACTGAAAGCATTGGCCACCATTAAAACACAGAAATTCATGTCAAAAGCTAAGAAAGCCTCGTGCAAGAATGCAGTGCTGCAGTTAGGCAAACCACGAGAACTGCATGAACCACTCCTTGGCTTTGTTAAGTCTAAGCTTCGTGACATTGTAAGCGATCCTATTGTTAAACACGACAGAGTTGAAGTCTGTGGGTATGTGTTTCACAGTGAACAGTACAGCAGGCCACACAAGACAGATTCCACGTCTCTCATGACCTCTTCGGGTTTGTTTGCAAAGATTGAGCACATAGTGTCCTTTAAGGATACATCAGCTAACCTAAGGTATTTTGCAGTGTGCAAAAATTTTTTTTTTAACTCCAGCGCTCATGACTGCACATATCTTGAAAGCACACCAGCTGCCCCAGAAGAGCCTTGTAGAAATACTCCCAGGGGCTTTGCCATGTATATTTATTTAAACGTATTTTGTAAAAGTAGTGCGAAAGGCTTTGCATATAAGTCATTCATCACTTGTTTTTTGTAAATGCTACTGGCCTCCGTCTACCACCTTTTTCTATAATCTTCATGATGCCTTAAACTTCATATATATAGTGTGTAACATAAGTGTCAAAAAAATTTTTTTAATCATGCAGAGTTCGTAACAACACCAAAGACTTGGTCAGCTATGAAATTGCTTCTGACACATTCAAAAAATATTGATAGGATGCTAATTATCAGTAGTTTAACCTTACAATGCCCAGCATATCACGTTTGCTATGCTTAACTTGATACTTCAATATTCAAATTTAGGCATTACAAGCTTAATGCATAGCCTATTCTAGCATTTTTCATGTGCTGGAGTGAGTTTTCACTTGTAGCTTCTTCAATTAAGTAATTACTATAAAAACTCGGGTGTTGCTCAAATAACATTTTATTTTGCTCAAATGTACTCTCCGTGGCCAGAAACGAAACTGCCCAAGTTTTTCTTGCTTGGTTTGGACATTACGAGGCTAATGGATCTTTGGTGTCTGTGATAAAGATATTCCAAAGAAGTTTTACATTGTTGCAAGGTTTATTTTGATGACTTTTTTGACATCATTGACATCATGTGGACCTGATGATACAAACAAAAAACTGCATAAACATACAAATACTCCCTCACTTATCAAGTGTTCAATTTCAAGAATGGTGGTGTATGCAAAGGCAATGTTCTATGATGTTCTTTTGACATTATAGTAACTCTAAGTGAAGGAAAAATAGGGAAAAAACTGGAGAACAGTTTATTACAGGATACCTGTGAGTTGCTTTTATACTGAGTGTGCAAAACGAAAACTACTCATACAACAATTTCTGACAGACCAAGAAATACCAACTCCTTGCATAATAGAGGAGCAGCCGGCAAGCTCACATGTCATTCTATATCATGCTATCACTTCTGCTTTTTTAATCTCGCTTGTAAGCAGATCGTAATTGTTATAAACGCTGGATCTGCTGAAGTTGTGGGTGTAGGCACAACTCTTGCATCATGCAAAAAATCTGTTTTTCTTGGTCTTTTGCCACATGTCACATGATCTGGTTTTATATACTCAGTATAAAAGCACTTTACTAAAAGTGACATGTAATAAAACGTTTAAAGTTTAGCAAACCTCCTGTCTTCTTTTTCTTAATTGACCTATTTTTCCTTCATTCATCCTGAGTTCCACTACATCAATCATCCTGAGTTCTACTAGTGTAAAAAACACTATGGCATATGGCAAGTTACCTGGAGAGTGAAAGGAATGTTGCTCGATTCCACGCCATAAATGTCACGAAAACACTTGGCAGCTAACCATTGTCCCATCTAGTTGTTTCCGTTGAAATTTGAGCTTTCAAGCTGTTTGATAAATAATCATGTAGATTTTCTGCATTTAGTTTCTTGAGTCTTCTCTCCTTTACTCCATCCCACCATGACCTTCGAAAGTATTTCTTGATGGCTTTGACATTAAGCTTACGCTCTTATGCTTTTGCAAAGCAGTTGTCAGGACTGTTTGCTTTAGAATGTGGGTAGCCAGATCATTGACCTTTCAAACTTTTCATAGTATCTGGGCGCTAATATTCATTACTTTTCCTTGTTAGTGGTCCCCACCCTGCCCTGAGGCTCTGCTTGTGCCCTTGTTATTTTTGATGTGCATAAGACTTGCCTGGCAACCTCACATCACCAATTAAACTTTGCTGATAATTGCATATCAGAAGAAGCAATATAAAAAACTGACCCTAATATAATTTCTAAATGATTATAAGTGAAAGATGGCCCTTAACACAGATAAATGCAAAATGTGTCTTTCATGTTGCAGCACATTGTCCCCTTGTTCTGTAGTATATAACAGCGTCCCATTCCTCTGTTATATCGTAAATGTCCTGCATTAAATCTAACACTCAGCCTCCACTGGCATGGGTATGCCACATCTATTTTTGCCCACACTAATAGGATGTGCAGTTCCATAAATTATTTCGTGGCACCTGTATCCATCAGCATTCAAGTTGCATCTGTATAAAGCATTTGTATGCTTGAAAACTGAAATTGAATGTATAAGTATGGGTGCCCCATTCTTTACATTATTGCGCTTGAAGCTGTGCAGAGTCACGCTGCATGATTATTCTCGTCTATAACTGTTCATCCCATGCAACATAGATGGATTTCACAGTGCATGAATTGCATATGTTAGGTTGCTGACATGCCTATATTTGCCATGCAGTAAGTGAAATGAATTCATTTCTGAAACATATAGACTGCAAATGCTTTGGATCATATATAGCAGCAGTCAACACTGTTTAGGTATTTAAGAATAAATTACTTAGGCTTTTGGAATGTGATGCGAACTAAAAGTTTTGTCCCTTTTCTTATTTACTAACTGCTTATGTATTTTGCCATAATATCACTAGTGTGCATATTACATACATTTATACAGTAATGAAGTAGAAAAGAAAGTTGTGTAATAACCTTGTTTATCATGTTTCAATGCCACTTAACACTTATCTCAAGGCATTTGAACATTCATTTGGTGCTGTTTCCTTGTAATCCAATTAGTGTATGCTTTATTCACTATATTAACCTTGTAATTATGTGTTGTGTTAAGCTGACCGCAACATAGTCTATGCCATTCAGGTCATGAGTGTACAGAAAAATATTAACAAATCTTGCATCGGACAAAAAACATTTGTTAGAATTTTCCACTGTTGTTTTCCCGTCCGGCTTATTTTGCCTGATACTATTTGTAGACAAGTGCATTTTGTGTGCCTGTACAACTACTGCATGCATCCCACTTGGATTTATATGTGATCTTTTCATGGCCTACAAATAAAGCAGTTGCATCCAGTTTTGGTGTCTCCTAAGTGAATGAATATTCATTTCCATTTGAAAGCTGAGATGGCATGCCATGCTTTAATAAGTCCACCTGTGTTTATAACAACCAGCCATGCACAAATAGGTTAAACCTTCCATACAGGTTTAAGTTCACTTTCAAAACTAAATTACTCAGAATAAGTAAGACTAGCTGCTCCTGTCTTTGCAAGCACTACATGTTACTTGCTTTCAGTTTAGCTGGATCCAGTTGCTACTGATACAACTGGTCAAAGTTCCAGTTGGAACGCAACTGGAACCAATTGATCCCAGTACAACTGGTGATGGTTCCAGTTGGAGTGCAACTGGAACCAGTTGATCCCAGTACAAGTGGTCAGATTTCCAGTTGAATCCCAACTGGGCCCAGTTGAAACGCAACTGGAACCAGTTGATCCCAGTACAACTGGTCAGAATTCCAGGTGGATCCCAACTGGGTCCAGTTGTTACCCAGTTGGTTCCCAACTGGGACCAGTTGGCGTGCAACTGGGACCAGTTGGTGTGCAACTGGGACCAGTTGGTTTCCGGCTGAGACCAGTTGGTCCCAGCTGAAACCAGTTGGATCCCAGTTAGAAATTTTCACCTGGGCTGACACGCTGGCCTCTGTGTCCAGCTCCATGGAAATGGGGTGCCTGCAGATTTCGACGGTCAGCATGTACGGCGGCACAGACGATTGTGCAAAGCCTGTGTGGCATATGTCGAAAATTGGCGGGTTCTCGGCCACGACGTGGAGCCTGGCCGCGGACGAACTTGAGCTTGCTGCCGCACGCCTCCGCCGCATACCCTTGCGACGGCTACCCTGGCCGCGGGCTTGTGTGGTACCTGGGCTTGAATCAGGCTGCTGCTTGCTGTTCGACCTCCCCCTTCGGCATACACGTGCCAGTTGCTCAGTTTTCCCGCACGTAAAGCATTGTGCTTGAGAGAACTGGCACTGTGAGGGGGAGTGCACACCACCACAGCGACCGCAGGTACTGCCCTTTGTCGCCAACTCGTTGACCGCCGCTTCCGCCGACGGTGAGCCAGTCGCACTGGAAATCTCGCCGGCGTCCTTGGCGGCAGCTTCCATTGCCAGCGCTGCCTTCACGGCGTCGTCCAGCTCTAGGAGTCGCGTCTGCATGGCGGGGTCGTTGATGTCGCAGAGGAAACGGTCCCGGAGCAGCGAGTCCAGCTGGTCCCCGAAAACGCAGGCACTCGCTAACCCTCGTAGCGCAGCAACGAACTGCCCGACAGTCTCTCCGTCCCGGCGGCTCCGGTTGTTGAAGCGGAAACGCTCCATTAGTATGGACGGTGCTGGGTTGAAATGCCAGCGCAGTATGGCGGGCAGCTCACCCAGCGTGTTAACGTGCGGCGTGGTTGGCTTGAGAAGGTCGAGCAAGAGGCTGAAGACGCGGGTCCCGCAGCTGGCCAGGAAAATGTCCTGCTGTTTGGCCTCCGGTGTGTCGTTTGCCCGGAAGAACACGTGGACTTGCTCCTCGTAAATTTGCCAGGCGGACCTATCTCCCTTGAATGGCTCGAGCCTTCCGTACAGCGGCATGGCGGCAGCAACGCGGGGCGGTGTTTCGCCGCTCGCGGCGGCGTGGGACGATCCGTGGGTACTCGTCGCCAGTGTCACGAGGATCCCATCCTCGTCGCCAGTGTCACAATGCACCCTGGTTCGTGAACAAGGGAGGGCTCGAGGCACCCTCCGTTAGACGGACGCTCCGCAGCGTGGTAGTGCTGAACCACGACCGGCTTTATTACTCGCCACCTGCTCACTACACGAAGAACAGACGTCCTGTTCACAAGAATAAGAATAGGACACACATTCGGCACTCAACTTTCTCCTGACCGGTAACGAGCCACCAACCTGTGGTAGATGTGGCGACAGGCTTTCCGTCCTCCACGTCTTTCTGGAGTGCCGGGAAGGCAAAAGAGAGAGAAGAAAACATTTCCTTTTGCATACAGCCATCACGTCCCTCTGCATCCGGCCATGTTTCTTGGTGTAGAACCGCTTTTTAAGACCAAAGCAGTCCTCGTTTTCTTAAAAGATGTTGTGCTACATGTTACAAGCCCATTCATTTCGTAGCGCATCCTCTTTTCAGAGGATATCGCTAGGATAGATTCTCTGTATAGCACATGCCTCAGGCCCTTGGGTTTCAAGGGCCCCGGTGAGGCAGTTGTGGTCTAGACAATTTTATACATGTAGACAAGAACATTTTATATATTGCATCATTGTTAATACATTTTAATGTTTATAGTACACGCCAATAGTCATTCCCATAATTTTATTACTCGTACGTTTTATGGAATTTGCATCAACCCTTTTAGGCCCCTTTACAGCCACGGCACATTAAGATCACAGAACCCATCAGTCCACTGCGAACTCATTAACATTAGCATGGCGCTCTTTGGCCACACCTGGCCCTTGCGTCATTAAACATGAAATATTCATTCATTCATTCTCTCATTACGCCAGCTCCTACGGCGGCGCGTGTCCGCGTAAATATCACGTGACTGTTCAGGAGGGACGGCGTGCCGCAACAGGTGGCGCCACAAGTTACCCTCATTTCGGCAGCGCCCGCCGTACGCTTCTGTTAGCTTCAGTACGCTTGCGTACGCTTGCGCTGGCATGTTGCCGGTAGGCCGAGTTAAACGGCATCGTTTTTTAAGCACGCACCGCAAAGACGTGTTAATATTCTTCAGATGCAATAATCGTGGACAGCTTTCTGTATACAGTGGTAGTTGAGCTCGCGAGAACAGCGCAGAAGCAGGCGTCTCACGCTCGTAGCAATTCCCCTGCATAGCCACAAAAAGCTGTACCCGACTGAAGGCTGATAGAGGTAATATTTTTCTTTGTCAGCGCAGCAGTTTTGCAGCTAAAACAAGCTCAAAGAGCGTTTGTAGTGGTGGGCGCGGCTCTGGTGCTACTCGAGCGGCGTTTTTTTTTTGCGCCCACAGCTGCACAATCTCAACGCGATTGCTTCTGTTCTGTACCTAGCAGCATCCCAGGGCGAGGCCGCCCTACTTTCCGCCAATTTACGATAAAAAGCGCGCTGTGCACACTTCTTACTCACTTGTTTTCAGGAGCGTTCACCCGATTGTTAATCATATCAAGACGCACTCTACATGAAAAATGAATAAAACCAGAATAGAAAAGCTTGTTTGCCAGACACAATAGCCGGTCGTGGCCAGAACTTTATTTCAGGTCAGCCAGATTCTTACACTTTTAGGACCTTTCGTGATTTCGGTTTGGCATTAATTAATTTTCGTTTGGCGTGCTCTTCTGTGAGATCAGAGGCAAAATTGGACAAAATGGCCTCACAAACTTCTGGACAATCAGCTTTAGCAGGGCCCTTCTGTGAGGCTCTGTGGTGTCCTTCAAGCACACAAACAGCGGGTTTTTTGTAAGTGACGGCAGCACTTGGTCTGCAAACTTCTTAAGCGGCCTTGATGCAGCACCTTCCAGGCGGCTGACGAACCCTACGAAAGCCAAGGTAGGGTACGATAGCCCTCCCCGGTCCATGCCTGCTATGATGGCAGTAGTAGTAGACTGAGAGGCTTGTGCCCTCAAATTAATGAGACATCCCTCACATGCAATGCAGTCTTGCACGGCTCTGACCAAGAAGCCAGCAATCATTGCCAGTGTGCTGGCTCGAAGGCTTCGTTGAGGGGCACCTGAAAGAATGAAGGCAGATTGGAACTTAATGACACTCTGAAAAATGCTATTGGCAGCATTTCAGTCCTAAATCAATCTTTCGCAAGCACAGTGCCCAAATATTGGTAGTATGTCCTTAATTCATGCAAACAGATATTTGTCAATGGCTATAAGACAGCTGTTTAGGCGACAACACTTTTCCGAGGTCACCGTTCAGGCACAGCTAAGTGCAGAATGAACGCTGTCCCTTCCTCTTGGTGGAAGCCTCACTCGTTGATCCCTTCGTTCAGACCCTAAATGTTATTTTTGGACAGCACCTGAACTCACTGTTTTAGATCAATATCTCTACTTTTCTGAGAAGCAGAATCCTTAAAACTTGGATGACGGAAATGGCACCAGGTCTTCTAGCTTTTCACTTTGAATTTAGAAGCTGCATGTGTTAATTTAGCATACAAAGGTCAAATTATTAAAGGATTGTCCCAGCATACTTGGATAGCGCTCCAGTGCAGCGAGATGTGGGAGCAGAAGCTTCTTGATACCACTGTCGGAAGTGGCCTTCACAGGAATGAGAAACAGTTTTGATGTCTTCCCCAGCGAGCCCACCACACCCCCAGCATTGACACTGGATGACGCGTGGATGATTCCAGTCACCAATATTTTCTGTAGAGATGATAGGGTTGCGTAGGCATCGGTTTGGTCATTGGACCCATTCAATTGTCGTATTGTAGAAAATAGTGACTCTACATCGTCACTTGAGAACTTAGCTGTGAGCACAAAATGAAACCCGGAGTTTAATAGGAACTTTGTGCATAGCACTGTCGACATGCTGGTCACTCTCAGTGCCTCATATGTCTCGTCAGGCAGGAATTCCATCTTATATTATACGCCTTCTTTCCATTCCATGAAGTCCATCAGAAAGTCTTTTTCTAGCCATGAAAATCTGAAAAAGAAAGGTTTGCAAAGTAATAAATTAGCGCATGTCACAAGAAAAGCAGCAAAGACCTTCAGTAGCTGTTAATAAAGAAAACCTGCTTTCCATTAGCTCCACACCAGAAGCCGAAACTTGAATATTCAACTCTACAAATCCATGCTTTCATCAGTAAAATACGTCCATGACTGAGTGGTTATGGTGCTCGGCTGCTGACCTGGAAGACGTGGGTATGATCCCGGCCACGGCGTTTGCATCTTGATGTAGGCAAAATGATAAAAGCCTGTGTATTTTGCCGCGTCAACATGTGCTAAACCCCAGATGTTTCAAATTATATGCAGCCCTCCACTACGGCATCCCTCATAGCCTGTGTCGCTTTAGGAAGTAAACCCCGCAAACCATAAATCGGTAAAAGATGGTCAGCATAAACACTAGCGAAACTAAGACACACCTCTCGTCTTCTGCACAGTAATATGGCATCCTCAAGGCATCTCTGCTTGTCCAGTGGGCAGTGGGGCTCTTAATATTATGGAGCATAAAGCATTTGTGCACCAATTCCATGAATTCCACTGTTGGCAGGCAGTCGCCGAAGCCAGGAGCTCCAAGGCTCTGACCATGTTGCTGCGAAAATCGCAGGACTGTGGTGACCTAAACGAGAATAAGAATCAATGATGATCATTCTTCTAATATAGCTGATCACCCTGCTTAATGCTGCGAAGTCAAGGAGGAAAAATGTTATTCAGTACGTGCAGTAACCCAGAAACTGATCCTTTACGTTGGAAGCGAGGATCCTTTACACAGCCAACAAACTATATGCTTGCATACTTTACCTGTGGCGAAAAAACCTGAACAGCCCTGTTGACGTTCATTTTTTTGGAAATTTATCGGCCACAGGTGCTTCTTGGTCAGGCACCTCACCAATTTGAAGGCGCCTTGCTTTTCCTGAATCTTGTACAGCAGTCTGTAACAAGGCGAAACATTAGTCAAGTTTGAATAGCTGAAGCAGAAATGCCATCTTTATACCTTAAGAAGTCTGGAAGGATGAATTTTCCATTTCTGAACAGTCTCTTCACTTCAAGGAACTGGGATCTGATGTTTTTCATTATGTGGCAATAGTCAAAAGACAGGAAAAGTTCACGATCGGAATACAGAGGGTGCCTGAAAAAAATTACATTCACAGAAATTAGCCTAGCTGTGGTGAAAGTTCTAAATGACATGCTTACAATGAAATATCATAAGAAGCCAACAAACACTGACACCAAGGACAACATAGGGGAAATTACTTGTGCTTAATAACTGAAATAATGAAACGATAAATAAATGGAAATTAAAGTGGATGAAGAAACAACTTGCCGCAGGTGGGAACCGAAACCACAACCTTCGCATTTCGCGTGAGATGCTCTACTAATTGAGCTACCGCGGCGCTGTTTCCCCATCAACTTTCTTGGGTATTTATGTGTCCTATATATATGGTTCCCACTGCTTACCTTCTGCTTGGCGAGAAATTATCTTGAGCCACTGGGTCCGCAGTTGTGTTACAGGAAACTCGTGGAATGTGATACCCTTCGCTGTGCGCCCGCTCGATTTGCAGAGCGGAACGCAGCAATACACCATTGCGGGCGATGATTTTTACGGCCTACCAAATGTAAAGGCTCTCAGCAGTAATTGAGTTCTTGGTACGTATGCGGGCAGCAATCAGAACAGCCGGAAGCACGGTGTTCAGACGCGCACAAAAACACAACGAAGAAGCCGCCACTGCTACCGCTACACTCTAAGAACAGTTTACACCCTTTGGCGTGCCCCTTCTGCCACACAACGATAATCGTCATCTGCCTTGATGCGTTTCCTTTCTTTAGCGCCGCGAGCCCGGAACTTTCCAGTAACGAACGGCACGCGCGTTATCAGGATAGAACAGTTTACACCCTTTGGAGTACCTCTTCTGATAACGCGCGTGCCGAGCAGATGGTGTGAAGACCCATGTTTCCGAACTCCTGGCGGACAACTGCCTGGATCAGGGAAACCGTGACTGCAGGTGCGTTGGTGGGGCTGGAGTCGAAGGCAGCCGGATAGGCGGCCTCTATCTCACGCCGGACGATCCTGGTAATATTGTCAGTATCGTCAGTGTTGTTGGAACGAGGAGCGTCGGCACAGGAAGATGTCGCTGGGGTGTTGGGCAGACGGGCAAACTGCTGGTCGATACGTCGGCCTTTAGCGAGTTCCAGGCGGCGGCACTCTTTTATAACTGCATCCACCGTCGCCACGTTGTTGAATACGAGCAAGTTGAAGGCGTCATCGGCAGTGCCTTTGAGGAAGTGGGAAACCTTGTCTGACTCAGTCATGTGTGCGTCAACGTTGCGGCACAGAGCCAAGACGTCCTGAATGTACGTGACATAGGGCTCTGTTGACGTCTGCACACGGCCGGGAAGCGCCTTCTGCACGGCAAGTTGGTGACCGTAGGGGTTGCCGAACAAGTCTCGGAGCTTTTGCTTAAGCGAATCCCAATTGGTGAGCTCATCTTCGTGCGTCCGAAACCAAACTGGAGGTGTGCCGCCGAGGTAAAAGACTACGTTGGCTAGCATGATAGTAGGGTCCCGCCGGTTATTGCGGCTGACGTGTTCGTACAGGCTGATTCAGTTCTCGACGTCCTGCCCATCTGTTCCCGAGAATACGCCAGGATAACGAGGAGCGGGGAGAGTGATGTAGACCGTCGAAGTGGCAGCAGGTATCGGAGGCGGCTGAGTTGAGTTGCCATCGCCGGGAGCCACGAAGGAAGGCTCGACGTACTGTCCACTGTGAAGCTCCGTGACGAGGTACAGGGAACGTCCACCTCCACCAGATATGTTACGTAAGAAGACGCAGATAAAAAGCTATATACAAGTATATTTAGAACATAATACGCCGCACTTGGCCAAGAGGCAACAGCCCGCGCTAGCCTCCCATCGTCGTCGTCGTCTTCTCACTGCTCGCCTCTTCGTCATTGGAAATACTGTTGTGTAGCAATATATAGATAAACGAGAAGAAAGTGGGTTAACCGAGGGGCCCGATTTTTATTAGTCATATAAGAAGCCAACAAACACACCAAGGACAACATAGGGGAAATTACTTGTGCTTAATAAATGAAATAAAGAAACGATAAATTAATGGAAATTAAAGTGGATGAAAAACAACTTGCCGCAGGTGGGAACCGAACCCACAAGCTTGTTTATTCATCCACTATGTTGTCCTTGGTGTCAGTGTTTGTTGGCTTCACACACACACACACACACACACACACACACACACACACACACACACACACACACACACACACACACACACACACACACACACACACACACACACACACACACACACACACACACACACACACACACACACACACACACACACACACACACACACACACACACACACACACACACACACACACACACACACACACACACACACACACACACACACACACACACACACACACACACACACACACACACACACACACACACACACACACACACACACACACACACACACACACACACACACACACACACACACACACACACACACACACACACACACACACACACACACACACACACACACACACACACACACACACACACACACACACACACACACACACACACACACACACACACACACACACACACACACACACACACGCGCACACACACTCACACACAGGGTTTTTCACGTAGCTTGAGCCAAATAAGAATGTGCAAATGCCACGTCGCTGGGAGATACTGAGATTTTTTGCATCCACCTAATTAGATAGTCTTAATAAACATCAATTACTATAATAAGATGAAAGGTCTACATGAAAAAAAATTCTAGAGCAACTTGAAAAGCTCCCGATACAGCTTTCTGTTGCTCAATACGGGCTACATAAAAGTATTTTTCAGACCGTCAAAGAACCCCGCGAATGCACGCAAAATTTCCGCGCGACTGGCCGCTCGAGGCACTTTACGTGTATTCGCGGGCATCTTTCACACTCGCAAAAGCACTTTTATGTACCGCGTATTCAGCAACAGAAAGCTGTGTCGGGAGTTATTTGTTGCTCTACAATTTTCTCATTTGCACCTTTCATATGTTTACAATTGGGAAGTTGATTATTACTTTACCTTGGTTGTGTCCGGCTACGTTGCATGTGCATATTTTAATTTTTGGCTCAAGTTAAGTGAAACACCCTGTAGCGCTGAAGCACATGCCAATTCTTGGTAGTTTTAAATTTTTGTCACGTTCGGAAAATTAATTACTCACACATGTAAATATACTACGTGTAGACAAATCTCAACGCGAATTAAGACGAAGAAACACACATCGAAAGGAAGGGCACCTTTGTTGTTTCAGTCCATAATAGTTGTACCAAAAGTACCGAAAGTTACGAGTTGGCATGCATTCATGCCTGGGAAGTTACAAGCAGGGAGAAAAAACGCGTGCACATGCATAGTGTCGCGTGGTGGTGACGGTAAAGAACACATTAGCAATGCTGTGAACGACAAAACTAACTTTTATTGGGCGAACCTGTGCCCACAAAACAGGCTACACTTATAGCACAACGATAGCGGCGAACACAGTCGGCGATCGTCGAAAATCTGATCAACGGGTCAAGCGCGTCGGCTTTTATACATAAATCGTCGAACGTTCCAGACTGATCGCTGGGACCCGCGCGTCTTCCACAAAGTTCTACATTATTCGCGTCGCGCGCACATTTAATCAGTTTTCACAAGGTTCGGTCACAGACAGCGGATGGAACCATTGATAACATTCCAGAAACTTCCGATACATGCAGGCGCGTCCTGCACCGTGCGATAACATTTGTTAGGCAGTGAAACGTGTCGCCCGATAAAGACAAGTACACGTATCAATACCCCCTCTTAAAAAGCATCGACACGATGCTGCAAACAAACGAAAGTAATAAAGAAAAGCACTCGTAGCAAAGAAAACAACAAAATAAGGAAGTTCGTCAGCCTGCGTAAAAGGGCTTCAGACGCACTACGTGGACCACTTCAGATCGTGCCCGGCGCCGCTGTGACTGCGAAATGCCGTCTGGCACGACCTCATAGTCCAGTTCGCCAACACGTCGGATGATCTTGTAGGGTCCCAAATAGCGTCGCGATAGTTTCTGACTGAGTCCTCGTCGACGAATTGGGGTCCAAACCCAAACACGGTCACCGGGCTGGTACTCGACGAAGCGTCGTCGGCGGTTGTAGTGTCGGCTGTCGGTACGCTGCTGGTTCATGATCCGTAGGCGGGCGAGCTGTCCGGCTTCTTCGGCGCGATGGAGATAGGTAGCAACGTCAAGATTCTTTTCCTCAGTGACGTGCGGCAGCATGGCGTCAAGCGTCGCCCTCGGGTTCCTGCCGTAAACCAGTTTAAACGGCGTGATCTGTGTTGTTTCTTGCACCGCCGTGTTGTAAGCGAAGGTTACTTACGGCTGGACGGCATCACAGGTCTTGTGTTCGACGTCGACGTACATTGCTAGCATGTCGGCGAGGGTTTTATTCAGGCGCTTCGTAAGACCATTCGTTTGTGGATCGTAGGCAGTTGTCCTCCTGTGCCTTGTCTGACTGTACTGAAGAATGGCTTGGGTGAGCTCCGCTGTAAAGCCCGTTCCTCTGTTGGTGATGACTTCTGGGGCGCCATGTCGCAGCAGAATGCTTTCGACGAAAAATTTTGCCACTTCGGCTGCGCTACCTTTCTGCAGAGCTTTAGTTTTAGCGAAGCGGGTGAGGTAGTCCGTCGCCACGACGATCCACTTATTTCCGGATGTTGACGTTGGAAACGGTCACAAGTCCATCCCGATCTGCTGAAAAGGTCGGCAAGGAGGCTTGATCGCCTGTAGTAATCCGGCTGGCCGTGTGGGTGGTGTCTTGCGTCGCTGACAGTCTCGGCATGTCTTGACGTAACAGGTGACGTCGGCGGTTAGGCGCGGTCAGTAATACCTTTCTTGCATCCTCGATAGCGTTCGGGAGAAGCCGAGCTGCCCGGCGGTCGGATCGTCATGTAGGGCGCGCAGTATTTCTGGACGCAGCGCCGACGGAACAACAAGAAGGTAGTTGACGTGGACTGGTGAGTTTTTCACAAGTAGATTGAAGCGTGAAGGAAGATAATCCGCGCTTAAATGCCCTCGGGACAATGTCGGTGTGCCCTTCCAAATTCTCGACGAGGTCTTTTAGCTCCGGGTCGGCCCATTGCTGTTCAGCGAAGTCTTCCGCGCTTATCATTCCAAGGAAGGCGTCGTCATTCTCGTCATCTTGCGGCGGCGGGTCAATGGGGGCGCGTGATAGGCAATCGGCATCAGAGTGTTAACGTCCGGACTTATAGGTTACAGTGATATCGTATTCTTGTAGTCTGAGGCTCCACCGCGCCAGTCGTCCTGAAGAATCCTTTATATTCACTAGCCAACACAACGCGTGATGGTCGCTGACGGCCTTGAATGGCCTGCCATGTAGATGAGGGCGAAATTTAGCTGTAGCCCAAACGATGGCGAGGCATTCCTTTTCGGTCGTATACAGAATAGTTGCCTTCCGCTTTTGGCAGCGACCGGCTAGCGTAAGCTATCACCTGTTCGGCTCCGTTTCTCCTCTGGACTAGGACGGCACCGCGGCCTAGGCTACTGGCGTCAGTGTGGATTTCTGTATCGGCGTACTCGTCGAAGTGCGCAAGTACCGGCGGCGACTGCATGCGTCGTTTGAGTTTTTCAAATGCGTTGGCCTGCGGCGTTTCCCACTTCAACTCAACATCACATATAGTTAGACGTGTCAGCAGCTCAGCGATGTGTGAAAAGTCCTTGACAAAGCGCCTGTAGTAGGCACACATGCCAAGGAATCTACGCACTGCCTTCTTGTCAATGGTTTGGGGGAACTGTGCGATGGCAGCTGTCTTTTGCGGGTCTGGGCGTATACCAGATTTGCTGATTACGTGGCCTAGGAAAAGAAGCTCATCGTAAGCGAAGCGGCATTTTTCTGGCTTCAGAGTGAGTCCTGATGACTTGATGGCCTCTAGTGCTGTCGCAAGCCGCCTGAGGTGATCGTCGAAATTTCCGGCGAGGACGACGACGTCGTCCAAGTAATCGACACAGGTCTGCCACTTCAATCCTGCTAAAACCGTGTCCATCACGCGCTGGAACATTGCAGGCGCCGAGCACAGACCGAATGGCATAACCTTGAACTCGTAGAGGCCGTCTGGGGTGATGAAGGCCGTGTTTTCGCGATCTCTTTCGTCGACTTCTATTTGCCAATAGCCAGACTTGCGGTCCATCGACGAGAAGTATTTAGCGTTGCAGAGCCGGTCCAATGCGTCGTCTATTCGTGGTAGGGGGTATACGTCCTTCTTAGTGATCTTGTTCAGACGACGATAATCGACGCAGAAACGTAGCGTTCCGTCCTTTTTCCTCACCAAGACTACAGGAGATGCCCACGGGCTTTTGGACGGCTGGATGATGTCGTCGCGCAGCATTTCGTCCACTTGGCGCCTTATAGCTTCATGTTCTCGCTTCGAAACTCGGTAAGGGCTCTGGCGGAGAAGACGAGTGCACTCTTCGGTTATTATGCGATGATTTGCGACTGGGGTTCGTCGAATCCTTGATGACGTCGAAAAGCACCCTTTGTATCGTCGAAGTAAACTTCTGAGCTGTTGTTGCTTAATCATGGGGAGACTTGGATTTATGTCGAAGTCTGTTTCGGGAACTACGGTCATCCGGGTAGATGCGGCAGAATCCAAGACGACAAACGCATTGCTGGTTTCCAGAATTTCCTCGATGTATGCGATCGTCGTACCCTTGTTGATGTGCTTGAATTCTCGCTGAAGTTTGTCAGCAACACTTTCGTGTTTCCTCCGTGCAGTCGAGCGATACCTCTTGCGACGCAAATTTCGCGATCGAGCAGTAGACGTTGGTAGCCCTCGATGACGCCTTCTACTTCAGCAGGTGTTTCGGTTCCGAGCGAATTAACAATGCTGGAGCGAGGCTGGATGCTCACTTGATCTTCGAGCACATTCAAGGCGCGGTGACTAGGAAGGCTCTCCGGCGGTATCGCTTGATCTTCCGACAGCGCTATTGACTTCGACTTCAGGTCGATGATTGCACCGTGTTGGTTCAGGAAGTCCATGCCGAGAATGACGTCTCGTGAACACTGTTGGAGGATGACGAAGGTGGCAGGGTAAGTCCGGTCGTGAATAGTAATTCTTGCCGCGCACATTCCAGTCCGCGTTATAAGGTGTCCTCCAGCGGTCCGAATTTGAGGGCCTTCCCATGTAGTCTTAACTTTCTTCAACTGGGCGGCGACGTGTCCACTCATGACGGAGTAATCGACCCCTGTATCGACTAAGGCGGTGACTGCCTGGCCATCGAGAAGTACGTCGAGGTCGGTGGTTCTTTGTCTTGCATTACAGTTCGGTCTTGGCGTCGGATCACGGCTGCGTCGCATTGACCTGTGGCTGGTATGTGACGTCGTCAGGTCGTCTTTCGTCGTCGTATTCTTTGCTTCCGGACTTCGTCGGGACGGCGGCGTGTCGTTATGTCGTCGAGGTTGTTTCTTCGGCGTCTTCTTCGGCGGCGGAGGATCTTCGTCAGTTCGACGAAGACCAACCGCACCTCCATCGGTTGCTGCTTTTAGTTTTCAGGATGTGGGCTCGCAGAGCGGCCCCTGCCTGGGCCGTTGTATGGTCGGCGCTGCGGCGACAGGTAGCGGCCTGGTCACGGCGAACGGGATGGACGTCGAGGGTTCCACTGAGTGGCGGCGAGGTAGTCGGCGATATCGCGAGGTCGTTCGCCAATCTGTGGTCGCGGTGCGTTAACGGCGAACCTCGGAGTCCCATATCCCGGTATGGGCATCGGCGATAGATGTGCCCGGCTTCTCCGCAGTGATATAGCAAAGCGGACGGTGGTCGGGGGCGCGCGAAACGTCAGTCTTCCTTGGCATGCCGCATGGGGTGACGGGTTGGCGTGCTGGCGACGGGGGTGGTGGTGGACGACGAAACTGTGTCGTCACTGGGCTTGCCGTGGGCGTGGAGGGGGAACGTGACGGCGGGCTACAGCGGCGCATGTCATCGCTTGCGGCTGAGGCTGCGGCGATTCAGAGGCTACTCCGAGTTGTTGGAGCTCCTCATGTACGGCGTCGGCAATGGAAGCCACTTGAGGCCGTGATGACGGGAACACCTTTTGTAGCTCCTCCCGCACGACCGCTCGGATAGTCTCGCGCAGGTCGTCGGTGGCCAGGGACTGAACTCCGGCGTAGTTTGTCGAGTTAGTGCGGCGGTTGAATTGCCGGTTCCGCATTTCCAGTGTCTTCTCGATGCTAGTGGCCTCGCGAAGAAACTCCTCGACGGTCTTCGGTGGGCTCCGTACCATTCCGGCGAAAAGTTCCTCCCTTACACCACGCATCAGTAAGCGGACTATCTTTTCCTCGGACATTTCCGGGTCGGCGTGGCGGAATGGGCGGCTCATTTCTTCTGTGAAAATCGTGGTGGTCTCATTAGGCAGCTGCATTTGGGTTTCCAGTAGTGCTTGGGCTCGTTCTCGGCGTACGACGCTTGTGAACGTCTGCAGAAAGGTGGCTTCTCGGTCCTTAAACCACGTCCTGGCAGCGTCTTCCAATGCGAAGAAGACATGCCGCAGTTTGTCGTCGCTGTTAGCTGTTAAATGCAGCGACATCCATGTTTTAACACTTAACGATATGACATGCACTACACTTTCCCATAATCGTCCCTGTGTAAGACAGCCTTTCTCGCTTCATGTGAGGGAGCTTAGTGATGAAATACATGTCCCACTACTCGAGCTTCGCCTAATGCATCCAACCAAGTTGTTACCACCTTGGGAGTGGCAGGTCATAGGATGTGGCATATCCTTTTTAGAAGTAACAAAACACGCACCAGAGATCGCAATCCGTACGCATTTCCTAGAACTCCAGCACAGGCACTCCTGCGCAGAGTTCTACACAGACGCTTCGAAGTCTGATGCCGGCGTGTCCTATGCTGCCGTGGGCCCATCCTTCTCAGAATCCGATTCACTACATCCGGAAACAAGTATATTTACGGACGAGGCCTACGCATTACTGTCTGCTGTGAAGCATATAAGAAAATCAAAACTTCAAAAGTCAGCGATATATACAGACTCCCTAAGTGCTGTGAAGGCCCTGATGTCCCTCTATACACACAAAAATCCAGTACTTAATGAACTATATTCCGTCTTGTGTAAAGCGTACATATCTAACCAGCATATCATTATATGCTGGGTGCCTGGCCATAGGAGCATCGAGGGTAACGTTCTGGCGGACGAGATGGCCACGTCAATCGCATCGCAAGCTGTTAACCCTACCGCTGAGGTGCCTGTCACAGATCTGAGGCCTTTCTTGCGAAGGAGGCTGCGAGACCACTGGCAACGCATGTGGGATGCCGATATGAATAATAAGCTCCACCTTATAAAACCACAGCTAGGATTGTGGCCCTCTACTACAAAATCGCGCCGAACAGATGTCCTATTCTGTCGTCTCAGAATAGGACACACATTTGGCACCCATAATTTCCTACTGACCGGAAGTGAGCCTCCATTGTGTGGTAGATGCGGGGAGAGGCTGACCGTGCTCCACGTCCTTCTGGAGTGTCCGGAAGCCGAATCTGAGAGAATGAGACATTTTTCCTTAGCATACAGGCAGCACATTCTTCTTCATCCTGTAATGTTTCTCGGTCCGGAACCGCTTTTTAATGCAGACACAGTCCTAGGTTTCCTCAGATATGTAGTCCTACATTTTATTAGTCCCATCCATTCGTAGCGCTTCCTCTCTTTAGAGGATGCCGCTGGGATAGTTGCACTGTATAGCACATGCCTCCAGGCCCTTGTGTTTCAAGGGCTCTAAGAAGGCAGTAGTGCTCTAGCATGCGCAGTGCTCACCTGCGCAGTGTCACTTCAGCGCGGTCAGTCACTTGCGTCTCGCTGGTAGCACCCTCGGGTTCGGCTCGCCCGTCTGAGGGCGTTCGAATGTCGGTGCCTATTTGAGCTTGAGCCTGACTGTGACTGGTGTCGTCTCCTTGAGACTGCGAGCCTGCCGCTGCGTTCTGGCGCCTTTAGCCGTTGGTACTTGCATGGGAGCCTCGGGTTCCACCGCTTTTCTTCCCACGCTGGTCCTCCTGGTGTTTAGCTGGTCGAGGTGGCGGCGATCTTGGTCCCCATCTGCAGTCTTTACCGTTGCCATTCGCGAGCCTTCGGTGGACTCTACCGAGCCTGGTTTCCATTTGTCACCCACTCCGTAGTTCTTGAACAAGACGTCTTTGCACAGCGGTTGGCCACTGTTGCACTCATCTGCAGAAAGGAAATGTCGTGACACGACGTTGTGCAATAAAGAACGTGGCTGATATCCGAGAAGCATGCAAGCTGGGGTTTGCCTATTTGGCAAGGGAGTGCGCCGATAATGCGAAAGAATGTGGTCCAGCCGAGCTTGCAAACTGCCGCGTGTGTTTTTCTTTAACACTTGTTTGACAGTCCGTACTGCTCTTTCCGCCAGGCCATAAGACTGGCGTTTGTAGGGAGCTGTCCGCAAATGAGCGATGCCATTGCGCTTCATAAATGCCCTGAACTCTTCGCTAGTAAACTGCGGCCCGTTGTCCGTCACAAGGGTCCTCGGCAAACCGAACCGGCTGAACATAGTGTGCAGTGCTTCAATTGTCTTTGCCGAACTGGCGGTCTTCATGGCGGTAACCTCGATCCATTTCGTATGGGAATCAACCACAATCAACTACATGCTACCTTCCACAGGAACGGGAAGAGGTTTGTGATCTGTAACAAGCGTGAAATGATTCCCGAGCAGATATTCCCGGAACTTTGTAACCCCGAAGACAACAGCCAATGCCTCTCTTTCAATTTGCGCGTAATTACGCTCAGCAGCTGAAAGCGTTCGCAACCGGAACCCAATTGATCGATCTTGCTCATTTACTCTGTGATGCAGCACT
The DNA here is from genome assembly GCF_023375885.2 of Dermacentor andersoni. Taxonomy (NCBI): domain Eukaryota; kingdom Metazoa; phylum Arthropoda; class Arachnida; order Ixodida; family Ixodidae; genus Dermacentor; species Dermacentor andersoni. The sequence continues at coordinate 167,503,163 of NC_092816.1, forward strand.
GCGCCGACGCCACACGACGACGCATCGGTTTCCAAGATAAGCGGCTTACTTGGATCGTAGTGCCCCAAGGACCTAGCTTCCTCCAGAAGCCGCTTTGTTGCTCGGGACGCGTTATCTTGTCTCGGTCCCCACTGCCAGCGTGTGTTCTTTCTTAGCAGCTCATGCAGCGGCTCTAGAACAGTAGCGATGTTTCCCAGAAATGAGTAGTAGTAGGTCACGAAGCCCAAAAACGCCCGTAGTCCCATAAAACCGGTTGGATTCGGTATTTTCATTATCGCAGCAATGTTGTCCTTCTTAGGTAACAATCCGTTCGTAATTATACGATGTCCCAGAAATTCAACTTCTGCTTGTCGGAACTTGCATTTCTGCGGATTCAGCTTGACACCGTGTTGACAGAAACATCTGAAAACTTCACGCAGCGTCTCATAGTTGCCGCGCTTCTCCCCGACTACCACATCGTCCAAATATACTTGACTGCCTGGAATGCCTTGCAGGATGCCGTCCATACGTCTCTGAAAAATCGCTGGAGCAGAGGCTAGACCAAAAGGAAGCCTATAAAAGCAAAACAGGCCTTTCGGAGTGTTTACGACCAAGATCTTCTTCGTTTCCTCGTCAAGCGGCAACTGACTGTAAGCATCTTTCAAGTCGATAGTGCTGAATACTGCACCACCGTTTAGGTTTGCAAAGATATCCCGTATTTTTGCCAATGGGTACTGCTCCGTGACACATGCAGCATTTGCGGTCACCTTAAAATCACCACACAACCGAATGGAACCATTCTTTTTGATAACGGGAACCAGAGGCGTGGCCGAGTCTGCACTGTAGACAGGCAAGAGAATGCTATGCTTAACAAGTCTGTCTATTTCATTTGACACTTGTTCCCGCATTGCATATGGCACAGGACGTGCTTTGCAGAACCGCGGCATCGCTTTTTCGCGCAACCGCAAATGGACTGCGGCTCCATCAATTAGCCCTAGACCTGGTGTAAACAAATCGCCGAACTCCTCTTAGAGCGCGCTAACCAAAGTACTGTCAGGAACATTTTGCTCACTGGAGGTTTCCTCGCCGAGAATGTCGAGGACGGGCCTTCCGCTACGCTCAAATGCGCGGATGACATCGCACCCGCACAAGTTGGGGCCATCGCTCTGCAGTACGGTTAGAGTTGCATCTAGGGTCTTTCCCGCGTACGATACCGGAAGCTTCAGCTGACCCCTCTCGGGAAGCTTGCCAAGAAAGCAGGACAACTGCGAGGACGTCTCGCGGAGCGCAGGCCAGGCATGCCGATGCTTGCAGTATGTTTCCCACGTAATGATGGAGACAGGCGATCCGGTGTCCACTTGCATTGTCAGCGGAATTCCGCTCCAGCAGAGGGTGCGAACCACGGCCTTGACCCAGTTTACCGACGTAGTTTACAAACTCAGTAGACAAAGTTCGTTGCCGTCGCTCTCTGAAGAATGCACCTCACAAAGGGCCACCCCTTGTTTCCACACACACATTTTAGCTAGGTGCCCTTTACGTCTGCAGCGAGAACACTCCGCCCGGGGAAACTTGCACTTTGCTGCCTTGTGCTTAGTGCTACCGCAGCACGGGCAAACGACGTGTTCGTTTGGACGAGAAGTGCTCGAATGAGTCTTGTGGTGATACGGTTGACCTTGCGCCTTGCTCCTCACGGCATGGACGCTGCCATAATCCTGTGTCTTCTCCATATGATCAACGTTGAGGGCTGCCATCTCGGCTGCTAAAGCTATATCTTCGGCATCTTTCAGCGTCAGCTAAGGTCTTGCCAAAAGCTTCCGACGAACGCCAGCATCACGTAGACCACAAACAAGTCTGTCTCGTAGCATCCTGTCCCATGCCTCGCCAAAGTTGCAACTGCAGGCCTTCTTCCGAATTTCCACAATGAAGTCCTTTGTTGCCTCGTCGGGACGCTGGCATCTGGTGAAGAATTTGTAGGACTTCGCTATTTCGTTGCCCTCTTGCGCAAAGTGTTCTGCCAGCAGTTCAAGCAGCTTCTCGTAGGTGAGGTCTTGAATCTTCGCCGGCGCGCACCGTACCGTTATTATGCCGACTGTTGCCGTGCTTAAGGCTGCCATTAGCAGGGCTCGTCGTTTCTTCGAGTCAACGATTTCGCAAGCTTCAAAGTAGGACTGCAGACGCACCTGGTAGGCGTCCCAACTGTCTTCCGTTTTGTCGAAACCAGGCGGTCCGGCGTGGGCCACCATGGAACAGACACGCCCCAGTGGTGGGCAGCCTCGTCGCCGCCGAAGTAACTCGAGAAGCGGTTGGAAAAGAACGAACGCTTTATTAAAGGTTAGTGTAGTGTTTATAGCCTTTCTCTTGTGACGTCACCGCAGCCACTGCCGATTCACAAGAGGCGTGACCGGTGAATCTAATAAAATAAACACGTGTCAGCGGCGCATACTGATTCATAACAATGGCAAAGCAATACAAACCAAGCACTTGATAATCAGCTTCGGTTCAAGCGTCCTTCCTGAGTGAATCGAGGCAGGGTATATAGCAAGCTACGTGTTAGGCCAACGTTTCGGCCACAGCTCGCACAGCTGCCGAGGCCGTCAAATGTGTGCGAAATGCACTGCCCATGAACATCCTTCCTAAGCTCGCGAGAACACTCTCCATTGTGTAAACTGTGAAGGGGAGCACGACGCATACTCGTGGTCGTGCCCATCCTGGAAAAGAGAAAAAGAAATTGTGACGATAAAAGTAAAGGAAAGGAGGCACGCAGGCGGGTATCCTACCTGCCCAAGAACACATTTTCCGATGTGACGCGTCAGGGGGCGGCGACACGGCTTCCGGCGGCTGTCCGACCCACAAGCAGTGAGTCGGCAGTTACGCCATCTGCCCCCGCGGCGGTTGCAGCTAACGCTGCTCTGTGACCCCAGAATAGTACTATCGACTTCCGGGCCGGTGGCCTCAAAGGCCTCGTCAAACATGCCGATGCCTTCACGTCAAACACAGCGCTCGGAAGAGCGCGGAAGAGCTCGGAAGAGCGCGTCTAACGCCTCGCAAGAAGCGATGGACATTACCACCAGCCAGACGGCGCCACCAGCGCCTAAGGAACGGCGAGTCTCTTTCGATCGCTCCAGAAAAGACAAAACCCGCATCAAGGCGCCTCCAAAGGGCCCGTGAACTAATCTCAGTCTCTTAAACGCACAGCCACATTTATCATAATGGAAACACAAATACTACAGCGGAATGTACGAGGACTGCTACATAACGTCGACGACATTAGAGAACTACTGCACAAACACAATTCCAAGTAGCTGTGTGTTCAAGAGACAGATCTCAAACCTACCAGCACAAATTTTCTTCGAAACTACACTGTCTTCCGAAAAGACCGTGACAAGGCTAATGCCTCCGGCAGTGTAGCAATAGTTGCCGACAAGGCGGTAGCTAGCCGACCCGTAGCCCTTCAGACACCCCTTGAGGCAGTGTCAGTTCGGGCCATTCTTTTTAACAAGTTGGTCACTGTATGTACCATTTATATACCCCCGAGCCATCATCTCGAAAAGACTGTCTTTTATAATCTTATTGATCAGCTTGCCAAGCCTTACATACTCGTGGGAGATTTTAACGCTCATAAAACGATGTGGCCAGACGGGCGCTCCACAACTGATCATCTTGTACGTATTGAAGGAAATATCCGTGACACATTTGTACACAAACAGTTTCTCTTATCCATATTCCTCGGTATGGAGAAGGCGTACAACACAACGTGGTGCTACGGAACCTTGAGAGACTTGTCAGAAATGGGCATTCATGGTAATATGCTAATGCTAAACCTAATAGGAAGCTATTTGTCCAATCCTACCTTCCGGGTAAAAACAAGAAAGGGACTGACAGATGGAATAGCACACTGTGGTATAAAGTTTGTAAACAGGGATGAAGTGCCTCAGACAGGCTGGCCAACGTTTCGATAGGAGGACCTATCTTCGTCAAAGGCGGCCTCGTCATCCTCGGCGTGTTAGATTTAAAGGGGTAGTGCAGTGACGTCACGTGCGGGTGTTGTCGCTGGCGGCTGGTTTTATAGAGAGAGATTACAAGAGGAAACAAGCGCTGTCGTCCGCCGTCTGTTAGCTTCATTCTCAAGACGAGGGGACAGGAGCATGAGAGTGGGCACGCGGGGAGAAAAGAAAAGAAATAGAAGCAGAAAAAAAGGAAAAAAAAAGAAAAAAAAGGGGGGGGGGAACCAGGGCGGCACCAAGACAGACAAAAAAGGGGGGAGTGAAAGAAAAAGAAAGAGAAAAGTGAAATCTTTAAGAAATACGGGGGCTTGGGAGCGTGTTGGGGATGCGAAAGGTTAGGAGGTATTCAGGGGGAGTCGTTGGCGGCATGCTTTTGAGGCATTAAAACGGCCGGTCAAGCGGTCAGCGTGCGAGTAACACAAAAGACAAAAAAAAAAAGAGAAAGAAGAAAACCCAGACAAAAAAAAAAGAACATGAGTTGAAAGTGACTTGAGTAGCATAGTAGTAATACGTCGAGTAATTTTGAAATAGTTAAGGTGGCGACGAGGAGTCTGCGGTGCAATGTATGGGGTGACTGAAAGGCAGCGGCATGGTCTTTCAAGGGGCACTGCCCCACGCGCTTAACGTAGGTGTCGTTACGGCGGCATCCAGAGATGGCGATACTCTGGGTTGAGGCGCCGAAAAAGGCATATTGACTTCGGAATGTGTTGTCGAGGGGATTTCAAGAAAAAAAAAAGATTAAAAAAAGGGGGGGGAAGGGAGAGGGGGAGGGGGGCCGAAACCGGTATAACAAACAGGAGGGTGACGCGCGCAGAAGGGGGCAAGTGTACATGGAAGAAGGGGATCGTACAGTTGGTATAGACGTAAAAACCTGAAAGAGTACATTAAATTGAGTAGTAGGCAGGAAAAAATTTTTTCGAAATGGAAGAGTAGGTGAGGTTAAGAATTAAAGTTGGCTGGTGGCCTAATGTGTTTTGTGTATTGGTTGATGATATGAGAGTTTCAGATTTAAGTTACAGCTTTTAAAGATTCTAAGTAGCCGCGTACCAAATTAATTCCTGTCGGGTGTAGGCAATTAAACTTGTGTATGAAGTATGATTCCGTATACTTCCTATCGCGAGGGGAACGGAAATTTGTTTGTAGTATATAGAGCCTTGCTTTGTCAAACGTATGTCCATGTTCATTAAGGTGGCTGGCTACTGCTTTGGGTAAATTGTGTTTTGTGTCCGCGCGGTGACCATTGAGTCTTGTATTAATTTGTTGTCCAGTGTCACCTATGTATTGTTTGCTACAAGCGGCGCATTCTAGACAGTAGACTACGTTGCTTGATGTGCAGGTGAAAGCCGAAGTTGTGTGTAATTCGACGCTGTACTTTTTACTGTAGTAGTAGATTGAATGTGTTTGCATGTAGAGCACCTGGGGCGGCCACAGGGATTGGTTCCCAACTTCTTCTTTTTCTGTAGTTTGGCGTGCACAAGAACATCTTTAAAATTAGTGTTGCGTCTGTAGGCCACTCTGGGAGGGTCGGGAAAAATCTTCTTAAGTTTCTGGTTGCTGGTGAGAATCGGGTAGTATTTACTTAGGATGTTATTCACGTTTGGGAGTGCGTTTGAGAATTTAGTAGTAAGAAGAGGCGTTGTTGTTCTTGTGATCCTCGGGCGGGGCTTGAGGACCTCGGCTCGATCAAGTTTGGTCGGCGATGACTCTCACGTCCTTTTACACAAGAAACTGGTGTACCCCAGGGAGGCGTGCTCAGCTGCACACTCTTTATTGTTAAGATTACAACACTTCCTGTTTCATTACCACCAGCCATTTTATGCGAAGCATACTAGCCGCACAACCACGCTCTTCTTTGCTGCGCCGCGCGCAGCCGCCTAGCTACCATATGACGTCCTAACAGCTGCAAAAGCGGAGGCTCAACTCGTGCGCTCGCTTGCGGCCGCGTAGCTACATAGCCGGGTCTCAGCTCGTGCGCTCGCCTGCATGAGTTGTTTCTTCGTCTAGCCGAACCAAATATAGCCAAGCAACAGCAGTTCACCAGGCTAAACAGTAGTTCAACAACTAAAATAAAGGCTAGTATACTTCGCATCCTGGGCTTAACCTTAGCTAAGCCACAGCCATTTTTTTATTCCTTCTACGTGGACGACATTCAAATAGGTTTCAAATCCTGTAGCCACACAGTGTGCGAGAGACAGGTACAGCTTGCCTTGAACAAAGTGTCAAAGTCGGCGGAGCAAAATGGATTTAAAAAGAATCCGAAGAAATAATCTTGTGTTGTTTTTACAAGAAAGAGAGGCCTGGTCCCGGATCCTTGCTTAGAACTGTGTGGACAACAAATACCTGTCAACTAAGAGCACAAATTCTTAGGTATTATACTTGACTATGGACTCACTTTCATTCCACACTATAAATACTGTTACATGTAGAAAGACAAAGACGGAAGAGACTATTTGCAGGCTATTTACACTGGAGCCAGAGCGCCAGGCCGACATTCGCTCGCCGCCAAGGGGACAGACCCACTTCGTCGTTCTCGCGGCGGCTCGTCTCTTGAGCATCTCGCGATAATATCCTAAAACAACCCCCCCCCCCCCCCCCCTTCGGCAAGAGCGCCGTCACGGTGCTGTTAAATATCCACAGCGCGTGGAGAGGTGTAGGGCTTGAGTCGGGGGACGTGGACAATGTCAATGGTTGTCACATAGGAGGACGTAGTGGGCGTGGCTAGAACGATTTCATAGGTGACATCGGTCACTTGGCGGAGCACGGGATATGGGCCTGTGTAACAGGAAAGGAGTTTTTCACAAAGGCCAACTTTACGCGGTGGTGACCAAAGCAACACGACGGTGCCGGGCGCAAAATGGACATCACGATGACGGAGGTTGTAGCGTTGCTTCTGTTTGTTTTGAGACGCTTATAGACGAGCGCGCGTAAGTTGGCGAGCATGGTCAGCATGGGCGATTGCATCACGGACATAATCGCTAGTTGAAGATGTGGTGGACGGAAGCACAGTGTCCAGTGGTAGCGTCGGTTCTCGGCCACACAAGAGGGAAAACGGGGAAAAGCCAGCAGTTTCGAGACGGGAAGAGCTGTCCGCAAAGGTAATGTAGGTTAGAGCCAGGTCCCGGTCACGGTGGTCGTCTGAAACGTATTTGGATAGCATGTCTGTAAGGGTGCGGTTCAAACGCTCAGTGAGGCTGTTCGTTTCAGGCTGGTAGGAGGTGGTAAATTTAGGCTGTATTGAGCAGGCACGTGTGTCCTCAATGACTTTGGCCAAAAACGTACGGCCACAGTCTGTTAGCAATTGACGCGGAGCACCATGCATCAAAATGTAATCATGTAGGAGGTAGTCCGCAACATCAGTTGCGCAGCTGGTAGGAAGAGCGCAGGTTACGGCGTAGCGAGTCGCGTGGTCCGCCGCGACTGTAACCCATTTGTTTCCTGATGTAGATTCCGAAAATGGGCCGAGAAGGTCTAAGCCAGCACGATGGAAGGGCTCGGCAGGGATGTCGAGCGGCAGCAGGTAACCAGCCGGGGGCTGGGAAGGCTTCTTGCGTCGTTGGCAAAGTTTACAAGCGGCGACGTAACGTCGTACGGAATGGCCAAGGCCCGGCCAGAAAAAAAACAGCGACGTACACGGTCATAGGTTCGAGATATGCTGAAGTGGCCTGCCTTTGGTGCGTCGTGAAGCTCTTCTAGAAAGGTGGAGCGGAGGCGTTTAGGTATTACAAGTAGGAACTCAGAGCCGTCTGGATGAAGGTTACGACGGTACAGAGCACCGTCGTGAAGGACGAAGGGCGTAGATTAGCATCGGCCGGAGAGTGTCCAAAACGGTCGATGAGTGCTCTCATGTAGGCGTCACGACGTTGCTCATCGGCGAAATGAAGCAGCTGTGACACAGAGAATACGCAAGCAGCACTGGTAATATTGGAGGAGTCAGAGTCGTCAAGAGGGTAACGCAACAAGCTGTCATCGTCTTGGTGGAGGCGGCCAGACTTGTACACCACGGAATATGAAAATTCTTGTAGCCTTAAAGCCCATCGACCGCGCCGGCCTGTAGGATCATTTAGCGATGAGAGCGAGCAAAGAGCATGATGGTCAGTGACTACGGAAAAAGGGCGACCGTAAAGGTGAGGACGGAACTTCGCAACCGCCCAGACAACAGCAAGGCATTCTCGTTCCGTAATGGAATAGTTGCGCTCCGATGGTGCTAGGAGGCGGCTCGCTTAGGCAATAACGCGATCTTGGCCACGCTGACGCTGGGATAAGACGGCACCTATGCCATGACCGCTGGCATCTGTACGCAATTCTGTAGGGGCATCAGGGTCGAAGTCGGCGAGAATGGGTGGTGAAGTTAGAAGAGTGACGAGACGAGAGAAGGCGGTGGCTTCCGAAGTACCCCACGAGAATTTTACGCCTTTTTTCTAAAGATTAGTGAGGGGTCTAGCAATTGCTGCAAAATCTTGAACAAAACGACGAAAGTACGAGCATAGCCCTACAAAACTTCAAACGTCTGCGGCTGTCTTCGGAACCGGAAAGTCTCGGACAGCGCGTCTTTTCACGGGATCAGGCTGTACTCCGGAGACGTCAACGAAATGACCCAGAAGAGTAATTTGGCGGTTGCCAAAACGACATTTGGACGAGTTAAGTTGCAGCTTCGCCTTTTTAAATAGATCAAGTATAGTTGTATGACGCTCAAGGTGAGTGTCGAACGTTGGCGAGAAGACGTTGACGTCGTCGAAGTAGAGGCATATGGACCATTTGAAACCTTGGAGCAAGGTGTCCATCATACGCTCGAAGGTGGAAGGGGCGTTGCATAATCCAAACGTCATTACTTTAAATTGGTATAGGCCACCAGGTGTGATGAACGCGGTTTTTTTCCCTGTCCATATCGTCAACAGCAATCTTTCAGTATCCAGAAGGAAGATCAATAGAAGAAAATGAAATGATTGATGTTTAATGGCGCAAGGGCCAGGTATGGCCAAAGAGCGCCATGTCCTTGGTGATGAGTTCGCAGTGTAATTATGAGTTCTATGAAATTGGTGTGACGTGGCTGTAAAGGGGCCTTAAAGATATTCGCGCTAAAATGCGTAAAATCTGTATTGTAATGTTATGGCGATGACGTATGACGTGTGCTATGAACATTAAGATGCATTTAAAAAAAAGAATACGATGTGTAAAAATATATCAGGTTATAAGATATGCTAGAGCACTACTTCCTCCTTAGAGCCCTTGAAACAAGGGCCTGGAGGCATGTGCTATACAGTGCAACTATCCCAGCGGCATTCTCTAAAGAGAGGAAGCGCTACGAATGCATGGGACTAATAAAATGTAAGACTACATCACTGAGAAAACCTAGGACTGTGTCTGTATTAAAAAGCGGTTCTGGACCGAGAAGCATTACAGGATGAAGAAGAATGTGCTGCCTGTATGCTAAGGAAAAACGTTTCATTCACTCAGATTCGGCTTCCGGACACTCCAGAAGGACGTGGAGCACGGTCAGCTTGTCCCCGCACCTACCACACAATGGAGGCTCACTTCCGGTCAGTAGAAAATTATGGGTGCCAAATCTGTGTCCTATTCTGAGACGACAGAATAGGACGCCTGTCCGGCGCGATTTTGTAGTAGAGGGCCAGAATCCTAGCTGTGGTTTTATAAGGTAGAGCTTATTATCCATTTTGGCATCCCACATGCGTTGCCAGTGGTCTCGCAGCCTCCTTCGCAAGAAAAGCCTCAGATCTGTGGCAGGCACCTCAGCGGTAGGGTTAACAGCTTGCGATGCGATTGACGTGGCCATCTCGTCTGCCAGAACGCTACCCTCGATGCTCCTATGGCCAGGCACCCAGCATATAATGATATGCTTTTTAGATGTGTACGCTTTACGCAAGACGGAATATAGTTCATTAAGTACTGGATTTTTGTGTGTATAGAGGGATATCAGGGCCTTCACAACACTTAGGGAGTCTGTATATATCGCTGACTTTTGAAGTTTTGATTTTCTTATATTATTCACAGCAGACAGTAATGCGTAGGCCTCGGCCGTAAGTATACTTGTTTCCGGATGTAGTGAATCGGATTCTGTGAAGGATGGGCCGACGGCAGCATAGGACACCCCGGCATTAGACTTCGAAGCGTCTGTGCAGAACTCTGCGCAGGAGTGCCTGTGCTGGAGTTCTAGGAAATGCGTACGGATTGCGATCTCTGGTGCGTGTTTTGTTACTTCTAAAAAGGATATGTCACATCCTATGAGCTGCCACTCCCAAGGTGGTAACAACTTGGTTGGATGCATTAGGCGAAGCTCGAGTAGTGGGACATGTATTTCATCACTAAGCTCCCTCACATGAAGCGAGAAAGGCTGTCTTACAGAGGGACGATTATGGAAAAGTGTAGTACACGTCATATCGTGAAGTGTTAAAACATGGATGTTGATGATTGGAGTGTATTTTCAGGAAATATGTAAGGCTGATGAAAGTTCTCTGTAGATGGAGGGACCATTCTTTTGATTCCGCGTATGAGCTTTCAATCGGGCTTGTTCTGAAAGCGCCAGTGGCTAACCGGATACCTAGATGGTGGACCAAGATGGTGGACAGGATCTAGGATCTTTAGTGCGCTTGGAGCGGCAGAGTTATATACGACGGCACCATAGTGCAATCGTGATCGAATTAGGCTCTTATAAACATTCATCAGACACTTCCTGTCGCTACCCCATGTTGAGTGGGATAGAATTTTAAGTAAGTTCATTGTCCTTAGACATTTTTCTTTAATATATTTAATGTGCTGTATACCTAGAAATTTGTGTTCTTTGTTGATAGGTATTTGATGTACACACAGTTGAACACAAGGATCTGGAACGAGGCCTCTCTTTCTAGTAAAAAAGGAACACAAGAATTTTTGTGGGGGTTGATTTTAAATCCGTTTTTGTCTGCCCACTTGGACACCTTGTCTCTCGCATACTGCTAGGTTACAGGATTTGAAGCCGATTTGAATGTCGTCCACGTAGACAGAATAAAGAATGGCAGGTGGTAGCGAAGCGCGAAGCATGTTCATCTTCACGATAGAGAGCGTACAGCTAAGCACGCCTCCATACGGTACACCTCTTTCTTGTGTGAAAGGTCGCGACAATACGTTGCCGATTTGCACGCGGAAGATGCGATTCAACAAATAGCTTTCAATTATTTTCAGCCTATTTCCACAGATGCCCATTCTCGACAAGTCTCGCAAAATGCCGTAGCGCCATGTTGTGTCGTATGCCTTCTCCATGTCAAGGAATATTGATAAGAAAAACTGTTTATGTACAAATGCGTCCCGAATATATCCTTCAATGCCTACAAGGTGATCTGTTGTCGACCGGCTTCTCTGAAGCCACACTGATAGGGATCAAGTATATTGTTGAGTTCAAGGAAATGTGTGAGTCTGCGATTAATGATTTTTTCTCAAAGCTTACACAGGCAGCTTGTAAGAGCTATCGGGTGATAGCTTGCCGCCATAGATGGGTCTTTCCCCTGCTTGAGAACAGGGACCACAATTGCTTCTTTCCATGTGGGTGCGAGGTCTCCCGCAGCCCAAATAGTGTCAAAAAGTGTGGGTAGTGTAACTTGTGTGTCAGTATGTAGGTTTCTGATTATGTCATTCATGACTCTGTCAGGTCCCGGTGCAGTGCTTTTGCATGTGTTCAATGCAGCTCTCAACTCGGCAATACTGAAAGGCCGGTTATAGGGTTCATTCTGTCTCGATTTTCTTATTGTTGGCTTACATTCTTCTGTTTGTTTATATTTTAGAAAAGATTGTGAATAATTCGTTGAATTTGACACGCTCTCAAAATGCTCCCCAAGTGAATCTGCCTGGTCTTGCAGGGTATCGCCTTGTGGGTTTACCAAAGGGAGGGAATATGTTGGTCGCCCTCTAATCCTATTAACCCTGTTCAAGACTTTGGTCTCATCTGTAAACGAGTTTATACTCGATAAAAACTTCTGCCAACTTTATCTTCTGGCCTGTCGGCGGGTTCTCCTGCCTAGGGACTTTACTTTCTTAAAGTTAACAAGATTCTCCGCAGTGGGAGCGGCGCGTAGGAACCCCCACGCTTTGTTCTGTTTTTTACGAGCGATCCTACAAACGTCGTTCCACCAGGGGACACACCGTTTGCACGCCAAGCCATTTACTTCTGATATGCATTTAGATGCGGCATCTATTATGAAGGCTGTAAAAAAGTCCACTGCAGCATCAATTCCTAGCGAAGAAATATCAGCCCATGAGATACTAGTAAGAGTTCGAAATTTCTCCCAATCAGCTGTCTCAATCTTCCACCTAGGATATTCTGGTGGTAATTCGTTTTCTTTAGGTGATCTTAGCAGTACGAGGAAGTGGTCGCTCCCGTAAGGATTGTTGATAACTGCCTATTCGAGTTCAGGCAGTATACACGAGGAAACTAGGCTAAGATCAATTGAAGAAAAGGTTCTGTTTGCAAGACAGTAATATGTGGGTGCCTTCCTGTTCAGCAGACACGCACCCGCAGAAAAAAGGAACTGTTCAACGAGACGACCTCGCGCATCGATACGAGAGTCTCCCCACAAGCTGCTGTGTGCATTGAAATCGCCAAGAACAACATAAGGTTCTGGCAATTGATCCATAAAGGACTGAAATTCATGTTTGTTTAATTGGTAAGGCGGGGGTATGTAAATCGAGCAAATGATGATGTGTTTGTTTAGAACAGCTCGAACCGCCACTGCTTCGAGGGACGTTTGTAGCTGCAAACGTCGACACGCTATGCTTTTATGAATAACAATAGCAACGCCGCCCGATGATGCAACAGCGTCATCGCGATCTTTGCGAAACGTAACATACTGTAGGAGAAAGCTTGTGTGTTTCGTTTTCAAGTGTGTTTCCTGTGAACACAGCACTTTTGAATTGTGTTTGTGGACAATTAGAGGTTGGATTGCGCAACATTTTTACGAGACACACAGAAGAGACACACACCACAACACGCCCAGTCGTCAACCTTGGCAAGTTTGTGGATAAGTTCTTGCACATCGTCAAGGTTTCTGAGAAGACCTCTGACATTCCATTGAATAATTTGTGTATCCATATTTAAAGTAAATTAGTGATGTGTGCACGGAAACGGAAGTGATGCCTTAGATTACAGAGCTCTTTCGAGGCCCTGTAACCGGGGTTTTGCCCTTTCTGAAGTGTTCGAGGGAGCGTCGCCGCTTCTTAGGCGTTTGGTGCGCCTTGAGGATAGGTGTAGTGTCCATTGCCTCTAGTGAGGCACCAGACACGTGCTCTTGCGAGCGAGAAGTTACCAAAGAGAGTCCCGCCTTGGAGGGCAAGACGCCTGCGCCCAGCAGCCCGGAGGTCGATGGGGCTCCCTGAGAGATTTGGCTGCGCCAGCCGTTGCCAGCGCTGGAAGGGACCAGGGAGGTTGGGGCAGCCTCGGCTGCCCCACCTTAGGGGTCGATGGTCCCTTCTCCTCGGTTGGCGGAGCAGCGCTAGCTGCAACGACCGTGGGGGCAGATGGCGTAACTGCAGACTCACTGCTTGTGGGTCGGACAGCCGCCGAGGCCGTTGTGACGCTGCCCCCTGACGCGCCACTTCGGCAGAGGTTTTCTTTGGCAGGTATGCTACCCGCCTGCGTGCCTCTTTGAACGATACATTCTCTTTTACTTTGATCGTTACAATATCTCTTTCCTTCTTCCAAGAAGGGCACGACCGCGAGTACGCGGCGTGATCCCGTCACAGTTTACACAGTGGAGAGCGTTCTCACAAGCCTCAGAGGTATGCTCTTGGGCACTACATTTAGCACAGGTTTGGCGGCCTCGGCAGCTCTGCGAGCTGTGGCCAAAGCGCTGGCATTTGAAACATCGGACTGGATTTGGCACGTACGGCCTAACACGGAGCTTTATGTACCCGGTCTAGATTGACTCGGGCAAGACACTTGAACCAAAGGTAATTATTAGGTGCTTCGCCTGAATCTCTTTGCCATCCCGCCTCATCTTAATTCTTTTGACATTTATCACATTTTGCTCACTGAAGCCCTCCAGGAGTTCCGCTTCAGTCAGCTCAAGGAAATCATCATCCGACACAACACCACGGGTGGTGTTCGTTGTACGGTGCGGGGTTACTGTTATGTGGGTCTCCCCAAATAACACTAGTTTCGGTAGTTTGTCATATTGTTTCAAATCGCGGAGCTCCAGAGTAGGTCACCGCTTGCCATCCTGGACACCTTGTAACATGGACCAAAAATATCAGTCAAGGATTTTGACACAAGGAATGGTGAAATGTTTCGCACTGCTTTGCTTGACTTTTCAGAGTGAATAACGTGAAATCGGGGGAATTGCTGGATTTGGCGTCCGAAAAACTGGAATAAATCTTCGGTGTGCCCTCGTTTCTGAGGGCGATCAGGAAGTTTGGGGAAAGAAGTTTCCATGTAAATATGTAAAAATTCGGCAACAGAGCCGACCGCCCACCACGGAGCCCAACGAGGGGACGTGGCAGAGCTTGTGCACAAGGCTGCACGACGCCAGCCGTACGCCGTCACTATCACCAAATATGGTGTACCCAAGGTAGCATATCCACACAAGGTTAACCCTTGCCGCCGTGCAGAAAGGAAGTAAATGGAAAAGAGAAGAAGACAGGAAAGGCCAGAAAGTGAGAGATAAAGACGAAGATTTGAGGAGAGAGAGACAGGAAAGGGCGACTGCCAATTTCCCCCAGGTGGGTCAGCCTGAAGGTGCCGTCTACGTGAAGCAGAGGCTGAAGAGGTGTGTTGCCTCCGCCGGGGGGCTTAACGGCCCGAACAACCGGCATCGGCTCAACCCCCACGATCCCCCTTTCCCCGGACACGGCTAAGCCGCGCACGGCTACACGCGGGAGGGTCCAACCCTCGTTTGCACGGGTACGTGGTGTCGCAACACACCAAACGCCTGCTGACGCAGACGCCCCTGCGGGGCAATAGAAGAGAAATAGCTGGAACCGTCCAAGCAGTCAAGGGCGTCGTCTATATGTGGGAGCGGGTAGACGTCCTAGTAATGTTGTTCAGATGACGGTGGTCTACAGATGCGCCACGTGCCGTCCTTCTTCTTAACCAACACCACAGGTGACGCCCAGGGACTCCAACAAGGCTCAATGATGTTTTTATCCAGCATTTTGTTCACTTCACTTTGAATTACTCGGCGTTCCGACGCAGAAACTCGATACGGTCGCCGGTGAATAGGCGTAGAATGGCCAGTAAGAATTTGATGCTTGAGCGCGAACGTCTGGCCTAAAGGGCGATCGTCGAAGTCAAAAATATCTCTGTAGGACAATAATACTTGGCAAAGGTCTTCAGTCTGCCCAGAGGACAGGTCCGTCGCAACCATTTTCTTTATGTTGGAATCGGCGCCCGAGGCTGGCGCCAGGGGCCTGCTGAGCTCGCAAGAACCATCCGACGATAACGCTGTCACGTGATGGTCGCCGAGACAATCAACGTTGGTAAGGCCAATACCTTGCGGTTGAATTTGCTTTGCCAATACAAAGTTAAAGATAGGCATGCGAGTGCGGTTCGCAGTAAATGTAATTATACTGTGAGGCACGGTAATGTCAAACTGTAGCGGAATGTTGGGCAGAGGAGTGACGATGTACTCGCCATCAGGAACTAGTGGGGAAGCAAACAGTTCAATATAGGCTATTCATTTTGGCGGCAGGCGAAGAAAGCCGGTCGGGCATAAGCGGCACAGGGGTGCGTGAGAAGGTTCTGCCAGAATCGGTAACTCATGGCGAAGGGTACCGGCAGAGCAGTCAATAAGAGCAGAATGCGCGGAGAGAAAATCGAGGCTGAGAATTAGGTCGTGGGCGCAATAAGCAATCACGGTGAAGAGCACAGGAGTGTGGCGGCCGTCGATGATGACATGTGCCGTACACATTCCGATGATAGGCACAGTACCGGCATCCGCAACGCGGACGACGCTTGCCGACGCTGGGGTGAGGAGCTTGTTCAGTCGTCGTCGGAAGGCAGCACTCATAATAGAAAGATGTGCTCCTGTATCGATGAGTGCCGTGACAGGAAAGCCGTCAACGTGAAGAAGGTTTTGGTTTGTAGGTAACGTGAGCAGAGAATTTGAGTGCGGAGTCAACAGCGCAGCTTCACCTCCAGGAGCTTCAGTGCCTAGTTTTCCGGCTGGATCCTGGAGGCGATAGGCGGCGAAGAGAAGCGACGGGGTTGGGGCGAACGAGACTGATGGCGTCGAGGCGAGGGCGAAAGGCTGTAGCGAATGTTCGGAGCAGGAACATCAGCCGTAGTGGGCTCATGGCGGGTAGTATAGCAAACAGAAGGTCCGAAGGTGCGGGGATAAGCGGCGGCGTATGTCCGAGGAGGTGGTGGCCATCGCTTGCGGCAGTGACGAGCGACGTGGCCGATGCGACAGCAGTGGCAGCAGATCGGCCTGTCATCAGGGGTACGCCATTCATACGGGTTGCGGCGAGATGTAGCAGAAAAAGACTGCCAGGGACGAGGAGGCCCGCTAGAGAACTGGCGATTGCTGGGTTGAGAAGTTGTACAAACGGAGTTCATACCTACGTTCTCCTGTCTGACGACGGCCTCAATCATCGCAATTGTGGTTGCTGGTGGATCTGGAGACGTCGCTGAGAAAGCTGGCGAACAGACGGCCGCGAGTTCGCCGCGAACAATACGGGTTACGTCGTCACAGGCGGTAGTCTGACGCGGTCGACCCTCACATGTCGACGTAGCAGCAGTATTGGGTAGCCGCGTGATGCGGGTGAGATACGGCTGCTCTTAGCTTGTTCAAGGCGACGGCATTCTTTTATGATGGCGTCGATAGTTGAGACGTTGCCGAAAACAAGCAAATTGAAAGCGTCGTCAGCGATGCCTTTTAGCACATGCGCCACTTTATCTGCTTCAGACATAGCATGGTCAGCTTTGCGGCATAGAGTCAAGACGTCGAGGATATATGAAACGTATGGCTCTCTAGGTGTCTGAACACGAGACGCAAGAGCTTTTATCGCGGCAACATTGCGCCCAATGGTGCCGCCGAACAGTTCCCGTAGCTTTTCTTTGAAACTCCCAACTGGTTATCTCGTTGTCATGCGTTTGGTGCCACACGCGTGGGGTGCCGCCGAGATAAAAGATGACATTGGCGAGCATAATGGTTGGGTGCAACCTGCTATTAGCGCTGGCATGTTCATATAGCTTGACCCATTCGTCAACATCCTGTGCCTCCAGGTCAGAGAACACATCAGGGTCGCCATGTTGGGCAACCGTGACGATTGGAGCAGTCGGACCAGCCGAAGCCGTTGCAGAGGCTGTCTCGTCACCGGGAGAATTGGTGACATGCTCGATGTACCGACCACTCCGGAGTTCCGTGGCGAGGACGGGGATCGCTCACCTCCACCAGAATGCTACGTGTAGAAAGACACACATGGAAGAGACTGTTTGCAGGCTATTTACACTGGAGCCAGAGCGACAGGCCGACATTCGCTCGCGCCAAGGGCACAGACCCACATCGTCGTTCTCGCGGCGGCTCATCTCTTGAGCATCTCGCGATAATATCGTAATAATATCTTGAAGAAAAATGTCTAAAAACAATGAACTTAATGAAAGTTCTATCCCAGACTACATGGGGTAGCGACAGGAAGTGTTTAATGAATCTCTGAAAGAGCCCAATTCGGTTTTGATTGGATTATGGTGCTGTAGTGCATAACTCTGCCGCCCCGAGCGCGCTAAAGATGCTAAATCCTGTCCACCACCTCGGTATCCGCTTAGCCGCTGGCGCTTTTAGAACAAGCCCGATTGAAAGCTTATATGACGAATCGAATGAGTGGTCGCTCCACCTGCAGAGATCATACATCAGCTTTACATATTTCCTTCAAGTGCACTCTAATCTTGAACATCCACCTTTTAATACTGTTACCGATTTGACGTGTGCTACACTCTTCCGTGATCGCCTCTCTGTAAGACAGCCTTTCTCGCTGCGTGTGAAGGAGCTTAGCGATGAAATGCATGCCCCACTCCTCCAGCATCGCTTAACGCACCTAACCAAGCTATTACCTCCTTGGGACTGGCAGGTGATAAAATGTGAGGTATCCTTTCTAAAAGTTACAAAGCATGCTCCAGAGGTCGAAGTCCGAATGCATGTCCTAGAACTTCAGTACAAGCACTCGTGCACAGAGTTCTTCACAGACGCTTCCAAGTCACATGCCGGAGTGTCCTATGTAGCCGTCGGTCCATCCTTCTCGGAATCCGATGTACTACATCCAGAAACAAGTGTCTTAGGGCAGAGGCCTTCGCATTATTGTCGGCTGTAAAGCATATAAGGAAATCAAAACTCCAAAAAGCCGTTATATATACAGACTCCCTAAGTGTGATGAAGGCCCTAATGTCACTCTGCAGACATAAAAATCCCGAACTTATTGAGGTATATTGCCACCTGTGCAAACCTTATCTATCTAACCAGCATATCATTATATGCTGGGTACCTGGCCTTACGGGAATCGAAGGTAACGTTCTGGCAGACCAGATGGCCACGCCAATTGCATCCCCTGCTGTTAATACTACTGCTTCGGTGCCTCTCACAGATCTGAAACCTTTCATACGAAGGAAACTGCGAAACCACTGGTAACGCATGTGGTATGCAGAAATAAATAACAAACTGCATGTGATAAAGCTACAGTTAGGTTCTTGGTCCTCCGCAACGAAATCACGGCGAACAGACGTCCTATTCTGTCGTCTCAAAATAGGACACACATTTGGTACCCATCATTTTCTACTTACTGGAAGTGAAGCTCAAACTTGTGGTAAATGCGGTGAGAGGCTAACCGTCCTACACGTGCTCCTGGAGTGTCGGGAAGCCGAAGCGGAGAGAAAAACATTTTCCTCTTGCATACCGTTATCACTTCTCTCTTCACCCGGCTGTTTCTTGGTAAGGAACTGCTTCTTAACACCAAGGCCGACTTCAATTTCTTAAATGATTTTGTCCTACATGTCATAAGCCCATTAAATTCGCATAGCACCTCGTTCCAGAGGATGCCGTTGCGATAATTGTTTTGTAGAGCACATGCCTCAGGGGCCTTGTGTTTCAAAGGCTCTATGGAGGCAGTATTGCTCTAGCAAATCTTATAACCTGATATATTAAAAAAAATTAAATTGTGGGGTTTTATGTGCCAAAACCACTTTCTGATTATGAGGCACGCCGTAGTGGAGGGCTCCGGAAATTTCGACCACCTGGGGTTCTTTAACGTGCACCTAAATCTAAGTACACGGGTGTTTTCGCATTTCACCTGATATATTTTACGCATCGAATCATTCTTTTAAGATGCTTCTTAATGTTCATAGTACACGTCATATGTAGTCGCCATAATCTTAATATACAGATTTTACGCACTTTAGAGCGGCTATGTTTAAGGCCACTTACAGTCACGTCACACCAAGTTCATAGAACTCATAACTACACTGCGAACTCATTGCCACGGGCATAACGCTCTTTGGCCATATTTGATCCTTGCGCCATTAAACATCAAACATTCATTCGTTCATTGCGGGATGGTTTGGGTGAGGTCCGCTGTAAAAGCCCTTTCTTTGTCGATGATGAGGACTTATGGGGCGCCATATCGGAGTAGGATGTTCTCGACGAAAAATTTCGCAACTTCGGCTGCGCTACAATTCGGCATAGCTTTTGTTTCAGCGAAGTGGGTGAGGTAGTCCGTCGCCACTACGATCCACTTATTTACCGTTGTTGACGTCGGAAAGGGTCCCAACAAGTCCAATGCGATCTGCTGGAATGGTCGGCAAGGAGGCTTGATCTACTGTAGTAATCCCACTGGCTTTGTAGGCGGTGTCTTGCGTCACTGACAGTCTCGACATGTCTTGACGTAACGGGCGACGTCGGCAGTCAGGCGCGGCCAGCAAAACGTTTCCTGTTTCCTAGATAGCCCTCGGGAGAATCCGAGGTCCCCAGCGGTTGGATCGTCATGTAGTACGTGAAGTACTTCTGAACGCAGCGCTGAGGCGAACAACAAGAAAGTAGTTGGCGCGGATTGGTGAAAAGCTCTTTACGGGTAGGTTGTTTTGAAGCGAGAACGAAGAGAATCCTAACTTAAATGCCTTAGGAACAACGTAGGTGTTCCCTTCTAAATACTCGACGACACGTTCTAGGTCCGGCTCTTCTCGTTCCTGTTCAACGAAGTCTTCCGCGCTTATTATTTAAAGGAAAGCGTCGTTATCCTTGTCATGTGGCGGCGGCGGATCGATGAGGGCGGGTGATACTCAATCGGCATCAGAATGTTTTCGTCCGGACTTGTAGAGGACAGTCACGTCATATTCTTGCAGCCTGAGGCTCCACCGCGCCAGCCTTCCTGCAGGGTCCTTTAATTTCGCTAGCCAACACAGCGCGTGATGCTCGGTGACAAAATGGACTGCCATATAGGTAAGGGCGGAATTTTGCTGTAGCCCAAATGATGGCGAGCCATTCCTTTTCGGTCGTAGAATAATCACCTGCTTTTGACAGTGACCGGCTAGCTTAAGCTAGCGCAAGGTCGTCTTTCCTCTGCACTAGGACGGCACCGAGGCCTGGGCTACTGTCGTCAATGTGGATTTCTGTATCGGCGCCGTCGTCGAAGTGCGCAAGTACCGGTGGCGACTCCATGCGTCGTTTGAGTTCTTGGAATGCGTCAGCCTGCGGCGTTTCCCACTTGAACTCAACATCACGTTGAATTAGTTGTGTCAGCGGCTCAGTGATACGTGAAAAGTCATTGACAAAGCGCCTGCAGTAGAAACACATGTCAAGGAATCTACGCGCTGCCTTCTTGTCGATGGGTTGCGGGAACTTTGCGATGGCAGGTGTCTTCTGCTGCTCGGGGCGGACTCCAGATTTGCTGATGATGTAGCCCAAGAACAGAAGCTCATCGTAAGCGATGCGGCACTTTTCATGCTTCGGAGTGAACCCTGATGGCTTGATTGCCTCTAGTACTCTCCCCCGCAGGGGCGTCTGCGTCAGGAGACGGTTGGTGTGTTGCGACACCACGTAACCGAGCACACTAGGGTTCGACCATCCCGCGTCTAACCGTGCGCGGCTTATCCGTGTTCGGGGAAAAGGGGGTCCTGGAGTTTGAGCCAGTGCCGGGTGTTTGAACCTTTACGGCTCCACGGCGGCGGCAACACATCCCTTTGGCCTCGGCTTCACGTAGACGCAAACCCGGCTTAACCCACCCCGGGGAAATCGGTAGTTGGCTTTCCCTATTGTCCTCTCCAATTTTCGTCTTTCTCTCTAGCTTTTTCATCTTTCCTGTCTTCTCCTCTCCCCGCAGGGGCGTCTGCGTCAGCAGGCGTTTGGTGTGTTGCGACACCACGTATCAGATCACACGAGGGTTGGCCCTGCGTGTAGCCGTGCGCGGCTTAGCCGTGTCTGGGGAAAGGGGGATCCTGGGGGTTGAGCCGATGCTGGGTGTTTGGACCTTTAAGGTCCCCCGGCGGGGGCAAGATACCCCTTTGGTCTCTGCTTCACATAAACGGCACCTCCAGAATGACCCACCTGGAGGAAATCGGCAGTCGCCTTTTCCTGTCTCTCTCTCCTGGAATCTTCGTCTTTTTCTCTGACTTTCTGACCTTTCCTGTCTTCTCTGCAATTTACTTTCTTTCGCCTTGGCGGCAAGGGTTAACCTTGTGCGGCTATCGTACCTTGGGTAGACCATATTTGGTTATAGTCACGGCATACGACTGGCGTCGCGCAGACTTGTACGCAAGCTCTGCCGCGTCCTCTCGTTGAGCTCCGTGGTGGGCGGTGGGCGCTGTTGCCGAATTTTTATGTATTTTCATGGAAACTCTTCCCCCCACTTCCTGATCGCCCTCAGAAACGAAGGCGCACCGAAGATGCCTTCCAGTTTTTCGGACGCCAAATCCAGAACTTCCCCTGCTTCCACGTTATTCACTCTGATATGTCAGACAAACCAGTTGGGACAATTTCACCGTTCCTTGTTTCAGAGTCCTTGACTGATGTTTTTGGTCCAGGTTACAAGGCGTCGGTGATGACAAGCCGTGACCTCTTCTTGGAGCTCCGCGATCAGATGCAATATGAGAAACTACCGAAACTAATGTCATTTGGGGAGACCCACATAAGAGTAACCCCGCACCGTGCATTGAACTTTACCCGCGGTGTTGTGTCGGGTGGTGATTTGCTTGAGCTGACTAAAGCGGAACTCCTGGACGGCTTCAGTGAGGAAAATGTGATCAAGTCAGAAGAATTAAGATGAGGCGGGATGGGAAAGAAATTCAGACGAAGCACCGAATAATCACCTTTGGTACAAGTGTCCTACCCGAGTAAATCGACGCCGGGTACGTCAAGCTCCGTGTTAGGCCATACGTGCCCAATCCTCTCAGATGCTTTAAGTGCCAATCTTTCGGCCACAGTTCACAGAGCTGCCGTGGTCGCCAAACGTGTGTGAAATGCAGTGCCCATGAACATACCTCTGAATTTTGCGTGAACACTCTCCACTTTGTAAACTGTGATGGGGAGCATGCTGCTTACTCACGGTCTTGCCCGTCTTGGAAGAAAGAGAAAGAAATTGTCACGATCAAAGTCAAAGAAAATGTACCTTTCAAGGAGTCACGTAGGCGGGTGTCACACCAGCCTAAGAGCACCTTTGCCGAAGTGGCGCGTCCGGGGGCAGCGCCACAAGGCCTCCGGCGGCTGTCCGACCCAAAAGCAGTGAGTCGGAAGTTACGCCATTTGCC
Source organism: Dermacentor andersoni (assembly GCF_023375885.2). Lineage (NCBI taxonomy): Eukaryota > Metazoa > Arthropoda > Arachnida > Ixodida > Ixodidae > Dermacentor > Dermacentor andersoni. The sequence goes on from NC_092816.1 coordinate 167,525,852, forward strand.
CCTGCGGCGGCTGCAGCTAGCGCAGCTCCGTCAACCCAGCAGAAGGGGCCATCTACCTCCGAGCAGGTGGCCGCAAAGGCCTCGTCCAACGTGCCGAGGCCTTCATGTCAAACAAACCGCTCGGGAGAGCGCCTGTGGAGCGCCTCGCAAGAGGCAATGGACACAACAACCAGCCAGACGGCGCCACCAGCGCCTAAGGAGCGGCGAGCCTCTCTCAACCGCTCCAAAAAAGACAAAACTCGCGTCACAGCGCCTCCAAAGGGCACGTGAGCTAATCCTAGTCTCTTAAACACAGCACACAACACATTTTCTATAATGGAGACACAAATACTACAATTGAATGTTAGATGACTTCTTCATAACCTTGACGATATTAGTGAACTCCTACAGAAACATAATCCCAAGTTGCTGTGTCTTCAAGGGACTCATCTGAAAAGCACACAAACATTCTTCGTAACTATGCAATCTTTAGAAAAGACCGTGATGACGCTAACGCGTCCTGCGGTGGCGTAGCAATTGTTGCAGACAAGTATGTAGTTTGTCATCATGTAGCCTTACAGACACCACTTGAGACAGTATCAGTGCTGGGAATTCTTTTTAATAAGTTGGTTACTGTTTGCTCCATTTACCTGCCCCAAAACTATGACCTCCAGAAAACAGATTTCTACAACCTCATAAATCAGCTTCCAGATCCCTACATACTCGTGGGTTATTTTAATGCCTACAACACCCTGTGGGGAGAGTCCTGTTGTGACGTGAGCGGTCGGCTGATGAAACTTTCTTTTGACATCTGACGCATGCCTATTTAATAAGAAGGAGCCGAATTATTACAGTGCACTTCACAACTCGTACTCATCGATAGACTTTGGAATTGGTACTGCCTCTCTACTGTGTGACTTGAAATGGAATGTCATCAAGAATCCTTTTGGAAGTGACCACTTCCCAGTCACTCTAAATTTAACAGCACAATATGATTCTCGACCGCATGTCCCTTTCTGGAAATTAGCGGCAGCCGTTTGGAAAAGTTTTAAAGAATGTACCTATTTACCTCGAGACTTTTTAGGATATTATAATATAGATAATGCCGTATCATATTTTGCTCAGTTTATTATCAACGCAGCGCAAAAGTACATACCACAAACAAATAGTCATTCATGCAGAAGGCGTGACCCGTGGTGGAACGAAGATTGCAAAGAAGCGCGAAAGGGGCAGAATAGGGCATGGGACATGCATCGTCTATCGCCAAATGCGGGAAATCTAATTGAATTCAAGCGTATAAAATCACAAGGGAGGCACACGCGACGACAGGCAAAAAGAGAAAGCTGGGTGAGATTTCTATCAGGTATCACTTGCACACAAGAGAAAAAAGCATGTGGTTGGTGTAAGAAGGCTAGAGGGACAGCAAATTCATCCATTGCCGTTGGTAAATAATAAAGGAAATAATAATAATAATAATAATAATAATAATAACAATAATAATAATAATAATCTTTATTTCAGACAACAAGGTCTCGGATACAAGGGCAAAAGGCAGATGTGTTGAGCCTAACGAGACCCAAGCACCCGAATACACACACTCAAAGCCTGTGGCAACAGAAAGAACATAATACACTACCGTTACATGCACAACACAGTTTTATACAGAGTAAAAAAACCGAACAATGTACAAGCTTTTACAATCTTAAAGAAAAATTCGTACAAATAAGGAACCCAAGGATCATAAAAAAATTCAGTATGCACAACCCTTTGATTGTTGAGACAGGAAAGGAGGTAAGCTTTAACATTCTTTTTTGAAAGAGTTCAGGGACACGCATTTCTGAATAATTTCTATGCCCTGTGCATGTCTGTTGAGAAGACTGGGAATTAAGTATGAAAGCATTTGGGTTCCGTAGTTGGTCCTCACAAGTGGAGTTCTGTAATGGTCGTGCCTTAATTTGTAAGGCACATTACTGTTAGAGTGCAGTTCAATATATTTATAAGAATCGAGCTTGATTTCGTTATAGACGTAAGAAAGCAATTTAAAGTCGTATAATTGATTGACTTTTAAAACAGAGTGTTCGAAAAGCCCGGAAGAGCAGGCCGATGCTCTCGGAGAGCATTTGGAACGAGTATCCTGCGCCACCCATTATTCGAAGTCATTCCTAAAACACAAATAGCAGAAAGTAATGCACTTGATCGTAAATGTTCACAGAACGAGACATATAACCGCCCTTTCAGTATTGCCGAGCTGAGAGCTGCCTTAATCACATGCAAGAGCTCTGCACCAGGACCTGATAGAGTAATGTGCGACATGATTAAGAACGTACACACTCATACACAACTGACACTACTTGGACTTTTCAACACTATTCGGGCTGCCGGATATCTTCCACTTGCATGGAGAGAAGCGATTGTGATCCCCATTTTCAAGCAAGGTAAAGATCCTTCGTCGGCCGCGAGTTACTGCGCGATAGCTCTCACAAGGTGCCTTTGTAGGCTGTTTGAGAAAATGATTAATCGTTGACTCATACATTTCCTGGAATTAAACAGAATGCTTGATCCCTATCAATGTGGCTTCAGAGAAGGGTGGTCCACAACTGATCACCTTGTGCGCATTGAAGGAAATATTCGCGACGCATTTCTACATACACAGTTTTGCTTAACCATATTTCTCGATATGGAGAAGGCGTACTACACAACGTAGCGCTACGGAATCTTGAGAGACTTGTCGGGAATGGGCATCCGTGGCAACATGCTAATCCTAATAGAAAGCTATTTGTCCAATCCTAGCTTCCGCAGTAAAACAGGGAACGTGTTGTCACGTTCATTTATACAGGAAACTGGTGCACCTCAAGGAGCCGTGCTCAGCTGCACGCTCTTCATAGTTAAGATGACCACAATTTGTGCTTCATTACCACCGGCGATTTTTTATTCTGTCTATGTGGATGACATTCAAATAGGCTTTAAATCCTGTAACCTCGCAGTGTGGAAGAGACAAGTGCAGCAGGGCTTGAACAAAGTGTCCAAGTATGCAAAGGAAAACGGATCTAAAATCAACCCCAAGAAAGTTCTTGTGTTGTTTTTACAAGAAAGAGAGGCCTGGTTCTAGACCCGTGCGTGGAACTGCGTGGACAGCAAATACCCGTGAAGAAAGAGTACAAATCTCTAGGTGTAATACTTGACACTAAGCTTGCTTTCATCTCACACACAAAATATCTGAAAACTCAATGTCTAAAAACAATGAACATGCTGAAAATGATATCTCGCACAGCATGGGGTAGCGACAGGAAATATGTAATGAACATTTACAAGGGCCTCATTCATTCACAGCTAGACTATGGTGCCATAGTATACAACTCTGCCGCTGCGAGCGCAGTAAAGATGCTGGATCCCGTCCACCACCTTGGTATCCGTCTGGCCACACGCGAATTCAGAACTAGCCCCATTGAAAGCTTATATGTACAATCAGATGAATGGTCACTCTTTCAGTAATCATACATCAGCATCACATATTGTCACCCAGCTATGACAACTAAAACAGTTTAGCACCGACAGATTGAGAAAAAACGTCTGCCTTCAGCGATGGCTGGTCCTCGGAGAGCACGCGCGCAACCACGAACTTCGTCGTTCTTGCCTTAAGGGTCCCGTGTCAACACGTGCAAACCTATTTAGCGTCATTGCTCCCCTCTCAAAAGCGACCGGCCCGGTCGCTTCAAGGGCAGCGGGCGCGCACTATGGGCAAGAGTGCCAACATGAAAAGACAAAAAAAAAACATAGAGGAATGTACACAATGCTGAAGCGGTTTGTGAGGGTTGCTTAGCCCTGGCGTGCGTAGTACGGCTTCATCCGTACTACGTGGACGACTTCAGCACGGGAACGGCGTCGGTTCGAGCCAGGATCAGAGGTTTGAGGCACCACCTCGTAGTTCACATCACTGAGGCGGCGTACAACTTCGTAGGGGCCGAAGTAGCGGCGCAACAATTTCTCTGAGAGCCCGCGGTGTCGGATAGGTGTCCACACCCACACGCGGTCGCCTGGTAAGTACTGGACATTCCGTCGGGTCCGGTTGTAACGGTAGGCGTCGGTATTCTGCTGGGTGCGGATGCGATTCCGAGCAAGCTGGCGAGCTTCCTCGGCTTTCTCGACGAAATCTTCAGTGTTGTCATTCCTTGTGGTCCGTGGTCTACCGGGAGCATGGCGTCTAAGGGGGTTGTAACGCGACGTCCGTAAACAAGCTCGAATGGTGTAAACTCGGTGGTCTCCTGCACAGCGGTATTGTAAGCAAACGTGACGTATGGCAAAATTTCATCCCATGTTTTGTGTTCCACATCAATGTACATGGAGAGCATGTCGGCTAATGTTCTGTTTAGGCGCTCTGTTAAGCCGTTAGTTTGGGGATGATAGGCTGTGGTCTTTCGGTGGTCGGTGTGCGTCAGTGTGACGACTGGTTGCAATAACTCCGCTGTAAACGCCGCACCGCGGTCAGTAATGAGTACAGCGGGTGCACCGTGGCGAAGCACGATGTTGTGGACGAAGAAGCTGGCGACTTCAGCAGCAGTTCCCCGCGGCACAGCTTTCGTCTCCGCATAGCGAGTTAAATAGTCAGTTGCCACGATTATCCACTTATTTTGCAAGGAGGACGTGGGGAACGGCCCAAGAAGGTCCATTCCCACTTGCTGGAACGGCGCCGGAGGCGGATCCAATGGCTGAAGGAGGCCGGCAGGCTTGACGGGTGGAACTTTACGCCTCTGACAGTCACGGCATGTTCGCACATAGCGCTGAACCGACGAAAATAGGTGTGGCCAATAGTATTTTTGCCGTATGCGCGCTAATGTCCTCGCGAAGCCTAAGTGGCCGGCACAGGGATCGTCGTGACACGCCTGTAAAACTTTTTCGCGCAGTGCCGCCGGAACGACGAGAAGGAACGTTTCCTGGCTGTTCTCGAAATTTTTCTTGTACAGGACATCGTTTCGCAGGCAGTACGACGTCAATCCTCGTGAAAGTGGGCGTGGGACAACAACGTCAGCTCCCTCGAGATATCGGATGACTGGAAGCAGCTCAGAGTCTGCACGTTGATAGTCAGCCATGCGCACCACGTCGACGACACCAAGAAACGGCAAATCTAGCTCCAAGTCGGAGGATGTCAAAGGAATAGGAGAGCGTGACAAGCAGTCAGCGTCGCTATGCTTATGGCCGGATCTGTAGACAACAGTTATGTCGTATTCCTGGAGGCGGAGGCTCCAACGAGCGAGGCGACCTGACGGGTCTCGTAGATTGGCAAGCCAGCAGAGCGAGTAGTGATCACTGATCGCTCGAAATGGCCGGCCGTATAAGTAGGGTCGGAACTTGCTGATGGCCCACACGACTGCTAAGCATTCTTTTTCGGTCGTTGAATAATTAGCTTCTGCTTTTGTCAGACTACGACTGGCATACGCAATTACACGTTCTGCGCCATCTTGCCATTGAACCAGAATGGCCCCGAGTCCTACGTTGCTGGCGTCGGTGTGTATTTCAGTTGCCGCGGTGTCATCAAAATGCGCCAGCACTGGAGCGGATTGAAGCCGTTTACGCAATTCGGTGAAGGCCTGCTCTTGTTCATTCGTCCACGCAAAGGGCACATCTTGTCGCGTCAGTCTCGTGAGCGGTTCAGCACTCCTTGAGAAGCCTTCAACGAAGCGACGGTAGTAAGCGCAGAGGCCCAGGAACCGCTGAACAGACTTTTTGTCTTTAGGACGAAGAAACTCGGCAACGGCAGCGAGTTTTTCTGGGTCTGGTCGTACTCCTTGGGAGCTGACCACGTGGCCTAGAAACTTGAGTTCCTGGAAGCCAAAGTAACATTTTTCAGGCTTGATGGTGAGGTTGGCCTTGCGTATTGCGGTAAGAACACTTCGTAGCCGGGTGAGATGTTCATCGAACGTGCTGAAAAACACAACAACGTCGTCTAGGTACACTAGACACGTCTGCCACTTTAGTCCAACGAGTACAGTGCCCATCACTCGTTGGAACGTAGCAGGAGCGGAACAGAGACCGAAAGGCAGCACTTTAAATTCGTACAGCCCATCGGGAGTCACGAAGGCGGTTTTTTCACGGTCACGCTCGTCCACTTCGATTTGCCAGTAGCCTGACTTTAGCTGTAACGAAGTAAAGAACTGAGCATGACGCAGACGGTCCAAAGCGTCATCGATCCGCGGCAGGGGATAAACGTCGCGTTTGGTGACTCGGTTAAGCCGTCTGTAGTCAACGCAGAAGCGGAGTGTGTTGTCTTTCTTTTTTACTAGTACTACAGGCGATGCCCACGGACTAGTGGACGGCTGGATGACGTCATCCTTTAGCATTTCTTGAACTTGACGCTTAATCGCCTCCCGCTCCATTGGTGACACGCGATACGGATGCTGACGAACAGGCCGCGCCGACTCCTCTGTAACTATCCGGTGTTGCGTAACGGAAGTGCGCCGGACTTTGGATTCCGTGGAAAAACAGCCGGAGAATTCTGTCAGTAGGCCCAGCAGCTGATCCTTCTGGACATCTGCTAGGTCAGCATTAATGTGGACGCGGGTATTCAGGCTGGCGTGAGTTGTTGCGTCCGGTGAAGTCACTTGTAACGTGCCGATATCGGAGAAGTCAGCAATTTCGTTCAGGAATGCCACAGCTGTACCTTGAGGGACGTGCTGATACTCATGGCTGAAGTTTGTCAACAAAACTTGCGAGCACTTATGCTGTATTCGAACAAGGCCCCGGGCGATGCAGATGTGTTTTTCAAGCAGCAGCGGGATATTTGCCTCGGCAATACCCTCATAGCCGTCGAATGCGTCGCAGGTGACGAGGGTCAATACGCTGCTCCTTGGCGGCACCGTGATGTTCTCGTCAAAAATCCTCAAGGCGTTGACATACGTGTCGTCAGTGCTGCTCCCTGCTAAGGCCTGCGCCGTCGAAAACGTTACCCGCGACTTTTGTAAGTTGATCACAGCTCCATTAGCCTGCAGAAAGTCCATTCCCAAAATTAGGTCCCTCGAGCAGCTTGGGAGGATAACAAAATCTCCGAGGTACGTAAACCCACAAATGCTCACTCGCGCTGTGCATCTCCCTACCGGGGTTAACAGATGGCCTCCTGCAGTTCGAATCTGCGACCCTGTCCACTCGGTAGAAACTTTCTTCAGCTCGCAGGCAAGGTCCATGCTCATAACTGAGTTGTGCGCTCCAGTGTCGATTAACGCCGTTATTTCTTCGTCGTCTATGGTGACGGGAATGTTCGACGTTACAACCTCTCGTAAGGTGTTCGACTCCGTCTGTACGTCTGCGTCGTTCTGTTTTCGTCGTTGTCGTCGTAGTGGAGGATATTGCGTACAGTCGTCGTCAGCGGCCTCACCTCCGGAGGTCGCTGAACTCAGTTTTCCCGACCCGCCGGGCTAGGCGAGCGGCGTCTCAGAGCGCCGCGAGTAAAAGCTTGGCTTGGGGATAGTGACCTGTAACGAGCAGGAGACGACG